>NC_138858.1:83082916-83684583 GCF_965183815.1 Platalea leucorodia
AGACTTCATGGCTGCATTTATTTCAAAACAGTTAGTAGTGTTTTGATGCTTTTTGCAGCTGAGCAAGTTGAAAACAAGTTTCCCTCTGCAGTGAGCTCTGGTCATTTCTTTCAGGTCAGAAAAGCCTGAAGAGCCTTTTTCTCTTTGCCAAGGACAACTGGAAATCAACACAACCGAGTCATGTGTAATGGGCAGACAGGAACAAAATCAGACTACCCTCATCTTCAAATTTAAAGGGAAGTAAGATCTTGTTTACTGACAGGAGTGGCTGGCAGGATTGAGTTAGTGAATTATCGCTTCGTTCAGGCCTTATCTTTCTGCCTGCATTCAGTCAAACTTCTGCTGAACTGAAAGAAAGTCGTGCCAGTGCATTACCTCTTTTATGTCTGCAAATTTGACACCAAATAAACACTGTGCAGTCTTCAGTATGAACTCTGCTGGCTTCCCCCAAATGTGAGCCCAGTGTGTAACAATTATGACCTTACACTTCCAAACACTCACAAAAATCATAGAATCATAGAATCATTAAGGTCGGAAAAAGACGCTTAAGATCATCGAGTCCAACCGTTAACCTAGCACTGCCAAGTCCACCACTAAACCATGTCCTCAAGCACCACGTCTACCTGTCTTTTAAATACCTCCAGGGATGGAGACTCAACCACTTCCCTGGGCAGCCTGTTCCAGTGCCTGACTATCTTTTCAGTGAAGAAGTGTTTCCTAATATCCAACCTAAACTTCCCCTGGCGCAGCTTGAAGCCATTTCCTATCGTCCTATCACTCGTTACTAGGGAGAAGGGACCGACCCCCACCTCGCTACAACCTCCTTTCAGGTAGTTGTAGAGAGCAATAAGGTCTCCCCTCAGCCTCCTCTTCTCCAGGCTAAACAATCCCAGCTCCCTCAGCCGCTCCTCATAAGACTTGTGCTCCAGACCCTTCACCAGCTTCGTTGCCCTCCTCTGGACACGCTCCAGCACCTCAATGTCCTTCCTGTGGGCAGGGTACTGAACACAGTACTCAAGGTGCGGCCTCATCAGTGCCGAGTACAGGGGCACTATCACCTCCCTGGTCCTGCTGGCCACACTATTCCTGATAGAAGCCAGGATGCCATTGGCCCTCTTGGCCACCTGAGCACACTGCTGGCTCATGGTCAGGCGGCTGTCAACCAACACCCCCAGGTTCTTTTCCACCAGGCAGCTCTCCAGCCACTCCGCCCCTAGCCTGTAGCGTTGCATGGGGTTGTTGTGACCCAAGTGCAGGACCCGGCACTGAGCCTTGTTCAATCTCATACAGTTGGCCCCAGCCCAACGATCCAGCCTGTCCAGGTCCCTCTGCAGGGCCTTCCTATCCACCAGCAGATCAACACTTCCACCCAACTTGGTGTCATCTGCAAACTTACGGAGGGTGCACTCGATCCCCTCATCCAGATCATTGATAAAGACGTTGAACAGGACCGGCCCCAACACTGAGCCCTGGGGAACACCACTCGTGACCGGCTGCCAACTGGATTTGACTCCATTCACCACCACTCTCTGGGCTCAGCCGTCCAGCCAGTTTTTAACCCAGCGCAGAGTGCACCCACCCAAGCCGTCAGCAGCCAGCTTCTCCAGGAGAATGCTGTGGGAGACCGTGTCAAAGGCCTTACTAAAGTCCAAGTAGACAACATCCACAGCCTTCCCCTCATCCACTAAGCAGGTCACGTTATTGTAGAAGGAGATCAGGTTAGTGAAACAGGACCTCCCTTTCATAAAACCATGCTGGCTGGGCCTCATCCCCTGGTTGTCCCGCACGTGCTGCATAATGGCACTCAAGATGATCTGCTCCGTGACCTTTCCTGGCACCGAGGTCACGCTGACAGGCCTGTACTTCCCCAGATCCTCCTTCCGACCCTTCATGTAGACGGGCGTGACGTTTGCTAGCTTCCAGTCAACCGGGACCTCCCCGGTTGACCAGGACTGCTGATAAATGATGGAGAGTGCCTTGGCAAGCTCCTCTGCCAGCTCCGTCAGTATCCTCGGGTGGATCCTGTCTGGCCCCACGGACTTGTGAGCATCCAGGTGGAAGAGCAGGTCGGTGACTGACACCTCTTCGACAACTGGGACTTCACTCTGCATCCTATCTCCATCTCCCAGCTCAGGGGCCTGAAAACCCCGAGGATGACCAGTCTGACTATGAAAGACTGAGGCAAAGAAGGCATTAAGTACCTCAGCCTTCTTCTCATCCTTTGTGGCAATATTTCCCTCCGCATCCAACAAAGGAGGGAGATTCTCCCTGACCCTCCTTTTGTCACTGATATATTTGTAAAAACATTTTTTGTTATCTTTAATGGTGGTGGCCAGTTTAAGTTCCAGCTGGGCCTTCACCTTTCTAATCTTCTCCCTGCATAACCTCACAACATCCTTGTAGTCCTCCTGAGTTGCCTGCCCCTTCTTCCAAAGGTGGTGGGCTCTCCTTTTTTTCCTGAGTTCTAGCCAAAGCTCTCTGTTCAGCCAGGCTGGTCTTCTCCCCCGCCTGCTCAACTTGCGGCGCATGGGGACGGGCTGCTCCTGCGCCTTTGAGACTTCCTCCTTGAATAACGTCCAGCCTTCCTGGACTCCTTTGCCCTTCAGGACAAACTCCCAAGGGACTCTGTTAACCAGGCTCCTGAACAGCCCAAAGTCCGCCCTTCTAAGCTTCAGGGTAGCGGTCTTGCTGACCCTCTTCCTTACCTCTCCTAGAATTGAAAACTCTATCATTTCATGGTCGCTGAGCCCAAGACAGCCTCCAACCACCACATCGCCCACCAGGCCTTCTCTGTTCGTAAACAGCAGGTCCAGCGGGGCACCTCCCCTGGTTGGCTCACTTACCAGCTGCGTCAGGAAGTTATATCTCCCACACACTCCAGGAACCTCTGAGACTGCTTTCTCTCTGCTGTGTTGTATTTCCAGCAGATATTTGGTAAGTTGAAGTCTCCCATGAGAACAAGGGCTAGAGATTGTGAGACTTCAGCCAACCGCTTGTAGAATACTTCATCTGTTTCCTCATCCTGGTTGGGTGGTCTGTAACAGACTCCCACCAGGATGTCTGCCTTATTAGCCTTCCCTCTGATCTTTACCCATAAGCGTTCAACCTTATCATTACCGTCGTTGAGTTCTAGATAGTCAAAACTTTTGTGCTAAAGTAAAATGTGCAGGTTTTCCGGTACAGTATTTATTTTCTTTGTTATGCGATTAGTCTTTCCCAATGGATATGTTGAGTCTGGGGACCCATCTTCATAGAGGTAACTGAAGGATCAGGGTTTATCTTGATCTTATTTCTAACCTGGAGGTTAGAAAATCATTGCAATACTTTCACTGACCTATTCGACAATTAAGTATCGATATCAAATACGTCAACATAAATGAAGGGAGAGGCGAATTCAGCTGGTCAGATAGGACATGGAAAGCTGACTGGGGGAAAAGAACCTGGGGGTGTCGGTCAACAGCCGGCTGAATATGAGCCGGCAGTGTGCTCAGGTGGCCAACAAGGCCCATAGCATCCTGCCTTGTGTCAGAAATAGTGTGGCCAGCAGGACTACGGAAGTGATTGTCCCCCTGTATTCGGCACTGGTGAGGCCACATCTCAAATACTGTGTTCAGTTTTGGGCCCCTAGCTACAAGAAGGACATCGAGGTGCTGGAGCATGTCCAAAGAAGAGCAATGAAGCTGGTGAAGGGTCTAGAGAACAAGTCTTATGAGGAACAGCTGAAGGAGCTCGTATTGTTTAGTGTGGAAAAAAGGAGGCTGAGGGCAGACCTTATCGCGCTCTGCAGCTACCTGACAGGAGGCTGTAGTGAGGTGGGTGTCGGTCTCTTCTCCCAAATAACAAGCAATAGGATGAGAGGAAATGGCCTCAAGTTGTGCCAGGGGAGGTTTAGGTTGGATATTAGGAAAAATTTCTTCACTTAAAGGGTTGCCAAACATTGGAACAGGCTGCCCAGGGAAATGATTGAGTGTCCATCCCTGGAGATATTTAAAAGACATGTAGATGTGGTGCTTAGGGACATGGTTTGGTGGTGGACTCGGCAGTGATAGGTTAATGGTTGGACTTGCTGATCTTAAAGGTCTTTTCCAATCTAAATGATTCTATGATTCTATACTATGCTTCTATGACATCTCTACTACATTTATATTAAGGCATATCGCAATCTTCTCTTAACTCACATGATCACATCTTCTGTTCAAATCAGTGTCAAACTTTAGCATCCATACACATTCTCAATACAGCGAAGTCAGTTTATGCAAGGTAATCAGGTATTGATTCAGTATTTTGAGAGAATTACTGTAATTTCTGTGAATGTTGTTATGATAAGTGCATTAGATACTCATCCTGAGCAGACTACCAAAAGAGTACTTCATAAGGTAGCAAAGTGACATAAAATAAACATGGAAAATTGTCTCATGTCATCTCAGGAGCCAGTTAATGTACTGTTATTAACACCACCACAAAAAATTAGACTGCTTTAAACCTCAATGCCTTACTTTAATTAGCTTAATAATTTGATGAGGTTATACACTTTTCAATTCATTCATGTGCCATTTAGACTGGATGGAAAAAAACAAGATTTTATTTTTAATTAGAAATTTATGAACTGACTATAAACACAACACTTAAAGTAAGCATTTATGAAAATGCTTTTCCAATGGAATTTGATCCAAAACCAGTCAGAATTGATGGGCATCTTGACAGCCAGTTCTTTGCCTAAGCCTTGAAAAAAGCCTTTTGGCAGAAAGTGCTGGGATAGTCTGAGAGATGGAAGATTTTCATGCTGTTTATCGGGGATGCCAAAAACTGGGAGTAGTGAAGTGTTTAGGAATGAATGCTGATCTTCGCTCCTCGCCAGCTCGTCGGAGCAGCGGTGTGCTTGCGTCCCGCCTTGTAAAGCAGTAAGCATAATGAAGACTGGCAGGAAGATACAGTGGAAATGATGCTGAAACAGAAAAGCACATTATAAGAGAAACAGTAATTGAAACGGGCAGTAGGCATGACATGAAATCCTGACATATCTAGGTGTCTGCTGGTGGAAAGGAAAGTTATTGTAAGGTTATTCTCTGAGAGCACGGGCAGTGAAGAGGGTGTTATCAATCAGTTCATATAAATGGTTTCCTTCTAGCAAGCAGCTAAATTATAAATATTCCTGGGGTTATAAAGCTGTTGAAA
The DNA here is from genome assembly GCF_965183815.1 of Platalea leucorodia. NCBI lineage: Eukaryota > Metazoa > Chordata > Aves > Pelecaniformes > Threskiornithidae > Platalea > Platalea leucorodia. The sequence continues at coordinate 83,088,092 of NC_138858.1, forward strand.
GAAACAAAATCAAAACGATGCAGTTACATGCTCTTCACAGTGAGTACCCGAATTATTCAAAACAAGGAAAACAAAAATGACACAAAGAAAATGTCTGAGCAGAGATTAAGGATTTTAAATTTATTTACTCTAGAAACAGAGCACACCCATGTGAGATACATGATCACAGGCTATGAATACTTTCAAATTAATAACGAAAAAGGGAATTATTTACCATGTCTGTTAACAGACAAGCCTTGCAGCTTGCAATGAGGAAAAGGCCTAATGTTAAAGATTTATTGTTAGCTTGAGAATCATGTTTCTCTCTGAAAACTTAGCCATTACTATTGACAGTACTCTCCTCTTCTGAAATGATATTTATTGTAGCTCTGCAGCCCAGGAAATATAGTATTGCTATCGCTAGTAACAGTCCACAGGCTTTTTAGTGCATTTGCGAGGTCGCAGGACTGAGGCATGTCAGGTTTGTTTTGCTTCATTTTGTTTTGCCTGCCTGGAGCTTTGTTTTGCCTGCCTGGAGCTTTGTTTTAACTTGGTTTAGCTGTAACAGTGATTTTTCTAATGACCAGGTGGCTATGGCCAGTTTGTCTTACTTTTCCTTATCTTTGTATAGTGCGACTGCAGCTTCTATGTAAGGTGGTAGTAAGAGGTAGTTATTTTGTGAAGAATGAGATATTCATTAGTCTAATGCAGTGTAGAAATTTATGACTCTATGGCGTGGTGCAGAGGAGTATGGGCACAGTAGGAGAGCAGTGGAGACAGAGGATGTGGTGTAGAGGAGAAGTCATGGGGTGGTACAAGACAAGGCAGAGGCTGTCATTGGAGACCCCACAGCTACAAACAGCCCGTCCACAATCAGTTAAAGACAGGCAGCCCAGGAGCTGCACAAAACCGCTTCTGGGGTAACAAAGAGAACAAGCAACAGTATTTAACATAGGTAAAACTCACCATATGCAATGAAATTGGATGTAACACAGGCTAGCAGACCAATGAAGAAAGATCATGGTGTAAAAGCATGCTAGAAAACATGTAAAATAGCTCCCCCAAGGTGAATCAAAAAGTCAGAAAGGCGAGGAGGAAAAATAAAGCTCATCATATTGAGACAGTATTACTATTTTTTGTAACTGAGATTTTTACATAATATTCTTTATTTTATTTTCCTTTATTTTTCTGCAATGATTTAATCCAGGTTAATCATAATATTTTAGACTTACTATTAAGACAATGAAGACTTCAATTATAAGAATAATAAATTCTTGACTTTATGTCTGTGTTGTCTTCCCTTTTTGCCCATAACAAGCATTATGAGCACTGATAGCAGGGTAAAAAAGACATTTACTTATTTTAATTCTTTTAATATCAGGACATGCAATATAGTGAATATTGTATGAGAAAGGCAGAGTTCTTAAATTATTCTCAAATAATAAATTGCATCATTTCAACTGAATATCAGCGATTAGGGGAAAGTAGCAGCAACTGAGCCAAGGATGTATTCAACATCTCATCTGGACATCTTATACTTAGAAATCAGTTAGATAAGACCCTAGAGGCAATGATGAAGGGAATGAGTTTGAGCTGTGTTATAAAATGCACAGGGAACCTTATTAAGGAACAGAGACTTTCAGCTGGGATACATCGGCTTACTGGTGCTGTGACAGGATACACCAGTTGGGATCTTGGTCATGTAAGATGAACGTGAGACCAGGGCTCCACTTTTCTTAGACCCTGTGTCAAATCTCTGAGTCCTGGAATTTGCCAAGAGTTTCAACATGTCTCTGTTTCTACATTTCTGTTTAAAACTCACATTTGTTTACAAATCCTACAAATCCTAGGAGATGGTGGGAAGTTTGGGCAGTCAAGCAGTGGGTAGTCTGGGTGTAATAGTGAGTTAGTTGTAGATTTGCTGATTCAATCAATGCACTCTTTCTGCTCTGCTACCTGCTTCTCTAATTCAATTTCCTCTGCCCTAACCTTTTTGTTCTCAATACAGAGAACACATTTGTTTTAGTGTAAGAAAGCAGGCACTTTTAAATCTAGAGCTGATTGTATTGAAGCAGATTCTACAGTGCGTTTCGGGCAGCACATATAAGCAAAACAATCCACTACTTCAAGTTCTTTCAGATGAGGATGCTTGCTGCCTCTGTGCAAAACCAGACATGCACTGCTGGAGAGAGAGGTCCAGACACCAGCTCCTGCACCAGGATCATCTGTGGCTGGGAGACCAGAACCTGAATAGGATTTATAACCTGTCAACACTGTTGCTTTTAACAATAGATTTCCACTGTCTGCCTATCAATGGATATTGCCATATTATTTTTGTGAGGGTTGTGTCTGGGATTTCTGGCCTTCAAAAGCCCTGCCAGATGAAATGCATATAAGCATTCTCCTTCTGGCTCATGGAGAAAAGAAATTCAGTGTTCTCCGCATGTGTTGGATGTATGGAGCAATCGATCTGAGGCAGCATAGCCAGCCTTTTTCATGATGAATAAAAACTGCCAGAGCTGTTGTGTCTTGTGCAGATGCCAGCCTCAAACCTAAAAGCCACCTTCCACATCCAGCCCCTTAGGTGGAGCAATGCCTAATGTGTTGATCTGGGCAGCATTTAAGAAGGGAATTGTTCAGTGTTGTCATGAGAGAAATGCTCCAAGGTGCATCTGGAAATACAGCATTATTTGTCTAAAGATCTGTCAGAAACAGGCAGGCAGACATCTTTGCTGGTTTTAGGTCTGCTTGTAAAATAAGTAGGAGTTCTGAGGATCTCAGTTTATAGTCTAGCACGAAAATCCTACCTACACCTCAGATATTTAAACTGTTGTGGGTGGTGGTGGACATTGTACTGCTAATTTGATCTAACCCGTCAGGCAGGACTGCAAAAAATCTCAGTAAAATGTTCACTACCAGAGGCTGGGTATGCACACTGTTTTTCCTAATAAGACTACAGATCTATTCTGGTTTTGTAGTTTACAACATCCATTACTGTATTAGCACCAAATTATGCTCCTCACAAAAAAGCACCCTAGCTCTCAAACTGCCTATGCCAGAACTACTCATAGTATTTTTGATACATTTTCATAAGCTGTTTTTATCTGAAAACCAATAACAAAGATGCAGTACCAAACATTTAGCACTCAGTCAGTAATGTGCTATCTTCTACGTTACTGTGAAAAACAGAGTGGGGAAGGCTGGGATGTTTACTTTAGATCTAATTTAATTTCAACATGTCCCAGTGAACAGCCTAAGCCTCTCAGAAAAACTCCAGTCCTGAAACAGCCAAGTGGGCACTGTGGGTCGTCGCATCAGTTCTGCTTCTCAACGTGGCTGCTTCATTTGGTGTCACTTGTGCACTCCTTATTAAGTCACCAATGAGCTTCTATCGGTGCAAGACAAGCATACAGCAAAAGTTGCTGCAAGTCTGGAAGCAGATTCCCAGAAAACGCTTTATCTTCTCACATCCTCCCCTCTATTGGTTCTTTGGACCAAAGCTTGCTGTCTTCTGGTGTTGTATGGCTTTTCTGGTCTCACAGTGACTAATGCCCACCATCTTGTCATGTGATGCTCACTGTCACACACAGCCAGCTTCATCTCTGCCTGTCTGAATCTCTTCTGATACCTCTGTTCTGCCTCAACTCCTTCTGATAAGCAGTTCACACACTGGGAAATGAGTGGGTAGAAAAAAGCGCTCAAATGAAAGCTAGACCTGAGCATGGATCTCTGGTGAATTGAGAAGGACTCTGCTTCACACAGCAATGCTTGAAATTCTCTCCTGTGGAGAAAAGTGATTCATCTTGAACAGATGATCGCTACATTCCTATTAGATTTGGGAACCAAGGGAGAAACTAGATGCTGTCTTTCCAGATACTTTTATCTACGTATGAGGTTAATTTTCCTATCCCAGTGAAAACTTGAAGCTGCTAGAGGAAAAAAAAATGACCTCTGGGTCACAGTATCAGGATTACAATGGCTTCAGAATCCAGGTTTTGATTTCTGATGGAAGCAAGAATAATTCAGGATGAGTTAAAAGATACAGGCAATAGAAATTAAATTAATTTAGGGAATATACACTGAGTGATATCCAGAACTAAAAGTAGACTTTACAATGGATATTGGCATCCAAATTCAAATACAGTCCAGAAGTTCCTTTTCAGTAACTACAAAGCCTGCTAGCTGCCTGCAAGAACACAATGCTTTCATTTTGAATAACAATATTTTCTACAGCTAAAGTTAGGCTTCCACATGTGCTCTGACACTTTCTCATTTGAAGTGCTAAGTACCTAGTATCCAAGGTTATCCATATGTGAGGTGGAAGGCCACCCAAACCTAGCTAAATCCATCAAAGACCCAACCTGGCAGAGATGCTCATACCATGCCTAACTCATGATCTCTTTCTTGCTGTCTTCCTATCCTGATGGCTCTTGCATTCCTGAATTGGCAGTGGCCAAACTTTAAAAGGATGGTAAAGCATGCACAAACCTTCTTGGAGCCTCATGGTTAAGGCTATCACCTGTAGAATGGGCTTTCACTGCTTCTAGAAAAGAAAGCCCCGAGCCAACATCTTCCATTTCCAAATGTTCTAAACAATAGCAGTTGTATGAGAGCACTCCAGCATCACTACACGCATCACTTGTAGATATGCTATAAAGACAGGTACTCTAGTGTATTTAGGCACTTATTGTCAAAACTGGTGCTCTATTCTGTATTCTGGGCAGACAATGACCATGAAGTCAGAGATTTTTAGGAGTTCAGATAGGCTCCTATACCTAGTACTTTCTACTGGCTGCCCCTAGGCAGTTCCCATCTGAATACATTTGCATGGATCTATGTTGCCTATTCTGTCATTAGACACATTCACTATGAATTACCCTTCAGACTGCCGAAGGTTCATCTTTATGCCCAACTCTTTCATGGAGTTGCCCTGCTGGATTAGCTGGTAGATTTTTTTTAGGTACTGTGAAACCTATGTGAATGTGTCCAGTATGCCTATTTCACTTAAATGCCTAGGTTCCTCTAAAAATCTTGTCCTTAGGACTTCCAGTGTTCACTATAACACAACCTAAACAGATGATTAAAAATTTTAGTCGTTTTGACCATAGGCATTGTCCTCTCTAACTAACATGAAATTTTTCTATATCAGATCTCTCCTTTATTTCAGCAAACAGTGTCTTCTAAACAGTCTTGTCATTTTGGCCTTATCTTTGGCTAGAGGTTAAGAAAACTCTTCTGTCTGATGTTGATCAGTCAGCAGGGAATGCTTATTGCATCAGCTAGCCAGCCTCTACTTTACCTCCCAAGAAACAAAATAAGAAATTCTCCAAGCCAACTTCCCACAGCCTGGAGGGCCTGGGATTTACAGCTTGTTTGAACTCTCCCAGATGGTAACACACCAGGCTGCTGCAACACCACACTTGGTGGCTAGTCCAAAGACACTTCCTCATACTGATTTATTTGTTCTCTCAACTTCAACAAGATTTTGTGTTTGTGTCTCTCTCTGCTCTCTGGCATTTTTCAGCCGGTTCCAAAGACTGGGCAATTTATGCCGTATACCATTCTTGTCCACCTAACAAAACACATAAAATCTGAAAAACAAAAAGCATATGATCAAATGGATCAGATCTACTTGATATTTCGTGTTGACTAGTAATGAATGACCTTGCAAAGTTTAACCAGATCCAGTAAACACCTTCTCAGAGCTCATTCTGTTATTTTATCCCACATACTCTAGTTTGGGAGGAAGAAGGAGTAGAAAAGCATGTGCGGAAAGCTTGCTTGAGGGAGGCAGACTACTAGGTATGCTCTGTGGACTGATAGCTCTGTGAATAGTAAATTGACTGTCTACAGGTAAAGGCATATATACGTATATGTCTGGGAACTTGACTTTGCAGTTCTTGCTTTTGTGGGTTTTATTTAGTTGTGATGAATGCAGTAGTCATAACAGCTTTGGAGCAAAATCATTTGTGTCTTAATTATATGAAACATGCTGTTCAGAAATAATGCAGCTTATAGAGTTTGGAAAGCACTTCAGATATGGTTTTTGCTCATAGGATCAGTCTGGCACTAAAAACAAAGGAGGCAGTGTGTGTGTGTTTGTGTGTGTCTATGTGTATTTATATAAAAATAAATTATCATACAGCCCTTTCCTGCACAGTTCCTGATAATTCCTTCAGTTTTAATGCATTAGCAAAGAAAATGAGGAAGTGACTATCAAAGGGTGAAAGGATAAATGGCAATCCTTTCAATTCAATGAGGCGTCAGGAAGCCCCATCATCTGCAGTTTAGTTTTGCTTTGACAGTCTCCTGGGAGGCTCTTGAAGACACTGTTAGGTTGATACCAGCCTTATCACAGGGAACCAGGACAATAGTTTGGAAGAACAGAAGGAAAGCCAGACTGTATTTATGAGGGAAGAAAATGAAGTGAAAGGAAGCAAAAACCTAAAAAAAGCTTTCAAAGAAGGCTTTTCAATAAAAAAGAAAAAACCCTGCATTACTTCATTGTAGTACACAATTTGACTCAGAATGTAAGATTCCATGTATTATGTGTTACTGAATTCAAATATATTCCCTTATCAAATAATGGAATCATATGAAAAATGGCATAAAGGGAGACAGAAATATTGAACAGAAATTTTCCAGATGTATCGTGCAAGATTTAGTTATTAAAGTTTGTTAAGAATGTTTCTAAAGTGAGTTCTCCATTTCATGTCTTTGTTAGAAATCATGGGGGGGTTTTTTTCAAAATAAGAGCTAGCTAATTTGCCTATTTCCTATGCCAATCTACAAGAGCCCACCTCCTTTCTTCTCTTTCATTCCTTCTAGTATTCTGTGACCAATTTATGTGCCTCTGCCTCTGAAATTCCACCTGTAAGTACCAAAAGTCATGAAATTAAATGACCCTTTCAAATCTAATTGTGCCTTCTAAACACCTCAAAACCTTTGTTAATCCACCTGAGAATGAAATCTTCCTCATCTCTTTGTAAAACAGCTAAGAAAATATAATTTTTTTCAGAGTAGGGATTAGGAGAGAGACAAAAAGTTGGTTTCTTTCATCAAGTATGAAACTAAACTGGTAACAAAATTCAAAGCTTGTCATGACCTTTAATGACAAGCTCTCTCCATCATATTTCCCTGGATTCTCCAGGCCTCTCAACAAAGTCTTTCACTGGCTTTTACTCAAAATGAAGAACTCTATAGAGTTTGTGATGAGTAGTACAGAGGAAGCAGTGGTTGCCACCAGATCACCACCTTGTTTGCCACATTGAGTATCACCATCTGGGTCAGTTAGCGGTTGGAGAATCAGCTATGCACAATATCAGAAATCTACTTCTTGCCCTGAGATTCCTACAATTGCTTGCTTTAATGTAATTTTCCAATGAATTTCTCATATAAGGTCTAGGTATTAATTGAAGTGTTGTATCTCATCTCTCAGATATTTTTAAAACAATTTTTTTAGTATTGTAATATATTTTGTTTGTTTGTTTTTGCCATACCATTTGCCTAAAGCTATTTTTTCTTTATTGCTAAACATAAAATCTGAACAAAAGTTATTTTCTCTGCCAAAACACTCAAGTCAATTGCACTTTTGCATGAGAAAATGCTGTAGGGCATTGTCCCCATGAACTTTGAGTATCTTTCAAGTCTTAAGACTGAGAACAGTTCACACCACCTATAAATCTAGCTGCTATCCTGTTTGATTAAAAATTGCACTTTTTAAATTAAATTGCTGCAGTAGGCAAGCTGCAGGACATTTTAGTTTCTATATATCTGTGCATAGTCTCCACTCTGCAAATCTCACCTCTCTTTTCTTTTCTTCAATAATTTGACAAGGCATTTGTTCAGTATTTAAGCTGCATGTCTAATGGGAAATACTGGGATTTCCCAATTGAACCAAACCCAAGACATTCTGATCTGGTATTCTATCTCCAAAAGTGGACCTTTTTCATGTGAATAAGAAAAATCTGCTAACCATACAAGAATTCCTCCTGCCTTCTAAGAGATACTGGCTTAAACCCTGACAAAATACATAATACGCTTTCCACCAAATACCTGTTAGCAGAATGAAAACTTTTGTAAATATTCTGTCCTCTGTGAAGTAATTTGTGGAATTCTGATGTTTCGTTGTGCATTATATGTGAAAAACATGTTGTTTATTTCCTCTTTATCACATTAAATGACCTCATTGTTCTTGTGTTTTAGGACAGCAGAAGTTCCTGATCTACCATCTCCAATACACGTTATTTTACCTACCTTTATTATCTATATTTAAGCCTACATCTATAGCTCTATCAATAACCAGTATTTATGCCACTTACTCATTTTGTGAATTTCTAAGGTAAGTTATTGCAATTGCATTACCCAAAATAAATAAATGCACACCCAAATGGCTAATCGTGGTAATTTCAATCCTATGTAATCAGTGACTGTACTTAAAAACAAAATTCCAAGATAAATTTAATTTCTTTTCAAGAGCTAAATTATCATACCTTAAATAAATGTTTTTCAAATAGTACGCCCGGAATCAGTGAAAGTATTTAAGGATTTTGATACGTATGTTTAAACCAGGGGCCCCAAAAGCACTTCCTACTTCCCTCTTACAAGCGTATACCTTGGCAAACATGCCTCTGCGCTAGAAGGAAAACTGCCCACACGAGCAGAGAGACTGGTAGTGATCTCCAGTTCATCCATGGTTTGGAAGTCGAAGGTCTCTTTGCCCAAAATGATGCCAGTGAGACCTCACAGCCTTGAAAGGAAAAGTGTGAATTAAAGATAGAAAAGTATCTTAAGAGACTTATTTTGCCTCAAGATCTTTCATTGCAGTTTTCAGTATTTGGAATAAAAGTACTAATTAATTGGTCAGCATATTAGGTTAATAGCCTAACTGGATCTGCAGAAAAATTTTATCAACAAATGTGCAAAATACCATCAGACACAAAAAAATCCCTCAACATATGAAGCCCATTTAAATGTCCCCCAAATTCTTTAAAATTAATTGAACACATGTTGGTGGATTTTTTCTTTTTTTTTTTTTTTTTTTTGACCAGTGTTTAGAATTTAATTATTTAATTACTTCAGTAAATGCTTCTATTTCTTTAGTTGGCTGCCTTACCAGGTGCCTGGGGAATGGTCCTTATAAACAAAATCATGCTTTATGGAGCTTTTTTTCTTAGTATATAGTGAGATTGAGACTTTGGGGTGATTGGATTTCATAGTTACAACTAAGTTAAATTCTAAAATGTTACACAGCAACTCTTTATATTTTCTGTTCAGTGTGCAGAGTTTCTTTCCTAGGACTACTTAAAATATTCTACAATATTTCCAGAAAGTCAACAGGCTTTACAATTGTGTTAGACATTATGAATTTAAAGGGCAATGAGAAATAGAACACCTCTGTACATACTATATTTATTTAATACTTTATGTGCCTGTAGTAAACTGTGCATACAAAGCTTGGAAAGATATCTGATTTTTTTGTCATAATGTATCGACAGCAGGGATGTCATTTGCATCTTTAACTTAATGAAAAGGAAAAAAGCCCAAAGAAGTATTTTTGGTTTAACATCTCTGTAGTGTCTAGGAACAGGGTGAGTAGTCTGTGGCTAAATAGCACCAGTGCCATAGCTTTTACTTTTATTACAATGTTTTGACAGCAGAACCACTTAACTACAAATTGATAGAGAAACAAACAAAGGACAGGAGAAAAGACTGCGTCTGAGTGTTCAAGCACCTAGGCACAGACTTCATCTTGCAGCAGGATATTACCATTTTAAGCAGGTTTTTTCTATGGAATCTCAACACGCAACAAGCTTTTGATACTTCTAGAGCATTCACATTTTAAAATTTTGATTTATGTGTGTGTGTATGTTCCCTAATGATATCCATGAAGCCTCCCTCCTAAACGACCCCACAGGAGTTTCGATAAGATAGCCTGTCATTGAAAAAATATCAGCAAGGGGAATGAAGGCAGAGCCTTACTAAATCAGAACAACATATAAAGGCACAGAGTAAGACAGTTTCAATAGACTAAAAAATTCATCACAAAATAGGGGTAAGACATGAAGAATGCCCATAGCTTGGTTGGATAATGATGTACAAGAGTAATTATTTATCAGTGATGGAGATATGTATTAAGACCTCTATGAAGAATTATGGTCTTCTAGGATGGTTTCCCTCCTGCTAATATCTCCTTCCTTCCTTGCTTCCTTGCTTCCTTCCTTCCTTCCTTCTTTACTTCCTTCCCTCTTTCCTATCACTAATAATTTTTATCATCTTTAGTGATGGCAGGGAGAGCCAGCATACCAACTGCGTACCAACATTGGTGCAATTCAGTCCTAACCCACCTCTGGCTTGTGACAGAGGTGTCTCAATATTTCAGGGCTTTACTGAATTCTATGATTCTAAAACATAGAGGGAAAAAAAAAATCGTGTTGTTGTATCATTTAAATTCAGTTCACCGTGAACCTGATGTGATAAACAGATTGCAGAAGCCTGCATCAAAATGTTCCAGCAGCCAGACAGGGGAGAAATACACCCACCTTTGAGGAAATTTCTCTGAAATGAAAAGATTTTTTATTAATACAGATTTTTTTCAGGCATTCTGCAGTGTGTAGAATAAATGACATTTTGAAATGTATTACATATTCATACCGCTGTATCAAGGTGTCCTGGCCAAAAAGGAAAAGACTCAGACAAACAAGCTCAGGGACAGCTAAGGCACTTGTACAAATGTAAGAAGAATCGTGGGGATGTGGAGCCATACACTCACAAACGGTGGTAATAACAAAGGAGGAGAAGAGGGAGTATAGTCCTGCTCACACTGCTTCCAAATCTGCATCTGGACAGGATATATTCAGTACTGTATGTCACTCACCCATGCATCTGAAAGTAGGAATAAATTATTTCTTCTAAATCTGGCGTTCTATGTTGCAGACCAGAATGGTGCTGTGTACGCACCTCTGCTTTGGTTTATCACTCTAGCTAAATTTCATTCCAGTAGCACCTAGCATTGCAAACGGAAAATAGATATTCACTCACTGCCAGCCTGATACAAAACTACATTTAAGAAAATTTACCTGTGATTTGCTTTTAATGGATCAGAGTGCAGCCACCTTTACCTTCCACATGAAGGTTAAATAGTATATATTCCATAAGCTAGCCTAAAGTTACAAATCTTCTGAGCTTGCCCTCCCTTCTTTTAAACTGGCAAGTATTTCTTTTTGTTCATAGTCACAGAATCACAGATTAAGCATCACTACAGGGGCAGCAAGGGGTCATGTCATCTCCTTCTTTGAATTCTTCTGCCATCATTTCTGCCAGAGCTGTGTCTCACCTGATGAGAAAACCTCCAGGGATGAGCATTCAGCAGTGTCCCTATGCAACCTAACCCACCCCAGAGCTCTACGGTGTTTACCCTCAGGATTCATCTCGTCTGCCACAGTTACACCATCACTTCTGCCCTATCCATCATGGAAAAAGAACAATAGCCCTTACGATAATGCAATAGTTGGTACAATAGTTCTCTTTGCGTATTTCATGTTTATTTCAGGTAAGGTTCCACCAGGGGGTACTCTCATGGTGTGATGTTTTGCTCCTTCACTCCCAGCCTGTGCTTTTCAGGTGTGTATTCCCAGTTTCAAGATTTTAGCATGCAACTGCATCGGGATTTGTTTCAATACTCTTCCACACCCGAGTTTTTTTGGAACATCTCACTCGTGGATCCCTGATATTCACCTGGACAGTCTTGCCGAGGGCTTTGGCTCTTACAGCACCTCCTCAGAGGCCCTGGTTTTGTTACCCTCCCAACATGCAGAGGTTTCTGCAGTTCTGCAGTTCTCAGTCTTTTCCTTTTCTTTTCAAAACTTCCACACAGCAGCAATAAATTTGTGATTTATTATTAATGTTCTTTTGGGTATTTTGGCAGAAATAATTATATAGTGTTATGTGGTTGCAGAAGAAAATCTTTGCTGTAAACAAAATGTGCAGCGTGGGAATAGAGGGGTTCACCTAACTGTAGGGAATATTTTGCTCCTCATGTAGACTTCCCTGATCAAATACTCAGTCTTCTATTTTTACTTTCAGAAAATTGCAGCTATTTAAATTACGGGAGCAGTTGGATTTTTTATACGGATTTTTTTTAAATACAAGTATTGGTGGGAAGGTAATGCTGTGTCTATAGGCCTCATTAAAATCATAGAATCATAGAACCATAGAATCTTCAAGGTTGGAAAAGACGCTTAAGATCATCGAGTCCAACCGTTAACCTAGCACTGCCAAGTCCACCTACACCATGTCCTCGAGCACCACGTCTGTCCGTTCTTTCAATACCTCCAGGGATGGACACTCAACCACTTCCCTGGGCAGCCTGTTCCAATGCTTGACCACCCTTTCACTGAAGAAGTTTTTCCTAATATCCAACCTAAACTTCCCCTGGCACAGCTTGAGGCCGTTTCCTCTCATCCTATTGCTTGTTACCTGGGAGAAGACACTGACACCCATCTTGCTACAACCTCCTTCCAGGTAGTTGTAGAGAGCAATAAGGTCTCCCCTCAGCCTCCTCTTCTCCAGGCTAAACAATCCCAGCTCCCTCAGCCACTCCTCATAAGACTTGTGCTCCAGACCCTTCACCAGCTTCGTTGCCCTCCTCTGGACACGCTCCAGCACCTCAATGTCCTTCTTGTAGTGAGGGGCCCAAAACTGAACACAGTACTCAAGATGCGGCCTCATCAGTGCCAAGCACAGGGGCACTATCACCTCCCTGGTCCTGCTGGCCACACTATTCCTGATACAAGCCAGGATGCCATTGGCCCTCTTGGCCACCTGAGCACACTGCTGGCTCATGTTAAGCTGGCTGTCAACCAACACCCCCAGGTTCTTTTCCACCAGGCAGCTCTCCAGCCACTCCTCCCCTAGCCTGTAGCGTTGCATGGGGTTGTTGTGATGCAAGTGCAGGACCCAGCACTGAGCCTTGTTGAATCTCATACAATTAGACCCCGCCCAATGATCCAGCCTGTCCAGGTCCCTCTGCAGGGCCTTCCTACCCACCAGCAGATCAACACTTCCACCCAACTTGGTGTCATCTGCAAACTTACGGAGGGTGCACTCGATCCCCTCATCCAGATCATTGATAAAGATGTTGAACAGGACTGGCCCCAACACTGAGCCCTGCGGAACACCACTCATGACTGGCTGCCAACTGGATTTGACTCCATTCACCACCACTCTCTGGGCTCGGCCGTCCAGCCAGTTTTTAACCCAGCGCAGAGTGCACCCACCCAAGCCGTCAGCAGCCAGCTTCTCCAGGAGAATGCTGTGGGAGACCGTGTCAAAGGCCTTACTAAAGTCCAAGTAGACAACATCCACAGCCTTCCCCTCATCCACTAAGCGGGTCACCTTGTCATAGAAGGAGACCAGGTTAGTGAAACAGCATCTCCCTTTCATAAACCCATGCTGGCTGGGCCTGATCCCTTGGTTGTCCTGCACGTGCCACGTAATGGCACTCAAGATGATCTGCTCCGTGACCTTTCCTGGCACCGAGGTCAGGCTGACAGGCCTGTACTTCCCCAGATCCTCCTTCCGACCCTTCATGTAGACGGGCGTGACGTTTGCTAGCTTCCAGTCAACCGGGACCTCCCCGGTTGACCAGGACTGCTGATAAATGATGGAGAGTGCCTTGGCAAGCTCCTCTGCCAGCTCCGTCAGTATCCTCGGGTGGATCCTGTCTGGCCCCACGGACTTGTGAGCATCCAGGTGGAAGAGCAGGTCAGTGGCTGCCATCTCTTCGACAACTGGGACTTCACTCTGCATCCTATCTCCATCTCCCAGCTCAGGGGCCTGAAAACCCTGAGGATGACTAGCTTGACTATGAAAGACTGAGGCAAAGAAGGCATTAAGTACCTCTGCCTTCTTCTCATCCTTTGTGGCAAGGTTACCTTCTGCATCCAACAAAGGAGGGAGAGTCTCCCTGGCCCTCCTTTTGTCACTGATATATTTATAAAAACTTTTTTGTTGTCTTTAACGGCAGTGGCCAGTTTAAGTTCCAGCTGGGCCTTCACCTTTCTGATCTTCTCCCTGCATAACCTCACAACATCCTTGTAATCCCCCTGAGTTGCTTGCCCCTTCTTCCAAAGGTGGTGGGCTCTCCTTTTTTTCCTGAGTTCTAGCCAAAGCTCTCTGTTCAGCCAGGCTGGTCTTCTCCCCCGCCTGCTCAACTTGCGGCACATGGGGACGGGCTGCTCCTGCGCCTTTGAGATCTCCTCCTTGAATAACGTCCAGCCTTCCTGGACTCCTTTGCCCTTCAGGACAAACTCCCAAGGGACTCTGTTAACCAGACTCCTGAACAGCCCAAAGTCCCCCCTTCTAAGCTTCAGGGTAGCAGTCTTGCTGACCCTCTTCCTTACCTCTCCTAGAATTGAAAACTCTATTATTTCATGGTCACTGAGCCCAAGACAGCCTCCAACCACCACATCACTCACCAGGCCTTCTCTGTTCGTAAACAGCAGGTCTAGCAGGGCACCTCCCCTGGTTGGCTCGTTTACCAGCTGTGTCATGTGAACTTGCCAGTGAACTTGAGGGACATCTCCTCTTTGTCAGGGTAAGTCATCACATGTCTTCTGAGACAAAATTCTGGCTGTTTTGTGCTGCTGGACAGCATATTTTTTCCTACAGGTCCAGGCATGCTGGTTTTGGCTGGGATAGAGTTGATTTTCTTCACAGTAGGTAGTATGGGACTATGTTTTGGATTTGTGCTGGAAACTGTGTTGATAACAAAGGGATGTTTTAGTTATTGCTGAGCAGTGCTTACACAGAGTTGAGACCTTTTCTGCTTCTCACTCCACCCCACCAGAGAGCAGGCTGGTGCACAAGAAGCTGGGAGGGGACACAGCTGTGACAGCTGACCCCAACTCGCCAAAGTGATATTCCATACCATATGACGTTATGCTTAGTATATAAAGCTGGGGAAACAAGGAAGGAAGTGGGGGACGTTTGGAGTGACGGTGTTTGTCTTCCCAAGTAACTGTTACGCGTGATGGAGCCCTGCTTTCCTGGAGATGGCTGAACACCTGCCTGCCAATGGGAAGGAATGAATGAATTCCTTGTTTTGGTTTGCTTGTGTTTGTGGCTTTTGCTTTCCCTATTAAACTGTCTTTATCTCAACCCAGGAGTTTTCTCACTTTTACTCTTCCAATTCTCTCCCCCATCCCACTGGGGAGGGGAGTGAGTGAGTGGCTGTGTGGGGCTTAGTTGCTGACTGGGATTAAACCACACCAGGTCACCAAGAAAATGCAAAATAAGAGATTTTAGGAAGGTAAAAAAAAGACAATTTTCCCTTTGCTGTTATTGACTCTCATTTCATGATCATGAAATCAGATTCGATATTCTGAGCTATTTTAACTGGGTTTTGTTCTTCTTTTCCCAATACAACCAGCTAGAGCCACAAAAGCACCATTACTTTATCCAGCTCCTCCTGGAAATGCAGGAAGATTGTTTTTCTCCTTCTCAGCATTCAGTTACCCATCATTATAAATGGTTCTGGGAAATCAGAATTTCAGCACTTCGAACAGTTGATTGCCAAAAGTGCATTTTGACTGTTCAGCCTAGGTTACAATAATTATATTATTTTCCTGATATTTTCACTCAGGTCTTAATTCCTCCAGAAAATGAGTCATTTCCAAGAAACTCAGTTCTGCAAGAGCCTTACGCTGTGAGCTGCAAGGAGACATCATAACTTTATGATATCTGAGTCCCTGCCACATCATTTACATGGAAAAATAACACAATGTCTTAATCGACCATGTTAACAGGTAAGTTAAGGAACAGATAGGCAACATTGTAACGAACGCATTACCTGCTCTTTTGCAAGGAAGAAAGAGTGAGAAAGCAGCAACTGCCATCTTACATGGAACTGTGCTGCTGCCAGGGGATGTTCCTGCTGTGCGGGCAAGATTCTCCCTGTTGAAAACCCAGTCAGCTTTTAGCACCAGTTCTGCAAAGAGCTGTGACACCTCAAAGTATTTTAACCCTCTTGAGCTAAACTCTGTGCTTCAGGGAATCATTCTTATCAACAGTCGAGCCGTGTCTGGTCACAAAAAACACTTAAAGAAATTGCAATATTTGAGTCAACGCAGGCTTTCTAAGATTGTTTATGCTCTGGATTTAAAGCAGATGGCAAAGCTGTGGTTCATTTTCTTCCTTAGGGCACAGTGGCATCTAGTGGTCCTACACTGAGTGGATGGGGAACATGAGATGTATATAAAAAATAGACTTTCTGTGACCATAACTTCATATAAAATTATTTTTACACAGTTATGCATACATTAAGGTAAAATTTTCAAAACCCCTCAAGGCTTGGTCTCAATGAAGAATTTTCAGTGGGGATTAGATACATAAATACCTTTCTGAACCTGGCCTGAGGGACTTGAAGTATACATGTAAGTGAAAATAGACCCTGAGATACGTTGGGCACTCTACTCTGTGCTATATTTCTTGCTGTGTGTAAACTACCTTTTTTTTTTTTTTTTACCAACACAATTTTTGCAATTGCATGGTTTTGTGAATACATTTATAGTGTGTTCATATGCTTTCTTCACTAGAGATCTGCGTAAGTGCTGCAGGAAAGGAGAGGAATTTGAGCACTTACACTGTTCAGTGGCTTCATTTCAATTCCATTAAAATCATGCATTTTTAAGTTGACTGGGATGAGACTATTATAGCTACACAGATAACTGAGTTTTGGGTTTGGCTAATGCTGGCAACTTGAGTGATTGGAAGTTTTAAGTAGTCATATATTTGAGAAATTTGGCACTTACTTAAAGTATATATATTTATTATGATATCTTCAACTTGTTAAAATTTCAGACACCAAAAATCTTCCCATTTTCTTTTCAGTGATTTTTGCCAGCATTTGTCATGATGGTTAGTGATAAAAAGCATTTCTGCTATTGGAACTAAGAAAGAGAGTGGACCAAGGAAGTATTTTGAGATTATTACTGCATAGACATTCAGCCAGAGAAATGGTCTGTGACTAAATGTATCTAACCCTCTGAGAAGGAATTATACTCCAAAGTTATCCATTTTGTCTTAATGAGATGATTCAATATATCTTTACACAGCTGTCTTTATGCAGCTCACATTAGAGTCTGATCCAGCTGAAAAGCAAAATACTTCACTTTGATTTTGAAGCCAGTGGTTGGTCTGTTTGTTAATTAACATCCTGTTTCTTTTCATTATTACAGTTAAGATCTAGGTAATGTCTATGAGCACTTTCTGGTTTTGATGGTTTGCTTGCTAATGCATGGCAGAAAAATAAAAACAACTGAGATAATGAGATTCATACTGCACACCTGGTAGCTTTAAAATGAATGTTATTGGGAACATTTAAGGGATCTATTTTCTTCTTGAAATGTGGATGCAATTCTCATTAGTATTAATGAGAGTTACATGAGCACAGTCATGGGAGAAAACACCTCCAAGTGTAAAGAAAGGGAGGTTGTACTGCCTACCACTTTAAAAAAAAAATTCAGATAGGAAATCACAAGAAAGCAGTAACAGTGCTTTCATGGCTGATGGAAGCAATACCATGGATCTCATCAGCTTCAGCCACTTTGCACTTTGTATATTCATGTTTCTATATGTTAGGGTACTAGTAAAGGAGGAAAGAAAAAAAAAATCATGGCTGTAGGAAACACAATAAATACAGTGCATCACTGAGTTGGAGCCTACCTTGCAGAACTCTGCGATGACTTTAGCTGTCATATTAAGGCATTTTAAAAAAATCCACTGAAACAAGCTAGCAGATTTAGAATAAAGACCTGGCAGTGAGTTGAATACTATAGGATCTAATGCACTTCCTGAGGCAAAATGGAAGCTGGAAGTACACTTATAGTGGCGAGAAGTTACTGTACTTTGAACTTTCTTTCTTCCTCAAAACTACACAGATCTTGAATGCAAGCAAGTTGTTTGATAGTAAACACCTATGTTCATAACAAATATTGCGGAAGCTGTGCATTATCCATGAGTTAAAGACAGAGTCACAAAGTCTTGTCCTTCATCTCTTGCCAGAAACACAAGTCGTACAACTGCGAGATGAGCAGGTACATGGTGCACTGGGTGAAGAACTAGCTGAAGGGCAGAGCTCAAAGGGTTGTAGTGAATGGGGCTACATTTGGCTAGTAACCGGTCACCAGCAGTGTTTCCCAAGGCTCAATCCAGTTCTGTTCAATATTTTTATCAATGATCTAGATGCAGGAGTTGAATGCACCATTAGCCAGTTTACTGATGATACTAAACTAGGAGGTGTTGTTGACTCTCTCGAGGGACGAGAGGCCTTGCTGAGGGATCTGGATAGATTGGAGCACTGGTCTATGATTGATGGGATGAAATTTAACATGACCAAATGCTAGATTCTGCATCTGGGATGGAGTAATGCCAGGCACGAGTATAAACTGGGAGAGGAGTGGCTGGAGATCAGCCCTGCAGAAAGGGATCTGTGGGTGCAGGTGGATGGCAGGCTCAACAGGCGTCAGCAGTGTGCCCTGGGAGCCAAGAGGGCAAACCACATCCTGGGGTGCATCAAACACAGTATAAACAGTTGGTCAAAAGAGGGGATTATCCTGCTGTATTCAACATTGGTGTGGCCTCACCTTGAGAACTGTGTGCAGTTCTGGGCCTGCTGACAAAGATTGCCCTACCCAACACACAGCTTTAGTTCTGCTGTAGGTATTGGCTAAAATAAACACATCGTATTTTATCCTGACAGCCTATATTCGAGCAAGAAACTGGGATTCTTTCAAAAATAAAATACATATTATTATACACTATTCCTATCAGGGTATGCACATAAGTGAAAGACTCAAGAAATCAACCTTTAAATCCACTGACAAAACTTCCATGAAAATGGTTATTCAGTTCCAAACAAGACAGCTGAGTGGCAGTCTTAAAACTTCATTCTTGAGACAGCTGCCGAGGCTTGCAAAGCCATGCCAAATCCAATGCAGAGAGAGCCAGGATGACAGTGTGTCACCATTTGGCAATTTTCATGAACAGCTAAAAATACAGTACACAGCTGAGAAATCATATCTGGTAACAGATTTTGATAAAGAATTACATGGTAAATGAAACAAAAGAAACAAACTCTTTCCACTTTGTCCTGCAGCTGTGAGCATTTTACAGTTTTCCAAGCTTTAATTAGGTTGCTCCAAGCTCACAGAAAAATACATTTCTCATTTTGCAGCCTACTGATGTGGAGGAGCCATGTGAAGACCTAATTAAAATAAATTATGCTCTCCAAGCTCATCATTGTGTCTAGCTGAAATGAATAAAAATGGTGAGTAACATTGAGAAATATGATAAAACAAGAGCCAAGGCAAAGAGATTTTTGGATCCCTACAGGGCCGTACGCTGGAAACCCCATCTCCCACTCTTGAAGGAAACCTCTCTGTGTTCACTTAAAGCTCCAGCCAAGTTCCAGCTCAGGCAGGGCATTGCTCATTATCCTTTCCGCTCTCCGTGTCTGTGCTACCTGACAGCAGCTCGATGACTGCAGTCATGAAATCAATCTTCGTGATCTGTTGGGTTTCAGGTCACTAACCTAGTACCTTACAGTATGTGAAAACTTCATAGGACCAAGCAGTCTGTGTCATAGCTGAAGAGAAAATATTTAATTCTAATATCTAATGCAGTGTTTTGTAACCAAGCTTCCTGAATCCTGTCATTTGTCTTGCATATACATACATACATACATATATATGTATAAAAAAGATATATGAACCTTAAACAAATCCTTCATACATATTTATCTTTCCTGGGCTTATATGCTGAGCTGACAATCAGTGAGACTATAAACTGGATTCAGAAAGGCTTCTTCGCTTACAGCTGAACTATACTGCAACTCCTGTTCTCCTAATCATCCAGAAAAGTCAGCTATTTGAAGAGTTTTATACCTTCTGCTTGGCTTTTCTTCCCATGCAGATGGTGCCTAGTGTGTATACAGATCTTCTCCCAAGATGGTTCTTTCTTTCCTTCATGGTAATAAATCTGGATCTGGTTCCCTGCAAGGTAGTCTCAAATCCATGGGAATAAAGATCATTCAAAAGTGTTGGAGAAGATGCTCCAGTAAGCTTTCCTGTTAACCTTTTTCTCTTTTTTCTCTTAAGATTTTTTCAAAGCTGCTCCCTGTCAATAGGCAGACATATGTATTTTGAGCAAACTTAAAGTATGCCAGCTCCAATTTCTAGACATAACTAATAGAAAAACTAGAGACAAAAAAAAAAAGACCCTAATATTCTGATTACATCACTACATCATGGGTTTTCTATCTTCCAATAACCTGCAAAATCTTGAGCTTTTCTAGACTTCTTTGTTGATCTTTAATCTTGTCACAGAACTGGGAACCAAAAACATCCAGTTGATTAATTAGAGAAAGTTATACAAACATGTGACTAAACCATTTGCAATGAGGATGTTTTTGTCCCAAGAGCAGCACGGAATCCTGCCTTCCCAAACCCGAACTCTTCCATTTTTAAGAAGAAGGAAGGAAACAAACAGAAAACGTGTATGGATTATATGCCCATGAGGTCTCCAACCTGGTAGGAAAAAAAAACTCATGTGGGAAAATAGCCTAGACTCCATGACACCCACTGTGACCAGTATGCCCTGCTCACAACCCCAGTAATGTGGTTAGCATAACTAACACCATTTTATGAGGCAAGCAGCCATTCTCTGTGACCGAGCAGGTCATGTATTCCTTCTCTTCCCGTCATTATCAGGCCCTGAAGGTCCTGTGCACCAAGTAGACAAACCAAACAGATTTCTTCTTCCCCTCCCTGATAGCCTCAAGGTTCTTGGTTGCCAGGCCGGTTACTCCCCTCCTTACCAGCCTGGAGCGTCCCAGGCACCTGGCCAGCCGGGTGGTGGTGATGGCCCCGGCACAGGAGAAGGAAGCATAACAGCACAGAGCACTGTCCATAAAATCAAGCTGTTACAAGTCCTAAGGGGGAACTTGGACCCAAACCACTGCTGGACAGTGAGACCCGGGACCCGTGTGGCCAGACACATCCCCACCGTCCTCTGCTGCCTCTGGGGACTGAGGGAGTGACTCATCTGCTGTTGTGTGGTTTTCAAGTCTAGGTTGTGATTGTTGTATTGATACAGCCATCCATGTATTAAGATCCAACCCAATCTGCAGAAGGTCCAGATGATTAGAAATTATAAGTTAAGTTGTACTATAGGTTCTGTATTATGCTACTTATAAATTATACTTGATTTTTCTTGTAGAAGTCCTGTGCCATTCTAATCATAAATTCTGTGCTATACTAATCATAATATTCTGTTAAGAAAGATAAAGCTTTAATTGTAACTACAATTTCATGCCATCATCATTCTGTGAAGGAACCCATTTGTTCCCTCAGTGCCAGGTGACACCCACGTATGGTACAACATTTAGCAGAATGTTTTAAATAACAGTGTGTGGATAATTTGGAAGTCCTTGCTGCAGTAGCTGAATAATTTCAGGTGAAATTTAAGCTCCGACGTAAATCATTGCTTTCAAGGTCTTTCCAGAACAGGTCTCAGCTATCTTTCTGTGACCATGAGTTCCTCCTCACCCCACAATTACCAGTCACAAGAGGCACTTTTGTCAGAGAAATTGAATTAGACCTTACCTGGGATGAGGCTTGCTCTCAGCAACAAGTGTGTTTCTGCAGCAGCTGGCAAGCACCACAATGAAATTTGAAGAATTTATGGTACTTTTTAATCTACTGTGTTCCCCTTCTTCCCAAATTCCTCACCCTGCCAAAGTACATTATAGTTTCCTTTGGATAGAAACTAACGTTCAGAGTAGATCTTTTGACTAATTTAAGTTTATTCCATGCTAGGATACAAAATGCAGCAATTTGTGTTTTCCAATGACAAATATACCAAATAAAAAAGAATGGGCAAAGAGAAAAAAACTATGTTACATAATCATCAGCACTCTATACAACAGTAATGTACTGGAATTTATGAAGACAGAAGAGTTATGTACTTATGAGAAGAAGACAAATATTTCTGTGGCTGATAATCTACATATTGGCAGCCAATTTCTTAACTGAATTACAGCATATTATATTTTTCCTCACCAGTAAATAACTGTATTTTCAAAAATTGTCAGTATTACTTAGTATAATTAAAAAACAAAACAGAAAGCAAGTTAATAGTTATAATTTTCTTGAGAAGAGATCTGAAGATGTGCTTCATAAACTCCATTATCTTCCAGGATATCTTATTGATGAGATTAATTATATAATCTCTGGGTATCACATTAAAATAATGTAGCTCATTAATCTGCAAACAACATTGACTATATGTGCAATCATCTCCACTCTGTCATGACATGTTAAGTCTCTATGATTGCCAGTACTTGAGGAGGTGTGGCGGTGTGCTCCCCCTGCCCTGCTCCCCCCTTACTTTTTCCTGTAACTCTGATCAAGTGATAACCACTATGGTGCCCACGATAGGTGCATCTGGTCTCGATGGCTGCATCCAACTGAAGGCTCAAGGTGGTTTCAGGGAAGACAGATAACAACACAATAGTCAAGGGCTAATCTATGGTAATGCGCCCACCTGACCACAGTGCTGGTCTGTGCCAATTCAAGACAGATTTGGAAGAAACTGGCATCTGCAGTCGGTATGCAAATATGACTACAAGTCAATCATCTTACCCCCATAAACAGTGAGCAGCCCAAGAGCCCTCTGAGCTCTCCTACATTGCAGCAGGCTGCATGCCGGGATCTCCCCTTGAGTGGGAAGTCCTCTCAAGGTTACTCCTTGAGGTTGAGAGAATCCTTATCACATCAGATACTCGGTAAGTGAATTGGGAACAAGTGCACTGAAACTTTGTAATCTTAGCTAAGTAATATAAAGGATCGATTGTGCATATATAGTCCTTTAGACATAAACCATTGACGAAGTCTGGGACTAGGATTGGATCCAGCTGCCCCTCAGACTCCTCTCTGAGAAGGAGTTTAGAAAGCAAGGGGTCCTCTCTGATCCTCATGACTCAACAGGAGGGTCTTCCTGACAGACTCGTCTGATCCTATCCCCTATGCAGTAAATAATCAAGTGTACCTTGCCATCGAATCTTGTTAAACCACTATCACATTTACTATCAAACTTTGTTTCCAATAAACATATTGATGCTTCTCTCCTACAAGTGCATTCTCCCTCCACCCGCGACAGCAGAAGCAGTGCTTAATGTGACAAGAGCTTAAAAAGACCCATGGCCTTCCTATGTTGTCCACTGCCTTCTAAAGTAAAGACAGAGGCCAACAGCCATTCATCCCTTTCCATACCTCAACCTGCACACTAGATAAAGTTCTACATGTCTTTTCTAAAGACCTCAGCCATACTTTCACTGCTAGAAATGTATGGGTCTTATGTGAAGTCAGCTCAATCCTTATGGAGACAAGGCACTGCAGTTTGATTTTGAAGAAGCCAGTCATGGTTGAACTAAATTGTTTCAGTCATGTGGAAATAAAATCTGCTGTGCACCATGAGGTTTACATTGAGATAGCCAGTTCCACACAAAACCTACCTTTCACTTGAGGCTTTAGCATTCCTGTCACCACTTCCTTGCTGAAACATAGAAAAATAGAAGTGTCCATTCATCTGCCTGAGTCAATGTTGACAAATGGCTAAACTCTTTAAAAGCTCAAGATTTCCAAGTTATATGCTCTGGAGTATAACGTATTTCTCTGCTAAACCTTCATTCCATTAAGTAGTCTACAATTTTTCTTTTTCCTACACATAGCTTAAGTTTTCCTTGTTGAGCTTAAACCTTCTAGTCCTTTTCACATGGGAAATTGGCAAAAAATATTACCCTCCTCTCTCCTGATGTCATATCTAGTGAACACTCTTAAATGCTATTCTTCCTACAGCCTTCTCTTTTCTAGACTCACTAATCAATTTTTTTCCAATATTTTCTTGGAAGAAAAAGGAAGTTAACCAGTTAACCTAACTGAACAATTATATTTTTTTTTCTTTATACAACACATTTTGCGTTTTTAAAGGTGCAAAGTTGATTAAATAATTAATATGTGTGAATTAGAAATAAAGTATGACTTTCCTTTGAAACTGAGAATTACATTTGCTGCTTTTCAGAGTTTCAGTTTTAGAGTTTCAGTTAAAGTTATATAGGTCCTAAAAATTCTATACAGAGGTTTTCAAAACGTACTTTAAATATTATTTTCATGTCATGGCTGTGAAAACAAAACACAGAAGTTATAATTACACAAGCTTATTTCAAAACTACTAAAATTACATTCGTATGGTTGGTGGTCCAGAAGACTGACCTGGCAGGCAACTGATCCATATTACTGTTCTTACGTTGGATCCATTTTTGCAATCTGGTCTAGATGTAGAATGACTTTTTAAAATGAATTTGTTAGGACAGGATTTGGTTCAGATCAATTGGTCATGTTTTCTCTACCAATTCTGAGCTTTGCTTCTTCAGTATTTGAAAAGATCCTATCCTATTGCAGGCATTGCTGAAAAATACTCATAAATCCATCAACCCCATATAGCTTGAACCAAAAGGAATGCTAAAATAGGATTAGAGGTCATCTTTTTCTCCTTTTGATTTAGTATCTACCTGATTTTCACTAAACAACACTAGGTTAGCCTGACAAAAACGTTTTTTGCATGGTTCCAAGGCCAGAGAAGATTAATCTTTAAATCCAAGAACCCATTTAAGTGCTGATTTTGCTGCCTCTGTTGCTGCCACTCCCTTACTGACTCACAGTATCCAAAACTTAATTGCCTTTGGGTTGAGCAACAATAAAATATTAATTTATGAGGCTATATGCAGAGAAGGTGACATAAATAGCTCACAATTAAAGTGGATGAAAACCTACTCTTTTTATTAACATTGCAATTTCAGTTTCTGCTGAATCATAGAGTAATACAGACAAAATATGTTTATCTCCATACTGCATTTGAAAGATGACTATATTTGCAATCAGTAACCAGAATACAAATTCTGATAAGCAGATAGAACTTCCTTGAAGGCAACAAACACTTTTCATCTATGGCATTGTTAAATAATGCAGCATGCCCATAAAAACATCTCTGTTCAAGAAGGTCCATGGTATGAGCTAGCATCAGTATTTAAAATAATAAGCTGCTGCTGACATCTTGGGAAATGTAAAACATAAAAAAAAGGAAGATTTCATTTCTTATGCAACAGGGAGAATCCGAATGAACAGACAGTAAAAAGGATAATCTAATTCTGAATGCTGTAAAACGTAAGAAGTGTTCAACATGGTATTTAGCTGTCCTCTAATAAAAGTACAGCCTCCGTTCTAATAGAGGAAATGAAAGGCTCATATATTAGAAAACATAAGAAATAAAACTGTTCCTTTGAATTGGAAAGTAGGGAAGTGAAGAAGATAGGTGGCTGTTAGTGATGGTAAAATAGGAGACAATGTAAAAGAGAAGCATGAAAAGGACTGGAAGAACCATTGAAATCTCACATTCCTTCCTTTGGTCCTTCTTTGGATCAGAATTGTGGTATTATACTGTTACAGAGATACCCATTATGGTGGAAACAGATATTTTTAGGGCTATTTTTTTTCTGACCAGGTAGTCACATCTGCTTGAATATGTATTTTTTTTCTGTATAAATATATAGCTACGTGTGTGTATATATGTATACACACACATACACATACACACAAAATACGGAAGCTGACTATGCTGAAGAAGAATTTAGGAGTATGCAGTTTTAATTTGCATTTGTCCATTATTGTTTCCTTCACTGTTTTAAAATATCCAAAGAACCATTAAGAGAATAAAAAATGTGTTTGTTTTTGAAGATGAACAGAATGTTCAGCTGTTTCGAAGATTACCCTGTGCTAAAATGCCTGCCGATGACTCTCACTGTCATAGGAACAGAGAGTATTGCAGCCAGCCTGCAAGACTGGGCACATTCCAACCTGATATATCCTAAACATAATCATTCAGCTTTAATTTTATGTCTTTTGCAGCATCTTCATTGCATCCTGTTTTCAAAAGTGTGCATTATATTTCCTGCTGAGCGTATATGCTTCTGTCCTATTACATACTTAATTGGTTTATATGCCAGTATACTTGACTCTCTGTGTGCATGTGTGTATAAATGCATTAAGTCATCTTCTGATGAGCTCTTTATTGATTTCCACTTTTATTTCAAATTGCTTTAAGGGCTGAAAAGTGCTTTATATTGTGCATGAGGACTTTACAACGTTGATATTGATAACGTATATGGCTCACCAGCTACAGAATACCATATACAACAAATACCGAATTTTCTGTTGGTAAGACACCACTAAAGTGTATTGAAACAACAATATAGTGACAAAGCTGATGTGGTGACTAGTGTAACAATTCATTACTGTCTAAGAATCTGCATGTTAGAGAAATACATTGCTCCAGAATATGGCAAAATCCCTCTAAAAATGTGAAATAAACAAGAGGTTATTGGTAATGTTTACAATTTAAGTTCAACAGGATTTCATAGGCACTGAAACTATAAGAATGATCATGTTGCCAGAGATGCAGTCTCTGTATATTTCTAAGTAGGTGGTTAAAAGACAAACACTTACAGACAGGAGGCAAGAATGAGTTTTATTTGCATGTGTCTTTTGCTTAGATGTATGGCAATCATTTTATCAACCTAGAGCAGACTACACTGAGATATGGCTTTAGTGAACAGGCTAAACTGCTCATAAGGTTGGACAATCATTATCAAAGAATAAATTCATTAAATAAATTACACAGTCCACAGCAGGGCATGTAGTTAATCCACTGTATTTTAAATCCCAGTGCAAATCATCTGGAAAACAAATTACTTTATACTTTCTAGAGCTCCTTCTTTAATTCTGGGTTTTGTTTTGTTTTTTTTTTCAAAACATATTCAGGAAATCATTGTTCTGTGACCAACCTGAGGTTTTAAATTTACTTCTAGAATTTTCCAGAAATAAATAGTAAAATTTCTACTTCCACAATATAGTAATTCCAACAGGAAACAAAGCTACGCACCAGTTTAAAAAGTTACCTTCCAAAACAATGACCTTATTTATTTAAAATATTTGGAAGAGGAAAGCAAGTAATAATCATTAAGATAATCTCAGTTTTACTGTCACGGCAGTGTTGCATAGATGAGGTGGTTTTATTCACCAGCAGAATAAGTATGTAGTGTAATTCAGTTATTTTTGTGCATAAAACCCACGTGACTAATTAGCTTGCATAGAGCATCAGTAGATGGCGCTCAAGAATATGTAACAACGCAGGTGTATTTTGGAGCCCCAATAAAATTTCCTCCTCTGTGACGCAAGACAGGTGTAGCATATTGCTTTATGACCACTCTTCACATCCATCCTCTGCACAAGTCTCCCTGTAGCCAGACCAAACATCTGTGCATGCTGGTTGGGCTACATTTGAGCCTGTAACAAGCACACAGTGACACTGTTGGTCTCCATGGCTTTACCTTCAACATCTCCAGGGGTGACTGAGGCAAGGGTCCTAATCAATTTTGGTGGGATGAATTCTTAAAAATGACACAGTCAGCTTTTTCCAGTATAACTGCGGTGGGTTCACCTTGGCTGGCTGCCAGGTGCCCACCCAGCTGCTTTCACTCCCCCTCCTCAACACAATGGAGGGCAAAATAAGGTGAAAAGCTCATGGTTTCAGATAAAGACAGGGAGATCACTTACCAGTTACCACCATAGGCAAAACAGCCTTGGCTTGGGGAAAATTAGTATAATTTATTGCCAATTAAAGTAGGTTTGGATAGTGAGAAACAAAGACAAAAACTAAAATACTTTCCCCCACACCCCTCTTTTTCCCAGACTCAACTTCACTCCTTCATTCCCAACTCCTCTAACCCCTCCACCCTCAAGTGGTGGTCTAGGGATTGGAAAAGGGGGTTGCAGTCAGTTCATAACAGTTTGTACCTGCTGCTCCTTCCTGCTCTACACTTTCCCCTGCTCCAATGTGGGCCCTCTCCATGGGCTGCAGTCCTTCAAGAAATTACTCCACCATCAGTCCTCTATGGGCTTCAGTCCTTTAGGATAAACCTGCTCCAGCATGGGCTCTCCACAGACTGCAGCTTCCTTCAGGGCATCTCCACCTGCTCCAGTGTAGAGTCCTCCATAGGCTGCAGTGGGGGTATACGCTCCGGTGTGGTCCACTATGGGCTGTAAGGAGACAACTTGCTTCGCCATGGTCTTCTCCACAGGCTGCAGGGGAATCTTTGCTCCAGCGCCTGGAGCACCTCCTCCCCCTCCTTCTTCTCTGACCTTGGTGTCTGCAGGGCTGTTTCTCACACTTTTTTCCTCACTCCTTACTGCCATAAAGCATATTTTACCATTTATTAAATGTGTTTGCAGAGCGGTACCATTAGCTTGGCTGATGGGCTCAGCTGTGTCCCGTGGTGGGTCCATTATGGAGTCAGCTGGAACTGGCTCTGCAGATGGGGGCAGACCCTAGCCTTCTCACAGGGGTCACTCCTGCAGCCCCCACTACCAACACCTGGATATAGACACCCAACACTCAGAAGATCCTATTACAAGCACTGCTATGAATGGGCAGGAACTTGCTGTTTCTGCCACATGCAGCTTTTCCAGAATAAGTTCGCAGAATACTTTATCCTGGTGTCTCTGTCCTTTCCCAAGAAAGACTTAAAAACAAAAGAAAAAAAAAGCCATGCAAGAAAAAGAGGTTCAGTTCCTACATAGAATTTTGAAGACCAAATAATTAATAGTTAATAATAGATAGTTGAATTCACTTTTAAGCAGGTCTGTGTTTCCTTAATAACTCAGGGTCCATTTCAAAGATGACAATGTAAATCTAGGGCTTTCTAGTATGTACATTGATCATTAGAGTTTAAAAGCACCATCTCAATAATAAAAATTTTAAAAGTGGGAGGAAAATAACAGTACATTTCCATATGTTATAAGCTGACTAGCTATAAACTGTACTATAGACAGTACTGAGCATCTTTGCACATCTGAAAGCCAGTTTGTTAGCTTTTTTTCCCACAATAGTCACCGGTGTTATACATCAGCTATTTCAATCAAATATATGAAAAGATTCTCACCTCATAAACTAATCTGGACAGCTTTGTTGGCTTGTCTCTTTTTTTTTGCCCCGGCCTGTTTGCAGCCTTTGATACAACAAGGATACTTCAGTGTCATTCTGGTCCAGTCATCATGGCTCGTTCTCACCACCATAAAACTGAAAAGACTTTTCCTCTGCTCTGTCTGAAGAAAAAGAAGTTGTATTATTTAGCTTTATCAGGAAAAAAATTGAATTGTTCATGACAGTATCTTTCCTTCCAGAGCTTGTAGGGGTTTT
Source organism: Platalea leucorodia (assembly GCF_965183815.1). Classification (NCBI taxonomy): domain Eukaryota; kingdom Metazoa; phylum Chordata; class Aves; order Pelecaniformes; family Threskiornithidae; genus Platalea; species Platalea leucorodia. Next base: position 83,117,441 of record NC_138858.1, read on the forward strand.
TTTGCACGGTTACAGTAGTAATCGTATCACAGTGCTTGAATATGAATCCATGAGTACTATTAAAGCATATGGCAATGATGCTGAAGTCACCAACCAGAAAAGTGAACTCCCAGCTGTAAGATGATATTTCTGCACTTTCCATTTAACCATAAAGAAGCTAAGGGCTTCTGACCAGAAAATAATCCACTCAGAAGCAATTAAGTTCTTTAACAAGGCTCTTCAGTGGTTGAAAAGTATTTTCTACCTGAATCTTTATCTTAGGTTCTTTCTATCTTTCATGTAAACAATAATGCATTTAGGAAATGATGGCAGTGGTGAGCAGAGAATTCTGCAGTAAATTCTCTGCTAAAATGTAAGGGACAGCCAGTATATGTCTATATCATCTTAAATATGCACCATACAAAGCCCAAAGCCAAATTGCTGTGAGCAGATTTTTTTTCCTATGTGGCGTGCATTAATGAGAGCAAAGGGATGCATGTGAAACCTGTGAAATCAATGGTTTCTAATCAAGCAAGCAACGAGATCTCCTGTGGTCAGTTCTTAGAACTTGTGTATAGAATAGAAACTTCTTGAGGGAAGAAAAACGTCTTCCATTTTTATGTGATACAATGCAGAAACTGAAGAGAAAACATTAAAACAGGTGCTATTTGCCATGAATTTCTGTTGCAGTATCACCTGAGGTCAAACTCATATCGTAAATGAATGCTGAGTTTGTGTAGTCCTGTTTAGTCAGCACTGAACACCTAAAGAGAAGTTCCTATGAGCAGCAGTTTGTGGTTAAAGCAAGAATCAGGGAAGAAGAAAATGAAGAGGTCTTCTATTTATAGGAATTTTTTTCAGGAAACCAAATCACAAATACAGTATTGAATATAGCCAGAAAATCCAGTCTTCCAGTAATGTCTCATTTCACTGGTAAAATCATCATTATTATCAAGTGCCTCATGCCGTATTAGCCTTTTGCTTTCTTGAAACCCGCAGATTGTGGTAAGAATGAACATGCATAATGTGTAAGTGTTATGACCATTCAGAAGCTGGTGGAAGATTCTGTGATACCTATTCTAACACTGATGCTTTTGTTCAAAATGCCACCCCCATTTTCCTTCAAAAAACAAGATTTCTTTTAGTAGTTTGTACAAATACCCTTCAGATTATGTACAGAAAGAAAGCAGTACTGGGTAGCAAAGAGCTCCTGAACAGTGAAACAGGAAGTGGAGTTTAAACTATCTTGCCAAACTTCTTTCCATTTCCGTGGAAATCACTAATAGTGATAAAGAACCATTGTCTTGCACTGTTTGGAAATAGGTGTGTAACCTGATATAAAGGGAAGGAATGGCAGTGAGTTAGTCTGCACAGTCTGAAAAGATGATAAATGATGTAATCATTGCCTTCCCCAGTTGGTCTCCCCAGACTAGAATTTAGCTCAGAAAATGCTGAAACAAAGAAGCATTGTTCTAGCTCATTAGTTGCTATTCTGTGTTGCAGAATAAGTGCCTTACACGTGTGATATTTGCTCCAGTCTGTGTTAGTTAAAATTCTTGTAGCACTCTGAAATTCAACTATCTTAGCCATTAAGGCTAAGCTTCAATAACCCACAGACCAAGGAGCCAGAAGAAAATATATAGGGCAGTAAGAAAAACAATTAGAAGAAAGGAGACAAAAGTGGTTCCCAAACTACCAGTCCACTTGTAGTTCATAATGAGATGGTAATGGGGTATTTAGCTCAGTCCTAAAACTATATCATCCTTCAAACATATTCAGGTGAAAGACTGACAAGTCTGCAAGGGATCTGCACATTTCTTTGTGTGTGTGAACAGTTTAGCAAGATCCCCAATTTAAAGTTTTTCTGGGTCCCATTAAAAAGTAGTAGTTATAGTAGTAGACAGACATGAAAGACGAAATAAAGGATAATCATCCCGTGAAGCTGGAACTAAGATCTGTAAATCTCTCTGGAGGCAAAAGGAGAGTGAAGTATACCTAAATTTCTTGCATTTTGCCTGAAGGGAGGATGCAAAGTCAGAATGATTTCCTGCTTTGCGAACTGAAGACAGCAAAGTCTTGTCAACCCAGCAACTCTTATAAAAGTTGTGCCCTAAGAGGCTTTCTGGAGAAACGTCTAGGGAGATCATAGTCTTATTTAGGATGTCAGAAATCCCAGAAGGACACATTACCACTTTCAATTACAGCACTCCGTAGTCGTACTGAAATCCTCAAACTGGTTTAACATGAGTTCCTAAGCCCTTGATTTACCCCAAGAATTAAACTTGCTCGTCTCAATCAAAGTGTGGGTTGATCATGCACTGACAGCAAGGAGAAAAAGTTCTGGGAGAGATAAAAGAAAATGCATGAGATAAAAGATGCATTTATCTGCATGAGATAAAAGAAAATGTTTGTCGAAATTCCCTCTAAACTCCTTCACTGCAAATGAACACTCAAATAATGAGTATCAGAAGGTAGCAAGCACAGTGATTTATTCTGTAAAAACAAATTTTATGTTCTTCCACATAAATCTAATAGGTAAACAAAGGTTACTTGTTGTAGACTGCCTAAAGAAAAAATAAAATTTCAAAATTTCTGAGAAGATTACGAAGCTTGAAGTCAGTAGATCCCATAAATAAAGTCACTTGGTAAATAAACCAAAGTCTACAGTGTCATCTTTTCTCTATCTTAGATAGTAAATACTACAGAATCAAAACACAAAATGTTGTGTTAGATATGGCTGCTCTACTCAGATTTTTAATTAGTATGACAGCACTCATTTCTACAGCCAACTAAAACACTAAAATTTTTACTAAGCATTTTATTTCTACTTTGTATTTATGCTCAGCAAAACTCTGCTGGTCACTGAAACAGCATCAAGTGCAAAAATAGACTGGCACAGTGAATTAAGACCATATTCTTTCTGTTGGCATCTTAAGACAGAAGGTCTTACTGGAAGCTGGATTGGTCTAAACTCCAGTATGACATCTCTTACCAGCAACAGACTGACTGAAATAATCAGTGCCAAAAAAGGTAATGATTTAATTTTTTTACGCTTATATGTTAATGAAAACAAGATGATATGCTATGGATACATTCTTCCACTGACATTTTAGAAACCATAAGAAATTTTATTTTTAACAATAATTAAAAGACAATGTAAATAAGGACTGAGCCAGTTAATATCCTGTTCTTCCTAGGTTTCCCATGACTGAAATGACCTATAGACTAAATTTTAGAATAAGTGAACAAAATGAATTGCTACTGTATTAACAATTAACAGTGTGATCATGTTCTCATCATACCTATTACTATAACATCTAAAAACTGTAACCTAATTCTCCATTCCTGTTTGACCCTTGAAATATCACAATGTACATTTCTGACATTTAAACTATTTCTGATACTGAAAGTGCAAGCTTTTTAATATTCTAGATAAAGCCTACTGCAAAGAAATGCAGAATAGATCATTCTGAATGAAAAACTTTAACTCTACCAAGCCTCTGCAGCATAATTAGACATAATAAAAAATAACTTTCTATCCAAGATGGTTAGATAAGCAAGAAAGTGAAAGTGTATAAACTATTTCTCTCTGGATTAAGTGCTCCCTAGGTACACAGTGGTGTACTTCAGAGAGTGCTGTCTGTATGCACATACAAAATTTTTTAAAAAAAAAAAAAGTTAATTTTGCATGAGCAATTTTATGTGACCCTTTTTTTCCCTGAGAGCGTTGTGCAAAAATCTGATTCAGATAAGGTGCTAGCTGCTGAAAACCACTGGAGAGGAATTCTGTCATCTCTTTCATGGAGAGGACACATCTAATTCTAGATCTTCAAATTCATGAAGGGAAGTCGGCACTTTACAGACAGATATGAAGCACAAATTCTTGCTTCTGCAGAGCCCAATCTGTCTCTCCAGGGTCCGGATAGCTGTCAAAGTTTCCCAGCAGGTTGTCTCTCTTCTTTCTGACTCACAATGTAATAACTTCTAGCAGGAAGAGTTTCCTCCAGAGCTAACCTCTGCTCCAGCTCCAGCGGTTAGACCACCGTAGAGCCAGTCTGTTGGCTGTAGCCCCGGGTGGCAAGACCACTCTGCATCTCAGTACACTTTGCTTCTCTTTTCTTGCATCTATGCCCTTATAACTGGAACAATTCCTCACTCCTGTCATGTCAGGAAGATTTAAGAAAGCATATTTTATTAAAAACGAAATCACAACAGCATGGCTGTGTTTGATGGTAAAGTATTTTGATAGCTGGCAGAATGCTGTTTATGGGAGGCTGGAGCGTTCAGTTTTGGGGAGTAGTTCCCACTCATATAAGAGTATGTCTAAATAACAGTTTGGGCAAAACTCCAGTTCTGTGGTGAGCTGGAGACACAAACTTTCCTATTGAGTGATCTCTTCCCCGCTACTGAAACCAAGGAAACCATCTTGATAGCCAAGGATACAGTCTTTTCAAAATATTTCTTTCCTCCATACAATGACTAGCCAAGCTATTACCTTACAAAATTAGTACTTATAAATTCAGTTTATTCTGAAATGTCTTCCAAAACCTCCTGCATTTCCCCAAAGCCTGGTGTCTGAAAGGTCAGATTTAAAGAACAACTAGGAAGTAATTAAAAAAAAAAGAATTTCTTCTTAAGCTTTGACTTTCAATATTTTTATTATTTCACCACAGTATAAGATTCTGTAGTTCAGATCAAATGGAATTTTTATGAGTCAGTCTTCCTGAATAATAAAACATTTGTATATTCTTTATTTCATGAATTATCCTATTGTCATCAATGAAACTGCAAAAATCTGATCTGCATATTAATTCTGAGGGAAACAAAATAAAACCCATTGCTGTTAAAAGGGTAATTTGAAGACAAATTGGCACTGGCCACACAGAAAGAGCAGAATTTTCACACTAATTTTAATATGGAATCAGGACATTTAACATTATCTTTAATCTACCTCTCTAAACACACTATTTGGAATTCTCATAGAGGAATATAATTGCAGGCCCTGAATCAAGGAATATTTGTTAAGGTTTTACATACTGATTTATATCACTAACTAACACTGTGGTGGTTCCAGATGGAATCAATCTTCCACCACTTATGTTTATGAGCTAGCAATTTATTTATGACCTCACTTATCTATAAAAATATGAAAACAACAAAAATCTCACATTTTAAAAATTGTATTATAAAAACTCTAATGGGCTTGGAGAAAAGGGTCTGTTACAAAATTAATCGCATTTGAGTAATACTTCAAATCTGTAATTAGTACCATATTTTGCATTAAAATAAAGATACTTAGCCAGGCAAAGGGCAGTAAATTCACTGTGATTCATGAAGCCATATAAATTATTATTCAGACAGTCACCACCAACTGTAAAAATGTTCACAAATACTGAAAGTTTAGTTAGTTTTGGAATAACTGACATTTTTTGCTATGTTTTTCTGGGGAACAGTATCTTTCTTTCCTCGTTATTAAATGAATTCAATAAACCTATCAGGGAATAACCTGACTATGTTCTCAGTCACAAAACACAAAAATTAATTAAGCTGTAGCAATAAATAATTAATTGAATGAAAATTAATCTTTCAAAGATTTTTGCAAATGCCTGCAAATATCAAATTCATTCTAGGAAACCAAGATTTATTTTCAAGGAGATGTGAAATGTGATTCTTGTTTTGCAAACAAGTGTTCTCAGACAGGAATTCAGTGAACTGGACTGTGTTCATATAGCAATTTTTGCAGGTTCAGTTCCTGTGTTTATTTCAGAAAGAACAGGTTGGACTACAAGAGATATTCTGTTGTAGGACTTGGCTTGAAAATCCTCTTTCTACCCATGACACACAATGATATTTCCAGCTGAGAACCATTCACACAGTGCTAGTGACTGAGCTTGGAAGGCTTCCCTTACGCCTACTGCAAGTGCATGTATTAATTGCTTCTTTTGAAACTGACCTAAGCCTTTTCTCCAGCCAACATCACTCAATCACCATCAAAAAATGTAAATTCCGTACAAGCTTGCAAGCACTCACACAACTCAAGTATTAAAAATTGAAGTCTTGGGTCAGAAGGAGGTGGTACTAATCAAATTTACTAACTTTTATCCCTATTGGACAGGCTGTGCAATTTCATGCATAAATATTTTGACAACTAATCCCTCCCAGGTTTGCAGGGAAGGCTCCCATAGACATGGCATACATCTGAAGACTTCAAAACTGTGGTGTGATATTTTGGTCTGCTCCTCTTTGTGTCCAGTCCAGGAAGTTAGCCAACATCCATACCTGTGCTCTGCGACTCAAATGGGACAACTTTCAGTATCTCTTCATACCACAGCAACACTCTTATGAGAGAAGAGCAAAAGTACATTAATTTGCTAAACAAGGTATCTTGATCAGCTTCTGGTTTTCCTCTTTCACTCTCTAGAATGGGAGAAATATACTGAAGCAGCTGCAGGTCTATCAAAGCAAGTTAATCCAGGCAAAGATCCCATAACACAAGAAGAACTGGATATACATGTTAAAAAAAAAAAAAAAGTAAATACTTCTCTTTCTATTGTATTTTGATTACAACTATGAATTTTCAGACACAGCACAATTATTCTCTAATTGCTAGCTATTACAGTACTATAGGCTGAAGAGAGAAGTAAAGCTTTCAAATTTAATTCGAGCTGTTCTGGCACTACAACAAGAGAATCCTGAATACCAAATACACTGCAGCTGGGCCAGTGTTTCTCCAGAACAGCAGGGTAGATTTCGCAGACTGTAAAGTAAACATCTGCTATTCCAGCTACAGCTGCAGGCCAAAGCCTTTTACAAAGATGTTTGTCTGAGGCAGATGCAGCCATTGTCATTAAAGACATGCGCTTTAATTTTTTTTACACTGCTATTTTTTTATAGAATCCTAGCACTATCTCCCAGGACAGGAAAAAACACCCATTTTGTCTGAAAAAGGCAATTGCAATACTTGTCAATATATCTGTGGTCTATTCTCAGAAAGGTAGCAGGTACAAGTTACACAACAAAACTGGCAGGTGTTGCAAATCTGAATGTTTGTATGCAGGCCCCAATCCAGCAAATCACAGCTACTTCTACATACAGCTTTATCATATACTTAGGTGTTTTGTTGGGTATGGCATTGAGATTAAATTGGTTAGTTTAAAAGCAAGATTTAGTACCTGAGAACTTTTTTGTAAGCTCAAGATGAATCCACACTGAAGGACCTCTTCCCTTTTGAAAGGTTACAAGTTTCATAAAATAGTAGTAATTTAAAAAACCCACAGGTTGTTGCCTGCTAAAGTTTGACCGACCTTTTCAATTGAAAGATGAGAATCCAGAGAATTTTTCACCTCATCTACACCATTTCATCATGTTCAGACATCCATCAGTGATGCACTCATCCACTGTTCCTACAAATCCTTTGCACTGAATTAAAATAATTTACAAAAATAAAACAAAAAAAAGTTGTACAACAGTGAGAGGAGTGGTCTTGAGGAGTTCATAGATGAAGCAATTAATTGCAAATGATAGAGGCATCACAAATAAGCAAAAATGAAGGCAAAAACTAAAAGAGTCTGTCCCTTAGATAGTCACTGGTTACTGACACATTCATGCAGAATGGCAGTTCCATGGGTAATATACACTGAAAGTGATGTAATGGCACAAAAACATATTTTAGTGTTTAGCTACTGACCAAAATCAGGTTGTTTTTTTGAAAAAAAGCCACGTTTCATATTTGTGTCAACAAGAATATCACTTAAAATCGGAGTTTAATGAGAAAGACACATATTTTGGACATCCTGAATAATAATATATTTTTTTCAGCTTGCTAGATAGATTGGAGCAAGTTTTCCAATATATTTGGGGAAAAAAAAAATTGTTTTATTTGGAAGAGTTTTTTAGTAGATACAAAAGTCACCATTCACAAAACCAGCAAAGAAGAGCCACCTGGGCCAATAAACTTAACTTAACCTCATCTGAAAGATGTTCTTGTTTTGTCCCAGAGCAAAGTTTTGGAGCAAGACAATCCATATCCCAGTAACATGCAGACTGGGCTATGGCACTTTCTTGTTGTTGGAACAGCTTTATAACATATTATTAAAGCAGAGAAAGGGGTGACGATGACTCTGTAACCTCATGTTACAGGCCTTCTCCTCAAAGCCGTTTTTAAAATTCTATGGGGAAATGTGACAGAAAGTTATCCCAGAATACTCTTAAAAAAAAAAGGCTTCCCACAATCTGGCTGAAAGAAATTCATAAGAAAAGCCAGGACACAAACCAGAAAGAGCAAATGAAATTAAATAAAATCGGAAAAGGAGTACTAGCATGGAAGAACAGAACAGCAACACTCCCAAAAAAGAAAATAAAAAGCTTTTATATTTATTACCTGGGAAGCAATATGGAAAATTCTTATCTTTTTATCTGGTTGTAGTATACATATCCTAGATCTGTCATTCTGTCTCAGCAGTACTTTCAAAGAGAGAAAGGATGTAGGCAGATTCATATGGTTAAATGGAGAAAGCTATCTAGCAAAAGTTGATCCAGGAGTAGCCCATGTCCATGCCTGATAGTGCATACACCTCAATCAATGGTGGTTGTCCTAAAGGCTCAAGTAAATAAGGTGTATTGCTCAAGAAGTGAAGGTCTGTGGTCTAAATTGAGAATTTTTAAGTTCATTTTTCACATCTGGTAAACATCTCCAGTATAAACATATGGACGACAAGATAAGTGTTTCTCTAGTGATTAAACAGCTCTACAAAAGAAAATATTTCAGCATTTTAATCTATTTAGATATTTCTGATGATGCTTTTCCTTTCTGTTCATTAATGTATGAAAATTCTTAATGCAGTCATTGTCAGTCTATGCCAAACGCTTCTCAGCTCTTGTGTTTTACTTTAATGCATCACTATTTAAAATGTTCCTGCCTTTAAGAATATGTGGAAATATATTCAGAAGACTAAGTGGAAGTGCAGCCCTTATCTGGACATTTCTGGAATAAATAGTCTTAATCCTCCTAGCAGGTCCCATATAGAGTGCCCTTATTATTTTTCCCTGAAATCAATTTTCTTATTCTTTTCTCCATTTATTCCAAAGTATAAAATATGTAAATGACTTTATTTTGTCAGCAAGGAGTCTGAGAAGTGAAGTCACCGAGAGATGGGAAACAGCAGGGGGATAATTATCAAATGAATGACAGGAACATTTTGGGTTTTTTTTTAATAAATGAAGGTTTTCATCACTGGCTTTAAGAGATATTCAATATTTGCATGGGAAGTAGGGGAGAAAACATAGGCTGACATGACTCTTGCAATGTAAATAAAAAAAAAGCATTTCATGTCAGACTGGTACCATTTCCTCATTCTGGAAATATTAGTGTTTCTTTGAAAGAAAAGGAATTTGATGATACTGATCCAAGGCATACTAAAATCATCATGAGACAATTCTTTCACTGGAATGTGCACCGAGTCAGATCTCCAATATATCTTTTATCTCTAATTACTGCCATCCCCTTGAAGGATGAAATAGGTAAAGTCTTCAGGAAACATATGCATAAGATTTACAATTATAACACATTCAGCTTGTTTGTAAGCCTGCATTTTAATGTCTGAAACCATTTTTAATAAGTAAAAAGCATCCAAAAGTTCCAAAACGTCTGCAAGGCACAAAATAAGTCTTTGTGATGATAGTTTATCACAGGGAGGAGAGCCAGGTGTGGAGTATTTGAAGAGGTTTACAGGAGAGAAACGTCATCAGAGGTCAGAGTTACATACCATAGTTAAAACAGACAAATTTTGTGTGGTCCAAAAGCTTAGAAGTAGCAGGATGCTGGCTTACTCAGCTGTGCTGGGAAAGTCACTTAGGTCCTCCCCTTCCCATACTCACATCAACCCCAATGTCTTAATTATCTCAGAGGGAAATCTAGAGGAAAAGCAGAACATGACTGAAAACCAGATGCTATCCAGCTTCACTGGATAAACAGCATTGCAAACTAATAATATGTAACTTATGAGCCAGGTGTTTAATATAATCATTCCTAAGTACCCTTAACAATATAGCCAGAGATAACTCTCGAATATTGTTTAGCCTTAATGTCTGCTTTAAACTATTACGCTTTGTTCAGTGTCACAGTGAGGTCGTTTATGAATGTACACAGCAGTACCCGTGATTAGAATTGCATCTACATTAACAAAAATATCCTGTTCTCAAAGTACCAGATGTTGCTTTCTGAAGAGGTTTATTTATTACTGATTTATTTAGGTTACCCCTTGAAGTGGTTTATTTGTTTATTAAAATGTATTCAGACAGGAAATATTTTAAGTGAAGTCATATGCTTTGCCTCTAAGTAGGACATCTCAGACAGCCATAACAATAAATGTTTTTTAACTCAATGATATAAGCAAGTTATACTTGAGCATTATAAAATAAATCAGTACATAAAATTTTAAAATATGCTATAAAGTCTTAACAGTTTGCTGACATGATTATTTTCACTTTTGTGCTGTAGTTAATTTCTAGAGAAAGCAAACACATATGGAAAGGATACCATTAAGCACTGACAAGCTTTTGAAGCTGCTATAAAATTTGGTCATGCCTCTGCACTCACACTGGGATGAGTAATTCCATGGAAACTGATCAAAATATGTCGGTGTAATTCCATTACAAATGAGAGCAGGATGATGCTCCAAACAAATCTGGTTCAACTTCTTCAAGGATAAGACATAGAATATGTGAAAGAAGCAACTCTCACCTGAAACACAAACTACAGGCAGCTGAGGTGCACAGCATTTTGGGCATTTCTACGGCAAACCACATCAACTCTACTTAGATCAAGGGCTTCCAGCCTCGTGTCATCAGAGTATAAAACAAGGAAAACCCAGCCATGGTTGAATGGCGAGAAGTCATGGGCTTTGGAGTGCTACTGCCTATTGCTCTCAGGCAGCTGCTCTGATAGGTCTGTCAGTTAGAGGGGACCCTAAGCTTCTGCCCATCTAGATCTGCTCTAAATATGGAAATATTGCACAAGTTCCCTGAGGATATTGCTAAAAAGTGTCTTGCATAATTTGCTGGTTTTGAAAAGCAAATAAACATGCTTCTGGGCACACATGACAACTTCCTCAGGCTGCTGTTCACACCTTAATAAAGATCATGCAGCACATATTGCATTCTTTTGTACACAGAGTCTGCTGCAGAGCTTTTGATAATAAGCTATTAAGTTTGGAAGAATGACATCAACTGCAGTGAAAATGCTACCATTTAATTTAAAATGTCCCTGTCGCCAATTTAAATACAATTTTTTAAACAGTATCTGGGTCTCAAGCCCAGATGTCGCTCTCAGGATAATCAGCAGATAGGCAGCCAGTGACTTCCATTACACAGTATTACAAGTCTTCCATCCCTTTTTAGCTATAACAAAGCAAGAGAAAAGGAGAAAGAAGAGGTACAAGAAAAATACATTGATAGTAAATTTGTTAACATCTGTATGTTGACATTTAAAATACAACTTTCATTTAAAAACACTGTTCCTGGAGGTAACAGAGCTGATGAAATCTTTGCAGGAAAATGAATAAGGATCTTTCTTCAACAGATCAAGGCCACAGTTTACTGGCATATTGTTCTGATTTGCAGCAGAGATACTCCATTCATTGATTCCTGACCTTGAGAAAAGGAGTCAGAGAGACAAAAGAAGCAAGAAATCCCCACCTTGCTATTTACCTTTCCACAGCTTCATGTGAGTGCTTTTGGTGAGGCTGAGATGTAAGCAGTAAAATGCCCAGTGAAGAAAGCTTGCCTTGTTATAACGACAGACAACCTGGAAACTACAGTTGTCATCAATCCCATCACTTGGAAGCTGCCTGTGAAAAGCAATCTAAATGTGGTTAAGGTTTTAAGTAACATTTTTGGTAAGCCATAGATAATCTAAAAATTAGCTACAGGTCATCTGTAGATAACACACATCTTTTCCATCAGGTTGGGAAATGGAGACAGAGATCAAATTGGGAAGTAAAGAAATTAATGGTATTTTTCAATGTTTGATCAATGTTTGTTCACTTCTTTTCAGGTAACATTTCAACAAAACCATTAATAAATATTTCCTCTGCCCAAATGAGCCCATCTACTGTATTCCAGAAGCAGTTTAGTCACAGAATTTTGGAGTGCTACCCAGACTAATTAGAAGAGTTAAAACTGTGGCTTGATTATGGCTCAGTTTTGATCTAGTGCTAAATGAGCAACTAGGAAAGGGAAATCCTAATGCCGTTAAGCACAAGGAATAAATATCAACTGATTTCAGCAAGTTTAGGACTCTACCCTTTTGTCCTGGGTACCGTTTTGGGCATTTTGGGAATTAGATGCTCACATACAGTTATAATACCGAGTGCAATTTATAACAGAAAGGGATCAAACTTTTCTAATTTTCATATCCGGAGGTAAGTACCTCAATTTCTAGTCAAGTCATTAATCTGCCTTAATCCAAAACACTCAGCATTTGTAAAGTTAATGTAAACAGTCTACCAGTAGAAACTTTGCATTCTCAGCACTACTTTTTACATCCTTGCACTTAGATTTCAACAAGTATCTTGGTAATATATTTTGAAAAGATATATAGAGAAATATCAACATTTATTATTTACAGTAGGAAAAAATAGAGTTTAGAAAACTTGCCTGAAAGCTACATGTAAATACAACTCATTAACAGCTACATGTGGCTGGCAGCAAGACTCAACTCTGTCCCTGCTCCTTAAGCAAATTACTTTTAACTTTCTAATTTTAGAAAAGTGTATATTAACTTTAGAAAACACTCTTTTCAAGCTGTTGTGATTATATGAGTTTTTCCCACTATAGCTACTCCCCCTTATGCTTTTTAGTTTAGCTTCCTGCTGAGCTACATGATACCAGTGATGAGGAGTATGGGGGAGAATCTAAATAATCTTGCTAGATACATCCCATTAAAGAGAAGCCTTCTGTATTATGCATGTGGGTTTGTTTAATAATTGCACAGTGTGTGCTGTCTTTTCTTCTTTTATTACACTGTTCTGGTTTACATGTATTGACCTATTGACTGGAAGAATGGGGGTAAACAGACAAAGACAGAATAGAGAAAGAAAAATCTATTACAGTAACACTGAGAAATCTCAAACAGAACAAGGTTTAAAGACAGATTTCTATCTGGCTTTTACAAGATTTGTATCTAGTGCATGGAAAAGGGTGCAAGGTAGCCTGTGTGTAAATTGGAAGAGCTCTAAGTTTTAGCAGTGATAGTGATAATAACTGGATGGATCAGTGGTTCTGACATACAAAGCCACCAGAGCAAAGTGGGAAAGCCATTCAGCTATATGGCACATCTCAACAAAATTCTTGGGTGCCGTTCTGTGTCCCACTCTCCCTGGATCCTTGGCAGTGTTACTCCAACAATGCTTTATGAAAAGGGTGTCTGTCCTGATAGAGCAGATTCCAGGAATGACACCTTAAAAAATGCAGACTGAGCTCTGTTCAGTTTCTTAAATAAATTCTCCTAGGTTAGAGGGAGAACCCTCTCCCATCATTCCTAGCCTTCTCTTTCTTCTCACTTTGTCCTTTCTTATGCATAATGAGATTATGTGTATATTTTCACTTCTTGGTCCCTTTCACAAACAGAATATCAGATTTGAATACAGGGTAGTCTAGCACCATATTCTCTGTGTGATAAGAAGTACAGAAGCTTTTAAGGACTACTGCAAGACAAAAGGGAAAACTATGTCTTGCCTAGTATTCATAATTGCATTCAAAGACTTGGTGCAGCAGTGCACCACTGTTCATGAAAACGCCAAACCCTAGAGTGGGCAGGTGGTTTCAGATGTGTGAAACTGCTTCTGTTGAGACATAAGGGAGCATGAGAGGCTAGACTCTCTTTAACTAAGACTTTTCCATAAGCTCAAAAAAACTATCATAGTATATGAGCAGCCAGGTTTAGCCCGAGCACTTAAGTGTTACCACAAATGCCCCAAATACCATTTGCTGGTATTGCCATGCTGAGAGTCTAACACATTTGTACACCAGCTGTGTGCAAATGTGGAGATAAAACATATGTGCATCTTCAAAAGAAAAAGAAACACTACAGAAATAGCACAGACACATGCACACAGAGGCAAAAGCAAAGCTGGATTACACCAAGACAGACAGAAGAGTGTCATCCTGGAGACAGAGATTTTTAGCTATCAGATGAGAACATCTTGGGACTGTGAGCAAGGGGGTTAGCTGCTGTCATTTGATTTTTCTTCCTTCTGACAAAGGGGATTCAGTACATAAACATCACCGCATCACAGATGCCTCATTCCACCATCAATTTAAAATATGAGAAGCCTTCAAGATCTGGAACTTTGAATCAAAGAGACAGTAAAACTGATTGATTCAATATTTGGACATAACATCTCTGTTTTTTTGTGTTTGATTCTATATTTTTTCAGTTGTTTGCCTGTGTACTCCTTGCCTTCCTGCAGCTTGTGGGGCTTAGAGGAATAGGAAATCAAGGTTGATAGGCAGCTTTCTCAGACACCTTCCCAGGGCTGAGAGCCAGCACAGTATCTCATTTTGTGTTTTGTTTGGCTGTGGTAGAGCATAAAGTGAGGGAGGCTAATGGATTTTTAGAAATTGATAGAGAAATGTTGATAAAAGGTTCTTTAAACCTTGTTGGTCTCAACCTGTTGCAAGAAAAGCAGATTTTCAGAGGGGCTAGGGTCTCATTAAGGCAAGAAAATACAGTTGTTTTCAGAAACTGTAAGAGGTCTGTGTGCTCAGCAGTTCTCTGCATTTCACAGAGCTGCCACGGTGACCTGCTGTGCAAAGTGCCCCAAAATATGTGCTATTGCTCTCAGATTTTATAAAGGTGACCCAAGGTAGATCAAAAACACACTAAAAAACTAAGATCGATTAAAAGCCTATAGCAAATAGGCATGATGACTGAATTCTGGAACAGAAAAGAGTGATATTTTTAAGCCATTTCATTGTTTTGAAGAAGGAAATTCATCGGCCTCCCTGCAACCACAGGTAGTGGTTTTTGACAACCTTTCATCCCCCATCCTATAGTGATGGACTTAAGATGTAATAGTTTCAGTTTCACAGAACTGCAATTTGACTGAGGCGTTAATGTGAATGAAGGTTTCTTTTAAGGTTATGGACATTACTGGACTAAGCTGAAGCTGGGTGGTCAGAACAGTAACAGAGGCTATGAACTGCATTCATTGCCATAAAGAAATTATGACCCATTCAAATGGGCAAAAGGCTATAATCAAATTACCAGAAAGTAATGTGGATATTGTGGATAACTGAACATAAAGGTAGACGGAGTATATTACAGAAAAACATATACAGACAGTTTAAGGAAAAAAAGTGCACAATTAAGCATTGTCATGAAAAATATTTTTATTTCTACAAAAATATATTTCAGACGATGAAATCAGAGAAAGTCAGAAGGTGATGAGTGAGAGATTTCATCATGTTACCTTTTGTACCATGGTTAAAAGGTTTTTACTCAGAGGGGAAACCTGACCACATCCACTGTGATGGCTAATAATGATTTTTGGTTTCAGGTCTTTGAAATCTTGACTCATTTGGCTATCACAACCTCTTTCAAACATGGAAGGGCACTGTGCACCAACGCAGATTTTCTGAAAGAGAACAGCTGGAAGATATATTATTAAAGCAGTGGTAGTTTCCTTTGCCCTTTCAGACTGGTTAGTGTTTGGTGCTTTAGAGAATCTGTGGACCTGATTCTCAATGGACAAAAACCAATTAATTTACTAACAAAGACTTTTTTCCGTAATGTTCCTATTCTTATAGTGCTCTCTACACAAAAGCTTCTTTTGACTGAAAGGTGCAGATTCTGCCCCAGTCCAGACCAACCAGTCTCTGCTATGGAGACACAATCAACCACATTTTTTTGGAAGCTAATCAAGAATAAGATGCTGGCAGAGCCTGTTTCTGTTTAATGTCTCATCTTGTTTCCCAGAATAGTAGCTATTGTCTCTAATTTTAATATACTACTGTTATCTCTTCACAGATTAGTGTCAGGAAAGGTTTGAATGAATGAGCCATTTTGCATTGTAATTTTGCCTTATAGTAGAAGAACCTGAGGTTTTCATTAATCTTTATTAAAATAGTTTTTAAGATAAAAGATAAGAGAACAAAATATTCTTGAATAGAATTTTCACTGTTATAAATGAATTATAAGTAAATTATTTTTAATTCTACTCAAAACCTCAAAAAAGTAAACTGTGCACAGAAGAAGTTTCAAAACTTTGAAACAAAGAAAGAAATAGATGAAAACCATGAATTGTGCAAAACTCAGAGAAATAGAATTGTGCAAACCTACTCTTCACTATGTTTCTATTTCCACCACATAACAAATTTTAGTATTCCCTCTTCTCACTCTTCTAAAGGGTGGACAAGATGTGTAAAGATCATTTCTGTTGCTCTTCTATATGCTTTCTCTTGTTTTACATTATCTTGTTTGACAGACAGGCACTGGAACCACATGCTGAAACCACTATTGAATTTATTCCATTTGGATCTATTTTTTTACAGTAGGATCTATTTTTACAATTGGATCTGGTTTTATAATTGAAAGAAGATTTCAGTTGGGTTTCAGTCATCAGCACCTAGTCTTGCAGCATAAGCTGAAGAGATTAATCCAATTAATTTTCAGGAATACAGAAACAATCCCTTCTGCTTTGAAAGAAGTACTCACTTTGAATGACCGTGGAGATGTTGAGTGTTGTGTTGGAGAAGCTGGATGAGCTGGCAGAGGGGAGAGGGAGAGAGAGCTCCAGTGGGCCCCCAAAGCCTCACCTAATCTACCAAAGCTGGTCACTGGACCACTTCTAGCAGTTCCAAACTTCTGCAAAGCACCACATACTGGTTTTAGCTGGGATAGAGTTCAATTTCTTCATACTATCTTGTAAGGTGCTATATTTTGGACTTGTGCTGAAAACAGTGTTGATAACACAGGGATGTTAGTTATTGCTGATCAGCGCTTACACAGCATCAAGTCCTTTTCTGCTTCTCATGGTGCCCTGGCAGCAAGTAGCACAAGAAGATGGGAGGGGACACAGCCAGGACAGCTTTCCCCAACTGACTAAAGAGATGTTCCATACTATATGATGTCATGCTCAGCAATAAAACCTGGGGGGATGAAAGTTGGCGGGGGCTGCCATTGCTTGGGGACTGACTGGGCATCAGTCAGGTGGTGGTGAGCAAGTGTTTTCTTTTGCATCACGTGTTTTCTTCATTTTGGTTTTCTCACTCTCTCTTTTTTGTGCTTTTTTTCCTCCTTTTTTTAATTGTTCATTAGTTTAACCCATGAGTTTTTGCACTTTTGCCCTTCTGATTCTGTCCCTCATCCCTCTGGGGGAGAGTGAGCAAGTGGCCATGGTTCTTAGCTGCTTACTGTAGTATGTTAAACCATGACACACCACTATCCTATATGTACTGTCATGCATTTTACAGCCCTAGTTGTCTTCACTCAGTTCTCCCCTCCTCATAATGCCTACTGAGCTCTCCTGGCATCTGCCCATTGAACATTCTCTACAACTATTGCAAACACACTCTTCAGTTTTTCCTGCACTCCTTTCACTTAGCATCTACAAAATGCTTTATCTGTGGGAGCTCTGACTGTCAATCAATATTGTATTTAGAAGGTCAGTGATCTTTCAAAATAAGAAAAAGGTGAAGTCAGGGCATAGTGAACGGACATCTTTGGTTGACTTTTGCTATGACTGAAGGTAAGAATATTTATGAATTGCTTTTTTACATAGGCAGTGTAGGAATCACTACTGTTTGGGACACATTGACCAATGCTTTTAAAAATGGAAATTTTATCAAAAGGGATAGCTTTTACAAAATATGAAGGGCTTGGCTCAGTGATGTCAATGGGATCAAGACTGTTTTATGTAGCTGTTCAGGCAATGAGAAAGCTCATTTGAATATATGAAACTGACATAAACAGGAGCTTTGCTAAATTGTCTTGTTACAAGCTTTGTAATCACAAAAATTTACATGCTTAATAGTATTTAATATTTTTAAAATAATTTAATATTTTAGTATACAATTGCATATATAGTTTTAATGCAATATCTTCATATATTGGAGACTTATATTTTCCTTTCAACTAATATAACTCAACTTATGTCAAAAATACAGCAAAGGTGACAAATATAAGTTTTATATGTATAAAGGTGTCCTACTTTGAAAATAAAGTATACTTTGGCTATAAACTCTTCAGAAGGGATAGGCAAGGAAGGAGAGGTGGTGGGGTAGTCCTGTATGTTAGGGACTGTTTTGATTGTCTAGAACTTAATAATGGTGATGATAGGGTTGAGTGTTTATGGGTAAGAATCAGGGGGAAGGCCAACAAGGCAGATATCATGACTGGAGTCTGTTATAGACCACCCAGGATGAAGAGGCAGACAAAATATTCTACAAGCAGCTGGGAGAAGTCTCACAATCACTGGCCCTTGTTCTCATGGGGGACTTCAACTTACCAGATGCCTGCTGGAAATACAATACAGCAGAGAGGAAACAGTCTCGGAGGTTGCTGGAGTGTGTATAAGATAACTTCCTGACACAGCTGGTGAGGGAGCCAACTAGATGGACCTGTTGTTTGCGAACAGAGGACTTGTGGGTGATGTGATGGTTGGAGGCCATCTTGGGCATAGCGATCATGAAATGATAGAGTTTTGATTCTTGGAGAAGTAAGGAGGAGAGTCAGCAGAACTGCTACCTCAGACTTCAGGAGGGCAGACTTTGGCCTCTCTAGGAGCCTAGTTGACAGTCACCTGGGAGGCAGTCCTGAAAGGCAAAGGAGTCCAGGAAGGCTGGACATTCTTCAAGAAGACAATCTTAAAAGCGCAGGAGCAAGCCATTCCCATGTGCCAAAAGACAAGCCGGCAGGGAAGAAGACCAACCTGGCTGAAGAGAGAGCTTTGGCTGGAGCTCAGGGAAAAAAGAAGAGTTTATGACCTTTGGAAGAAGGGTCAGGTAACTCAGGAGGACTACAAGGATGTTGTGAGCTTATGCAGGGAGAAAATTAGAAGGTCCAAAGCCCAACTAGAACTTAATCTGGCTACTGCTGTAAAAGACAATAAAAAATGTTTCTGTAAATATATTAGCAACAAAAGGACAGCTAAGGGGAATCTCCATCCTTTATTGCATGCAAGGGGAAACACAGTGACAAAGGATGAGGAAAGGGCTGAGGTACTTAATGCCTTCTTTATCTCAGTCTTTAATAGTCAGATCAGTTGTTCTTGGGGTACCCAGCCCCCTGAGCTGGAAGACAGGGACAGGAAGAAGAATGAAGACTCCATAATACAAGGGGAAATGTTTAGTGACCTGCTACACCACTTAGACGCACACAAGTCTATGGGGCTAGACAGGATACACCAGAGGACACTGAGGTAGCTGGGGGAAGTGCTCACCAAGCCACTTTCAATCCTTTATCAGCAGTCCTGGTCAACTGGGGAGGTCCCAGTTGGCTGGGGGTTAGCAAATGTAATGCCCATTTACAAGAAGGGTCGGAAGGAGGATCTGGGGAATTACAGGCCTGTCAGCCTGACCTTGGTGACAGGGAAAGTTATGGAGCAGATCATCTTTAATGCCATCACATGACATATATGGGACAACCAGGTGATGAGGCCCAGTCAGCATGGGTTTATGAAAGGCAGGTCCTGCTTGACTACCCTGATCTCCTTCTATGACAAGGTGACCCTCGTAGTGGAGGAGGGAAAGGCTGTGAATGTTGTCTACTTGGACTTTAGTAAAGCTTTTGACACCGTTTCGCACAGCATTCTCCTCAAGAAACTGGCTGCTCATGGCTTGGACGGACATACTCTTTGCTGGGTAAAAAACTGGTAGATGGCCGGGCCCAAAGAGTTGTGGTGAATGGAGTCAAATCCAGTTGGTGACCGGTCACGAGTGGTGCTGCTGGGGCTCCGTTTGGGAGCCAGTTCTGTTCAACATCTTTATCAATGATCTGGACAAGGGAATCAAGTGCACCACCAGTAAGTTTTCAGACAACACCAAGTTGGGCGGGTGTGTTGATCTGCTTGAAGGTAGGAATACTCTATAGAGGTATCTGGACACACTGGGTCGATGGGCTGAAGCCAAATGTATGAGGTTCAACAAGGCCCAGTGTTAGATCCTGCACATGGGTCACAACAACCCCATGCAATGCTACAGGAGGCTTGGGGAAGACTGGTTGGAAAGCTGCCCGGCGGAAAAGGACCTGGGGGTTTTGGTAGAGAGCCAGCTGAATATGAGCCGGCAATGTTCTGAGGTGGCCAACAAGGCCCATAGCATCCTGCCTTGTGTCAGAAATTGTGTGGCCAGCAGGACTACGGAAGTGATTGTCCTCCTGTATTCGGCACTGGTGAGGCTGCACCTCAAGTACTGTGTTCAGTTTTGGGCCCCTCACTACAAGAAGGACACTGAGGTGCTGGAGCGTGTCCAAAGAAGGGCAACAAAGCTGGTGAAGGGTCTAGAGAACAAGTCTTATGAGGAGCGGCTGAAGGAACTGGGGTTGTTTAGCCTGGAGAAAAGGAGGCTGAGGGCAGACCTTATCGCTCTCTGCAGCTACCTGAAAGGAGATTCTAGTGAAGTGGGTGTCAGTCTCTTCTCCCAAATAACAAGCAATAGGATGAGAGGAAATGGCCTCAAGCTGTGCCAGGGGAGGTTTAGGTTGGATATTAGGAAAAATTTCTTCACTGAAAGGGTTGTCAAGCATTGGAAGAGGCTGCCCAGGGAAGTGGTTGAGTCCCCATCACTGGAAGTATTTAAAAGACGTGTAGATGTGGTTCTTAGGGAACCACTCTTCACTTAGGGAACCACTCTTCACACTTCCATCCCAAAAGCACTATTTAATTAAGTTGAACTTATAGCATGTTAGTTTTGATCCCATGACTTTACACTTTGTGGGATATTTCTGGTCGTCTTGTTTAATCTAATCTAATTTCCTTGTTTTCCTTTGTCTCCCTACACAGCAACGTCTTTCATTGCCAAAAGCTGGAGGATTACACAATCTTCACGAAACAGACAAATGATGGAGCCCTCTGAGACCTTCAGGCAAATGTGACCCTGAATGGAAAATCACCTTACTCCAGTGAGTTAAGGGCCTTTATAAACTGTTCTCAACCAGCTGGTGCTGAACTTACAAGTGAATGCCACCAATCTTCTTCAGAGGGATTTCTTTCCTGCATCTCTCAAGAACAATGGTGTTCAACTGCCTCCCAGATTTTGTTCCACTGAGGTCTGGATTTATTTAAACAATTTATCTAGGCCAAAGAAAGACAACTTGTGTGCTGAGTGAGAAATTTACATTATCCAGTATTCTACTATTTGGTATCCAATAAGAAAAGGAGATTTTTTTTGTAGCTATTTTCTCAAGTGAAACTTATCTGGAGCTGAAAAAAATTAAATAGTGAAATTATCTGATTTAAAATACACCAGAAAAGACAGGCAGTTTTCTTGAATGCATTCCCATGCAGCATATTTGAAAGGAAGATAATGTTACTGCCATTATAATCAAAGAGCAGAAGAAATATATGGGAGGCCTGCAAAGATGAAAGTAAAAAATATTGGTTAGCTTTAAACTGGTTTAAGTCTTGCATGCCGCAAAGGACACACACTGCCAATTAGAAAAAAAGGCAAGCAGCAGATTTCACTGTCTTTATCACTGTAGGCAATCAAGCAACACCAGTGATAAGACTTGGCCCTATATGAAAGAGCTAGCACTGCATGAGATGCCAAGAGAATTATTGAAGTGCTTTTAAGAAGCTGGTTCTCTGCTGTGCAATTATACAGCCAACGAGACCCCCAGGAATGTCCTAAAGGTCAACTAATAAATTTCATAGTTAATGTTATAGAAACAAAGATGAAGACAAAAAAATATAGATACAAACCAAGCATGACTATATGAATATTGAAAAAAAGCAAATTTTATTTGCCTGCAGTATTATGGAATTAAAGAAGGAACAATATGACAAAAAATCATCCTTGTGGTACTGTAGTACCTCATAGTACCTATTGTCAGAAAATGTCCTACTAACAAGAATTTGGGCAAGTAATCCCACAGGAGCAGGCCAGAGCCTCCCTCCCACCTGATGACTAGGAACTTCCTTTTAATTTTGAATTTTATAGTCTTTAAGCTTTACTCACATGTTCTTGGGCAAACATGGTCATGTGGTTTAAATAGCTTTGTTTTCTTCTGTGCTGTTTATCATCCCAAAATATTTATAGAGAGCAATACATATCCTGTCAGCCTTCTCTATGCTAGGCCAAACAAACAAAGCTGGTTTTGTCCTCTCTGGCATGCTCGGCATGGCGAAGGCAGTAGTGACTTCTCTTGTCAGCTCATTAGCATGACCAGGTTCTTTTTCCAAAGCCCCCAAAACACACACTTATCTGGTTTGGGTTTTTTTTTTCCTTGATATAAATATGCATAAGAAAATATGTAGTGTCCTCCTCAATCATTACCAGGACTCCTTTTGCCTTTTTCTCTAAACAATTAGGATTTTTTTGAACAGTTATAACAATAACTTTACTGCTATTACCAATATTGCTAATATTGTTTCACCGCTTGGTAAAAATACAGTAAAACATTCACAGAAAGCCTAGACAGCATAGCCCAAAATCTAGTACATATTGAGTCTGTAACTAAGAGCAGTCTTTGAATCGCACATGTCTAATAGAAATATTTTCAAAATGCTGGTGAAGACATAGGTCAAAGTCAAACTTGTGTTGAACTGGGAAACAATTCTTACTGTGTTGGGTGCTCTACAAAGCAGGTCTGAATTTTGCTTGTTTGTCGAGCAAGGGTCAGCTGGAAGACTATGAGCCAAACCTGGGTGTCAGGCCAAACCCAAAGTGAACTCTCTTAGTTCATCAGACCCCAAGAAAATTAACACTTTAGGTTGCTGCCTAGGAAATCAAGTTATATGTTCTTGGAATAAACCACCTTTTTCCACATCATAGAATCATAGATCCATTTAGGCTAGAAAAGACCCTTAAGACCATCAAATCCAACCTTTAACCTAGTGCTGCCAAGTCCACCACTAAACCATATCCCTAAGAACCACATCTACACGTCTTTTAAATACTTCCAGCGATGGGGACTCAACCACTTCCCTGGGCAGCCTCTTCCAATGCTTGACAACCCTTTCAGTGAAGAAATTTTTCCTAATATCCAACCTAAACCTCCCCTGGCACAGCTTGAGGCCATTTCCTCTCATCCTATTGCTTGTTATTTGGGAGAAGAGACTGACACCCACTTCACTAGAATCTCCTTTCAGGTAGCTGCAGAGAGCGATAAGGTCTGCCCTCAGCCTCCTTTTCTCCAGGCTAAACAACCCCAGTTCCTTCAGCCGCTCCTCATAAGACTTGTTCTCTAGACCCTTCACCAGCTTTGTTGCCCTTCTTTGGACACGCTCCAGCACCTCAATGTCCTTCTTGTAGTGAGGGGCCCAAAACTGAACACAGTACTTGAGGTGCAGCCTCACCAGTGCCGAATACAGGAGGACAATCACTTCCGTAGTCCTGCTGGCCACACAATTTCTGACTCAAGGCAGGATGCTATGGGCCTTGTTGGCCACCTCAGAACATTGCCGGCTCATATTCAGCCAGTTGTTGACCAGTCCCCCCCCAGGTCCTTTTCCACTCAGTAGCTTTCTGGTTGCACCAAACCATCAAAGTCCAAACTTTTATTCTGAAACACAGAGACCAGAGAAAGGAAGAAAAATTCTTTATGTGGTCAAATCAATGGAGAAAGTAATAACATTTTTGATTTAAAAGCTCCTACCTGTTCTCGTTCTCAAACATTCCTTTCTCATGTTAGATGGAAATACAGTTCTTGTAATACACCAAAGATCTTGGGGGTTTTTATATCTGCTTATCTTAAACTCTTGAAGCCTCATTTGTTATCTACTAATTTATATAGTCATAAAATGTACAACAAAATGCAAGTGTTATAAAGAACATTCAGATCTCCACCAGGCTCCTTGATTTTTCTACCATCTGGAAGATTGACAGAGATCAGAAAGTCATAAATAAAGCTTAGCTTTCTTTGGTGCAAAACATTTGTGACATATAGGACAGAAAGTATGTTATCATACTAACTTCAGAGTATCTTGTTAGTAGACGTGAAGCCTTCTACTACCTAAAACAGTATGGTAAAATGGGAATCATTAAATACTGATATGAAAACATACACTTATCCAACTTCAAGAACTAGGGATTTTAAAACACAAGTATGTTTTATAACATTGTTTTTAAATGAAAGCACACAACAGAGTCAAAGGCTCACTGGAAATGGTTTTATGATATTTTGATAAAAGCAGGAGTAGGAAATATGCTGAGAAGGTTACAAAACTGCCAAAGCAAACAAATTGTTTAAGATTCAAGAGAAAAGATTATCTGCTGAATACTAAACATTTGCTTTAATTGTACACTTGGTATATTTTTTTATCATCTTTGATAATCATTTTTGTGCATCTTTGAAAATTGTTAATTTACTCCTTAATCCAGCAAAGAATTTAATGCACTTGAACAGACTAATGTCATGCTTAGAGTTTAGCAGAATTAGGATTTAGTTATTTTATAAAAACATACATCTATAATTTTATAATTTAAGCTGTGTTTTGACACAAGGCACTTATTTCTCCCTTTTCATACATTTCCAGGGAATTAGTTTTATAGATTGGCTTGTTTGTATATCACATCATATATATATATTACTGTGTAATAATTTAATTACTTCATTGGCATTTATACATTACTTTGTTCTGTAATCTGGGGAAGTAACCTTTTAAAACATGGAATTCCCTTTCCTAGTAGCTGGTGACTTTGCAAGTTATTTTCATAGGCAAAAAACTCACAATGATGTTCTCCAAATGCTCTGCAGATTAGATGCAAAAGTTTATGTCTGGGTTAAGCAAGAGTATATAGCCATAAAAGTAAAACACTGTGTTTTGATTTGTGTCAAGAAATGTTCTAAAATGACTTCACTGGATTCTACATAAATTTCAAAGCAGAACTACTAAATCTGAGGTGGTTCATTACCAAGTTAGAAAACATATATTTTTTAAAGCTGTAAACAAAGCCTCAGAGGTAATTGTTCAGGACCTTTTATTGGCATAGTTCTTAAAATCTTAAACTTTTCATACTATTTAAAAACTAGCATGAACTAGATCAGAGTAATTAACATGTAGCCAAGTAAAAGAAATATTCTGCTATGAGTTTTCTGTTAAACAGTTATTGTTAAGCCTAATAAAAACCTAAAAATTACCATGTATGTCTCACTATTAACTATATAGTGAATGAGCAGAAAAAGACAGATCCTTACACAGTATTCAGTCCATTTCTTAGAATAAGCACCCAGTGATGAATCGCGTCCTGTCATTTTTCATGGCACGCTAAAGTATTATAGTTAGAACTGCTGACCAAATGAAAGTTGGGATAATTCTCATTACATAAGTAAAATTGAACTAAAATCCTGGAATGACAAGCTACTTGCAGCTGTATTAGTTTGAACAGTGGAAACAAAAAAGAGAATAATTTGCCTTTGATACAGTAGTCCTTACGGGTTTTTTTTCTTTTTAAATTGTCTAAGACGGCAAGGAAGGATCCAAATTTATTATTGTTTTGGATTTGAATATGTGAAGAGGGTGCTTTGCTGTCAGGTAATACATATATTTTGTTAGGAAAAGTATAAAGTGAAGTTGTTTTGAAACCCAGAATGTCAGTAAGAGCACTCATAAGATCACAGTGATCATAATGGTGTTGTACAAGTGAAAATGATGTAAACATAATTAACAACGTATGACCAGTGGAATTAGGGATCTTCTTGAACATATTGTGTCTAGCAAGCTAGTTGCAGCCTGGTGCTAATGTGTAAATTAGATAATCAGCATTGTAAAACTGTGTGTTTGTAAAATTATTATTTAAGATTTTTCCATAATGTTGTTCTTCTTAATCTGCTGAGTCAAAAAGACTGGAAGCATGAAAGGAATAGTAAGTGTATAGTGAAGGTCTCATCATTCCATGATTTATTTTATAATCTGTCCAGTGATGACTCAGAAGCTGTCATACAAAACATGATAAAGTACTGAGCTCTATCTAATCCAGCAGTCAACAGTCTACTTGTTCAAGAACTTTGGACAAGCTTTTTAAGGTCTGAGCTTCATGGGATTTGACACCAGAAAAGAGGAAAAAGTCCTAACCACTACCTTATAACATGCGTTTGTGGGAGGATGTGTATGGTGCATCTTCATTGACCAATCTTCTTGAAATTGCATAGTTGAGAATGCAAGAATCATTGGGCTCACACCGAGAAGAGCAGAAAAGAAAAAGGCTTACTTCTACCTGTTCAGCACACCTCTACAGTCACGTCTTCTGCTCTCACCCAGAAGGGTCTGACAGTGAGGTGATTGTGAAAGATGTAGGTTTGTTCAACAGCCGGTGCTTGACTACTTACAACATACTGCATCCAAAAAGTCATGTTTATTTTCTTTAAGTGTGGTGAGATGCTCCTGACAGCAGGTATGGCATGAGACAATGGAAAGCGCTTACATGATGTGCTTGCACTGCTTGCACAGCTGCATGGACCAGCTTACAAAAAGAAACCTGCAATCAATCACGTGTAACTGTTTGCAGATCACCAACCATTTTGGGACACACCCAGATTTGTATGTAAAAGATGTGTCTACCTGAAGCCGTCAACCATACGATTGAACAGAGAAGGCACAATGGCATACATAAGGTGCCCCAATGCTAACTCAGAACAGCTCTCACTGGCTGGTCCAGGGGTGCTGCCTGGCAAAGGAGATGTCCCTATGTCGTGATGGAGAACATAAGCAGTCGACAATTTCCCCAACTGTTGCTCATCAGTGGGTAAGATTAATCATTAATGGTGTTGTTCCTCGCTTACATGGCAAGTGAGGTTTTCCCTTTTGCCTTTCACTCATGCTTAGATTGCTTGCATTCCTCTCAGGCTTAATTATATTGATTGTCAATTTATATTATTATAATAAAGTTGATCAGACTTGGTCCTTAGACAATTGCCATTTTATCATCCATTATCCAAAGAACCCTTGTCATGTGACATTAACATACTGTGCCTTGATGTGACGTTTCTCAGTGTGATATATTTATTTATATGCATATAAACACATGCATATACACTGAGACAGATAAAACAGTCAGTAGAAAGTGTTTGAGAAATTCAGTGGTGTGCTTGTATGTGGGAGGAAAGGAGTGCAAAGACACTTATAGCAATTTGACTAAGAAGTTCATACACTTCAGTCCTTAAGTCCTGCAGCTCAATGTAAGCTGATAAGTAAAGACAATTCTAATACAGCTAGAGAAAGAATACATAAAGCACATCTCATAATACACAAAATGCAAAAGTTGTTCTGTTAAAAAAATTCTATCACAATTAATCACAGTTAAATTCAATACATCAAGTTCCTGCTGCATCTTGTCTTAAAATAGAGTGAAGCTAAACAACATTAGAGGTTTCAACAATCAAATTGTTGTAAACAGCCTACAGAAAGGAGGTAGCAGTTAGCTTTCATCCCTGTGCTATGAAGATATGTGGGTATTAATAGATCAGAAGCAATGAGAAACCAGTAAACCATATCACTTAAATGAAAAAAATAAAAGAAGGTAGAACAGTATTCATGATTATGTATTATTTTTTTAATATCATCTGTAACCTTGTTAATGCAATAGCTGTGACCACAAGTGCTGAAAGGAGGTCATTTAATTGCTTCAAACAGGATGCAGCCAAACAAGTCATATTTGATTTTCTTGTCAAGTGCTCAGTGAAGTTAGCCTAACGTTCATTAGAAAAGAAAGCCTTTTTTGATTGTTTCTAAAACAAATTTTCAGACACACACATATATACATATGCATGTGTTGGTGGGTAAACCTTGGCTGCCTGCCAGACACCTACCAAGCCACTCTCTCACTCTCCCTTCTCAATAAAGTGGGGGAGAAAATAGCTTGAAAAAGCTCCTGGGCTGAGATAAGGATAGGGAGATTGCTCAGCAGTTACCATCACAGGCAAAACAGACTCTACTTGGGGAAGGTTAACTTAATTTCTTGCCAATTAATGATAGTGTAGGATGGTGAGAAAAAGAGACAATACTAAAAACACCTTCTCCCAATCTCCCTTTCTTTCTAGGCTCAACTTCATTCCCAATTTATCTCTCTCCTTCCCCCAAGGAGAGGATGGGCAACAGGGGTTGCAGTCAGTTCATAACACTTCATCTCTGCCACTCCTTCTTCCTCACACTCTTCCCCTGCTCCAGCATAGGGTCTCACCCATGGGATACAGTCCTTCATGAACTTCTCCAACATCGGTCCTTCCCACGGGCTGCAGTTCATTAATTGCTCCAGTGTGGGTCCTTTCCACAGGGTCACAGCTCCTGCCAGGAGCCTGCAGGGCTGCTTCTCTCACATTTTCTCACTCCTGTCTCTCATAGCTGCTGTGCAGCATTTTTTACCCTGGGGAAGCCCCTGATCTATTCTCACAGAGGCCACCCCTGCAGCCTCCCCCTGGTACCAGAACTTTGCCACGTAAACCCAAAACACATGTACGTGTTTCTACACATTTCAGGAAAATGTTCAGACACTTAAAGTGAAAGTGTTGACTCCAACACTGACATTCAAGTACAAAAAATATCTGAGTGTGAAATCACTATAGTTTCATTTCAAATATAGGCAAGAACAGTTTTCAACACCCCCATAAGGCCCAAAGTGGCAAGCCAGCTGGCATGTATCCCAGTCTTTGATGGGAGTGTCAGTCTTTGAATCAACATCCTTTTGCCTGTACACACTCATAAATCCATTATTTTCTTCATATTTCGGAGCAGTTGCTTAAATTTCAGTCTGGAAAGGAAAGGCATTTATTTGCAGACCTGGAGAGCATTCTGGCACAGAGTTTCATCAGAAAACTACAATTTCTGTCAGAATGCAGCATTGTTATGTCTTAGTGGTTTCCTGCCACCTCATCTGGAAGGCTATTATTGACCCATCTTTCCTGGATTCAGGCCCCAACATCTGCATTGCTTCAGGTCAAAAATCCTGCACCTCCCACATGCCCTTTTACAGCTCTACAAGCCTGGAGGCCTTGGAAGCCCCAGTTCTTGGCCTTCTCATTGCTCTGCTCTTCAGAAGAGCTCTGCAAGAGGTCCTTCCTGACTCCAAAGTGCTCTCAGGTAACCTCCAGAATGTTTCTGCCAAGCCAAGGACATTTTGAGGTCATTCCCAAGCATCAGAACAGTAAGAGAAGTGTCTGGGGACTGGGACAGAAAAACAAACAATTTTTGATCCTGTTTCTTCCTAAAATTACCTTTAAAATTTCTGCTGAAGCTCTGAAGGAAAAGCTATAAGCTAGAATCAAAACCATGTTTTTACAAACTCCTCTTAGATGGTGTTCATTCGGGACACCACTCCCTGAATGCTTTCCCTATCTTATCCATAGCTTATTATTTTTTTGAATGTATATTTAGTATTGTAAAATCTCTGTGAGGAAAGGCACAGTTAGCATATCAGGTTTGCACACAGGAAAGAAGTACTAATATCCTTGTAATTCAGTGGAGAACAGTGCAGTGATCCTTAGATAGACCTGGTATGGCTGCATGGACAGTGCCAACAGTGCAAAGGCACTGGCTGATCTTCCTGACTCATGTATAACCTCCCAGTTCCAAAGATAACACAGGTGCCCTGACTCAGATGTCTCTTCTTCTCCCTCGGTAGTGTGGTATGTCATCAGGAGATGACATTCCCAAGAAAGACCTAGCTCTCATTGAGCCAACTCAGGTATCTCTATCATAAAAGATAAGAGCTTCAGAATCCTCTCAGGACTTCATATTCTCCCTTGAGACCACGTCATTTTATCTTTGCTGCTATGGTTACCTAAACCAGCTAGAATAATGTTAGATCAGGCATAATCTACTGCAATCAGTTCTCCTGACTGATGTGCGACTATAGTCTCAAATTTATACAAGAATGATGTGGTAGAACAGGGAAAGCTAGTCTTTCAAATGAGTATGTTAAAATAGCACTATCTTTCCTATCAATTCATTTAAATATTTGAATTATAGTTATGGAAACATTTTATGTCATTTTCATTCAGCAATATAAGTTTACAATTGCTATGTCTGTGTGTTTGCATGTAATAACCAATGTTTCCAGTATCCTTCAATACAGAAAATCTCCGTTGATTTCTGGAGGAATTTGGGATGCAAAAGGAATAGGCAGTACAGGTAATACAGCTTTCACAGCTAAATTTCTTGAAGCAGTTTTATGATTTTCTTCTGTTATTTATGCTTTATGTTGGGTAGTGACATACTTGGAAGGATTAGGAATTAATTGCATTTCAAATTATGAAGTCTCGTATCTGAAAAGTCTCATTGTGTATCCATTTTTTATAATCTCTGGTTGCATATGTTCTCAACACAAAATGGCCAACATCTGCTGAAGAAAACGGTGTAGTTGTGTTCCCACACTCAGGAGGGGCAGACCTGCCTCTGCTTATTGCAAGGTAATTCTCTGCATGGGAAGTCATCGCCTCACTGCAGTAGAAACACCTCTTTTTAACTTAGCTCAGTAATTGTCATTAAATGTGCTAAATCACCCTTTCCCTCATAAACCTCTGAAAGTCAGTGAACCATAAAAGACTACTCTTTCAGTTAAACATTGTCTTTTAAATTCATTTTGATTACAGGAGTTGAAAGAACTGTCTCAAATGCAAGGCATCAAGGTGTCCCAGATTTGAGGAAAAACCTTATTCCTTCCATTTTGGAAATAAAATTTCTTGTTGATAAAGCAATACTGGCCACAACACAACACTCATTTGGTAGAAATGGGCATGTTAGAAGGAAGCTATGCTCTGTGCCGGCTAATTTATCTCACCCCTTCCCCTCAGCTAGGATTTTATGGTGCTGAGTGCTAGGAAAAAAAGTGTTGAATACTAAGAAATAAAGTTTGGAATATATTCTTATGCCTTGCTGTGTGTCACATATATTATTTTGTCTCCAAATCATATTTAAAAATTCATAGGCATGTATATCGCAGTTAATCCCTTTTTATTTGCAGAATGAATTAAATAGGTTGAATTCCTACTATTTTTTAATCATATTCTACCTAGCAACATTGTTTTAGAAGTCAGATTACAGTAAAATGGAGAGGACTGATTCTTTAAAAAGTTCAATAAAATAACCCTGGGAAAGCTTTCCTTTGTATGAAGGAGAGTCCTGGTATGTCCTGCCAAGAAGATGCTGGCTGCACCACTGTGTCATGCTCCACGGGCATCTAATGCCTTGTTAGAAACTCTGTCCTCTCCTACCTTCCTCCCAGGACACCTCTCCACTGAAACACTGTCTAGCCTGTGGCCTAGGGACTCCTCTGGGACCCTGTTAACATGTTTAAACATCTCACCCTCCCTTCAAGAGTCATGATAAATGGTTGCGTGTGAGTTCCAGACCTAGGATTAAGCGCTACAAATTTTGATCCAAGCCTTTCATCCTGACATGCAAAAAGCCCAACCAGGCAGTGCATGATATCTGAGAATTAAACTTCCCTCTTTTATCCTTACAGCTAATTGCTGAAAAGTCTTTCTTAGGCTCTTTTAAAAACAGAAGAGTTCAAGTATATTCAAACACACACAAAGCCAGTGAAGGAGTGCTGCAAACTTGTTTTATTTACAAGCACTTCCATCACTTTTCTCTAAGAAACAGAGGGGTACACTCTGCTTTTGAGTTCTTTCATGGGAAAACAGAATAATCAGGGGATGCTCGTGCCTGGGACTCGAAGTCCTGGCTGCTTTCTTCTCCCCTATATGTCGATGCTCAGTTGCCAGGACTCGGGTTCTTCATGTGCTGACTCAGCACTTCTTGAGCTCAAGTGCTGGCACAAATTTTAACAAAATCATGTGTGGACAGAAAAGAGTCTAAGGTGCTCTGGGGACTTGGAGAGCATACTAAAATTATCTTTTAGGTGTAGCAGCTCTAGGACTGTGAGGCTGGTGTAGAGCTTAGAAAAGCAAGAAGCTGTGCATCTTAAGAGGGAAATACAAAAATATTTCTTCTGCAGTGGTTTACTAGATTAAACACTGAAAAGAGCATGAGAGCCTAGACAGAGAGCTCATGGTAAGGAAAAAGGCCTTGAATAGCTATGACTGAATTCTAGAGTAGAAAGTGTATTTCCAAAACCCGAAGGTCCACATCCAAGGACCATAGTAAAATGTTGCCAGTGTTTGCATCAATATTAGCCTTGCATGTCTGTTTGTTAAATGGGTAAGAGAAATAGCACTAACAGATAAATGGGGGGGGGGGGGGGGGGCAAGAAAACCACTGAAAATCTGGTCTCTGCAGAAAAGAGGTGAAAGTACTAATGAGAAATTTATTCCTTGCAGTGTTAGAGAATTTTCTTTTTCTTCTCAAAAGACCAAGAGGATATAAATGAAATTAAAGGTTCATTAACATGACTAATTAATTTTGCCTCTTATTCTTCATTTTACAATTGTAACCTATCAACATTCATAATTAGGTTGAGGGTGCTTCACTTTTTAATGGAATGGAAAAATATGAGGAAGAACTTATTCTGATTAGAAATAACCATTATTTCTAATATGCAATATATCAGCTTCTCAGCTAATTATACTATCGGAATTATCATGCTTCTTGCTATTGAAATTAAGAAATCATTTGATAACTCTTTTCATAGGTTATTGAGGTTTCAGGACATTTGTTTCTCTTAATTAGTCTATTTAAGTATAGGATAAGATTTGCTAGCTGAATACAAAAATCCTTTTGGCTCTAAACGAATTAATTGTACTTTAACCAAGATTTTAACTTTTTGACAGCTTTAAGGTCCAAAGATACATATAACAATTATATGCCAATTATTCCCTTCATTTGAGTTGCCTTCAATATTGCCTTAAGGAGATTTTATTCCAACAATTATCTCTTCTCAAATCTTACCAGCATGGCTAAAATTCTGTCCTAGTTAACAGTGGTGTTTAAGTAGATGGACTTTCATCCATGAGGTCTGTTTGTGGGGTTAGGTTGTCCATTTCTAGGTTACTCTGTGAATAAAGCCAAAGGACTGTGACATCAGAACCTGTCAGTGAGGTCAGAACAAAGCAGTTCCAGCACAAAGCATGAACAGAAATTTCTAATCTAAGTCCTGCTGGATGCTGGAATCTGACCACTTTTGAGAGCAAGTGCACTGATAGGAGCTGCTGGATTCTTCCACAGCAAGATGCAAGCTGTCGTTATCACTAACCAACAGTCATTGTAAATGTAAATTGTCCGGAACTTCTAAAAGAGATGTAAACTAAATTAGATGCCCTTGCCACTTCTGAGTAAAGCTTGCATAGGTAGAGCATAGCTACATTAGTAAATATTTCTTGAATTAAGTGAATAAACAATACTGCTTTATAAAACAATGCTTCCCTTAACCGTTTTCGAAGTATCATACATTGTCATACTGACAATGGTTTAAAAAAAAAGAACATGAGCATCAAACAAATCCCTATTTTCAACTCCATTTGCAATTAAGGCTTTGCTCAAAATGTAAAGTAAAATATTGGTGCCTTACAGTAACCTTAGGATAGTTAGTTGCCTCAAGGTTTGCTTTGAATAGTCATTATCATGTAAATACAGCATGACCAGGCTATGTTCCTACCCAGAACTTGGGTCCTACTTTTCACATCAATGAAATGCAAAGTAGGGTACTGTGACTGGTACTGAATATTGGCCTGATACTCCCGTCAATCCAAGCCCTCCGAGAAAACACAAGTTTTGGGTGACTAGAGACTTTTAAATAGTGAAGCAAGGTACATGGAATGTTGGTGCGGTGTGAATTTGGGTCAAATGATACATGTGGACACATATTAAGCACAAAGGAAAAATTGGCTGTGAAAAAAATCTGACTGGAAATTACCAACTTTAACCACCAGAACAGTTAGATGCTGGAAAAGTTCTTCTGATGTTAGTGTGAAATGTATACAGTTACAAGACAGAGCAGGATCAGCTCTCATCGGTTTAGATGAGCCTGATGTAGCAGACAGGTAGACTCTGTGTCCAAGAACCTCCCTCCCAGTCTTAACACCAATGGTTGCAGGTGCCCAATCTGAGACATTTCTGAATTTCTCACACATGCAGAATTCCTGTTCAGTAGAAATTAATGAGATGTAAGGCAACAATGGCTCTGCATCTCCTAAAACTCAATTCTTAGTACAAGGCAAACACACCACCTTGGAAGCCTTCCCTTCATTCGCCAGCTTTATAATGATGACAATCACAAGAGATGCCTTTCATCAGTTGTCCTTTGAATCTTTTAGCATTAATTCAAAAGGTAAGACACAGTGACCATTAAACAGTGCCAGTTTACAATCAGTGTTTTGATTGCAAAGATCACAGAAGTTAATCCTACTTTTTAAAATTTCATAAAGGTACTACGTGAATTATTTTCAGTCTGAGATGTTCTTCAGCAGGACTCCATTCTCCCTCTTGTATAAGCTTGTAGCTATAACCAGGTGGGGATATGAAAATGAAATCAGACTTTATGAAATGGTTAAAATTCAGCCTTTGATCCACTTCTTGATACTGAAACTTCATGAATCATCGAAGCAAATTAAATCAGCTGTTTTAATTAATGACAAAATCCAAACATCCCTTTGTCTTCTCAGTTTACATTAGCCTATGTTGAGCTCTGCGCGTAACAAAACCCGTTCAAGTTTAGGTATGTCCATGCAGAGGAACACTTCTGCACCTCTCCTCAGCACCACTTATGGTGCAGTCTTCATCTCTCTCAATTCAGTCTCCTACATAGTGCTTGATTACTTAAAAATGAGTCTAACATAGCTGTAGCTAACCAAATGAGTTTTTGCATTTGTTTTTTTCACTTTTGCAGAGGGAAATTGGTATTGAATTGATAGG
This sequence comes from Platalea leucorodia, assembly GCF_965183815.1. NCBI lineage: Eukaryota > Metazoa > Chordata > Aves > Pelecaniformes > Threskiornithidae > Platalea > Platalea leucorodia. Next base: position 83,152,381 of record NC_138858.1, read on the forward strand.
GCCAAATTGTTTTGAAAGCCATTCCCAGCACTAGTGTAGCAGGGCATGCTGGAGTGCTGTATAGAAGAAATGAAGCTATCTGATAGCTTTCCAAGCTGTATCCAAACTTTCCAAGCATACACAGACCACCATAAAAGTGAAACTATTCTAACTTATTTTAAAGTTTGACAGCTGAAGAATTGGCTTCCATATCCCATACAACTGTTTCCTAGGGCAAGAAGGAACTTGAGTCAAGTCAGTTTTCTTCAAACACCATTGCATAACAGTTGGGTTAACCAGTCTGTAATAAAGTCGTGAACTTCCATGGATAATAAAAGCCTAATTTTTCAATAATTTTTCAGATCTATCTATTAAAATACCTTGAATACTACAAATACAATTTAATTTTTATTTACCAGAATACAATTATAACACTAGACTCTGTTGAGACATGTATATATGTCAGAATCCACTACTCTAAGTCAGCTACTCAAGAATTTTTGTTAATTGTTCAGCAAAAGGTTTGAAACCATTCTTCCTGCCATGATAGCACATTAATCTATTGCAAAGGAATTCTAGTTTTTATTTTCTCACTTCACATGTGATATGTGTGCACCTTATTATACAACAAAAAGAAGATCCTTAGAATGCAGAAGACAAACCTTGGATTCATACAAAAACAATTTTAGATGAGGTTTCCAACACTATATGGCATAAATATCTTCCTGAAGAAACCTATTCGGTTTCACAGATGTCATATTGTTTAAAAATTAAAGAGAATCAGTAAGAACAAAGAGAAAAACACATATGGCAGGTAAATATACCTTATTCCTTTGCTCCTCTAAAATATTTTGATTAAAATTTAAATTTTCTTTTATTATCTGCAAAAATAACTGTAAGTCTTCATATTGAAACTATCTTTTAGTCAGTAAGTCACTGTGCACTTTATGTTCTTTTGAAGTACAAACACAATGAGATAAGTGTAGTTAAATCAGGGCTATATTTAGTTTTTTAAAAAGTACAATGCCATGTACTAGAGACATTCACATACAACAAAACATTTTAATATATCAAAATAAAAGTATGTGTTACCAGTACACATGTACCATATGTCCCTGTTTATGTCAATATCTATTAATATTTCTAAATTGTTGGTACATTTTTATGCAGAGCTTGATTCTTTTGTGACATAAGTTGATATAGTTTCACTGGTTTCAGTGAAGTTACACCAAGTTATATCAGATGAGTTAAAAAAGTAGTCAAACTAAATTTATCAAGAATGATTACATACTCAGATACCTTCTGCATCATACAACTTTCAGTGCTTCAGTCAGGAGATAAACGTGTTGAAAAGCTTTGGCACCCCAGTGCCAAAGAACACCAGCCTCATTTCTTGTAAAAAAAAGATAATATGTGAATAAACAAAGTTAAAAGTGAAAAGGAAATCTCCACAAACGCTTCAACACTTGGGATGTTTTGCCATCGTATTTATTTTGTATGGGCACAGTGTCTTCCAAAATAAAAAGGCAAAAATTCAAAGCATCCAGCTAAGTCCTTACCAAATCACTAGGAACAGAAGAGGCAAAGAAGATTAGGAAATAAGAAAGATGTTGTATGGGTGAAATGGAGCAGAGAAAGAAGTTGTTTTTCCATCATAAAACAATTAAATCCCAAAACAAATGTAAACACTATGGTTGTTACAGGCACGCATGTCAACATTGTTCCTCATTAAAGCTGACAAACTGTCTGTTTTTAGTTCCTCATAACACAACAGTCCCACCACAAGCGAAACCTCTACATGCACCGTCACAGCCTCTGGTTCAGGTTTTTGAAAACAAGAGTCAAAACTAGGACTGCCATGAATAATAAAGCACAATAAAAATGTATTTTTAGGCTCGTGTGGAAAACCTGTGGCAACCATTTCTTTGAAGGACTACAATGCTTTGAACATGTTAACATAGGAGAGAGAAGGAGTCCATGGAGTGCCAAAAAACAGCAGTGAGCAGAATGGCAGCAGGACCACACTGACTGACCAGGGGAGGAAGCATGGTGAGAAGATGATCCAAAATCTGACCACTTCTTCTGCTTCCTCAGTACAATGTGATGTGCAAATGCCCTCTTCTTGAACATTAGACCGACCGTCCCAGAGGGTTCACATTCTCAGATGGAAATTTTTTTTTTCACACAGACACACAACAGTCGAAAATAATCCTTGGTGTTTGAAGAGTGACAGACCTATCCTTCTCTGATTGCTCCCAGCTGCTGGAGAACAGGATGTGGAAAATTATCAGAAATTATGGGAAATGGAAAGTTTAGTGTGTGCTCAGTGGCACCCAGTAGCCTCCAGGACCTTTAAGAGGGGCTGTTTGATCTGAACGTGGCAAAGGCAGGCAGGAGGGATCTAGGTATGCACATGAGAAGAAATACACACTCTGGTGCAGAGAAGAGAGAGCAACAGAAGGAAGCACTGCACGGACTGGGAAACTGAGACACCGAGCTTGGCACTGCAAGGATGAAAGTGGGAAACATAACCTGCGTTTTCAGAAGGACAAATCTTGCTCGGCCTGCTTGAGAATGAACCAAGCAGGTTCATTCTCTCTTTGTCCACAGCACAGAGAGTTTTATTGACTTTTGTGCCAATAGAAATGCTGGAAACCTTGACTCACAAGGTAGGAGTGTGCAAACCCCTAGGTGCTCCAAGCAATCTCTATACTTCCCTGCTGTGGGGGCACAAGCTAAAACTGTAGCACAGGAAGTCTTCCTGTAACTTCAGCTTCACCAGAAGTAAAAGTCTTGCCAGAGGATTTGCAGGGAGAAAAGTGGGAACAGGAAAGCATAATGAATTACAAGTCTCAGAACTAGCAGAGCAGCATCATGATGGAGAAAGGACAGAAGCTGAGACTATCAACATGTGGTGGGTTGACCTTGGCGGGATGCCAGGTGCCACCAAGCCGCTCTATCAATCCCCTCTTCAGCAGGACCAGGTGACGAGGGGAGAAAATGAGACGGAAAAAAAAACTCATGGGTCAAGATAAAGGCAGTTTAATAAAGGCAAAAGCAAAGGCCACATGCAGAAGCAAAAAGGAAACAAAGATTTTATTCTCTACTTCCCATCAGCAGGCAATGTCTAGCTACTTCGCTGGAAGCAGGGCTTCAGTATGCATAGCAGTTGCTATGGAAGACAAATGTCGTAAATAACGAATGCCCCCCCTTCCTCCTCCTTTCTCTTAGCTTTTATTGCTGAGCAGACGTTATATAGTATGGAATATCCCTTTGGTCAGTTTGGGTCAGCTGTCCTGGCTATGTCCCCTCCCAAGATCTTGCCCACTCCCAGCCTGCTGGTGAGGGGGGGAAATGTTGGAGAGACAGCCTTGATGCTGTGGGAGCACTGCTCAGCAATAGCCAAAACACTGGTGTGTTATCAACACCTTTCTAACTACCAATACAAAGCACAGCACTATGAGGGCTGCTATGGGGAAAGTTAACTCCATCTCAGCCAGACCCAAAGTAGATTTGTCAGAGACAAGAAAGAACAAAGCTGAAAGTTACCATAAATAGAGAAGAAAAGAATGGCAAAATTATTTCCTTCCTTTCTCACATTTTTCTGGGATAATCTATGGGCAATAACAAGATCTTGTTTTATTTCTTTTGCTATCTTGCATGTTATTTTTAAAGTTAGCTTATTCCTTCTTTGGTATATATGTGCAGTTTTCAGCATAGCTGCAGGCCTCAGTAGCCCTCACCTACACCTCCACCACATAAAATGATGGGGTGTTTTTCCTACTCTAGTCAACGCTAAAATTTGGCCTAGTAGCAGTCAAGAAAAATGCACAGTTGAATAAATAGTTTCTCATCTAAAACCAGGTCTATTTGTGGGCTTAACAGTTCAGACCTGTACCTCATACATCAATGCAAGCATGTGCTTGTCAGGAAAACCTCGTAATTCTTGGGCATTAAATAAATCTGCCAGTGCTGGGAGACTGAGCCGAAACCCAAAAAGCTTTTAGGGGATGATTATTTAACATATTTTTTTGTCCTTCATGTTTTTATATGTATCCTGTGTTGGCCTGCATCTGAAACCAGCCTGAAATAATTTCGCATACTACAAATTACAGAAATGGCACAGTGTGCTCTTTCTTTACGGTCTTGTTGTCCTCATGGTGCTCCTCCCTCACCCACGTTCTCTGACACTTGCACGAGCATCAGCACACGCTGCTGCTGAACAGGCCAATGCCTGCGGTACCTCCCTGTGCCAAGCACAGCCGGGATTTACTGCCAGGAGACTGTAAGGTTATTTTAAGCACTAAGATTTCCACTTTTCTGCTGCCTCACAATGACTCCTGCTGAAAAAAAGAGAAAACCCTTCCTGTGGGATAGACTGACGTTTGGAAATTCATCACTTGTGTGTTAATAGAAAAATTAATCTCTACTTTAAGTTACTGAGGAGGAAAAAAAAAAGGTTGCATGTCCATACATTTTTCTTTTCCTTTCTTTAGTGAGTAATCTAAGTTAAGCAGTAGCTAAGCACCCAAAACGATATTGACTTACCAAAACAGCTGGAAAAAAAAAAAAAATTATACACGAGGGAAATCACCAATTCCATCTGTAAAATTCCGGCCATTTCCTTAGGGCGGGTGGCGAGCGAGCCGGTGGGCGCTGCCGAGCCGGGGCAGGGGCGGAGCGGGGCCGAGCCGCCGATTCCTTGTCGCACAGCGGCACCGGGCGGCTGCGCCGCCTCAGCGCGGCCGTCAGCATCGGCACCGCGGGTCTGGGATGCGGGACAGCTGCCAAACCCGGCGTCGGTGGAGGGGGGTCCTCATTGCACCTAGTCCGGAAAAACAGGGTGCAATCGCTCTTCAGTTTATCCTGAGAAGAACATATTAACTTGGTGCCCAACTTCAGCCATTTACTAAAAAATTCATGAAGTACTGGAAAAATAAAGAGAATAAATAAATGCTATTATTATTACTATCACTATTATTGCTATTATTGCTATTATTGTTGTTGTTATAGTTATAGTTATTTATTATTATTATTGTTGTTGTTGTTATTGTTATTGTTATTATTGTTATTCTTGTTATTATTATTGCTATTCTTGTTATTACTATTTTCATCAGAAAGCTTGGATTTGTATCAGCTAGTTTTAATTAACTATTACTACACATAAGCACTGCAGCTAGGCTTACAAATAGATACAAAATAGTTATGCTTCTTCATACATTTCAATTTAAGTAACTACAGTTTTACTGTGACAGGTCATAGCTCTGCCTGTTCAGTAACCCATCTTTGACAAAAAGAGATAAAAAAAATGCCTCAGAGTACAAAACAAATTCAGCCTAAAGTGGACTTTTCTACAACATACTCTTCCAGTAATCAGCAGCTCATGAACTTCCTGAGCTTGTGTTCAGTGGAGCTAGAAGGATTTATCTACTACACATTTTCCAATTACATTGTGAACCAAAGCAAAATTTTAACATCCATTACCTACTGCAGCGAGAAGTTTCACAGCTTAAGTTCACTATGTGAAGTAGCATCTCCTTTCTCTCTTTCTCTATGCATGTAAATATACATATGTATATATGTATGTATGTATGAATAATCAAATTACCAACTTCACATTGAACATAACGCTCATCTGCATACTCTGTTATCTTTTTGGAACTTGCCACCTTATTTAGCACCTTATAGTTTTTGACTTACGAGAAACAGGAAATAATGGCTGCCTGTCTGCCATCTCTGTGCCACTCACGATATAGATTTCCCTCCCTTCATTTTTAACCTATCTGCTATTTCTTTTCCAGACTGCAAAGTTCTTGATATGGGAACAACTCCTGAATTTTGGCCAAGGGCAACCTGTTGCCTTTTTCTGCATGTCTTTACTTCTATTGCATCATTTAAAATTTCATACAGGTATATGAATTGCACACAGCAGCATTTAAATGCATCTATTTTCTTCCCTTATGTCTCTGCTATCTTTAATGATTTTTAAGTCTGTTTTTAACAAAATCAGCTATGTGAAAGTTCATCTATTTATTTTACACATAATTTACAGGCCTAGTTGTCTTTAGGACAAGCAATTTACATTTTTCTCTGGCAGGAAGATAACTTCTGTCTCACCTTCTTGAGATCCCAGACAATATTCCTACGGTGGATATAATTTCTCTACAGTCTTTTCTCTGCTCCGTTCAATGGCTGCACTTCCAAGTTACCTGCAACAAACAATTCTTGATTTAACTTTATGAAAGGTGTCAGAGTATCAAAAATGTTATGATCATCTAAATTTGGAAATAAATAAGAATGTTATGAAGCATGTAACTGTACTATCATAGTCAAGGGAATATTGCAAACAGCTAGTACTCTTCAAATGAACAAATAGGGCTGAAACCTAAACGGTGAATAGAAAGTCTCCCATAAAATAACAATAATCATTCTCATTCAGCACATTAGCTCTTAAATAAATGCAAAATAATTTATTCTGAGATACGAGGAAGCAATAGTACATAAAACATAGAATAAAAGACCTTGTCTTTCAAACTACCTAGTTCCTAATATTTTTAAGTGGATATTTTCAGCTATGATCTTTATTTCCCTTTAATTCAGATACTGTCTGAAAATAGATCAATATGTCATGTTAAATTCCTGATCCAATAGAGACGAATGTGACTTCAGACTTCTTTTTTCCCAAGGTAAACTATTAATTATTCTCTTTAGTCAGAAGCTGATTCTTCTCTTAGGCAGAAATCACCCTTTTCAGTGAACGCTGCCTGTGATAGTCTTGGTGAAAGAGTTACAAACAAAATTAGATTAATTTTAATTTCTATCTTCAGTCCTTTTGTGATGCTAGAAAATAACTTCTACCAGATGGCTCAGTTTGAGGAAAAATTGTGGTTCATAAAGATGAGGGTCCTAAAGAGCCGGTAGCAGGCTGTTTTTCAGATGCAAAATTGTTCATGAAAATAAAAGAAAAAAGCAAAGGGCAGGGCCGCTGTCCTACAGCTGAAGAGATGACAGGACACCAGGCGATTTTTCTTCTCATTCTCCTTGAGAACATAAAAACTGAGATCATGAGAAGGTTGTGAAGGAAGCTGCGTGTGAAATAAGAGTGTTACCAATATCTGTTTCCAGATTCATTTTCAGAGAAACAGCATTTATTCCAATCCATATCTAATCTTAAAATCAAACTTACATTTTCCCAGGTCCAGGTATGGTAATGGGATGATCTGAAGGAAAAATGCTCTCAGACTGACAGTAAGTCAAGTATTTTTTTATGGTTTTGCTTCAATTTTTATCCACTGAATACCTACACTTTTGGGGGATTTGGCTTGTATGAACAGCAATTTTGCAAAAATAAAACACCATAGGAGCATAAGCAATCAGAACTGTTGAGAGAGAAAATTATGATGCAGAAAATATAGAAGATTTTGTGCATAAGAACTGCTGGCAAATGTTTGGACATCTCTGAAGTGTGAAAACATTTTAAAACTATGTTGCTGGAAATATCATAAAAGTCAAGCTCAGAACACATTCAGTTTTCTTCTAAAAAAATGAAACACTTACTCCCTGCTTCTTTCCTATCATTATTAAAAGTCAGTTTGTGTATATCTGTTTTTCTCTGTTTCATATTCAACTGGATAGACTTGGAGCATTTATATACTTTTTATGAGTCTTGGTCAGCTTGGGGAACTCTTTTTCCCTCTTCTTATGCATGTAAAAATATGTATATATATGTAATCAAATTAAAAACACCGTGTTGAACATAAGGCTTGTCTGCTTTCTCTGTTATTTTCTTACTCTATTTTGGACATGAATATATGCCCATGATCATGGCACAAACCATATTCTGGCATCTTCTGCTCACATGATACCTGATTTTACATGCTACAGATAAAAAATGGCTGCTTACAAGAACCACTCTAGCTCTATGTGCTAATAATTCTGGGGAGTGGATCATTCAAGAGTTACCCAGCTAAGCAATCTGAACATTTTAATATAAAAGAGTTCTCCCCTGGTATTTGAAAATGAAAGATCTACTAGATACTCGGGGGGAGGAAGGAGGGAGGAATACATTCTCAGAGATTTGTGTTCAAAAAGACATTCTCAGAGATTTGTTTTCAAAAGGAAAAGTCAGTGGAAGGAGAAAAAGGGAACACAAAGGATCCTGTATTCCTTAAAAGATTTTTAATATTCTAAAACACTGATTAAAAAAAAACAACAACAACAAAAAACCCACAAGTCAGGGAAATAATTATACATGTTTTATTTGAGCCTGAGTATTCCTTCCCCGTCTCAACTACTGTTTACCTGCCCTTGTGCTCCTCACTCTTCAGGTGTCACCACCTCCCCTGTGCCTTTTCAGAGGACATACTACTCTTCGTCTTCACTCCCTCCAGAGTGGAGATGTCAGAGCCAGCTGTAATTAGTGCCAAACCCTTGCAACCCTCCCACCCCTGTGTCTTGACCATCCTTTAAAAAATACTGGTCTAAACCATTTTCCCTGAATGGTCAACTAGACTGTCACCAAGGCTGCTGACATCTTTGTGGGGGATCGGTGTTTGACCTGGAGTGCCTCCTTCTGCTGAGCCATGAAATTGCCTTTCTGTGAAGCCTTAAAATCACTCTGTCCTCACAAAGCAGCCAGAATACACTTTGAAGTGCAGCTCAGGAGGCCATGAGTCCATAGTGTTCCCAAGTGACTACCCAGCAGAAGGAGATTTTTGGGATCTGTGGCACCAGCCATGATCTGGGTAGCATCTCCAGATTTGCACTAGATGAGAAATCTTTCTCTCTCTGTTCCCTCAAAGGTAGAAATAAGAGCTTTAGCAGAAATAAGAGTGTCTGCGTTTGCACTTAAGGGAAGCAATCTATTGTGGGGAGGCTAAATTGCAGAAATGAGCTTTGCAGATCATTTTGGTTACAGTGAGGTGAGTCATTATTCTAACTGCTTCTGCTTTAGCAGATTGTACATCCGTGCATGTCCAGTTTTCTGTCCCCTGCCACATATTTCTATCTTTTCTCCAAGAGGCTGCCTCTGACACATGACAGAAGGTACAGAAAGGAAGTTGGTAAAACCTAGATGTGAAGACAAGTTTGAAAGACTTCTGACATAAGATAGTTTCTTCTCTTTTAATGAAAAAAAACAACGACACATTGACATTTAGGCTTATTTTCTGTTTTGCCCAAGGACCCATGTTTTCGTATCATTTAGCCCTTCTGTAATTGCCAAAACAAGTAGAGCAGCATGATACAAATAAATGAAACCATTAGTCTTCCATTAGAAGTAAAAAAGCATCCCTGTTCTTCTGATAGACTCTGAGACAATCATCAGTACAGTAAGTCTTTTTTTCCACTTACTCTTCCTACCAATATTTTAATACTTAGTAGGTTTGATGAGGGAAAAAAAAAAAAGAATCTTCTGGTTAATAAAATAAGTATAAACTTCATTCTACAAATGAAACAGTTTGGATAATTTTTATGTAAGTCTCAATAATTAAGTGTCAGTCTGTGACAAAACCTTTAGATATTTTCATACTTAACTTCTGCTTGTCATTCCTGGTCTTTCCTGAATTTAACATGAATCACTGACTCAGACACAAGCTGAATTTCTTGTAGGTGTTCACTGTTTTATCTATAAATAGCATACATAATCTGTACTTCACCAATATCTTTATTCTAAGCCACTGAAGAAGCATTTTGGGTGTGCTTTTCTAAACTTCTTTTCTTGCCTCTTGAACATGAGTGTCTATGTGGTGTAAAATGTCATTTGGGGGTCCATGGCTGTAAGTAACTCTCATGGTTTAACCCCAGCTGGCAACTAAGTACCACACAGCCACTCACTCACTCCCCTCCCCGGTGGCATGGGGGAGAGAATTGGAAGATTAAAAGTGAGAAAGCTCTGCGGTTGAGATAAAGACAGATTAATAGGGAAAGGAAAAGCCATGCACGCAAGCAAAGCAAAACAAGGAATTCATTCACTACTTCATAGAATCATAGAATCATAGAATCGTCAAGGTTGGAAAAGACCCTTAAGATCATCGAGTCCAACCCTTAACCTAGCACTGCCAAGACCATCTACACCATGTCCACGAGCACCACATCTATGCTTCTTTTAAATACCTCCAGGGATGGAGACTCAACCACTTCCCTGGGCAGCCTCTTCCAATGCCTGACTACCCTTTCGGTGAAGAAGTTTTTCCTAATATCCAACCTAAACCTCCCCTGGCGCAGCTTGAGGCTGTTTCCTCTCATCCTGTCCCTTGTTACTAGGGAGAAGACACTGACACCCATCTTGCTACAACCTCCTTTCAGGTAGTTGTAGAGAGCAATAAGGTCTCCCCTCAGCCTCCTCTTCTCCAGGCTAAACAACCCCAGCTCCCTCAGCCGCTCCTCATAAGACTTGTGCTCTAGACCCTTCACCAGCTTCGTTGCCCTCCTCTGGACACACTGCAGCCCCTTGATGTCCTTCTTGTGGGCAGGGGCCCAAAACTGAACACAGTACTCGAGGTGTGGCCTCACCAGTGCCGAGTACAGGGGCACTATCACCTCCCTGCTCCTGCTGGTCACACTATTCCTGATACAAGACAGCATGCCATTGGCCCTCTTGGCCAACTGAGCGCACTGCTGGCTCATGTTAAGGTGGCTGTCAACCAACACCCCCAGGTCCTTTTCAGCCAGGCAGCTCTCCAGCCACTCCTCCCCAAGCCTGTAGCGTTGCATGGGGTTGTTGTGATGCAAGTGCAGGACCCAGCACTGAGCCTTGTTGAATCTCATACAGTTGGCCCCAGCCCAACGATCCAGCCTGTCCAGGTCCCTCTGCAGGGCCTTCCTACCCACCAGCAGATCAACACTTCCACCCAACTTGGTGTCATCTGCAAACTTACAGAGGGTGCACTCGATCCCCTCATCCAGATCATTGATAAAGATGTTGAACAGGGCCAGCCCCAGTACTGAGCCCTGGGGAACACCACTCGTGACCGGCTGCCAACTGGATTTGACTCCATTCACCACCACTCTCTGGGCTCGGCTGTCCAGCCAGTCTTTAACCCAGCGCAGAGTGCACCCACCCAAGCCGTGAGCAGCCAGCTTCTCCAGGAGAATGCTGTGGGAGACAGTCTCAAAGGCCTTACTAAAGTCCAAGTAGACAACATCCACAGCCTTCCCCTCATCCACTAAGCGGGTCACCTTGTCATAGAAGGAGACCAGGTTAGTGAAACAGCATCTCCCTTTCATAAACCCATGCTGGCTGAGCCTGATCCCTCGGTTGTCCTGCACGTGCCACGTAATGGCACTCAAGATGATTTGTTCCATGACCTTCTGCAGCACCGAGGTCAGGCTGACAGGCCTGTACTTCCCCGGATCCTCCTTCCGACCCTTCTTGTAGAGGGGCATGACGTTTGTTAGCTTCCAGTCATCCGGGACCTCCCCGGTTGACCAGGACTGCTGATAAATGATGGAGAGTGCCTTGGCAAGCTCCTCTGCCAGCTCCCTCAGTATCCTCACGTGGATTCTGTCTGGTCCCATGGACTTTTGCGCATCCAGGTGGAGGAGCAGGTCAGTGACTGACACCTCTTCGACAACTGGGACTTCACTCTGCATCCTATCTCCATCTCCCAGCTCAGGGGCCTGAAAACCCCGAGGATGACTAGCTTGACTATTAAAGACTGAGACAAAGAAGGCATTAAGTACCTCTGCCTTCTCCTCATCCTTTGTGGCAAGGTTACCTTCTGCATCCAACAAAGGAGGGAGAGTCTCCCTGGCCCTCCTTTTGTCACTGATATATTTATAAAAGCTTTTTTGTTGTCTTTAACAGCGGTGCCCAGTTTAAGTTCCAGCTGGGCCTTCGCCTTTCTGATCTTCTCCCTGCATAACCTCACAACATCCTTGTAATCCCCCTGAGTTGCCTGCCCCTTCTTCCAAAGGTGGTGGGCTCTCCTTTTTTTCCTGAGTTCTAGCCAAAGCTCTCTGTTCAGCCAGGCTGGTCTTCTCCCCTGCCTGCTCAACTTACGGCACATGGGGACGGGCTGCTCCTGCGCCTTTGAGATCTCCTCCTTGAATAACGTCCAGCCTTCCTGGACTCCTTTGCCCTTCAGGACAAACTCCCAAGGGACTCTGTTAACCAGACTCCTAAACAATCCAAAGTCCGCCCTTCTAAGGTTCAGGGTAGTGGTTTTGCTGACCCCCCCTCCTTACTTCTCCTAGAATTGAAAACTCTATCCTTTCATGGTCACTGAGCCCAAGACAGCCTCCAACCACCACATCGCCCACCAGGCCTTCTCTGTTCGTAAACAGCAGGTCCAGCGGGGCACCTCCCCTGGTTGGCTCGCTTACCAGCTGCGTCAGGAAGTTATCTCCCACACACTCCAGGAACCTCCAAGACTGCTTTCTCTCTGCTGTGTTGTATTTCCAGCAGATATCTGGTAAATTGAAGTCTCCCATGAGAACAAGGGCTAGAGACTGTGAGACTCCAGCCAACTGCTTGTAGAAAACTTCATCTGTTTCCTCATCCTGGTTGGGTGGTCTGTAACAGACTCCCACCAGGATATCTGCCTTATTAGCCTTCCCTCTGATCTTTACCCATAAGCATTCAACCTTATCATTACCGTCGTTGAGGTGTAGATAGTCAAAACACTCTCTAACGCACAAGGCTACCACACCACCTCTCCTTCCTTGCCTGTCCCTTCTAAAGAGCTTGTAGCCATCCACTGCAGCACTCCAGTTTTGTGAGTCCTCCCACCGTGTTTCTGTGATGGCGACCACATCATAGTTTTCCTGCCGCGCAATGGCTTCCAGCTCCTCCTGCTTATTGCCCATGCTGCGTGCATTGGTGTAAATGCACTTCAGTTGGGCTATAGATCTCTTCTCCAACACAGGCATGCCACACCTACGCTCATCCCTAGCAAGCCTGGTTTTATCCTCTTCCCCCTTCGCATCTAGTTTTAAGCTCTCTTAATGAGGCCTGCTAGCTCCTGAGCCAGAATCCTTTTCCCCCTTTGTGACAGGTGAATGCCATCTGACTCCAGCAGGCCTGGTGCCATGTAAACTGCTCCATGGTTGAAAAAAACAAAATTCCACCACTGGCACCAGCCTCAGAGCCATGTTTTAATGAGACGGGTCTTCCTGTTCCTTTCCATATGCCTCCCAGCTACTGACGGGATGGAGGAAAACACTACCTGCACTCCTTCAAGTAATCTTCCCATCGGCAGGCAGGTGTTCAGCCATCTCCAGGAAAGCAGGGCTCCATCAAACGTAATGGTTACTTGAGAAGACAAATGCTGTCACTCCAAACACCCTCCCCTTCCTTCCTTCTTTCCCCAGCTTTATATGCTGAGCATCACATCAAATGGTATGGGATATCCTTTTGGTCAGTTGGGGTCAGCTGTCCCAGCTGTGTCCCCTCCCAGCTTCTTGTTCACCCCCAGCCTACTTGCTGGTGGGGTGGTGTGAGAAGCAGAAAAGGCCTTGACTCTGTGTAAGCACTGTTCAGCAATAATGAAAACATCCCTGCATTATCAACACAGTTTTCAGCACAAATCCAAAACATAACCCCATACTAGCTTCTATGAAGAAAATTGACCCTATCCCAGCCAAAACCAGCACAGTAATTTATATAAGAAAATAAAAAAAATTTGGAAGTTTCTTTATGGATATGTCTCATTTAAATAAAAAACAATACTTCCAATTTAATTCATTCCAATTCACTCTCAATTTGGTCTTTTATTGTTGTAAAATAAAAATAAGGAATAGAGGAGGGTTATTTTCTAACTTCCACAGTGCATTCAACCCTTGAGGCTATGACAGAAAATTCAGGACAATGACGCATGGATGACACTTGGCTTCTGAAGCCCAGCCAGCAGAAGAAAGAACCCGTTCTCTGAGGGATTACATCCAAACAATGAGGTTTGTTTTTTATGCTACAGATATAAAACAGTCCCACTTGCAAACATATGTAGACATTTCTACATGAAAGTTTCTTGCAGCCTTTCATTTTTGAAAATGTGTTTTTTCTACACAATGGAATATTTTAATCCTTCTGTTTAAATTTTGAGTCTTCTTTTCTCCTTTTTTCTTTTCCATTATCTATAAAAAATCCTACGAAAAAGATAAGACAAGGGGAAAGTATAATAACTTCAACAGTTTATTCTCTGATGATGCTTAATTATGAGTGAGATTTAAGTAGGTGTTAATTTATATTTCTTTGAAGTGCCCACATCCAAAAAATTGCCTCATAAAAAGCTCCTTGTGGCTTTATATTTTTTAGTCTTACAAGCTAATTCCATATATGTTCTCTTCTCCCTTCCTTTTAACTTTCTTAGATAAATGAAGACTAGACATTTTTTCTTATCAGATTAAAAAAAAATTGCATTGTTTCACTGACTTATTAAGTCATAGGTATGGTTTCAGGTCTGATTCTGTTTGCATAGAAACCCAATATGAAACCTTCTTATTTCCAGTTAAAAACATATGGCTGAATAAATAGCTGTACTCCTTGAAGTTTAGTTATAAGTAAGGTCTCTAACTGAATTCAGTCTTTCAGTTTCAGCTTTTAAGTCAAGGTCACTGCTGGTTAGAAAGAGACATTAGACTTTAATTCTTTCACAACTGTATCTCGATTTGTCAAAAAATATTATTAAGATCTTACCTTGTACTCAACCACCATCCACCCAGCTGACCAATATTTTGGCACACCTGGAGAAAACTCATCTATCAACATTCTTCCAAAAATTTGTTCTCTATGGCTCAAAATATGTTACGGAACTTACCTCTTTTTAGCAAATAGGAAAGTTTTATGCTGACATTCAAATTCTAGGACCATCAGTTTTTATCCAGCTAAAGACCATGATTTCAAAAAATTGAACTTTGTGCGTTGTTGTTTTCTGTTGCTTCTCACTTCAGTAGGATTAACTTTCATTTTTTTCTGCAAGTGCAAACTTTGGAGAAGAGGGTGAAAACCTTACCTCATCATTAATTAAATATTCTGAAGTCAGTAGGTGTATTTACCAACTACTGAGTGATTTACCAACTACCAGTGAACAAAATACTACTAAAATCAAACCATTATACTTGAGTTGAACCAAAGAAATTATAGTGGAATGACCCATGATGCTTTCCAACATAATACAAATTGCAAATTAGAGAAAAAAGCTACCTTTGAGATTTTATTTTAATAATTATGGTTCCTTGTGGATGCTGCTACTTTCAAGGTTCAGTGTAAAAAGGTAGGAGTACTTAGTTTCTTCTGAAAATATAATTAGATATTAGGCTTGCCAACCACCATTGTTTTTATTGCTTTTGTTCCAGAAGTTCCTAGAAGACATTTAAAACAGAAAAGAGGAAATTAAAATTTAAACTTAACTTGCTTAAATTTTAAACAACTCAAATAAAGGGATTGCATTTTGGAAAAATTATACTTCATAACTGTGAAAGGATGATGATACACTATTCTAGAGGCTTTGTTTCTTCTGCTTCTCATCTTTGACATCTGAGATTCTCCTGCTTTGGCTGTATTTCTGTGGAGTTATGTTTTTGTCCCTGATTTTTTTAGCATTCTTCTCTTGAAGATTTATGAAATATCTTAGAGATATGTTCGTAGCTCAGTCCATAACAAATATTTCTGAAAATCTTATTGTTCTGTATAGAGGTAAAAAGTGAGAAATGTAGACTGCTGGGATTTAACCAATTTCACCATATAACTGATCCCGTTCTAGCACACTTTAATGATTGATCAATCGGACATAAATTAAGACCCAATGTTCCTTGTTACCTAACACAAAAGTTACCTGAACAGCTACCTGAACAGCAGGCATAGGATCAGTGTTTATCTATGAGATGCTTAAATGCTGTTTACAAGACATTGTGCTATTAGGGGAAATTACAGGGACTAAACAGTGTAAGAGAAGTATTTGTAGCAGGTTTGTTCTTCCTGCTGTTGCAGCTGCTG
Organism: Platalea leucorodia; assembly: GCF_965183815.1. Lineage (NCBI taxonomy): Eukaryota > Metazoa > Chordata > Aves > Pelecaniformes > Threskiornithidae > Platalea > Platalea leucorodia. Next base: position 83,168,294 of record NC_138858.1, read on the forward strand.
GTGCTGGCACTTACTCTTTCCCAGTTCAGCTGTTTTCTAGCTACCCACCAATATAGTTAACAACAAAGAAATATTTTAAAGGGTTGCAATGCAGACAAGGATTGAGGATTAGTCACCCAAGCTAAAGAAGGGGAATTTAGTGGGATATTGCATTTCAGTCTCAGAGAGTAATGGGTTATACAACTAAAATGAGACTGAAAAAGAGTTTTGAGAGTGAGAAAATCAGAAAAACAATTGAGCCAGAACTAGTCTGGTATCTGGTCATAGAGGAATTACTTTCCTCAGTACAGTATATGATACTGCCCTAACACTGAGGTAAATGCTAAAGCCTCTTCTATTCTTAACATTTGGCCCTGTTTCTCTTCTTCCTCAACAGACATCTTTCACTCAGATGCATTAACCAGTTCTGAGTATACTTTCTGACATGAAATTTGGTAACATTTCTGAACAGAAGAATAGAGTATTTGTAGCACTAATTAACCATGACAGCAATGCCACATCAGTTTCAAATTTTTTTTTAGAAATAATTAAAAATTAAAAGTAGCTGGAAGGTCAGCCAGTGCTAGAACAAGAACTGACACCCAGATAGATGAGATTTGGTAAACCTCAGCTTGTTCCTGCTGCTCTACTTGCAGAAAATAATGGAAAACCATAAACGGAAATAAATTTCCCAGAATCTCTTACTCTTACTGGGTAATTTCACAGTAACTATAAAGTCATCATCTGCCACACTTAGTAAGAGTTGATGTCAGATGGTAGAATAAAGGGATTTGTTTAAAATTATTTCTAAGTAAAAGCCTGTTGAAACTGTCAGCTGTTCATCTCCATTTTCTTCCTTCAGAGGAATTTACATGATGTTTTCCTCTTGAGGAACACCAGTTCCAACCTGGGTTGGAAAGCACACCGTGCTTTGGTTTCTTGCACAAACACACATGCAGGCAAAAGCATTTCCTAGCTGTGGAGGTGTGCAGCATCGCACAGTTCATCTCCTTATGGCTGAGATGTTTTCTCACCTCAAAAGGTTGCCACATCCATACTGGGGACAGTCCCAGTCGATCCCAGTCCCAGAGCCATCATAGGTATTGCCTGGGATAACACTGGCTCCTGAGTTGGGGTGTGGATCTGTGTGGTCCACAGCCAGTCAGAGCTATGGCTGTGGCAGGGCAGCAGAGAAGCACCACCATGGTATAGGACATATAGGCTCAGGACAAGGACTGATGGCCCCGGGCTGGGCTGACATGGAGACGCAGGGGCAGGGTGGGAGGAGGTGCCAGCAGGGTATGGTGAGGGCCATCAACTGATTAGTGCCCTCAGGTCCCTGACGGTCTTCCCTAGCATTTCAGCATGTCTCTTATGAGAGACTTGCTCCATGGGAAAACAGGGTTTAAAAGTCCACTGCGGTTTATAGCAATTTTTCATGAATGGTCACCTATAGCTAATTCTGTGGATTCTCAAACCAGGGTCAAGATTTGATGATGAACACTGCTTGTACCTGAAGGGTAAAAAATGCAGATACAACATAAAGAGTCTAGTATTCTTCAGATTCACACTATAGCCTTAATTGCCATCTTTTCAGGGGCTGCTACAGGAGGTGCAGTTTACTGCCATGTGTTTCTACATGACAGACATCACTATAAAATTGGAATTATTTATGTCTTTTCTATCTTTTAGTCACTGCTAGAAGGTAGACACAAAGAAGGCACACACCTATCACTGTTCAAGTTTTTTTATCAGAGTGGTGAGCAAAGTAATGCTTTGCCTTGTAGCCCATGAAATCCCAGCTCTCTTTTGCATGCATTAGCCATGCCTTACAGTTTCAAGCTATATAGACATCTTGCTTGCAGAGTCTTCTTGCACACAGATAAAGCTATTTGAGGAAAGTGACCCAAAAATGAAGGGTTAAACATACTCTTAGATTTTTGACTGTGAACACACAGCAGAAGTCTTCAGAAGAAATGAACTCATATCTTTAAGGTTGAAGGAAAGATATTTCAAATGAGCTGAAAAGAGTCAGATGAGATGAAACCACAGATGTGGATAATGGATAATATATGTTGAATGCTTATCATATAGTTTGTCAGGAATTGTAAGACCGAAACAGCAAGTCTACAAATAGTAAACCCACCATCTCTCAGGACAGGTCTGTTAATTGGAAAAGCAGGGGAGAAATGTTTTTCTGACTAGTGTTCAGAGCTTTAAATACTAGGATTTGCATCACTTCCCTTTTCTACAGCTAAAAGAGATATTACAAGTCAGGCTTTCTTTCTACATTTCATCCCTTAACCTTAGATATACATCTGCACAAAAGATTAAATCCTTAATTTCAACTGATTCCATCCCTTTTTTTTCCATATTATACAATAGCTGTTAGCTATTTCTAACTTTCATATCTTTGGTAACTCCCATTGTGTTTCTCAGCAGTTCGCCAACTTTTCTAGCTTAACTCTTACCTCATAAATCTGTCTTTATAATGTCCTGATCACTTTGGATTTTTTCTGGAAGTAAGTCTCCCATTTTTACTGTTTATTTCTAGTATTGTAGTAATCAGCATTGAGCAGAAGGTTCCAGACATTATCAAGAAGGCGGCTCAAAAAAAACAAGAGAGGGAAGTATTTTTTCCAAAAATACATCTTTTTACCATAGACTTCATTACCACTAGATGTTCTGAATACCAGCTGTCCAAAATGGTTCAGTAATTAGACAAACTCATGAAAAAAGGGTTCAGGAAAACTTTCAAGTCAGATGATATGCATGTAATCCCGCCAGCCCTAGTGCCCATCTTCTGGAAATCTGTAAATGACAAACTGCCAGATGCTAGAAGACCATAGAATAGAGTGAAGAAACATATCTCCCTTGATTTGTTTTGTGCTTACAGTCTTTCCTAAGTACTTGCTAGGACAGATGAACCATTGGTCTGACTTGGTACAACCATGCGTATGGTCTTGTATAGCAAGTTGTCTATTTGTTTTATTTTGTGGATACAATGACCACAAAAATGTATTGAATGTTCTTACTGACACAACTGTTTTGCCAAGCCTTAAGGCAAACCTGTAGCTTGCATGTATGTCACATTGTTAAAAATTAATTGTGCCTCTTGATTCTCCAGTAAATTCTGCCTGTATTACAGCAACACTGAACCACATATTTTGAAGTCTTACTCTTCAATGCCTATGAGATGCCAAGTGATTGTGGTTTAAGTATTAGGAAATATGACTGGAAATAAATAATTATGTCTCTGAAAGCTTATGTCCCATTTGATGCCTATTAGTTGAAGTCATATTTCACAGCTTCACTTCCTCCTAGGTTCCTCACTTTCTCATGTTTCAGACTCTTCTTAAAATGTAGTATTTTTTATTGTTATTAGTTCAAACCACCAGCATTTCTTTTGAGGTTTGTACTCCTTCTAGGTTCCTTTGTGGTATTCCTCTTTTTAAAAAAACTCACAACTCCTCCTGGCTTAGAAAAATCTGCACATTTCCTCAATGTAGTGCTTGTTTCCCTTTCTGGAAAACTAATGAAGTCACTAAAGAAGATCATACCTTTCACCAATGACTGGTCTCCCACAGCTTGCCTATCTGCAGAAGCATGCTGTAAACAAAGGTGTGAATTGACTTCATGATAAGTGTTTTATATCCTTACCTAGATGGGTGCTTTTAATGCACAATAAGGACATAAAATGCTGGCTTGGGTGTTATTATGAACAGCTATCCTCCCCTAGCTACACCATAGCTTTTAGCTCACCATAATCTCTGCAGATTGTTTTTTACAAGACATATTCAGAAGAAACAATAGAGAACTGTAGGATTGCTTCAACATCTTAGGCTTGATGCTTACAGCTTCTAGCATGCTGTAAACTTCTAGACATAATGGAGAGAAGATGGGGGTGCATATCTCAGAAGAAGTGGAGTTACCCTCCTGCCTGAATTTCTCTGGTGTTTATGCGTCAGGTTGAACTGCTAGAGGGAGCCAACATTAAAGGTAGGATATTACTGGTAGGTTTCAAGCCTAATTTCTCAGAAAAAAATAATCTACATGTAAGACAGTTCATTATACTTTCAAATTTGTATATGTCTCTGTAAAAGTAACAAAACCAAGTAGTGAGATGAGTAAGCAAAGCTAAGATGACTGGAGATGAGAAGAAAAATTAGAGAAAATGGACAGAAGAAAAAACAATATGGAAGACTGTGATATGGGGGATTTGTAAGACTTGGGGGATTTGCAGGATTTGCGAGACTGATCAGATTTCCTTTCCACTAGCCAATGTTAAGGTTTCAGCTTGTGTTGGTTACGTGGACCCTAACAGCTAATGCAGAAAATAGCATGAGAAGACACAACGACACAGGAGTGGGAATATGAGAAGAAAGGAAAAAGCAGTCCGAAGGCAGGATAGCATCTAGGACTGAACTGTGCAAAACCATTCTCCTACTGCTAAGGGAAGCTTCACTGAGCAGCTTCACTGTTCTCTGTTAAAATGAATGCAAACAATCAAGACAGGAGTCATACAAGGAAATGACCCAAACAGGCAGGACAGTCGCTAAAAAATATGCACCTATTGCTCATGGAAATAGTGGAATATTCCCCCTATTTTTATGGGTAACTGAACCAGATAATTAGTTGTAAAAATCGAGATTGATTGATTGTCATCTGTATTGAGAGCAGATTGTACATTTGTAATTGTGTCAGTTTTTTTCTCTGCCACTTTCCACCACATTGCATCACAGTGAGTCACACTGTCTTTTTTCTATGCTAACCCCAAGACATGCTGCAGCAAATCAGACATGGTATGACAAACACAATGAATCAAAATGGTGCTCACCACTTTTTTAACCATCAGATCCCTAGTACAATTTTTAAGCCATGGAATGGCCTGCTGTGTCAAAGGAACTCAGTGCTGAGTAAAACATGGCCCTGGATTTTATATGTGTCTGAGTAATGTCTTTAAGGGTTCATTCTTGCAGCCCATGAAGTTTTGAACAATTACTGGTAGTATGCCTCAAAAAAGGTGGTCACATTTAACGGACAGAGTGAGACAATGCTGAAACCTGAGCTCAGTACCTTGGAAACCCTGTAAAATCAAAGCAGGAGGCTACTCAGCCCAGGCAATGCAGGTCCCCAGCTCAGGGATCTCCACTTGGTAGGTTCTATCAGGTAAGTCCAGAAGCACAAGACACTGAACTTCTGTAATGCTCTGCCTGAGGCACTGACCCACCTGAAGGTCCTACCATCCCAGGCTCTCTTCAGCCTACCACAGATGTTTTTGAATACTTTGTCCTCTGCTCCGGGTCTACAGCAACCTATGGAAAGGACTACCAAGAAGTTAAGCTAGCATGAACCTAAGTGATTCACAGTTGGAGCTTTATTAACGTTGACTCATGTTGATGTGGTAATTACTATTTTCTATTGAAAAAAATATCCTGCCAGGAAATTTCTAATCAGCTCTCCAATCACCAGCAGCCTCTTCAGTGTCAGTAGCCCCCCAAGTCAACCTACATGTGCAAATGTGAATTGTTGGCAAGTGCATGTTGTTGTCATGGTGAAGTGGTTTCATCCAGAAGCAAGACGGGCTAAGAGCAGGATCTGTTGACCTTTGAGGACAGGCTGATCTGACCTGTGGTATCAACAAGGCCTCTGACTTTGTGGCTTAGTAGTAGGCTTCTCACTCTCCTTCAACTTCTTCTATCTGTCCTGTTAGACAGATGTCTGTAAGTAGCACCCAGGTCGTCAACCCATCATGTGCTCAGGTCAGTGGAGATGATCAAAGACAGGTGCTCTAAAGGAATGACAGGCTCTAAATAAAAGTAAAAAGGACACATCAGAGCAGAGCCCTCATCTGCATCAGTGAAAAAGTGGTATCTCTGGAAGCAAAACTATTTTTGTGGAGTCAAAGAAACATGCTTCCAGAGCCAACATGCTCCACATGGATAGTTCCACTCACCAAGTAGAGCTTTAGTTAAAGACTTCCTGCAGGAAAGAGCTCTGGAGTGAGATAAGCAGGTAAGAAAAGTGGTGGGACACATCCTTCATCTGATCAAACAAACAAAAATAATCACTGAATCACAAAAATAGTGACAAAATCCCAGCAGATATTTCTTGTACAATATTCATTCTTTCATATATGGACAGCATAGAGAAATCCACATAGGATAAGAGCTGGGAAAGTATTCCAGCAAAGGTTGGATCAACTCTAAAATCGAGTGGGTTCAGGCGATTCTCCTAGTGCCTAACGGAAGAGATAGAAATGAGAGATCACATTTTGGAACAGCAGGGAAAACAATATATTTTTAACGAGATGTTTTCAGTACCATCTATCTGCTGATAGTAAATTTTGGTAGTCTTAAATGTGTTAGTTTGTATGTTTTTTATTTGCTCACTTGCATATTCTCTCATGAGAAATTTTATATATGTACATACATACATTTTATATACATACATATATAAAAGCAGACTTTATTCTACAACTTAATGAATGGATAGAGATAATTCCAAGTGATGCTACTCTGCATTTATCTTACATTGAAATATTTTAACATACAACAAAACAGCATCTACTTTCTTTTTCTCCCTGAAATCCCACAACAACCAATATATAAAATGCCTCTTATCAAAACATTTTTGGCACTAATGGATTTAAAAGCTTTACCTATCCTTTGACTCTTAAACCACAAGATTTCTCAAAGTAAAAACTGTTTGCAAAAAATAGTGGAAGGCACATCTGTTATTTATTTTCTTAACAGTAAGGGATTTTCAGTAAGAGGAAATATATATTTCTGAAAAGCTGTTGAAATGTTAAGGCAGCTTCAGCTTCTGTGGGAGAGCCAACTGGAACTTTAGATATGCTGAAAATGTATTACAAAAGTACTTCTTTTGTAATTATATAGCAAAACAGGAAATCTTAAAAAATAAGTAAAGACATCTAGTCAACTCCAGATTGATTAAATATTCAATCCTTTTGACCTAGAACAAGTTCATTTCTGTAAAAGGCTACTTTATCATAAATCAAGTGAACTTTGAGTCAAAAGGTAAAAGAACTCTATTTTTGTGTAAAGGATTTTCATTTCAGGACAGGAAGCAAGTTTTCTGGCAAACTAACAGTGGCCTACATCTACATTAGAGTGGAGCATGGCCCAGTAGCAACAGATTGTGGAGCAATACAGATGCAATGGAAGAGTTATGGTCATGTCATACACACTTGGTGGGTAGGGGGACCTGAACATAACATCTAGCACCAGCACAGCAAAGATCTCCTGGAGCATACTTTTTTTAGCTTAAACTGAAAGCAATCCACTTTGTACACTCCAAGACTGCCCTGTGATAGGAACCAAAGTGCAGTAAATGGAGGTGATTGGGAAATTGATTGATTCAAACTAGCACACCATTTTTTCTTACATCTTGCCTGCCTTCTTACATCTTGCCTGCCTCAAATCAAGCTGGTACCAGATGTGTACAGAGCAGTAAATCAATGGATTACATTCCAAGAGAAATTATTAATTCGCATTTTAAGAATTGTTCCTTTGACCCTGTCCAGGTTACCTTTCAAACTATTAAGGAGAAAACTCCCCCTCCTACATCTTCCCCAACCACATGCAATAACTATTTCTTTCTTCCCAAAGAGCACATGCCATAACCACCTGTATCTAGATTTGCTAGATGATATCCTTGGAATTAGCATCATCATCCTTGGCCGCAATACTTCAGTCCACAAACCTGCTTCCCTACCCCAGTTTTACTGTACCCTTCATGGCCTTCTTTATTTCCTGTCAGACAGCTGAATTCCTAGCGGAATTGTCCCAAGAACTTTTTTTTTGCAAATGTTGCCAGTTACAAATATTAAAAAAATCGTATTCTTTTGCCTCCAGAAAAGGTATATTTGACAAAATCGTATTTGTATAGCAGGCCTTACAATTCACAATGTTGTCCTCATGAGCTTTGCTGGAAATTACTCCAGGTAACTTTAACTTAAATTTTGCAAGTGTCAGTTTTGACCTCTATCCAGACAAATCTCTCCTCTTCTGGACAAACCTGTGAGGCTAATAAATACACCTTGCAAACCCCAGTCCTAATCCTAACCTTAGTGCTGCCAACCCATTTCTTGGACTCCTACAGACCAAATCTGTTGGATAAGGCCACATTTACAATACTTTTACACTTGGGTGACTGTCCTGGTCATTCACTGGATTTTACTGCTCCTGCAACAGCAACAAAGGAGCAAAAAACCATTTCTGAACTACAGCTATCCTACTTTACAGTCTAATTTGTTTAAAATAGCAAAAAGTGTTAATAGACTGAGCTAAAGAGAGGTGAGGACACATGTCTCATTTTGTTCCTTCAGTTATGAAAGCGATAACACCCAGCAGAGGAGTGGAGTAGAGAGACGGATGTGGTGACATCTAAAACTGCCTCTGCTAAATGAGACAGCCCTTGAGCAAAGGCTGAGGTTGGGTCTAGATCTGGAATTTAAGAGTACTTGTAGCTGTAAATAAATAAAAAAATAAGTATACTTATTTGATGTCTTCCCTAGACAGAGGTATGTCAGTCTACTCTATGGGCCCACATTCAAATTGGAAAAACTACATTAATGTTTCATAATCAGAATTAAAGTTGAGTTGCCAAGGATTGAGTTGATTTCCAAATTTATTGTGATTAGTGTTGTGTCTAGACAGGACGGATAGGCTAAGATTAGAATAGTGCCCCTGGGGTTGTGGCAAAACTGGCAGGCGCCACTAGCTTAAAAGTGACAACTATGGTTCAGGTTTAAGGCAGCAAGTTTTGGTAAGTCAGCAGACCACCTAGGGTTGGCAAAAGTAACCAAACAAATTTTAAGTCCATGGTTGGTTTTGGGGTCCCCAGCAGGTGTCAGCAAGCTAGGAACAGCTTTTGTTTCAGAAGATGTTTTAGGGTATGTTTAGGATGGGTACTGCCAGGGATCACACAGCACAGATATAAGTAACTTAGAAATACACTTCAAATCATAAGCTGCAAAACATCTACCACAGTTTTTTTACTTATTTACCACATTTCCAACTTAGGGTTTCAAATGGCACAGATTCACACATTTCCTATCATATGACTAACGGTAGCAGCGTTAACAGCTAAGCAAGGTCTATAACAAGGCTCTGGAGTTCAACGAATGGAGAGAAATTGGCTTTAAGCATTTATAACGATACTGAAGAAATACACTATTTAAATTCTAGGTCGGAATCTTTCCAGTCTGTCTGAACATATTTTGTATTTAAACTCAAGTAAAAGGTAAAAATGTGACTTGGTAATAAAGCTGGATAGCCTGAGGGGGTCTGCAAAAGTCAAGTCACAGCAGATTCCTGAAACACACTTTGTATGCTACCTTAACCACTCACCTTGCAGTTTAGGTAATGGTGGTATTGTAAATTCTGAGTCCTAACCAGCGTGATCAAGCTTTGCTAAGAAATTTGAAATATTCTGCTATTAGACCTGAACTCCAAAGGGCTGTGAGTGGCTCCAATATTCATCCAACAACACCTGTTGACAACAGTGGAAGGGTTTCTCAGTTTCAGTTGTGGAGGATCAGGATATTTGGTGCCTTGAGGTCAAACCCATCAGCAGTCAGTGTTTGCATCAGTGGAAACTCTGGCTTACAGCAGAATTTTCCATAATCTAGCACTGGTCCAGCACTGGTCTTTGTACAATTCATCTGCTTCCAGAATGAGATCTTCCCAAGTGGTGGTGAATGGAGTTAAATCTAGTTGGCGGCCAGTCACAAGTGGTCTTCCCCAGGGCTCAGTACTGGGGCTAGTTCTGTTTAATATCTTCATCAATGATCTTGATGAGGGGATTGAGTGCACCCTCCGTAAGTTTGCAGATGACACCAAGTTGGGTGGAAGTGTTGATCTGCTGGAGAGTAAGAAGGCCCTGCAGAGGGACCTGGACAGGCTGGATCACTGGGCCCAGGCCAACTGTATGAGGTTCAAGAAGGCTAAGTGCCGGGTCCTGCATTTTGGTCACAACAACCCCATGCAATGCTACAGGCTTGGGGAGGAGTGGCTGGAGAGCTGCCTGGCTGAAAAGGACCTGGGGGTGTTGGTTGACAGCCAGCTTAACATGAGCCAGCAGTGTGCTCAGGTGGCCAAGAGGGCCAATGGCATGCTGTCTTGTATCAGGAATAGTGTGGCCAGCAGGACCAGTGAGGTGATAGTGCCCCTGTACTCGGCATTGGTGAGGCTGCACCTCAAGTACTGTGTTCAGTTTTGGGCCCCTCACTACAAGAAGGCCATTGAGGTGCTGGAGTGTGTCCAGAGAAGGGCAATGAAGCTGGTGAAGGGTCTGGAGAACAAGTCTTATGAGAAGAAACTGAGGGAGCTGGGGTTGTTTAGCCTGGAGAAGAGGAGGCTGAGGGGAGACCTTATTGCTGTCTACAACTACCTGAAAGGAGGCTGTAGCGAGGTGGGGGTCGGTCTCTTCTCCCAAGTAACAAGCGATAGGACAAGAGGAAACAGCCTCAAGCTGCACCAGGGGAGGTTTAGGTTGGATATTAGGAGAAATTTCTTCACTGAAAGAGTAGTCAGGCACTGGAACAGGCTGCCCAGGGAAGTTGTTGAGTCCTCATCCCTGGTGGTATTTAAAAGACGTGTAGATGTGGTTCTTAGGGACATGGTTTAGTGGTAGACTTGGCAGCACTAGGTTAACAGTTGGACTCAATGATCTTGAAGGTCTTTTCCAACCTAGATGACTCTATGATTCCAGAAAGGTGAAGCTGGCAGAATCAGATCATTGGAATAAGCCTCAACCTGTGGGAAAAGGATACTGTAAGACTCTGCCCAACTGACTGTCTCTTACCTATTCTGTTGTTGTCAGTTGTTATACACTTAAGGTATTTATTATATTTTCCTGCTATTAAAAGTATCTTTAAATAATTGGATTGTTCATTTATTAGCTATTAAAAAGCATATGTCTCTTTTGGGGCAATCCCCGCTCAGAGACATTGTTCATAGTAAGTGTGGGATTGTGAGTAGTCCTTCAAAAAAAGAACCATTTCATCATACAAGAAAGCAGTGCTTCTAACCTACTCAAGTGAAACTCATTGATTTTAATATTTTTTAGTCTCAGAGTTGCTCATTCAACTTGTGACTAGTATTGAATCATTCTGTGGTTTGAGATTTGGGGAATTTTGAACAAAGGAAATGTGCACTGTGACCAAAGCTATTCAGCAAATTTGATCCAAATTTATGAATATTTTCCATCAACCTGAACCAGCAAACTGTGCTGAACACTGAAAGAGCAGTAGTGAGAAATAAAAAATTACTAACACAGTTTTCTCGTCAAGCAACAGCTCTTCTGAACTAAGAAGACAACTATCCCACAATGGTAGATGACAGTATTATTTACCAGTGTATTACACTGAGAGTAACCAAGGTCTGAGAGTAGGTTTCTCTCTCAAGTTAAATAAAATATTCAGTAATGAAAGCCCTTGGAGATTATACACCAGGAAAGGTCATGACACAATACAATGCACACTTCCACAGTGCAGTAACATAGAACCTTTCACCTAGAAATACACTTCAACAGGAAACAGAGGATTTTTTTACTGGGTTTTGTACAGCAATATCACATCAGTAACTTGGAGCATATCAAATAATTGCCTATAGTACTTCCTTTTTAATGGAAATTCTATCAGTCCTAATCCATAATTTGGATACTTGCAAGATTACTAATCTTTTGCCACTTTGAAGATGTTTTTTTCCTCTTGAAAAAGAGGTAAAATATTAGCAGTATCTGCTGAAGCAACCACAGCAAGCTTGTATAAAAGCATTCTTAAAACCAAATATAAAGTCTTCCGTGGGGGTGGTTCACCACTTCCTTTGGCTGCCATGCAGGAACTCATTTAGCAGAGAAGATAAAAACAAGAGCTGAGTGCAGAATAATTAGACACTAGAGATGACTCTGGATCAGGATTTCTTGACATTGTGTACTGGAGAATGACATTGTCAGTTGTTTGTGATGCATATGTAAGATGCCTCACATTTGTTATTGTTAATTGTGGATTATTTATTTCTCTGCAGTGTAATTTTGGTTTTATGATGTGCAATGACAATTTAGTTTCAACTTAAGACTTGTACAAATTTCAGCAGAAAGATAATATTTTAATAGAAGATCCCCTGAATTAAAGTAAATCCCATAAACCTTTATCTTATCTGCAAGAGGCACATTTACAATTATTATTTCCCCAAAAAGCCCTTTGTAAGTATTTGCATCACATCCAAACAAAACATCAGAACTTAGAAAATTAAGCATTAATGTCTTTAGTATCTTTTTTGCTCTTTTCATATTGCTGATTTCCTCTTCACGCTAGAATTATAGTTGAGGACCACAGATGAAGAGCCATTCAAATGGTATTCCTTTCCAGGCAAAAACTAAAACATAAGTTTTGTCTTGAAGGCAGCCTATGGTTGTACAGTTTTCAATCCAGACACTCAACTAAAATGAAAACTGGCTGGTTCTCTTAATAATACACTCAAATCCTACAAAAGGCAATAAAAACGGGTGGAATAAGTACCCAAATATAGAAGACTGAATAAATCAGTGTACTACCGTGAAGGTCTGAATCCCTTTGAAAGGACAAATCAAAGCCTCCAGCTCAGCAAATGGCTTGTGCTCCACTGTTTCACTGTAGAGTCTCTGACTCCACTGGAAAAAAGGTGGACCTAAGATCAGATAAAATTTACATGGAGAGAGTTTCCTGCAGTTGGAGAAAGTGAATTACTAGCTGCTTCCTTTAGGTCACAGTTCTGCTGTAAAGTAAGAGGATGACAGGGTTTGAACTAATCATTAACTCACTCCAATCCAGGGTAATCTGCATGCTCTGCAAGGACATGTGACAATAGTAGGTCCTGCCCATGCTAAATGTGAGTGGCCGGGAAAGGAGTCAGGGTGAATTAATGACTGTCCTTGACTTGACTTCACTTGACTTTGTCAAGCAGCAGCTCAAACACAGAAAAAGATCTGCTGTTGCACCATTGTACTATACAAATGGCCCAGGCTCCTGCATTAAATGCAACAATACTTCCACAGAGAAGCCATGGGGAAGCGGTGGGAAGTCCTTTTCAAGCCAGTTTATCCTGAAGATGTATTGAAAGGTCACCTGTAACGGCAGAAGCCTTGGAGCCAAAGCCCCAGGAAAGAAAGGGCAGCGTATTACCATTATTTCTGTAAAGAATATTTAAAGTAAAGGGAATTTGGATAATATCAGGTGTGAAGCTGGAGAACTTTTGTGTCTGGGAGGTTTAGGGCAGTACCTAAGTGAGAACATTACTTAGCGTAATTCTCAGCATACACTTTGAGGAGACATCTTCGAAGTCTTGAAAACAGTTTCCCATTCAGGAATTTTAAGAGAGATTTTTTTTCTGAAATGAGTTCTATAACCAGAAGGACAGATATAAGGCTTTGGTTAGTAATGCAAGTAAACACTCAACCCCATGCAACATTGATGTAAAATTGCTGCCCGTTCAAACTTACAAACAATTTTTAATTTAAATATTATAATTTACCATTCTGTGACCTTCTGTTGCCTTCAAAGATGTCCAAATGCACTTTGGATACCCATTCATGGAGGGGAAAAAAAAAAGAAAGAAAAAAGTTATTATTTCAGGCACACTTCTAGCTACCACAGTCTGCAGATAAACATTTAAGGGCATGCCAAGCCTCCACCACAATCGTCCTAACAAATTATATGCCCACATCAAAATGGCTAGCTATGAACCAAAACCAGACTAAATTTAACAGGTTTTGAATCTTGATGAAGAGCAGTTGTGCTAACTCCGTTCATAAGTCCAAGACCACCTGCCTCCTCATATGAAAGTCTGCAACTTGTTATTGCTACCTGATATCTGTATACTAAATGTCCTCCTTGAATATCCAGCAGGTGCATTAAAGTCAATGGTGGAATGCACCATACCAGGCACATCATGTTTGTATTCTTCTAAATCTGAACACTGTGAACAGAGAAATTCCAGAAGCAACCTCCAACAATCTGTTCTGAAACACAAGCAACTGAGTCATAAGTATTGCAATGTCCCACTAAGGACTATGTGATATTTAATAGAATTAGACAGAGAACAACATTGACTTTCACAATCAAGGCCACAAAATTGCTTTGTTAATCCAGCTCTTATCTGGGTGGATTCAATTTTTTTTTTTTTTTTTTTTTTTTTTTTCATCCTGTGAGGGAATTTGAATTCAAATGTTTCCAAAAAGACTCAGAGTTGTCTGTATTGAATTCAGATTTCAATTCTTCATCCCTCTTAAAGACAGCTTTCTAAATTGGGATAAGATAAGCTATTTCTGCCCACATATTGAAAAAAAAATAACTATTTCTTTCTCAATTATTGCAATTTGTTGTAACAGCAAGAAATGAGGTTATGAATATTTACATATGCATGAATGTATATAACTTGAAAATTCCATTTTATTCACAATTTACTAGCAGAGCAAACAGCTATGCTCTTATTGAGGTAACAAACATGGATATACAATGCTTGAATAATCTTTCATAGATGATAGCTTTGTCAGTTCTCAGAGTAAGTAAAAAGCAGTTATAACTTTCTCTTAAAGGCCATATTGACTTCATCCTCAGTATCAGCAAAAAGTAGGATGACAAAAACTGGAATATAGAAAAATCTCATTTTTTTCCTGAGATTTTTACAGGGCTCCAGATAGGAAAAAAGTGGATGAGAAATACTACAAATTTAGAATATCCAACTCCTTCAAGCAAGGGAAACCATAGGTTCAGAAAATCTACAGGTTGAATTAATAGTAATTAAGAGTATCTGCTGTTTGAGCAGCACTGTTCTGTGGTAATTTGTTGAGATTATCTCATGCTAATATTTCCTTTTCCTGACTTGAAAATATGTTCAACATCAACTCTTCTATTCACATAGATTTTTCCCATTTGTATTCTATATGCTTCTTTTTCCGCCAACATTTGTGCCAATGAGAATAGCAAACCCATTTTAGAAAACAGATATTTTCATTATTTTCTTATGAGATCCATCTATATTAAACTAGTGCTGGTATATGAAATACCACATTGTACAGAGCGGGTTCGAAGTGGCTTTCTGATATTACACCTATGTTTTTCTTTATTTTTTATCGCCTTGAATCCAGTTCTTCAAATCTCTTACGTTCAGCACTCAAATGTGTTTACCTTCCACTGAGTAGCCATAGTACCACATGTTCCTTGGGGTACAATCATTTAGACCTGCCTCCTACAGTGTTTCTCCTCAGTATCCTAGCTGTGTTAGTTACATGTCCACTGAACAAAGGCTGATGCCTTCCTTCCAAAACACTATTATACTCAGCTCTCAGACAGAAGTAGATCTGGTACAAGCAGTTCAATAAACTTGAGCTCTGTACTTGAACCTCCTATGGATCTTTCACCATCAGTTTCCACAATTACTACTTGGAATAAACTTAAGTGTATATATAACATCAGCAAAGCCGAATCAGATGAGTTTTAACAAAAGCTTAAGATTTTAAATTATAAATTGTCCCTAGGTCAGCAATCAGGATGTTGTTGTTATAACTTCCTCCAACTCTGACTTCAGCCACACGGTGACTTTGCACAAAATTTATATTTGATTACATCATAAAGCTACGATTTAATGTTACACTGAATAAATTAGACCTGAACCTAAACTTTTCCCCCCTATGCTATTTGTATAGTGCTTGGGATGCATTTTTGTTTAGAGCTGTTCTCTTTAAATGAATACATTACTTCTAGCTCACCTTGAGTCTATTTAAGACAAGTAATTTTGCAAGTAGCCTCTTGCAAAATTAATGAACTTGTTTTGCAATTTATTTCCACTCAAACAATATTAAGAACATGACTTCACATTTGAAGAAGTATAGATTTGCTGAGAACATCTTCCACAAAGAAATATTGCTGGCAGTTGCCCAACACAAACTGGTACTCACTTGATTGAAATGTTTTGGTTATTAAAAAAAAAAAAGATTAATTTTTTTAAATTTCACTTCACTGAAAAAGGTATTGTATGGCTGTACACAGGCTTTTCTCCCCTCATCATAGTGATTTTTCAGTTATTACTGATGGCACTGGGTCTGACTGGGGTGGAGATCATTACCTTCACGGCAGCCCGTAAGGTGCTGTGTTTTGGATCTGTGGCTAAAACAGCGCTGATAGCAGACCAGTGTTTTGAGCAGTGCCTGCACAGCACCCAGGCTTTCTCTGTTTCTCACTCTGCCCCCACAGCAAGCAGCTTGGGAGGGGACAAAGACTGACACAGCTGACCCAAGCTGACCAAAGGGATACGCCCCTGCCATATGATGTCATGACAGCATTAAAAATTGAGCGAAGAGGGTTTTGCGGGAGGGAGCCATTGCTTGGACACTCTTTGGGAATCAGTCTGCTTCTGGGAGGTGGTGAGTGATTGCCTTTCAACCACCCATTTTGCCAGGCCTTTTTCATCTTCTTTCCTTCACTTAATAAACTATTTGAGCTCATGAGTTTTCTTGGTTTTGCTCTTTGTATTCTCTCCCCCATCCCACGTGGGTGCAGTGTGCAAGCAGCTGTGGGGTGCTTAGCTGCTGGCCCACCACACTGATTTAACACACAAGTGGTTTAAGGACTTGACATAAACTATTTTCATTAGAAGCAAAGACAAATTTAATTTCTGACACCATAAGAACAGGCAGCAGGCCTTGAATACTGCAACAGATCCTTGCATTTTTAGTTCAGCTCTGAGTAGGAGACATTGAAAAGTGTGGGGGAGATGGACTACTCCAATTGAAAGTTTCAAACCACTGCATGTTATAATAGCAGATGCCTCTAAAGGGTGCCTCTGGGTACTTTCCAACTAAGCAGAAGAAACGTAATGGCTACAGTGCAATAAATGACACTGACATTTTGCTTAGATAAAGGTGTGTGTTGGTTTTGATAACCCATTCCTTTTTCACCTTCACAACAAAATTCTATCTGTGGTTACCAGAAAAGCTTCTGTAAAACAAAGGTCAACAGATTTTACTTGGAAAAGAAAGAATACTCTGTAAGATGGCTGCATCTCTGAAAAGACTAATGACCGATCCCAACAATCATTTAGTCTTACTGAATCCCTTGAAACAAACATTTTGTAGAAGACAAGACAGAGGGTTA
Source organism: Platalea leucorodia (assembly GCF_965183815.1). Classification (NCBI taxonomy): domain Eukaryota; kingdom Metazoa; phylum Chordata; class Aves; order Pelecaniformes; family Threskiornithidae; genus Platalea; species Platalea leucorodia. Next base: position 83,185,431 of record NC_138858.1, read on the forward strand.
ACAGACATTTGGCTCTACCAATTCATTTTTTCACTGATTTGTTTTTCTTAATATTCTCATGACTATACTATAAGGAAGAAATATAAAAGGAGGGAAGCTAAAGAAAGACAGAGCTGTTACACTGAAAAGTGTTAAGATGTGGGGGATAATGCCCATCAGTCAGCATTGTAGGTTTTCTATTAAGAAGAATAACACCATGTTAGCTGCAAGAATTCATTTTTAGCTGGTGGCTGTTTGATAGCCTCAGGAATGTTTTCAGTGGCATCCCTAGAAGACAAGTGTCACATCAGAGAAACCACTATCAGAGCCAGATATTACCTGAGGTTAATAAAGAAGCAGTTGAAGCCAAAGCCTGAGAGAAAATGATAGTTGAAATATGGAGGAAAGCAAAGAGTGCCTAAAGAAAGAACACTTCATCTCAATAACTGTTAAATAACACTTAATCTCAGAAGTAAAGAAAATGCCTGAAAGGTCAGCCTCCATCTGATGAGCTTGTGGAATTTTTTTCCTACCTGATTACAGCAGTTAATTCCACAAATACTTGTCTTTGAAAGCAAAAAATATAATATGATAAATCTGTGATTTGTTTTGGCATAGCTGGACTCAGGCATGGAATTTAAATGCCAAGATGTTACTCACTGACAGTCCTTGAAAAACCAATGGTACTGTAAATCAACGTCCGGGTCTTGCCTCTACTCTCTGTTTCTTCCTCTTATTGCTTCATTGAACAAGGTGGAAAAACGAAGACTTGCTGCACAGCTGACAGGAACTAAAGAATATACAGCCACATGAATGCCCATTACATTCCAACTCAAGCCTTCATGTATTGTTTTGAAGACAGAACCCAAACAACAGAAATGTGAGGACCAGTGAGAGCTGCGACTTCCAGAAGCACTGCTGTAATAAGCCCAATGGGCAAGCTCTGCCACAGAAACAGCTGATTGACTGCCAGAAAAATAAAGGTCAGGATCTAAACCAACTACCCCACCGTCCATATCCAGATAAATCTCTTAAAAAAATCAGAGTTTATTTGACAAGCAGGTGATAAATGATTGATAAACCAATTTTACAAGAAGAATAGCATCACAGAGGAGAAAGAAGTTGCATTTTTTTAATTACCACTCCTCTGGTAAAGCTAGTCTAGAAAACATTCCTGGTACTTCTACAGAAAACAAAAATAACACAAGGACTGGCATATAATTATGACTCAGAAGAGTTATAGGCTAGTATCTCATTCATCCAGAAGCAAAAGGGTAGACAAGTTAAAGGCAATGTATGTATATGCTACAAATGTGCAAGGAACCAAGGTCAGACTCCCAGTAAGTATAAAATAAAAAGAAGTAAAAAGAGCAGATCACAATTCTACATAGTAGAAGACACTGAATAGGAGAGATGGAAATTAACAGTATCACTAAAAGTTACCTAAGGCTGCATGTCATTTGTGAGGCAAACAGAAACACTTTTATTTTAGAAGATGAAACAAATCTGAAGAAAATAGACTGCATTCCTATGGGGAGGTTAGCTCCTGCTTCTTGGCTTTTGTTCTTTTTCAAATATAAGTATTTCTGCTGTCTTTACAGAAACAAATAGGGGAAGGATGACCTGCTTTACATTTATTACTCTTTTCTTTTCTAAATGCAAAGGGCTGACTGTACTGCACCCAGACAGCTCCTCAGTGACTAATGCAGACACATGAGTTGATTCACCCTCACCCACAGGAATATTTTCTCATTTGCTGGAATATGACATTCTAATGTTCAAGCAAGCTCACAATCCCCAAAACATAAAGTCTGAAAAACAAGTGGTCTTACGAAATGAAGGTTTCACCAACCTTGTATAGAGAGTGCTAGTAGTTGACACTGGCAATAAATCTTTCTAGGTGGTAAGTTATCTCTTGCTAACATCTGAAGGCAAGATCCAAAGTCTACTAAAGTCAATGCTTTTCAGTAATTTCAACAAGATCTGCATCAGGTTCAGGAAGGCTACAGCTGATGTGTGGAGATGACCTATACTGCTTCGACAAACATTGTTTACAAGTCATGTCAAAACCAGAAGATTTAAATTCAACTATCCAGCTTGGATTATTGCAGAAAACATGTACCTTGAAACAAAATCTGAAACCTAGATCCTTAATGGGAAGATGAATGTAATACTGATGCCACTCTCTCTGCAGACTAACCACTTTGTTGGCTAAGTTTCACATACACTAGTATTGTTTAGTACTCTGCATTTTGTTGCAGATGCAAAATCCTAATTCACACTTTGTGAAAAAAAGAAGTTGCTTTCTCCCTTTTCCTGTTGTCAAAACATCATGCCAATAGGCAGTTCAGTGCCTCTGGAAGAAAGGAAATACAGTTCATATTAGATCAAATGACAGGTTTTATTTTTAACATCACTTCCATGTGGGCTTCAGGGAATGAGATAAAACACATTTGTCACTACATCAGTGAAAGGGCATTTCTAGTATGTAGCTCTACCAGCTGAAAATCTGATTTCTACCAGCATGGTGAGTCTGAATGTGTCAAAAATAACTATGAAGTCTCTTATGAGATTTTGTAAAGCTGGTGTAAATGACACGTCAATTCTAATGTCTCACTATTAAGTACAGACCCAAAACATTATCATTAAAATGTATCACAATCTGAGGAAAAACTAGGCATTTTTTAAAGTTACTAAGAAATAGCTAGCACCTCTTGACTAAGAACCTATGCTGTATTACCCAACTGAACCCCACTCTCAAGTTTTAGATGTGTTTCTTTCTCCATTTAACTGGATTTTCTTCCTTTACCATGAACTCTGTCTCCTCTGATAATATCCAGGAGGAGGACTCAAGTGTGGCAATCATTGTGGCAATCACCCAGGTGTCAGGCAACTTCTTCTTCCTTCTGATACAGAAACAGCCCACCCCAACCCTCATGTGAATGCAGGAAAACACCCAGGCATGCTTCCTCAGACTTTCAGCAAAGGACAAACGCATCTTCCTGTATTTGTCACGGAGTGCTGGGTTGTTACCGCATATCTGTGTGGGTGGCAAATAAGGCTACCAGCTGTCACCCTCCTGACCTAACAGCCAGGTTTTACTGCTGGGGGCAGTGGAGCAGCAGCTGTTGTTGGGAGCTGCCATCCCCAGCCTTCAGCAGCGACTTGCTGATCATGACAGATAAATAATCCAAAGAGGACTTCCCAGGGTGTTGCTATAAAATGAAAAATGTGCTAGGTGTTTAAACAAGAGAATATAAACTAGGAAGATTATGGTAACATTGCATTTGTTGTTGGTGGCACTGGTATAGTGTGCGGTATGAAAAAAAGGAGACCTCAAAGAAAAGTCATGGGGCTGATTACAGGACTATAATCCACTTAATTTATACAAGTGAGACTTTCATCATAATTTGTTGTTCTGAATGAAAATTTGGTAGGGGAGAGATCTTCCACATAGCACACAATGGTATAACAAGACTCCATGGCTGGAAATTGAAGGCAGAACCACAGAAAAAAACCCATATTTTTTTAACAGTGAGGACAGCCTATTGGGAATTGTGGGGGACAGTAGATGAGAATCACTCATTTTAGCTGGCCAGAAGTTGAATGTTTAGTTTAAATTAGGATGGGTGCCCTGTATTATCAACAGATATCCTCCAAATGGTGATTCACCCCTTCTTTAACATCTATCTCATGACACACTGGAGGTCCTTATGTGCCTCCATTGATTTTATAGAGTTCACTCAACTGCAGTGGACAGGATACCTGTGATAAACAGCTACAGCTAAATAAGATTAATCCTACTTTATGCGTGTGTGTATATATACATTATATATAAAAAACATAATAAGTATATATGTATATAAATAATGTATATGTATATAAAAATATAATGTATATGTATATAAATAATAACATGTATATGTACAAGTAATCGTACATGTATCATGATATATCGAGCCCAACAATATCTAATAGACCTCAAAGGGAAGTTCTTTCGTTTGAATCTAGGAATCTATTTTAGCAGCTTTCAGCAATGCAGTTCTTCCTATAACAGAGCTCGTGTTTCAGTTTCTTGTCCATACATGCAATCTTCAAGCTAGTATCCCATTCAGCTTCTGATTTCCCATACATCAGACAGTTCAGACAGTCCTAGCGGCAGGATGATCTCTGTCCTCACCTGTCTTCAGAGGCGTTACTAGGAGACCAAATATGCTGACAGACTCCTTAGATTTGTGCCATTTTCAGCAAAAAGATTGCATTAATTTATTTTATTGCTTTTTCCTATTCATTATGGCATTAGCACTCACAGAGGTATTCTGTGAATAACAGCAACCAGTTATAAGCATGACCACGTATTCATCTGAAATGAGCTTGTTATGATCCACCCATCTATCACTTATAAATTAAGAAGAAGAATTTTTCAGTAAATCAGGTGGTACTATACCAATGCAAGAAAATATGATCAAGTTCTTTTGGGAAGAAAATATCTGAAGACTGAAGCAATATGTGCATGATGTTACTTCCTTTTGTTATAAGAATGAGGTAACTTTTCCAGACCATTCATGATTTTTTTTTTCCCTTCAAAACTGGGATCATCCTCTTTTAGTTCCCAACTGAATAAAATTTAGTGGAAAGGTGCCATGTGCAGCAGTGCTATGTGAGTTTTACTTTTAAGCCACTATTTAATTCATGACTTTGTTATTACTCTTTCTACTTGTGTTTGTTCAAAGCAATCTATTCCATTAATAATAGAAAAATCTGTGTCCTTACTATACTTCATTTTTATGCAGCACTGTTCTTATGGTTGATGTTTCCCTGATGTCCTTTATGCAGCTGTTTCTATTTACATATTTTAAGTCACTGAAGTGCAAATGCACAGTGTATGCTGAAAGATTTAGAAGTATATAATCAGTTTAAAACTTGCAAGAAGACATGCAGAATTATTTGCTTCACAGTGGCCAGAGTAACATTCCCATAAAATACTTGTGGTCAGTGTCCCGGTTTTGTTCATCCCATAGGCTACATCAGAATACCCACCTTTCACGCATACCTTACTTTTATAATTTTTGTATGGAAGTATGCTTTCCAAAGCAAAGATCAAATATCATCATCATCATCATATATATCTAGAAAATGTAAGACTACAGATACTGATGTCATTGGATGAGAGATAAGAGAAGACTGTTACAAAGTAGAAAAGGATCAACAATGATAAACAGAGTTTGATCATGGTTGCCATATCCATGCCAAACAATGAAGGATGCTTGCATAGCAAACAATTCTCCTCAAAGATGAATCACTTTAAAATGATGGAGAAACTGGCACTATTTTAATCTTGCATTGTGACTGAACCGAGGTCCATCTGCATTGTGTGAGATATTGCACAAGAATGGCAAGAGGGGCAGCCACACTCGGAAGAAATTCAGTCCAAATAATTAAGAGGTGGAAGGAGAATCAGAGCCTTGAAGAGTTCAAAGAATCCCAGCAGATGAACTGACCGAATGAAAGCCACAAAGCAGGTAAGCAAGAACACAGTCAGGTGTCCTTCCCATCTACAGAATTAATGCCTTTTTGTTGAGCACATGACTTCATCTGACTTCAAATAACAGTGCTGTATTGTACTCCTTTTAAGTTGATTTCTACATAAAAGACAGCAAGAGGGGAAGGAAGACATCAGAGAAGTACACCTTTAGGTACAATGCATCGCAGATGCTCTAAGAGCTGTGAAAAAGGAAGCAAACAAAATACAGTGCAGCAGCTCTGATATTCCAGGGAAAAAAATCTTCTTGGTCCTTTTGTTAGTGGAATCTCTTCAAATAAAGCAGTATTTTTAAGTACAGGACTATCCCAATCTTTATCCTCTTCCAGCCAATATTCTTAGTTATGAATATCCATTTCTCTCAGGTGCATGTTGATCCTTACATAGCAATTAAACACTGGGTATTATTGAGCCATATATCTAATGGTCTGTGACAGGGTTAACTTATTACCTTGATTGTTAGGCTTACCTAAGAAAGCACACATTTTTTTCCACGAGTGCACTTACTTTTTTTCCTGTACTCATTCTGCGTAGCTTTTTGAAAACCTAAAAATGAAACAGACAAGTAATATTAATAAGAACTGGGATCTATGTCCTTGGTGCCTTTTTAAATAATAACCTGCACTGCTAGCCTCTATATGTATATCAGCCTTTCTAGAGCACTGCTGTATCTGAATACACTACTGATGCAAAATACTGTCTATAAAAAGGAGAGTAATAAAAGCACCTGTTATTGTACTTTTCTCATGTAGCATGGGGACATATCTAATTATTTTACTGTTTTCAGCTATGGACTCAAAACACATGAACTATTGCCCAGGAGATGTTAATCATTACTGATGTCATACATTATAAAAGTTCAAAGGTTTGAGTTACTAAAATATTTTTGTTCCATATGTCAAATCTGAACTGAAGCTCCAAATGACCTGAGTGTAGCTGGTAAAGACCTGAAGGCATCTGATGGAATCTCAGGTGGTTGCTCAGCTCACGAGGATTTGAATAAAAGCAGCAAAACTTCCTTTTATCTGGGACAAAGAGAGAGATACCGTCACTGAAGTACATGAGAAAAAAGGTGGGGTGGTGTTAAGCTGTATGACGCTACATACAGCCCTGGAATAACTAAACACAAAAAGAGCAGAATTTCTAGATTATTTAATACAAAGGAAAAGGGTAAACAATAACTTCATTTCAGCACAAGTGGCAGGAAGAACTTTATTTTCTTTGTTCTTCCTTTTCTCAGTTTCAGAAGCGTTAATTAAACTGAGATACAGTTCTTCAGGCTTTAAGCTCTAACTCATTCGTTGCAACAAAAAAATCTCAGATCAATGGATAATTAAAAAAAATTAAATACAACCAGGTGCATGTTACTGTTACAAATCTTGACCTGACAGTGGCAAGATGGGGAACAACCAAACAAACCTAAAGAAAAAAATCTACACAAGAATTTTTTGTGTGTGTGTGTGGCATATTTGGTCCCATTAATAAAGTACCTTTGTAGGGGAGGCTAAATATGGATGCCTGAACTTCTATTGATACAAAATCTGAGGCTTCACATTGCACCAATCACTAATTTTGTATTTACTAAAATGTAAAAATAATGTTCCTTTGGCTCAAAAAAAAGTACTGTATTAATTTCAGGGAGTTACTGAAGAGATTAATTTTACTCAGTGTAATTAAATTCTATGTAAGCTATTTTTTTCTTCTCTCTGAATGCCATGTATAGAGATTCAAATATGCTTTCATTGTGCATCAGCTGTATCAGCTCTTTGTCTGTGCTGTCATGGCTTCTTTTGGTTTACTGTTTCTACATTTGAGGCTTGTAAGTAAAAGCATAAATGAAGAAGTAAACAGAGTTCAATGTTCATAAATGAGTCTCATCCATGAAGAAAGGAGCTGCTCTGTTTAACTCTTCTGGATTTGTCCTAGAATCTGTTCTGGGGGACCTACACCTCTGAAAATTGCTTCCACGGATTTTCAGCAGAGCGACCATGTCATTGTTAAGTGGTTTAATGATCCCTTCAATGATCCAAGCAGTCTTCAGTTGCAAGAAAATAGCAGTGAGATTAACAGTGAAATAAATAGCAGACTGAAAAGAAAAGCTTGTAGGAAATATCCAGTCCTTCCCTTTCACAATTCTGCAAATTTTGAAGCATGTAAAAACACACAGACTGCAAGCTTAACTCCTTGTGTTCAGGGATATAGTACTACCAGTGGAGAAAGTGAGATGAGAAGCAGTGAATGCACCTTCATTTATTGATGAGAGCCTCTCCTGAATGCAGATCTAATACCTTGTTTGTTTCATAATGAAATGATCATTTTGGTGTTTAATGTGTTGTGCCACAGGGTCTGTTGTCTTCAGGAGTCTTTTAAAAGGCAGTTACTTCAGAAACTGAATGCTGCCTCCACTTTTTTCCTCCCTCCTTTGAATTCCGTTGTCAAGGAGCAGATGCATGGTCAGGTAGAACAGTGATTGCCATCTGCCAGAAAAAGCTTTCTTATATGCTAAAAAAAAAGTTACAAGGTTACAGTACAACTATTCCTAAGTAAGAACTATGGACTTGAAAACCCCAGAAATCTGGATAATTATTTTCACATCTAAAAAACTGTTTAAGTCCACCTTCTAGATCCTGACTCAAGTTTCTAGGCTCAGCTGCAGAATACCTGTCCCAAATCTGTAAGCTGAGTGCATGCCTATGTGATATATACCTTAATGACAACTGAGTCTCTACTCATACTTCTTAGACCTTTAGGCTACAACATTTAAAATAATACTATAACTACCTGCCTTTTTATGCTTTCGAAAATCTCCTCTTGTAATGTTATCTTGCACAGAAACTATGGCAATATATTTGCATGAACTCTCAAATAACAAAGGGAAAGGAAGCAACACCTCGTGACTGGAAGATGGGCAAATGTTTAAGTGAAAGACAAGATAAGGGTCTGATGTTAAGCAGCCGAAGTAGGTAAGAAAGTGTGAAACACTTTCCTAGAAGAGGAAATTATTTATCTAAATGGAAGGTTGGGCGGGAAGTTATACAGAGAGAGGATTCAAAGACTGTACTACTTGTTTGTTTAATTGTATTGGGCCTTTGATACAAAAAGACAGCTAAGACACTGAAAACACTGTAAGAGAAGGGAGAGACAGGACACTGGAGGAAATGAAGAGAAGTTTGGTACTACTATCACTCCTGTCATTTTTAGTTTCTTTTACTATTATTATTATTAATCGTAGCAGTATTAGTAGTAAAGAAGTTTAACTAGTAGTGCTAGTTCAATCTATTTAAAATCTATATTATTTTATTTATTAGCCCCGTATCCTGGGCTGCATCAAAAGAAGCGTGACCAGCAGGTCAAGAGAGGCGATTCTCCCCCTCTACTCTGCTCTCATGAGGCCCCATCTGGAGTACTGCGTTCAGCTCTGGGGCCCCCAACATAAGAAGGACATGGACATGCTGGAGGGAGTTCAGAGGAAGGCCACGAAGATCATCAGTGGGCTGGAGCACCTCTCCTATGAGGACAGGCTGAGAGAGTTGGGGTTGTTCAGCCTGGAGAAGAGAAGGCCCCAGGGAGACCTTATAGCAGCCTTCCAGCACCTGAGGGGGGCCTACAAGAAAGCTGGAGAGGGACTTTTTGCAGGGGCACATAGTGATAGGACAAGGGTGGATGGCTACAAACTGAAAGAGGGTAGATTTAGATTAGATATAAGGAAGAAGTTCTTTACTATGAGGGTGGTGAGGCACTGGAGCAGGTTGCCCGGAGAAGTTGTGGATGCCCTATCCCTGGCAGTGTTCAAGGCCAGGCCGGATGGGGCTTTGAGCAACCTGGTCTAGTGAAAGGTGTCTCTGCCCATGGCAGGGGGGTTGGAACCAGATGATCTTTAATGTCCCTTCCAACTCAAACCATTCATTCTATGTTTCTATGATTCTATTTAACCTGAAATTACCTTACCTGATTTACTCAACAGGTTTCTTGTCTTATTTAAGATTACTTTTACTATTGCTATAGGCAACAGCCTCCCCTGTCAAACCATTGGACAGAAAGCACCAATTCCATCACTGACATAACTCCAGTAAGTCAAACAACACTACTGGGGGAAAAAAAGAACAAAAATCTACAATAGTTCATAAAATATCACATTTTGCTTCAAAATTTTATCTTTTTTTCCCCTAGAGACAGCAAGGGCATGAATCTGAAACAGAAAAAAAAGCTGGTGTAGATAATTCACATGGTAAGCAAACCACAAAAAAAGCAACGTGATGGAAATCACATTCTGAGACAGACCCTTAGTGACTCAGATATTCTGAATTACTTTTCAAAAGGAAGTGGTTATTTCTGTACGGGGGGAAAGGATATCAACTGTCACATGACATTTCACTATATTCGCACTCAGGGCTCTACTGAAGTCACCTATTATTGCCAAAAAAATGCACAAGGTACTTCACACATTTCTCAAAATTGCCATCGCATGAGTAGGAGAACAGACCCTCCACTTGTGTCACACGGGCAGAATCTGATTTTCAGTATTTCGTTTCGGCAATGAGACTACCAGAATATCAATGGACAAAAGACAGAGCTGCCCAAAGATGAGAATGGAAGTGAGATGCACACTGACAATAGACACGAGCCATTGCATTCAACCTAAGTCAAGACACTCTGGTAACCTGTTTGGGTGTCCAGCATTTAGTGTCTATGTTAATCCTCAGCAGTTGCATCAACCGGGAATTTGACACAACTGAGGATGTGTCTTTCTCAACCCTACCCAAATCCTCTTAATCCTAAACTTAACCCTAATCTTAGTTCTCCTGCAATAAAAAGTTTTATGTTCCCTTCTTCATCTGGCATTTGCCCTTAAAGTGAGAAAGATCTGACTTTAAAGGGGAAGTGCCAGGCTCTTATGATGAGAGATGATTCTTCCCTCTAACTATTCAACTATTTAAATGGAAACAGGATCAATGGAAATAGCAATGGGACAGAGTTAACCTTTTTTAGTGGAACCTCCAGCCTTGTGGCTTTCACATGTTAGCGCTCATAGCTTTGATATGGATGGAGGACTTGCTGAATTCTCTCTTGCACATAGATTTGGAGAAGGAAAGTCATGCATTCTTTCTCCATCATTTAGAGATGCACTGGACTCTGAAGGAAGACCATAGTAAGCTAACATTATTATAGAATTTTGTACAATACAAACATCTTGACCTTAAAGTCAAATGTCAAACCAGCCATTTATTACTCATCTTGTGAGACTGCATTTTTATACCTGACTTTTTATAAGAACAGGTAATAACTCATTAATTCAGTGCTTGTCCACTCTCAAGTCACATGAATGGAGTTAACATCATCTGGATGGTGGGGGAGAGTGGTCCCTCAGTTTGCTGCTGATACCAAACTGGGAGTGGCTGATACTGGGAGGAGTGGCTGATATGCCAGAGGGTTGTGCTGCTGTCCAGAGGGAACCTCAGCAGGCTGGAGAAACGGGCTGACAGGAAGATCATGCAGTTCAACAAGTGTAAAGTCCCGCACCTGGGAACAATGACCCCAGGCACCAGAATATGCTGGGGGCCACCCAGCTGGAAAGCAGCTCTGCAGTAAAGGACCTAGGGGTCCTGCTGGACTAGAAGTTGAGCATCATCCAGGAATGTGCCCTTGCAGGAAAGAAGGTGAATGGTATCCTGAGCTGCATCAGAAGGATTGTTGCCAGCAAGTCAAGGGAGGTGATCCTTCCCCTCTACCAGCACTGGTGAGGCCACACATGGAGACCTTTGTCCAGTTCTGGGTTCCTAAATACAGGAGAGACATGGACATACTGGAGACAGCCCAGGAAAGGGCCACTAAGATGATTAAGGGACTGGAGCATCTCTCCTGAGGAAAGGCTGAGAGCTGGGACTGTTTAGCATGGAGAAGAGAAGGCTGTAGGGGGGTGGGGAAAGGATCTTATCAATGTATATAAACACTTGTAGGGAGGGTGCAAAGAGGACAGAGCCAGGCTCTTTTCAGTGGTGCCCAGTAACAGGGCAAGAGGCCATGGGCACAAACTGAAACACAGGAGGCTCTGATATCAGGATGACTGGACATCAGGATGACTGGACATCAGGAAACACTTTTTCACTGTGAGGGTAACTGAGCACTGGCACAGGTTGCCCAGAGTGGTTGTGGAGTCTCCATCCTCAGAGATATTCAAAAGTTGTCTGGACATGGTCCTGGGCAAGTGGGTCTGAGTGGGCCTGCCTCTGCATGGGGGTTGGACAAGATGACCTCCAGAGGTCCCTTTCTACCTTAGCCATTCTGTGATTCCATGAATGCATGTGACAAAGGACTCTAACACCCTGGATATGCTAATGAAGGGTTATGCATGAGATATTTGCACACTGATGTAGATGAAAAAACACCAAAAAATAATGACTACTATTCATCTCTTCATATCACATACGAAACATACAGCAAGAGGACAGTAAGGTGGTTAAAGTAAGCACTCAAGTCATAAAATGGCAGAATTAAGATTAATTGTCCAAACTTTTTTTTTTGTGTGTGTGTGTGCATATATATTATGAGGCTGGTTATTAAATGACATCATTCTGTTTCTTCCCCGCTCCTTCCGGAAGTTTATGCATGAAAATTACATCGGAGTATTTTGCTCCAACTTGTAAAATCTGCTGCTAAAACCTGGAACAAGGAAATGTTTTCAATGAACAGTTATAAATACATAGCGCAGAATATAAGAAACTGTAGAATTGGTCTTCTAAACAGAATAAAATTAACCTCCTTAAATGCTATAGCACTAGTTCGTTTTTTATTACCTTGTCAGCTTTTTCCCTTTCAGCTTCATCTTCCAAAATAGCCAGAGAAGGGGGTTCTATCTGTTTTCCACTAGAAGCATTAGGTTTTCCCTTACGTTTGCCAAAAACTGGGTATAGTTCACTCTCTGAATGGCTAGATTTGCTCTTCTGTGAAGGACCTGATATTTCAGTCTGATATTGTAAAATAAAACTCAAGGTTAAAACACATACTTGAGAAAATAAATGTTATCCACATCATAAAGAACTGAAAGAGGAAAGAGAGGACACTTTTTTTCTTTTCGTTTTTTATTTTCCTTTAAAGAGCAACAAGATAGACCAAACCAAACCCATTAAACACAGAGTGGAAAGCAAAATCACTATCTTGTTTCATTAGCAATCAAACAATTATTTCAAGAAGGATGTGTCTGAACAAATCTCCCCCTTTTCTGTAGTACAAGATCTTATTGGACAAATGCAACAGTAAATAATGACAATAATCCAGTACTGTACTAAATGTGAAGTATAAACAAATGAAAGTGTAAAACCCACAATCTTTCACCTTGAAATGTAAAACCTTCAAAACTGTGTGAATAATACCACATCTGAGCACAAGTTGAAGGGAAAACTTTTAGCATGCCCTGAACACAAAGAACACTAATTATGTCATCAGTGAGACACAGTGGCATTCTTCTGGAAGATAAGCATAACAAAAAAATAAATTACTGGGGTTTTCAATGAAAAATAACGCTTTTGTTCAATGGCATAATAGCTGATAAATGAAGGCTATGTATAACATCATCAAGACCTTGAGTTTTTACTGAGAATTACAAAGCTGATTTAAGAGCATTCCCAAATAAGGGAATGAGCTAATACAGTAGCTTCAGTGAGAGCTCCCTCTAAAACTATAGATGCATAGCGTGGGATAAGGTTCTGCCAGAAAAATGTCAGAAGGTCAGCAGAAAAAAAAAATCTTAAACCAAATATCTTTACATGGATCTCTGCAATTTTTTAGTATCAGCCAACACACATTCTAAAAAAGAAAGTTTCACATGCCTCACCCATTTTATTCCTAATTCAGTTTCTCTCAGTAAGGTTATACATACTGGGACAGAGGTAGGATTGAGCTAAGCAGACACCAGGATTTGAGCTTGCATTCTCGGACAGTACCGAGCTGTACCACACAAGCAGAAGCAGGTTCTTCAGAACTAACTCAGGTTTCTCGATGTGGCACCTCTACTTTGCATGGGAGCCGGATTCCTCAGCAGAGTTTCACTCTAGTAAAAACACAAATACTCTACAGCCAATGGGGCAGCTATATTGAAACCTGTTCACAGTACAGCCAAGATGTAAAGAGAAAAAGATACAGAATCTTCCTCTTTTTTTCGTGTAGTGTGATTTTCCCTGAGTGAGCATGCTTAAAAATACATTTCAGGTGTCTGTTACAACATATATTAAATAATTTCAGCAACATTTATTAATGTAAAAAATTATTCCGACTTTTCACATTGATTAAACATGAAATATTGTTTCTTTTATAAGACCAGAATTAAGTTTTACCTGGCAAAACCAGAAAATTATTTTGACATTAATCAGCCAAGATATATAAAATCAAATTTTTTTGTGCTAATAGTAGCATACAGATATAGAACCATTGAATCATACAATCGTTAAGGTTGGAAAATACTCTTAAGGTCATTGAGTCCAACTGTCAACCTATCACTGCCAAGTCCACCACTAAACCATGTCCCTAAGAACCACGTCTACCCTTCTTTTAAATACCTCCAGGGATGGGGACTCAACCACTTCCCTGGGCAGCCTGTTCCAGTGCCTGACTACCCTTTCAGTGAAGAAGTTTTTCCTAATATCCAAACTAAACTTCCCCTGGCACAGCTTGAGGCTGTTTCCTCTCATCCTATCACTTGTAACCAGGGAGAAGAGACCAACCCCCACCTCGCTACAACCTCCTTTCAGGTAGTTGTAGAGAGCAATAAGGTCTCCCCTCAGCCTCCTCTTCTCCAGGCTAAACAACCCCAGCTCCCTCAGCCGCTCCTCATAAGACTTGTGCTCTAGACCCTTCACCAGCTTCGTTGCCCTCCTCTGGACACGCTCCAGCACCTCAATGTCCTTCTTGTAGTGAGGGGCCCAAAACTGAACACAGTACTCGAGGTGCAGCCTCACCAATGCTGAGTACAAGGGCACTATCACCTCGCTGCTCCTGCTGGCCACATTATTCCTGATACAAGCCAGGATGCCATTGGCCCTCTTGGCCAACTGAGCGCACTGCTGGCTCATGTTAAGGTGGCTGTCAACCAACACCCCCAGGTCCTTTTCAGCCAGGCAGCTCTCCAGCCACTCCTCCCCAAGCCTGTAGCGTTGCATGGGCTTGTTGTGATGCAAGTGCAGGACCCAGCACTGAGCCTTGTTGAATCTCATACAGTTGGCCCCAGCCCAACGATCCAGCCTGTCCAGGTCCCTCTGCAGGGCCTTCCTACCCACCAGCAGATCAACACTTCCACCCAACTTGGTGTCATCTGCAAACTTACGGAGGGTGCACTCGATCCCCTCATCCAGATCATTGATAAAGATGTTGAACAGGGCCAGCCCCAGTACTGAGCCCTGGGGAACACCACTCGTGACCGGCTGCCAACTGGATTTGACTCCATTCACCACCACTCTCTGGGCTCGGCTGTCCAGCCAGTCTTTAACCCAGCGCAGAGTGCACCCATCCAAGCCGTGAGCAGCCAGCTTCTCCAGGAGAATGCTGTGGGAGACAGTCTCAAAGGCCTTACTAAAGTCCAAGTAGACAACATCCACAGCCTTCCCCTCATCCACTAAGCGGGTCACCTTGTCATAGAAGGAGACCAGGTTAGTGAAACAGCATCTCCCTTTCATAAACCCATGCTGGCTGAGCCTGATCCCTCGGTTGTCCTGCACGTGCCACGTAATGGCACTCAAGATGATTTGTTCCATGACCTTCTGCAGCACCGAGGTCAGGCTGACAGGCCTGTACTTCCCCGGATCCTCCTTCCGACCCTTCTTGTAGAGGGGCATGACGTTTGTTAGCTTCCAGTCATCCGGGACCTCCCCGGTTGACCAGGACTGCTGATAAATGATGGAGAGTGCCTTGGCAAGCTCCTCTGCCAGCTCCCTCAGTATCCTCACGTGGATTCTGTCTGGTCCCATGGACTTTTGCGCATCCAGGTGGAGGAGCAGGTCAGTGACTGACACCTCTTCGACAACTGGGACTTCACTCTGCATCCTATCTCCATCTCCCAGCTCAGGGGCCTGAAAACCCCGAGGATGACTAGCTTGACTATTAAAGACTGAGGCAAAGAAGGGATTAAGTACCTCCACCTTCTTCTCATCCTTTGTGGCAATGTTTCCCTCCGCATCCAACAAAGGATTTAAAGCAGTTTATCCAGTCTCCTCTTTCTCCTCCTCAGTTATCTCCTTTTTATGTACTTTTTCATCCCCTGAACTTAAAAAGTACTCATTGCTTATTCTTTCCAAATTTCTCTCAGCTAATCTGGAACCACAAAATATTGAATACTTTATATTTGTACGCTACTATTAGAATTCCTGGCATCATTATAAGAAATACTTGACAAATGGATGCTTAATTCTTTTCTTATGAACTAGATAGTAAGATTCAAAGGATCTGAATATTCTTCAAAGTAGTTTGTCCAAAACCTCAGGACACTTGGGTTTCTTCCCTTTTCTGATACATCGAAAACCATCGTTATTCAAGTCTTCTCACATAATGATTTTAGGGAATCTAACCTGCCCTTAGATGCACGTTTGGATAGACTTTAGTGTCATGTTTCACTGCATAGGATTTGAGTGTTTTCACATGAGTTGTTTTGTTGGTTTTCTGCAGTTTAGATATACCTCTATCCAATAAGTGACTACAGATGTATAGGTGTTTACACTCAAAAAATTCAGTTTTTTGAAGGAGAGACCGTGATACGGTAGTTCAGATGGAGCATTTGTACACTTTTTCTTTCAGACAGTATTTTGGGTTGTTTCAGTCCCTGCTCTCACAACCTTCTCTTCTTTTGTTTCTATGTAAATGTCAGCCAATTTGACATGTGTGAAGAAATATCCATGGCATATTACCAAGTAGTTTGTATTCTTTGCACAAGAGACATTGATCTTCATTTTCAAAAAAACCAACTGCATAATTATAAATTCAGAGGGCATGAACAATTGTGTAACACACATTCTCTGTAACTACAAGCTGAATTATATGTGGTTTTCACTACAGCAGACAGAAAAGTATGTAGTGGATCAGACCCCATTTGAACACACAATTTTGAAACCAGCATATATAAGGCTGGGGCTATAATACGATTTTTATCTATATGGAGTGGAAATCTGCAAAGGTTGGAAATGTTTCCTAAAATACATAGAGGCTTTGACATTTTGCTTCACTCTAAGTCAGAAAGAAAACCTGGCTTTTTCAAATTCTCTAAGAAAATTCAAGGAGAACAAGCTTGGGCCTGATCAAACCCTTTTGTTCTCACAACATGTTGTATTTGCTATGTAATATGAAAATCAAAACAGAACCAAACTATTTCAAATGAATACATACATTTCTTTCCAAAAGCAACAGAACCTTGAGCAGTCAAATCTGGGATAAGTCGGTATTTGTACTCAGTTACCAAGCATAAAGACATGAAAGTGCTCCCAGAAGCTTTTAAAATGGTTCACTATTGACCGTTTTGCTTAACTCTGATGTTCCACTGAAATGACTCTTTTAAACCGAATGGCTCTGTACTGGAACACTGTTAGCAGACTTTGTTCCTTATCTTGTCTAAAGAGGTGTTAAGGAATGACACATCCCACCTGTATCTCTTAGACAGTGACCCTCATCTTCAATTTCTGAGTGTAGTGACACACACAGTTCTAGAAAGAGATTCTAAAATAGATTGCTTAAACTAGTCAAAAAATTTATGTCTTAAAATGCTGAGACAGTCTAGAAACTTGTTTAAATGGAAACATCTATGGTTTAATTCCACATCAAGTATATGATTAGGGTGAGCTTTTTTCTCATAGCTGATTTGGCATTATCCCATATGAGTTTCTTACACACGTTACCATGAATTTTATCTTTCATCTTTGACACTGAATGGCATATATACAAAACGTGGTGACATTTAAAACTGACAGAACTGGGTAAGGCAACACTGTATATACTCTTTACTGGCTTGCATATGTGTAAATAAAGTATTGGTTATATCAGTGAAAAAATAAAGAGTTTTTGAAACATAAGACTTGAAAAGTGCAAGCAGCTTTTAAAAGTGATTGTCATGCTCATATAATTTTGTATTAGTTCATTTAAAATTCACATATATTCCAGTTTGCTGTGTATTAACATGTGAGAAATATTATATACATTATAAGAATTATCTTTTGATCCTTAAGTAATTTATACACTAAATTCTAAATTAGAGGAAACAAATTATTCTAACTGTAAGAATTGCACTATAGTTCTTTGACAGTGATGGCTTCTCCTGTTGTGGCAGGAGTTATGTGGAATTACATGTGACCCAAGAAGATAACTGAAGATTGGTTTTTGTACACATTTTCTGTACTTCTGAGAACTTGGAGAAACAGTTTAGGCTGGTTGTCTGTGCATTATTTGAATCAGTTCCTTTGCACACTGAAAGAGCTTTATTGAATGCATTGTGCATAAACCTGAAGCATTGTACTGATTTTTAAGCAATTGTGTGAATTCTGCCTACATATTCAGCATTACATCAGATAATCCACAGTGAAGAAATCTTAATATTGTATCCAACTGCATTACAGGCTGAGTGAAATTACTCAACTGTCTATTTTTCAATCTGACAATTGGAGAGAGATTACAGATATATATCAGATATGTCATTTGTCCTGGTTTCAGCTGGGACAGAGTTAATTTTCTTCCTAGTAGCTGGTATAGTGCTGTGTTTTGGATTTAGCATGAGAATAATGTTGATAACACACTGGTGTTCTGGTTGTTGGTAAATAGCATTTATAATGGTCAAGGATGTTTCAGCTTCCCAGGTGCACAAGAAGCTGGGAGGGGGCCCAGCCAGGACAGCTGACCCAGACTGGCCAAAGGGCTATGCCATACCGTATGGCATCATGCTCAGTATATAAACTGGGGGGAGTTGGCCGGGGGGCAGCAATTGCTGCTCAGGGATGAGCTGGGCACTGGTTGGAGGGCAGTGAGCAATTGTATAGTGTATCACTTCCTTTGTATATTATTATTGTATTATTATTTAATTATTATTATTATTTAATTATTATTATATATAATAATAATAACTATTACTATTACTACTACTATTACTGATATTGCTATTGCTATTGCCATTGCTACTATTCTATTTTATTTTACTTCCATTATTAAACTGTTCTTATCTCAACTCACGAGTTTTCTCACTTTTACCCTTCCAATTCTCTCCCCCATCCCACTGAGGGTGGGGAGTGAGTGAGTGGCTGTGTGTTGCTCAGTTGCTGGCTGGGGTTAAATCACAAAATTATTATAGTCAATTACACTATTAATTGAAGCAAAACTTTTATAGCATTTCTATGCAGTAAAAACATCAATCTTTTTTTTTTCTTCTTTCTTTTTCTCTCCGTTGTCTCTTCAGCTCACGGTCTTACTATACTTGGAGGAGTATTTAAAAATGTGAGTATTAGTGTCAGAATTTAATCCTAGCTGGCCCGGTCCAAGCAAACAGCTGGTAAGGGTCAATGCTTCCACATGCAGGGTTGTTCCCCTGAAGTACACATAAATGTCATGAGTGGATATCTCATGATAATTGCTTCCACTACATGTGTGGGAATGTCTAGCACAATCTAGCCAACAATCTTTTTATTCTATAACTGCATGTCAAATTCTAAAAACATTATAAAAAGCATCTTCCTGAAGACCTGCATAAATTTTAGCCCGCATAAAACAAGAAGCCAATGTGAGTCATTTATTGATTCAAAACTATTAGCACACAGTTCCTGATCACTGCTGCTACCCAATAGGTACTAACCAATTTGACATGGACAGATCTACTTCTGTGACTGTTGCAGTAGAGTTGTGTGCAGCCACCAAAGGGGCAGTTTTCTGTTGCGAGGCTTTTAACAACCTCTACTTGTTAACAATAACTTGCAAATATACAGTCCTCCAGTCACATTCATGCAATTAACAGAACCCACACTCTATTTATAACCTATCCAAATCCTCATATATACTAAGGTGTATTTATATAGAGTTCATACATACTAGGAGTTCCTTCAGGAGTTTATATAGGAGTTCATCGAGACTAAGGTGCATTTCTTCAATGTGTCTGATCACTTTTATAAAGTCCCATTAGCATTATTGCAGGTTAGCCTAAAAAAACTGTAATCTGAAATTTCCAGGCATTCTCACCTGTTCATTGTAATGGAAAAAGACTGGCTTGTTAGAGAAAGTTATGCTTTGGAAATGAATGCTGTTGGCATCCCTTCACTATTCCAGAAGACTTTGCCTGTCCTCTAGCAGTACGGCTGATGAAACCTTTTATCAGATTAGAAAAGAATTAACTGTCACAAAAGGGGATGCAGGATGATAGAGGGGTATGCTCCTGGGAAACTGATGGGTAAACAGTAGGTGTAATCAGGAGTCTGGAGGCAGCAAGCAATACCTGCCTTGAATTACAAGCACATGCTCAGTCCCGCATGACATCTGAAGAGCAAAGAAGAAAATTTGGCAGAAATGAGAAGATGCTTTATATGGCAGTTCTCTCTTGGCCTGCCAGGGGCATGTCTGTGTACCTCCTTTGAAAAATGAGCATGTTGTTTCATATGTTTTCACAGAGTTACACTCTGATGGGCATTTATGGCATTTATTTTCTATAAAGTTTTTCCGTAGCGTTAGCATGCCTAACAGGCTGCTGTGACTGAAGCAAGATTACAGTGAGGAAAATGGTGGGAAGTGACCATATGGACCATCAGCACCAACAATTGTATTTCCCTGCTGTGACCGGTACCCCCTGCTCCAAACCCTGGTAATGCAGTTAGCACAACTAACACCATTTTATGAGGCAAGCAGCCATTCTCTGTGACTGAGCAGGTCAAGTGTTCGTTCCCTTCCCTCATTATCAGGCCCTGAAGGTCCTGTGCACCAAGCAGAGAAATCAAACAGATTTCTTCTTCCCCTCCCTCAAGGTTCTTCGCTGCCAGGCCAGTCAGTCCCCTCCTCACTGGCCTTGAGGGTCCCAGGCACCTGGCCAGCCTGTTAGTGGTGATGGCCCCGGCACAGGAGAAGGAAGCATAACAGCACAGAGCACTGCCCATAAAATTAAGCTGTTAAAAGTCCCAAGGAGGAACTTGGACCCAAACTGCTGCTGGACAGTGAGACATGGGACCCGTGTGGCCAGACACATCCCCACCATCCTCTGCTGCCTCTGGGGACTGAGGGAGTGACTCATCTGCTGTTAGGTGATTTTCAAACCTAGGTTGTAACTGTTATATGGATACAGCCATACATGTATTAAGATCCAACCCAATATGCAGAGGGTTCAGGTGAAATTCATAAGTTAAATTGTATTATATTCTGCCAAGGATCCCTAAAAGAACCCATCTGTCCCCTCAGTGTCAGGTGACACCTGCTCAGTATCTCCATCGACTGCTTCTGTGTCTGATTTTCTTGGCTATGAGGCTCCATTTTGTCACTGCAAACAACATCCCTGCCAGCACTGTGGCTACTGAGATGCTTTCCTTCACTATCTTTCTGTCCATTACTTTCTCCTTTTGCTCTATTCATTCTCTTACTTCAGAAATATATTGAATTGCTGAGCCAACTTCCCACATTCTTATAAGTTTTCAGTAGTTTTATTAGCCTTTTATCTTATGCTGTTGCCATTTTAAAACAAAGTAAGACAGCGAGCAGCAGTTAAAATCAGTGCTTTTCAGGATCTGGACACTAAGGTGTTAGTCTGCAATATTAAATTTCCATAGCAATAATGACTAGGAGAATGTTTGTACAACTTCTGTCTTCCCAGAACCTCTTCTGAGTTGTTTGGGTTTTTTTGGTTAGTTGGTTGGTTGGGTTTGGGTTGGTTTTTTTTGTTGTTTTTTTTTTTTAACATTGGAGGTACATCCCTTTCTACTTCTCTTTCTGTAAACTTTAAAAACATGCTGTGGAACCACCTGTCTCAGAGACACTGCCATTAGCCGGGTACAGCCTGTCTGCAATATAGGACATATTTGATGACAGATGTGCTGTTCTTCATTTCAAATAAGTAAAACACAAAGATGGCACAGGTCATGGGGGCTAAATTAGAGCATGGCATAGAGTTAAGGGTAGTTTTTCTTTTGAGTCTGGTTTAATTCATCATTCTACAGGATTCTTAATGTTGAAAGGTATTTTGCTAATCCATGCAATAAAACAGCACAGGAAACAAGTATCTCTCCATGAAGGCTAAAAGGGAGACATGACAAAAAATACAAGCAAAGATACAAAAAATTAAGAGGACAATGGTTCCCATCTCCCTTCTTCACTCTCTGTTGCCACTGACCAATATGCTAATGAGTTTCATGACACAGCTGAGCAACCCTCCTCCCAGGCATGGGTTTATCTTGGCTTTTCATACGAATTGCTATCACCCAACAGAATGCTGATATTCTGGGTTGCTGGAAGGCATACTCACATATTTAGGAAAGGGAGATCGAGATAGGCAGTTACTGCAGCTCTAATATGGCATTTTTTGCATCTGAAATATGATTTCTTGTACCTTGTGTCTGGCTTAAGGTTTACGTTACCATGATTGCTGCTTTTCAGTGAGTTTCAGCAATTTAGGAGCTTAAGCAGTTGGTAACTTGTAAAATACTCCTTGCAACACAACACCAATATGAAGTTTTCATAGCACTGTAATAGTTTTTTAGTAAGCTGAAGAAAGATGGGAATTTCTGTTGATTAAAATAGCCTAAATTTGATGTTAATAAAAAGTAACTTAGTAAGATTTTACTGATTGATAAAATTTTTTGATAAGTTACAGCAATTAACTGAAGTAACTCCTTCCATGATTAAAAACACACATATACCGCATAAGCAAATAATAGTATCTATAGCATTCAATAAACATCATTTCTAAGGCAATCTTTTTTACCCTTGCTTTCTAAGAACATGTGATCATGCTGTATGTGTGTGCGAAAATGTCCGACTCCTCCAATAGCTTTTGAACCTAATAGCCCAATGTTGACCCAGTCTTTACCAGGACTCGGAAGTACTTACTTTTCCACAAGTTTTAGGAAAATTAAGGTAAGGTGAAAAGACTCCCAAAGCCCAATCTCCTCCCTCCTCCCCCACCCCCTGAGAGAAAGGGCTCAAATCTGCATGTGGCTTTCAGTCAAATAGTTCACAAGTGGTTCAGAACCAGCTACATCTTATGTTTTCTCCTCCTCAGGCAGTATTTAGAGAAGAAAAGAAGAGATGGTGATGATATGGGAAGATGCGAGAGGCACAGATGTAGGGAAATGTACAGCACAGATTCATAAGAAATTGCTGCTTATGGAATTGCTTGGTTGTTTTTAACTTTCTTGCTGGCATCCTACTTTCACAACAGCACTGCATTGCAATTCATCTGAGACCTTGCTTCTCTACTGTCACAGTACTACTCTCAAACATCCCATATTTTCTGTACCTGATAGGTAGGATTTGCTTTAATTTCTTCCTAGACTCTGATATGATCCATGATCTCAGCTTAGGTAAAGAGGTATGGTAAAGGTCTAACTAAAATAGTGTATTTTCTAGCTATGCTGATAGCAAAACTGTGGGACAGAAAAAGGCAGAATATGGTCAAACCCCAGCATTCAGACAACGAGGTCATATCAGGCATTCATGTTGTCCAGGCACTGTATTCCCTGGGAAACAGAGGTGATACTGATAGGTGGATTGGCTGCTTAGGACAGTAAAATGGTTGGAAGGGTGAGAAAGCAGAGCAGGAAGGCAAATGCAGAATTGCTAGAAAGCTTGGCATGGATGCAACTAAACAAATTTATGTGAATGCAAATTACTTTTCATTCCCACAAGAATAAATTCTCCAGAGGAAATCTGAGTTACAGAAATGTGAATTATACTTAAGTTGTGGACTGGAACAGTATCATGTGCACTGCTGTAAATCTCTCACATACACAAGCCCATGACTTTTTTAATTAGCGTCTGCTTTAACTTGAGGCATGGAGTTGCCAGACATTTAAAGGCAAGACAGCTACCGGTAGGAGGTAATCGTAGGAGGTGATCTGTCAGTCCACAATTCCTCCGCTAATACACAAAAACTCTGAGGCACAAATGTTAAGAAGCACCCTTTGTCAGCGAGAAGGGACACTTTGTTTTCCTGTGCAGACATAACATGAGCTAATCTGTCACTAAAGATAGATTTCTTCCTATAGGGAAAAACAGATTTTAAATGATGGAGCAGTAGGCTCAAAATCCTACACAGATATGCACCAGTGAAGACCCACTCCCATTACCAGCTCTAATTCCATTAGAAAGGTAACTTTAGCCTTGTCTGAAATCTGCCAGTCTGACTTTATTCCTCTTAGAATTGCTGACCATTATCTTGCATGAATTTGGTCAGAAGCCAGAACCCTTTGTTCCCTAGAGAGAAAATAGCTTCTGATTTACTGCAGCTCTGCTGAAAATAGGCTGGAGCTTGTCTCACAGGCCCCAGAGGAAAACCTCCCGTCCCTAACGTTCCATATCAGAACGACGGTGAGTGTCCACTGCACACTTTACAGACCCTCCGCTAACCACCAAATGCAGAAGTACCTTTAGCTCACAGCACTCTGCCAGATGCAAGCTGCTTTTCTCGGAAAGCAAAGCCTCTCAGAAAAACAACCGGATTATATCGAGATCATCTGCTTCCTCCTCTTTTTGAAGTAGTTAAACTGCTTTCTTGATTAGTGTCATTGACAGTGGAACATTCCATCACCTCACCTCTATGCTCTCCCGGTGCAGGGACCCAGCGTGCTCATTCCTTGAGTACGTCAAGGCAGCTTCTTGTTTCACAAACTCCTTCTAATCATGTACACTGCAACTTCTCATTAGTTAGAATAGAAGGTGTGGTGGGTTGACCCTGGCTGGATGTCAGGTGCCCACCAAAGCTGCTCTATCACTCCCCTCCTCCGCTGGACAGGGGAGAGAAAATATAACAAAAGGCTCGTGGGTCGAGATAAGGGCAGGGAGAGATCACTCACCAATTACCATCAAGGGCAAAACAGACTCTACTTGGGGAAATTAGTTTAATTTATTACCAATCAAATTAGAGTAAGGTAATGAGAAAATAAAAGCAAAATCTTCAAACACCTTCCCCCCAGCCCTCCCTTCTTCCTGGCCTCAGCTTCACTCCCGATTTCTGTACCTCCTCCCCCTGAGCAGTGCAGGCGGATGGGGAATGGGGGTTGTGGTCAGTTCATCACACGTTGTCTCTGCCACTCCTTCTTCCTCAGGGGGAGGACTCCTCACACTCTTCCCCAGCTCCAGAGTGGGGTCCCTCCCACGGCAGACAGTCCTCCATGAACTTCTCCATCGTGAGTCCTTCCACAGGCTGCAGTTCTTCACAAACAGCTCCAGCATGGGTCCCTTCCACGGGTGCAGTCCTTCAGGAGCAGACTCTTCCAGCGTGGGTCCCCCGCAGGGTCACAAGCCCTGCCAGCAAGCCTGCTCCAGCCTGGGCTCCTCTCTCCATGGGTCCACAGGTCCTGCCAGGAGCCTGCTCCAGCATGGTCTTCCCATGGGGTCACAGCCTTCTTCGGGCATCCCCCTGCTCTGGCGTGGGGTCCTCCATGGGCTGCAGCTGGATATCTGCTCCACTGTGGACCTCCATGGGCTGCAGGGGGACAGCCTGCCTCACCATGATCTTCCCCATAGGCTGCAGGGGAATCTCTGCTCCAGCACCTGGAGCACCTCCTCCCCCTCCTTCTTCATTGGCCTTGGTGTCTGCAGGGTTGTTCCTCTCACATATTCTCACTCCTCTCTTCCAGCTGCTGTTGCACAGCAGTTTTTTTCCCTTCTTAAATATGTTATCCCAGAGGTGCTACCACCATCGCTGGTGGGCTTGGCCTTGGCCAGCGGCAGGTCCGTCCTGGAGCCGGCTGGCATTGGCTCTATCAGACATGGGGGAAGCTTCTGGCAGCTTCCCACAGTAGCCACCCCTGTAGTCCCCCCAGCTACCAAAATCTTTCCACTCAAACCCCACACAGAAGGATACTAGTATTTAGCCTTCTCTAATTTCCTATTTACTCTGCTAGACCCTGTTCCTGTTACAAATTTTATGCATATACTGCTCTTTACATGGTAAAATTTTCAGAATAGAGCCAAAGCTTTGTGTATTCTTATTATATACTCTGTGACTGACATACATCTCTAAACAGTTACACCTTTCACCAGTCTACATATATACGAATAGAAAAATCAATGTGTAATTGCTGATTATGAGGAAATGGATATCCTCGCAAATTGGACTGTGTCAATGAAGGTTGCAAAGATATTCACAAGAGCTGCAAAAGCAGCAAATGAACAAACTATATACCAGCACATCTCGGAAAATCTCACATTAAATATAAACTGTGTGTAGAAGTTATCATTAAAATGCCAAGGGTAACTAATATTATTTATAACTAACTGTTGGACAATAATTGTCCTCACGTAGCAGATGCCATACATGAGATGCAATGTTTGAACCCCCCCTTGTCCTAATCATCAAGAATGTCATGTTGAAGCATGTATATCAGACTTCTACGCCTTTTAAAGTATTTAAAGTACTTAAATCACTTCAGCACTGATTTCACTATTACCATTAGATCCTCAGGTATCTCTGACTTAAAATCAAACAGAATAGTGGATGACAGATAGTAATTTCTTGTTTAATACCTCTTAGCACTTGATCCACAATTAGTCAAAATCCAGTAGAGTAATCACGGTGTGAATACATTTAGCCTACTCTGGAATGTGTTATACCACACAATACATCTATGGACTACTTATGTTCCTATTCTTTATTTTCTTACTGTGGAACTGATTTAAAAGTCAACAACAGGAATACAACTAGTTTAAACAAACTGCTTTCGTACAAGCAAGTACTATCATAAGCAATAAATAGAATAGTAATGGAAAGAGTAGTAAGTAGAGTATTTGCAAACCACACATTTAGATTAACACGTTTTAAAGTCAAGAAGTTTAGGAGTTTGGACAATTACATAGCATAAACCACAGCACTTCACCTGTTAATTTTATTAATACACTGTGCCTTAATTAAAGTCCTTGTATCCTATAACAAAAATAGCTAAGAATTGGTTTTAGCATATTGGATTTTAACATTTTGTTTCTTCTTTCTAATTTAGAAACATTTATTAATCAAAAAATTCATCCTAGGATGGAGGACATATAGGAACTAATCTGTAAGTAGAAGAACAGGACACCTAAACTATCCCAGTGTAATACTTGAAGGAACTTGTTTCATGGGAGTATATACATACCCATAAGGAAGGAGGAATCTTCATACACAGAATGGATACTTCAGATGTGTAAATATGACCTCAAACACAGTTACCAATTTTGCAAATATATTTTACTTGCCTCATATGCAAATACTGGTTTTTGTACGGTCAGTAAGTGTATATACAAATTTTATTGGCACCGTGTGAGCAGCCGCTTTAAAAAATTACTGGCTTTATGCAGATCCGATGTCCATTAAATTAGATCTAGCTACATCTTGGCTAAACTCACATCTGTTACATGACACAGTATTTCCTTTCCTGATTTTTCAGTTTTCAATGACACCATTCACGAAGATGTTAATTTAAAAATATAGGTCAAAAAGAGTTGATTGTTATTTTCTGGTAACTGGAAACCTATGTGAAATTTTAAAATTAAAAAATAAATAATTTCTGTTGTTATTATTTTATAAGCTCCATTACACAAATATTCCTTGAAAAGACCAATATATAGCTATTTGTTACCTATATTACAGCTACATCTAGAAATACTCTATTTAAATGTTACACTTGAATTGTTCTGTTAAGCAAGGGTATCAATTTCTGCTATCAATGCAGAATACGAGCCTGCTGAGTAATATATGCATTACGGTCTTTTGTTGATTTTTATAGGTTATGCATATAATTTCATTTACAGGAACACCTGTTAACTATGTCTGACAGAAATATCTTTTATTTAAATACAAGATACAGGTAGGCAGCTTGTATCAAGTCATTGCAACTAATAACCACAAACTGAGAAATTATTTTATTGAAACTAATGAGAACACTATATTCCTCAATAGTGTGATTAAACTGTTCGTTTTAAAGTGTCAGGGTAAACAGCAGGAAAAATTGCCCAAGCTTGAAATGAAAGACAGTCCTCCATGCAACAGCTGGGATTATCCTGCATTGGTTACATCATGGGTGTCAGAGGAAGTTCTGTAGGTATTATGAGTGTAATCACATTTTCCTGTTTATTCATTCTTATCAGACTTTTTTCCTTTCCCTAGCTACTGTAAAAGCACCTATACAAACATCCAAAGGATACCTAAACAGCTGCAAAAATACAAAGACGTTTACACATTTGCAAACGTGTAAATTTTTGCCCATCAACAATCAGAGATACGCTGCATAAACCTAAGGTCATTCACTACTGAGAACCCTTATAGAAGTTAACTGTAATTAACTAAGCAGGGAAAATTATTACATGCAAAATATTTTCAAATTCAAAATGGACAAAAATGTTGTTTGTCCTTTGTAACTCAGGTTTTTTTTCTCTTCTTATAGAAAAAACTTAATAACTAACAAATCAGCTTCCAAAACTGAGGACACTTCTCACATTGCTTAAAAAATAACATAACTGTTCACTACGTCTATAAATGGAGTCACTTAATACTTACAGGCTCAGGAGAGAATCCATACTTGATGTGAAGTTATCAATTATAAATATGGACAAGTATAAATAGACAAGGATTTTTTGGTATTTAAATATAGGCAATAATATGGAATTGAAATTAAAGGGCCACAGTCTTTAAGTAAGAGTGACGGAGCATTGATGCAGCACTTGTTCCTATGCTACTGAAGTTAAAGGGGTGTTTTGCCATGGCCTTTCAGGGACATAAACTTCAGCTCTCAGAGAAGAGGAAAAATGCTGGTGCTGCTTAATTAACTATTATATACTAAAAAGGACAGCTTATCTGTCGGAGAGGATACTGATAAGGACAAAGACATATACAAAAGATCACATATGGGAAATCACAAGCAGTTTTTCAAAGCAAATAAAATACATGTTTTTACATGTGCTTTTTTTTCAGTTTGTTATTATGATTTGACTGTTGCAACATTTCCTTTGGAAAAATACACCACTTGCATGGCTGGTCTATTTTCTCGGCCTCGTGTCTACTTATGCTCTTGCAATTGCTGCTCTGTTTCAGGTAGAACATGCATCATGGCAGCTACAGCTGCCATGCAGTATGATATGAAAAGCACGCTCCTACTTGCCTCCTGTGTGCTAAGATAATATGCCACTACCTCTGTGACTGAAACATAACTCTATCGTCTTTTCATCTGTAACACACTTAAAGTTTATAGATGGCAATTATCTAACAATAGCCTTCCTCTGGAATGCCAGGTATATGACCTGCAGTTTGGGTTCCACTTAATGATCAGTTTCATCCAGTCTCTAGTTCTTGAATTTTCAGGTTTGTCTGTAAATTAACACACAACACTGACAATTCCAAGTTAGTACCGACCCAGGGCTGTGTAAGACCATACTGCACAGAACAGTGCTCTGAGAACAAGTCAGCACAGGTGCACCTGGATTTGAATGCGCTGTGCCCGAAGTAACAAGCCTGACCTCTGAAACATACTGCTTTGTCAATATATTTTGCCACATAGGAGCTGATAGTTATTGAGAAATAACAATTACAACTGGAAAATCTAAATGCAAGAACCAGTAAAATTTTATTATCCATGCCTATTTTTAAAACATCTAATGCAGGAGCTTCATGTGAAGTGCTAGGACATCAGCCTGAACTTAGCAGGTAAAATGATCTGAAAGTCAAACCACAGTGGCTTTTCTAAAAAGCATAACCCTACAACGTCGTAAAAAGCTGTAGCAAGGTGCACCAATGAATATGCATTTTCTCAGACACATACAGAAATGACAGAAAGGTATTTGGCCACAGGAAAATACAGTAAGGAGTGCATTTTCATAGCACTCGGTTTGGATTCATGGAAAAAACCAGCCTGCTTCATTGCTGTAGAAGGTCTGAAAGACGCTCCTTTTCGAAAGTCTTATAGAAAAGAATTGGGGCACTGATTTCCCAGGCAAAGGGCAGCAGAAAACAAAGCTTCTGACTGACTGTTAGTGCAGGCCAAGGTGTGGCCAGAAGACTGTGCAACGCCTCCAAATGAAGTGCTACTGAATGCTGTTCTCTTGCTTAAAATGGTTGTTTCTGAATAATTCACTTGCTGATATACCATATGACCTAAGATGAATATTAATTCAGATGAAGATAGTACGTTTCCATCAGCATGTCACAAAACACCATGTTAAATTTCAGCAAGACAGCACATGGTCTAAAACTAGAAATGTATCAAACTGAAAAATATGGTACAAAATACGCAGTATTTTGAAAAGTCATTGGTAATGTGGTAATAATTAAAATAAAATGTATACAGATATCAGTGTATTACACTCAAAAATGAAATATATTTTTTAAAAGTCAATGGTAAAATAATTATTCTTTGGTTAAACTAGTAAGCTCTGCCCAGCATTTAAATGGTATGGCATAGAAACTGTACACTTTCTAATTTTCAAGAAAACTGCAATGCAACAGGTTCTGAGCAAATCTGTCACAATGTACCAATAATAAAATAATAATAAAATAAAAATATCTCCATCAATGTTCACAACTGGAATGACTGGGTTGAAGTATAGCCAGGCTCAAATCACCAAGGAACAAGATTTGTCAGGAAGAAAAGATTTTGAGCCTCAATGTTCTAACTAACATAAGGCTTCAGACTCAAAAACTTGTGTCAAGGCTGAGTATTGAACTGTAATATCAATTTGTTTCTGAAAGGAAGAAGATTCGTTGCATGCACTGAGGGCTCATGAAAAGGGACTGAAATACCACACATCTATTTACACCAGCAAAACCATGAAACATGCAAAATTAGAGGGACAAAAAAAGACTTCTTTTCCAGATGCCGCCTGAAGTGAAGTGAGACAAGTGAAAACCTCTACGTTTTAAAATTGACAAGAGAAAGTGAACAATTACAGGCAACTATACAAAAGATTTTTAAGCCATTTTGGAAGGCAGACAAAAGAAACCAAAAGAAGAGTATCACATACTAATAAAAATTATTACCTCAAGGTAGTTGTTCATATATAATTTTGTACCTGCTTAAGAGATGAAAATAAAGGTAGTGATTGAGTAGTAATTCCTTTATGAATTTTAAAGGCATATATATACTGACTCTTAGGATACAATTTCTATTGGCATGTGGATTATTGTCTTTCTGTTTGGGCTTAATTCATCTCCAGCTTAAATATTTACTTGAAAGCATATCAAACTACATGAGAACAAAAGGAGCAGGGAAAAAAGGTTATGGAAGACGTTGGAGTTTGAGAGATATCGTTTCTCGTGTGACAAAAATGTTCTTGAAAATCAGTAATAATCAGGAAGTCATTAAACAAAAATAACATCTGAAAACTGTTGTATCTTTTAAAATAAAGGGAGAGATTTTAAAAATAGCTTACAATTAATGATCTATTCAGAGATTCAATACAAACAAAATATTCAATGCAAACAAAAGTTTCTAATTTGGACCATGAATATGGGAGAATTGACAGCACAGACTCAAAATTAAATATGCAGTGATGATGACTGTTCAATGATTACCTTATGATAATCATTCTGGGAACACAGTCAGCTGTATTAGATAAAAATAAAAGAAAATATAAACATGATGGAAGAATTTAAGTTACAGGAAATAAAAATATCAGTATTCAAGTTCTTGCACAGACTCTGTCCACCTTTCCACCTCCCCAGAAATACATGTGGCTTCTCATGGGGTTCTAACAGCTATGCAGGTGGGAAGAATTAGCACTCACTCTGTAACTGTTTATTAAATACCTGTGGGAGTACAAGGGGAAGAACTGGAATAGTTGGAGCATTCCAGGTTCTTCATTACAGGAAGGCTGCTTTCTTATCACTCCATCCTGAGACAGAAAGATTGAAAATTCCCCTGTTGCTATTTATTTCTGAGACGGGATAACACCTTTAGAAAAGTGGAAATAAACTGCATTCAGGTAGAGGATAGAAGCAGGTTTTGTGCTGAGATAAGGAGTGAAAGTGAAGGCTACAAGGTGTTTGTATCCATGATCCAAGCAACAACTTCTCTATAAATAACTGAAATACTGGGTCATTCACTTTACGTGGCCTTTCATCCTAACAAGTATTAATGTTTAACAGTTTCCAAATGCTGTAAAAAAACTAATTAATCCTCTGACACATCTGTGAAATAGCTTCTTACTTTAGTGATAGAGAAAGCGTAACCTTGTTCAAATGACTTGCCCAAGGCCATGCAAATCAGTGACAAACTCAGCCTGAAAACTCTTGAGTTCTTAATGACGTATTCAGCTGCCTGGAACATCTCACCACTGTCACCATTGTTACAGTACATATAATCATATTAGTCCCAACTGTGTATGAGTGGTACAGCACAAGCATCCTATATAAACCAGGGTCTCTGATTTAGCAATGTAGTTCAAAGACTTCAATCCCACTGTAATTCACCTGCCAATGCACTGGAAGACATAGCTTTGGATCCCAAAATCTTTGCGGTATGAATAAGATCTATGAAGGACCGTGAACACCTGTCACTATTGATAAAACAATGGCAATTACGGCTGCTTCTACTCCACACTAGTGAACTGAGCATCCCTGTGGACGTGCATGGGCTTTCAAGCCAGCTGGCACAGCCTGGCATGCAACTCCACGGGAGCTCTCTTGGTCTCCACAGCAGGGTGGCTGCACACAAGAGTACCAGCGGGGAAGATGCCTGCCGTACCTCCACCGCTGAGCGGCACCGAGCTGGCGGTATGCTCGGAGGCATGGCAGGGAAGGCCACTACACCCTGGGCTCTGCAGACAATCATATTCCCAGAGCGCTGAGGAACACTCGGTTTTATTTACAAGCACAGGCACAAGAGTATGTTAGTCCTCCACAGGCAGAATCCTGTGCTAAGAATTTTATCTGCTATAAATCAACAAACGAACAGGTAGTTTTCATGGCAGCATTAACAAACATGCAACAATGTACTTTTATGTGTGAGGCTCATTTTTGGCCTTTCTACAGATTGGTCTTTAAATTAGGGTAGAAAAATGGTAATCCACCTGTGCTCTGACATTTCAACACTAGACCAAGGGTAAGGAATACCACAGCCAATATCCAACAGAGAAGAAAATCATGTGTATTTCCAGATGCACCATCCCGCAAAGTGACTCTAGGAAATACGCAAATAGACTTTTCGGGGAATGTAGCCTGAGACCATCCACACAGCAGGGAGGAAGGACTAACTATCCTAGCATCATTTATACCAGGGATTTCAGAAAAAGACATATTTGCAAATGGACAAGAAGTATCATGAAAAATATCGTTACACTTGTTCCTCTATCCAAATAATTTGTGTAAATAAAGCCCCATGAAGGCTTGTACAATGGGAGTCAACTTGCAAGCCTTATGAAAGAGGAAATGCAGGGCGATGCGCATTGCCTGCAGCGCCAAGCAACCCGGGACAGATGACTTTACCTGCAAAGGCAACAGAAATGGCATGTCAGGGGCAGCGATGCAACAACTCAGCTGATCTTATTAGAAGCTCTGTTTCTGTGGAATCCTTGCCAAATTTAAAGCTGCTCTCCCCAAAATAAATCTCCTAAAGGAGTGCCGCTGCCACATTACCCCTTCCTGCAGGAAATTCTTAGCACAGCTGTCCTTCCAGTCCCCACACACCCATGCACATGCGCCTGCCCTGGAAGACACTTAGAAAAGCCTGCCTCATAAAGGGAATCTTATAAATATTTACACTGCATTTCTATATTTAGGCATATTACTTCTACAACAGCAACAAGGCTGTGTTAAAATCATTTTATTTAGAAATCAGGGAAAGCAAACAGCAATAAATAGAAACCCACAGAGACAGCAGGCTACGATATTATTGGAAATTACATTTATAATACTGTAACATGGTAATGCAAAATGAAAGTTGTACAACTGCCATTGAAACTGCAATTTCTTAAACAGAAAAACAGCAGGGTATGAATGTGTTACAATGCTGTAAACCGAGGGCTAGACCCAGCTTCTCCTTTCACTGACACTGGGCACAAACCCAGCATAATTCCACTGATCTTAAGTGGTGTAACTAGAAGCAAATTTTGCCTTTAGAAGGCAAGATATGAAACTTCGTTTCAGCAGATAAAAAGACTTTAGCTGGAGAGCTGTGAAAGTGGGAGCAGTAGTTTGTTTTAGTGGCCTCAGGAAAAATTCACTTAATACTTTTGGGTAATGCAAAGCTTTGAAAACCTGAATGTTTAGATGCCTTCTGAGAACTCCTGAGAGAAGTACAAGTGTCAACGTGCTGCTATTTGTCAGCTCTTTTAACACCGGGGAGGGGAGAGGAAAAATAAAAATCAAAAGGTATCTACATGCCATATTGCCTGGTAATATTTGTCACACGATGTCTTCTTGATCACAGAGCTACTTACATGTGAGGTGAACCTGATGTGCCAAGAAAACCCACTTAGGTTAGCAGAATTATTAATGACAAAGTTAGGCTTGGGGGTGCAAGAGTTTGCAGGCTTGAGCAACAAGAAATTAAAAAAAAAATACAATTTCTGGAAAGTGCAGAGTAACTACCTTTTCAGTAGCAATGGAGTCACAACTCTTACAAGATAAACAGTATCTTGTAGACCATAGGATGCATTTTTTTATCCTTATTGCTAGAATACCAGGTCTTTGCACTAAAAGGGTAAGGGTCCTTTTTAAGTCGATTTCTCTGAGAAAACCAACCCCCGTGAGCAGCTTGGCCACCCCGTGTGACGGCAGCCAGGCCCGAAGGCGGTGAACCAACGGTGGCTCCCTCCACTACCTGCGGGCTCCTGCCCCCGGGCTGGGGCGGCCGGGCCGCGGGACCAGCGGGGCCCGCAGCTCACCCTGACCAAGCCCCGCCGAGCCTGGGCCCTGAACGCCTCCCTCCGGGAAGGCCCCACCTGCGGCCCGGGGCACAGCCACCGGCCGCTCGACCGCCACTATCTCCCCTCAGCCCCTGCCTCCGAGGGCCGGGACCCGCCACACCGCCCCCGCGCCGCTCCTCCTCACGGCCAGGCACCCGCCCGCGCACCACCTGCCGCCCTCCCGCGCCGTTTTGCCCTTTTTATTCCTTTTCCCCCCCAGGGGAAGGTGAGGGGGGACCCCCCGCTCCGCTCCCCCCGCCCCGGGGTCCCTCACGCCCCCCGGCCGCCCACCCGCGCAGGCGTGTCTGTGTCTGTGTCTGTGCGGAGGGGGCGCGGCGCGCAGGCGCGGTGCGGCACGGCCCGTTTCGCTCCGCGCCTTCCCGGGCCGGCCGGCGGGAGGGAGGCGGGCTGAGAGCGCTCGGCGGCGGGAGCCGCTCCCCTGGCGGCCGCCGGGGCCGAGGCAGCCGCGCCGGGGCCCTGCGGAGCTGCCTTGCGCGTCCAGCCCCCGCCCAGCCGGGTATTGTTCCCAGCCCGTCTCCGCCGGGGAAGTTTTGCCCTCGTCCCGGCTCCGCTCCCCGCCGGGGCGGGGCGGGGGGGCCGGGGCCCCTTTGTCGCCACCTCCCCGGCGTGCGGCGGCCGGCGGAGGGGGGCCGGAGGGGGGGGCGAGGCTCAACATGATGGCGGCCGAGGCCGGCGGTGAGGAGGGCGGCTCGGTTACCTCAGCCGGGACGGTGGGAGCCGCCGCCGCCGCCGGCGCGGAGCCGGGGCACTACCCCGCCGTCTGCCGGGCCAAGGGGCCGGGGCCGCAGGGCTCCTTCCCGGCCGGCTCCGGAGGCGGCGGCAGTCCGGGCGCCGGCCCCTCGGGTGGCCCGGCTTTGTGCTCGGTACTGGGGCTCCTGGAGCTGGGCGCGGGGCCTGCCCCTCCGGCGGCCGGCTCGGGGCAGGCACCGGAGGCGGCCCGGGCGACCGATCCCGGCACCGCCGCCGCCTCCTTTCCCCCGCTGCCGCCGCCGCCGCCGGTCCCCTTAGGCGGGGGTCTGGGGACTGTGGACGAAGGCGACTCGCTGGACGGGCCGGAGTATGAAGAGGAGGAGGTGGCCATCCCGCTCAACGCGCCCCCCACCAACCAGTGAGTAGCCGCCGCCCCGCCGGGGCCCGCCACGCCCGGCCGCTCCCCCCCTTGCCCGGCCCGGCCTGCCGCCGAGGAGCGGGGGCCGCGGCGCCGGGCCCCCACCTCTGCCCGGTGGAAAGTGTGTGTCAAACTCCCGTGGAAGTCCCGGAGAAGTTTTGCGCCCCCGCTCCCCCCCTCCCCGCCCCGGTTCCGCTCCGGCAGGAAGGCTGCTCCGCCGGGAGGGTGCCCGGGGACGGGAGCCCCGCTGCGGGCAGACCCGCCGCCCGGCCCGGCGGAGCGGGCAGCCCGCCTCCGCCCGCCGCTGCGCAGCCCGGGTGAGCGGCGGCAGCGGGGACGTGAAGCTCCCCCTCGCTTGAAGGGGGTGCTCCGATAATAACTGGGGTCAGCTGGTGGAAAAAAAAGGCGCTCTGCTCGAGCCGAGTTAGGTTTTTTTGCAAGTTTTCATAGCGATACTGCAGGCTGCCAGGAAGAGTGAGCTATTCCGGTTGTGGTTTAACTACCTGTTGGGGAGACTTTTCCAATCTCCGGTAGCGCCGTAGTCTTTCTCAGAAGAGCCATAAGCTTTATTTTTCTAAATAAAAGCTAACAAAAATGCTATCCAGGGTGTAAAATAATTCATGTACCATGTCATCATTTTGTATTGCATTGTTTTCTACTAAAAAAAAGAAGTATTTAGCTTTTCCTTTTCTTATACAAACATAGCTAAAGTAATGCGCACGTGTTTGGTCTTTTTTTAAATTCAGGCAGTCTTGAAACGTGGATTTAAAATGAATTATCATTAATTCTGCATTTTAAAGTGTGAGCAGAGAGGCTATTTTTATAAATAAAGTCTAACTGCTTTGCTGCTCAACCAATTTAAAATTAAGTTGTTTTTAATTAGATTATGTTTGGAGAGAGGAGGCAGTTGAAAAAAAGAAACTGTAAACCTGCAGTTAGGTTTTATTATACTTATCCATCCATTAGGTTAATCGGGATTCCTGCAGTGCTGGTAGTAGGAAGAATCTTGCACTAGAGGCAGACCAGTACTGTGTTTATATTGTGTGAAATATAAGATCAGATAATGTTATATAGAGTTCGTGTAATTAGTAAGTACTCTAAACACAACCTTTGGGTTTAACTATAGAAAGTTTGCAGGTTTACATACAGCACTGGCAAAGGTTGTATTAGAACGGAAAATAGCAGGTACCATATTCTCCCCAAAATAAAGTTGCTTCAAAGGTTTAAATTGCTCTCGTCAGTGTCTAGAAATACATTGTTCCTGAATTTACAGTGAGTATAGTCAACAGTCTAGGGTTTTGAGGTACAGGGTGGCAGATGTATTCAAGATATAGGTCAGAAAGTTAATCTGAAAACCCATCTGAATTTGGGTTCTTTTTTTACGTTCTCTCATAACTCCACTGTCAGAGAGTTAACTTCTGCGCTATTTCAGGTACTTTGAAGATTTCAGGAGCCATTGTAGTTACCAGGAGGACATAAAATGTAACATTATAGGATTTCTTTTAAATTAATCTCTTTAACCTTGACAGGCTTCCTAGTAATCCTTTATTCTTTTAGATTCTGGAGTTTTTGTGGAATTTTGTAAACATTAAGGCCTTGTTTTATGAAGACAGTGTTTGAATAGTCTTAAACTTTTAAACTTCCCTAACGAGCTAGAAATAGGATTAGGCAGATTTGACAAAGGGTAAGGAGAGAAATAGGAGCACATAAAAGCAAAGCTACTTCTTCAGTATTGTGTGCCAAGCTGGTGAGATACAGAATTCTGTTCTGGTTTTCTTTCTGAAAGATCAGACTGCTTCTTCTGTTAGACCTGGCTAAGTTCCTCGGAGAACTGAGGAAAAAGCCAAAAAGCAAGCTTTTTTGAAATATTTTTAGAAAGTGGGGTAGTTGTTTATGAATAATCACCTGTTTGATACTAAATAATTGTTACCACATCTACAATTCTGAGTGGAGTTTGCAGTCAGAATATTGTCTTGTGAGTCACATGCAAGCATGATGGTTAACTTCCATGTAAGAGGGTGTTAGATTTCTGACAAGGCGTAAATGCTAGAGGAAGGCTGCAAAGGCCCTGATTTTGTTTTGGTTGACAAGGCTACTTACCTTATTCAGACAAGGGGGACATTGAAGTTTTTGCAGGACCAGGGCATAGCTCTGCATAGTTACATGCTCTTCTCTTGAAGATTCTTTAATACAGAAACATCCAAGAAATAAAATGCATTTTAAAAAATGATTCAGAAGTTCATACCTCCATATACTTAACCTTTTTTCTTTGTAATTTTCTCCTTGGTGTGTGACTTTTCCATTAAAAAAAACTTAAGTTGGCTAATTAAAATAATTAGAAGCCTTTTTCCCTTTCATTCATCTCTTACTTGTTTTGTACAGCGTCAGTTTTTACCACTCTCAGTTAAGTCATTTAAATATGCCATATGTCGATAGTAAATTGTATCCTTTCAGTCCTGCTGTTTTATTTTGGATGTGCCCTTTCTTTGTAGTCATACCATCTGCTTCTACGGAGCTGAACTCTTTGATTTATTATCAAAAACAAAGATCAATATTGTCTATCATCTTATATAAGGAAAGGTCCAATAGACGTCTTTAAGAGGAGTAATTGATCTTGTAATTTAAATTTGGATTAAATTTCTCCAGTTGAATGTGATTACAAAACTGCTGTTCCATTTGTTTAAATATGACTGCCAGCTCCACCCTTTCCCGCTTCCTCCTAATTCATTCAGTTTTTATAGGAGGCGTGCAGGGTTGGCTTGATGGATAATTCCACAATTCTATCAAATGGTTTTGTTTCTTTGTCTTAATTGCTTACAATATATTATGTGTACATCAGGAAATTCAGAGTGCTCTTCACTCCTGGCCTCACTTTATGTGATATAAAATTACTATTCTCCTATAGGAGCATGAAAAGGCATTAATTTCTTTCATAACCGTAACAACTCACTAGGCTTCTTCGCCTTCCCATGGACATGCATCGCATTTTGGGACTTGCTGCATGGTTGGTTACTGATTCCAAACAAAAATACTGGTAAAAGTTGCTGCTGGTGTTTCCAAGTTCATACTCCAATCTTACATTAGACTTCTAAGTATAAAATGAAATTAAGCTTTCTGTATAAACTTAGATGCAACTTTATCACTTTTTCATCTCCTAACTTGTTTTGCAAATCAAAAAAACAAGACAAAACAAAACACATGCAACAACCAAAATCTGAGTGAGTTCCCAGTTTGCAAGTGTTAGGCCATAAGGGTGTTACAGACCAAATGTTTTTTTTAAATAAGAGTAAGTTTTTAAATACTGTATAGCTGACAGTCCGGCTTTCACAGTAACTAACCTGAAGGGATGGGAAGTGAAGCAGATGCAAGTTCTGCACTTCCCATCAGGATGCTGTAAATATAGTTTGTTCAGAGTAGTCAGGATGTGTTCGTCTTCGCTAGCAGGCACCTAATACACTTAATTTCCTCTTCTCTTTTCCACATACCTAAGGAAAAGGGGAATGTGTCTTCTCTTAGTGTGTTTTCTTTAATTTTCTAGCAGTGGGTAGAGATTGTCAGCATGTAACAGGTTCTCTTTATTCACAAACTCAAAATCCCTAAATAGGGTTGATTTTTTTTATCTTCTTTGATCCTAAGTGAAGCTGACTTGAGGATTGTCTGTTCACTGTGTGTGTGGTTTTTCATTTTTCTGGAGCACAGTAGTAGTATGTTTATATTGTAGCTT
Source organism: Platalea leucorodia (assembly GCF_965183815.1). Lineage (NCBI taxonomy): Eukaryota > Metazoa > Chordata > Aves > Pelecaniformes > Threskiornithidae > Platalea > Platalea leucorodia. Next base: position 83,224,818 of record NC_138858.1, read on the forward strand.
AATACTAGGGGGGAGGCACAGGATGCTAGGGAATAAAATGGGCAATTCTGTTTTGGTCATTTTTTTTCTGCGCTTTTTACCCCCTTTGAAAAGCTCTCTGACAGAGGCTGAAATAGTGTAAGGAAACGCTTTCAGATTTAATGAATGAATGCTATTTTATTTGTTGTAAACCAATGGTGTGTGGAATAGTTCAGTTATTTGTGTATTTGATTAAAAATCTTAGTTGACAAAATTATTTTAGATCCTAGTGTTCCACTGAGGCGGCAGAAGCAGTTCCAGTATATTCCAGCCAGACTGACATTTTTATACAGTGTTTTTTGAGCAGTAGTTATCAGTTTGAAATGAAAATCAGTTGAAATTGAAAGCTATCAACCATACAAAATGAAATAGGCTGTCAAAATACCGTCTGGTTAAAACAAATCTTACCCAAAGCAGATGTGTTCTTGCAGTCATTGTTGGTGCCTGTTGAGGCAACATAATAGTGAGAAAAAGAGCTGAAGATAGAAAGACGGATAGAGCAATATTAAATAAGCATGGGTTGCATGAAAGTAGAACATTTTTCTGCCTCAACATAGTGTGAAGTTCTAGTTTCTTCAGATGAGTGTCGAAGGTGGCAAGTCCAGAGTCCTGCAGTGTTTGTTTCAGTAACCTATGAAAAGGCATTTTTTTCTGAATAATTGTTAAAGGCCCTTTTCCATATTGATGAATGAATCTGAAAACTGAGGGGAAATAATATTGGCATGTTCAATAAGTTGAGTATAAACAATAAAAAATGAAATGTGATGTAACTTGATTTTAGTGTATGAGGTTTCTTTCCTGTTTAGCAGTTAATGTGGTTAGCAGGTAAACTTTTCTTTTTTAGATAATGAATTTCTTTATTAATTTCTGTTCTCTACTGAAGGGAAACACCTTACTTTTCCAAAGTTGATGGGTAGTGTGCTAATTTGGCAACTTAAAAAATAGACCTGAATATAAATCTGGTTTTAGTTCTGGCGAAATGTGTGGTGTAAGAAGTGCTGTCTTAAAAGAATGGTTAAAAGCAGCAGAGCAAAATTGTACCTAACCATATATAGGAAGTGAAGCTGTAAGTAAACTGAGTATGTTAGGTACGTATATAAATGGAAGCTTCAGGTGAAGAAAACCAGAAGTAGAACAGTATTTGATGCCAGGAAAAGTCTGAGGAGGATTTTTCAGTAGTTTAGTTAATATTTCTAGCTAACATAAGATGATGTTATTTTGTTTAAACAGTGAATAGAGTCTCTTGACCTGCACTTTAGCTAGTTTTTATTTTGTGTCATATATTGACTCCTAGAACTTCAATGTGGGACTTAGGCACTTCATCTACTGGCCTACCCTATTGAGAAGCTTAATATTGCGTCCTATTTCTTCACCTTTTCTTGTCTTAATGTTTTGTGGCTGGGGAGTGGGAAGGAGCACAAATTTTACCAGTGGAGGCATCTGTCTCTTCAGTGTAGGACCCCATCTGTGGTTTCAGCCATAAATTCTTAGGACTGTCATAGTAGTTTTCCAGTTGCTGACATATCTTCCTTTCTCCTTGAACAAAAACAAAAAAAAAATCTTGGTATTTGTCTCACTGGTAGGCACACTAGGAGGGAGGAGGAGGCATCTTGTTTTAACATTGTCTGTGTGCTGCACAGAAGTATTGCAGTGAAATGATCCTGTGTCCCTCCAGAGTATGGTCAGCACCAATAAAATCTTACCAGTGCTTCACAAGTTTTATATACTTTTCCTGTTTTATATACTTTCATATACTATATAAAGACTGCAGGCAGTCTTTAGTATTTTTTATTTTTATATACAGTATCTACTTTATCACTCTGGAGCAGAAAAAAGTTTCTTTTCTCATGTTCTTACATGAGTCTGTGTACAAATTACATTTTGCGTTGAAGGTGATGGGGAGTAGTTAGCCTGGATTTATGAGGGGGAAATCATGCTTAACCAACCTAACAGCCTTCTACAATGAGGTCATTGGCTCACGGGGAAGTGGGGAGAGTTTACTGCGACTTCAGTAACGCTTTTGACACCATCTCCCATAGCTTCCTCATAGACAAGGTGACAGCGTACAGGTTAGATAAATGGACCACGAGGTGGCTTGAAAACCAGCTGAATGGCCAGGATCAGAGGGTGGTGATCAGCGGCACAAAGTCCAGGTGGAGGAAAGTCACTGGTGGTGTTCCCCAGGGTGTACCCAGGGGCCAATGCTGTTCAACATTTTGATTAATGACCTGGATGCTGGGACAGAGTGCACCCTTAGCAGGTTCACAGACAATGCAAAACTGAGAGGAGTGGCTTAAACACCAGGTGGGTGTGCTGCCATGCAGAGTGATCTGGGCAGGCTGGAGAATTGGGCTGTGAGGGATTTCGTGAAGTTCAACAAAGGAAATGCAGAGTTCTGGCATTGGGGAGGAATAACTCCGAGCACATGCTTGGGGCTTACCAGCTGGAAAGCAGCTCTACAGAGAAGGACATTGGCATCCTGGTGGACAGAGCCAGCAATGTACCCTCACGGCAAAGAAGGCTGAGTATCCTGAGCTGCATTGGGAGGAGCATTGCCAGCAGCTTGAGGGAGGTGATCCTTCCCCTTTGCTCAGCACTGGTGAGACACATCTGGGTGCTGTGTCCAGTGCTGGGCCCTCCAGAAGAAGGGAGACATGACCTTACTGAAGCAGGCCCAGTGCAGGGCCACCGAGGTGATGAAGGGATTGGATCATCTGTCAGGCAAGGAGAGGCTGAGGGAGCGGGGACTGTTCAGCCTGGAGAAGAGGAGGCTCAGGTGGGTCTTATCCATGCATATAAGTACCTGATGGGAGGGAACGAAGATGAGGGAGCCAGACTATCCTCAGTGGTGCCCAGTGATAGGGCAAGAGGCAATGGAAACAAATTTTAAAACATTGAAATTCCATCTGAATACAAAAAAGTGCCTTTTTTTATTGGCTGGGTGTTCAAACAGTGGGAGATGTTGCCCAGAGAAGTTGTGGAGTCTCTGTCATTGGAGATGTTCATTATCTGCTGAACGTGGCCCTGAGCAACCTGCTGTAGCTGACCCTGCTTGAAGGGAGTGGGGATGGGGGGGGAAGGTTGGACTGGATCCCCAGTGGTCACTTCCAAGTTAAGTATACGTATAAATATACGGTTCATAGTTGAGGATCAGTGTTGCAGGACCTATTTGCTGAAAATTGTTACTTGAAGTAGGCAAGAATCATGTTAGTGGCCATAGCTAGTAGGGAAGACTTTAAAGGAAAGTACAAGTAATACGCTAGATGGGTAAATAGAATATTTCATTATTTTCTATGTAGGCAGATCTCCTAATTTCTGCTGTAAAAGCTCAAGAATTTGCTTTTTAAAAAGGTCTTTCTAAGGTAGCTAACAGTGCTGCTTAAATATTTAATAAATTTGCTTGGAATGTCTACCTTTTCCTTCTAAGTTACTTTTTTATTACAATTATTAGTGTGTACAAGTTAATGTGTACAAACCAATGTTGCTAAATTAACTTGAAAGCTCCAGTCATATTTCAGGAAAGGAGTATCAAGGTTGCCAGGACACCCAGTGTATCCAGTCAGTGTTCTAGTAAGTTAGCAGTCTAATTCTTGTGATGATCAGGCCCTAAAAAAGTAATTTTAATCTTCAAATTTTGCTATTTTCGGCTGCCTCTCAGGCCAACTTCATACCAATTCTTTTTTTTTTTTTTTTTTTTTGTTGTTAAACTGAAATAGTAGTAGTTGTTCATCCTCAAGTGCTAATTGGGATTTGTAAGTATACAGTTTCATCAGGGTTGGAACATATAGAATCAGAGAACCATAAAACAGCCCAGGTTGGGAGGGACCTGAAAGATCATCTGGCCCAGCCTTTTATGGGAAAGGGAGCGTAGTTGAGATTATCTAGCACCCTGTGCAATTGCATCTTGAAAACCTCCAGTGATGGGGGCTCTACCACATCCTTGGGTAGTTTGTTCCAGGAAATAATTGTTCTCACTGAAAAAAAAAAAAAAAAAAAAAAAAAAAAAGTACTGGAATACAGTGGATGGTGAGGTCCCCCTGAGCCTTTTCTTTTCCAGGGAGAAGAGACCTAACTCCTTCAGTATTTGCTCATGGGGCAGGTTCTCCATCCCTTTGATCATCTCATGGCCCTCTTTTGGATCCTCTCCAGTCTGTCTGCGTCTTTCTTGAATTGTGGGGACCAGAACTGGATTGTACTCCAGGTGCAGCCTGACAAGCGCTGGGTAGAGTGGGATGATCACGTCTTTCTCTCTGCTAGCAATGCCCCTGTGGATGCAGCCCAGGATCTGATCTGCCTTCCTTGCTGCAGCAACATACTGCTGACTCGGATTCATCTTGTTGTCCCTCTCAGCCAGGCTGCTGCTCGGCCACACAGACCCCAGCCTGGACTGAGGTCTTTGGGTATGTCATCCCAGGTACAGGACCTTGCACTTGTCTTTGTTAAACTTCATACTGTTCTTGCTAGCCTACACTTCCAGCCTGCCCAGCTCTCCCTTCTGGCGCGTCTGCCTCACCACCTAATGTGGTGTCATCAACAAACTTGGTAAGGGTGCTTTCAGTCCCATCATCCAGCTCATTTATGAAGATGTTGAACAGCGTAGGGCCCAGTATCGATCCCTGGGGGAACGCACTTGTGACAGGCTGCCAGCCCGAGTACAAGCCACTGATCACCATGCTGTCAATATGGCCCGCGAGCCAATTTCCTACCCATCTTGCAGACCACACATCCAGTCTGTATCTTGCCAGTTTGTGCAGTTAATGTTAGTGTTGAAACGTTAGCTGTATGTAATTATATTTGAAGAAGTTGAGTATGTAACCACATGGGAATATGTAAAATGTTACAGTTTTCTGTTAAGGATTACTGTCATTGGCTCAGCAGGGGTAGGTATGTGATTTTCTTATTAATAGCTACTTACAGGTAGTTGGACAAGGGTTTCTTTGATGAACTTCCCCTTGCAGGGTACACTGCTTTCTTTTCCAGAGTAGTTTCCAGAAAACATCTAAGTTTAGCCAACCTTTGATAATCAGCTCAGGAATCGTATAGTAATTCTGTGTAAATTTGTGTGAGAAGTTTTTCTAAAATTTTGGTCTCCTTTTTTTGTTGTTGTTATTTTAAGTCCGCCCCTTGCTTTCTGTAAAATTATGCATATGTATGCAAATGTTCACCTGTGTGTTGGACACACACAAAAGGATATTCTGTCTGTGGCTTACTTACTGGGTTTTGTATGGTTATTTTATAGATAAATTGCATCATCTTTTTCTATATATAAAATTTAAGAGTAACCATAAATCAATCAATGCCTTTTTTATATTACCATCTGTTAGTAGAGTAAAACTGGAGATGTTACAAGATTCAAGCTTGGTTACTTGCTTAATCCAGAAGATTAAGGAATTGCTTGCATTATCTTGTTCATACCACACCTTTTCCCCAGATTTTTTCTTGCATAGATCTTTGTGCTTTCTGAGCATCTGTGGAGATTTTTTTGTTGTTGTTTCCACTCCTTGGCAATAAAAGGGATGCTAGAAAAATGTCTTTATTCCTCCAAAAGCAAAATGTTACCGGGCCTCTGTAGTACAATCATCTCATTCTATATTCAAGTCTAGAAACAGTTTTTTTTTCCATTTCTTAGTTGTACACACGGTTCTTTTATGTCACGCTGTTGGAGTTGTTGTAGATGGATTGTACTCTCTAGGTTATATTCCCCACCGTTCCTAGTGCATGTGGATATTGGACATCTTTTAATTCGGGGATTGTACCTATCTTTGATTTCTAGTGTATAACTGCCAGGGTTTTCTCATTATAGAAGCAGTTATCTATCCGTGGGTGCAATGCACCTCTCTAGGGAGGCATTCCAGCTTGCAGGAGGAGGTGAGAGTGGAGCACAAAACAAAAACCTGTGCTTGGTTAAAGAGGGTGAGGTGTAAGGAGGAGGGAGGTGAAGGAGCCTCTGGTACATTTAATGAAGTTAATGGCAGACAAAATGAACATCTTAGAAATTCCTTAATTATTGCCAAAGAGTATCTGCTGATTTGTATAGCAGTATTAACATGGTTTCTGTAGTAGCTACTCTTAGTTCAAACAGAAAAAGGTGTATTTTTGACCTGAGAGCACAAGTAAGAAGCATGTAAAATGGGAAGCTTCTTGCTAAAAACATTAATGGGTTCCAGAATTCACTTCCTAAGCTGATCTTTCAGTAAGAAAATGCAAGCTGTTTCAAGAGCTATTTTTCAGCCAGTTTAGCTATATTTCACCTGGTTATCGGTGGCTCTTGCGAAAATGAGATAGGCAATCAGTCTTCAGTAAATATATATCAGGTAGGATTGGAAGGAATCTTTTGGCTATGTTGGATATTATGCTGTTGTCACGTCTCTGTCTCTTTTAAAGCTGATAGCATTGTTCGTTACAGCAGTTGAAACTTTTAGAACTTTTCTTCCTTAGTGAAGTTATTTAAATGTATTCGTTTTTGACTGTATGCTTATCTTGCTCTTTCATCTCTGCATAGTCTTTTTGTTAAGATGTACTGAGGTTTTTGGTAGTTCGGTTTTGTTCTAGCCCAGAGTTGATCTAAACTCTGCTGAAAGTGCTTTAATGGCTTCTTTCGGAGGTGTGTGCAAGTCCCACGGTTAACATGTTGGCACAGCTGATGTACTGAGGAGTGCCTACGGTAGTGACTTTCTACCTTAGTTGGCTGGTTCCTAGTGTTGAAGTGCAGCATGGTTCAGTTTTCCACATGCTGTTTCTAAGGGGTTTTGGAAGAGTCAAATGAGAAAAGCAGAATTATTCTTCATTAGGCTTACAAGGGTATGCTTACATGCATTGTACCACCTCTTAGAAAAGTGTATAGGGATGCAAAAGGGATAAAGACCCCTCCCTCCCTTGCCTAGAAGAGTATGTAACACTCAGTTTCATGTATACTGGACAAAGAATAGTTACTTGGCTTCAACTGAGTTTTCAGCTCTTGTTTCATTATCTTAAAGGTGCATGCAGTGTAGTAGTTGATACATATTTGCAGAGCTTTTTCTGGCAGGAAGTTCTTTGTGACGTGGAGAACTGCAAAGACTCGGTCAAAAATTGGTAACTACTGAATAGTAACTAATGAGACAGAAGAAGGATGTGAATTAAGTCAAGTCTGAGTGAAACTTAATTTAATCTCTACAAATAATGTGCATGAAGGAAGTAATGCAGCCTTACAAATCTGACAGAGATGAGGGATACAGTGTTAAAAGGCAGAGTCTGGATAAAAATCATAAAACTAAGAATGCATTTTAGGCTGAGAGAAACTGTAAGACTGAAATGGAACTTGAACAGTGAATAGGAGCATCAAGTCTTCAGATGGAAGGCTTCAAAGGGGATGGCTGGTGTTAACAGGATAAGAAGAAACAAATCGGAATGCAGGATATTTTGATGTGGTTTTTTTCTCCTCTGTTTTCATGAAACTATACTTGAGATTTCTGTGTGCCTTTTGAAATTGAAGATTTTCCCAGTTCAAGGTAATCATCCTTTGCTTCTAATGGGAACAGAGCTTATGGAGTCTCAGGAGGTGATAACAAGAATCTGTAATGTGTGAAAGGTACTAAGGCAATGACCAAATTGATAGGAGGGGAACTCTGGCCATGACTCCTAGAAGTTCTGCATTCTTAGTATGGGTTTTGTTGAAGCAGCAAGGTATGGCTAAGAAGAGCTTTGAGTGAATTGGATATGGCATTTGATGACTGTTTTTCCTGTGCACCGTAACTTTTTTCTAGACGGAAATAGAGAGGTCTGCAGCTATTATCAGCATCTACATTTGTACTAAGTTGCTGAAAAACACTTTTACTTCCCTTCAGCACTTTCCCTTGCATTCCCTCCTCCCTAACCTACTGCGTTCCTAAATAAAAATTGCAGTGTACTGTAACAGCAGAATCCTTTAGTGGAACAACAGAGTTTCATAATATTTGCTTTTCCCACATGTAAAAAGGAAATATGTAAATGAAAGGATTTGGTTGAACAATGTGACATGCTTCCACACACAACAGCAGCTGCCTCCTTCCAGATGGTGAATTCACCATCTGCTACCTCTTTGTGAGCAGCCTGTGCCTTGCATGGACCTTGTGGTGTGTCCATGTTGGGGGCCAAAAGTCCTGCTACTGCACCATGAGCTTGCTAAAGGAATGCTGTGTAGTTGCATGCCTGCTCACAGTAGAAAGTGCTGGCTGGGCCTAATGAGGCTGGTGTAACTGGGTATCTGGTACCCGGCATCTTCCGTGGAGCGCAGGAAAATTAAGGAGTTCTTGTTTGCAGGCCAGAAGTATCAGCTCTAACTGCAGTGCAGCTCATTTCATGAGGTTCATCACCTGGCTCGTGGCTGTCAGCCGCATGATGTGTCTGTAGTGTTGGGACCATTCTCCTGTGCAGCTGTATGTTCCTTGTGTGTATATATAAGCTGTTTCTGGTGTTGTGTCTGTGTTCTGTCTGTTTGCTGTAACTGAGGTTGTGATACATAGGGTTGGAGTTTTGAATGTGCTGCTTTTGATTTAAACTGGCAGATGGGAGTATTTTCTTGCACAGCTTCTGACTGCTTTGTGAAACATGGAAGTCTATTACTGGTATTCTCTTAGAAGCAAAATAAAGGTCGCAGTTTAGGTAACAAGTTTACAAGCTTTTTACAGCAGTTAAATGGGTGGTCATGGAAACAACCACCTACATTGAGATCTATATTTGGTAAGACATTTTATAGCTGAATCACTCCACAACATTCTGTCGCAAGGCTACTTGTGTTTTCTCTTTTAATGCATCTCATAATAGCTATTGTATTGTCAGGGCGCTAGTTGTGATTCAGAATGTCATTTAATTATGTTTGCTCACAACACTGTGAAAATAGTGGATTGTCAGCATTTAAAAATTGGCAAAGTTAATGTTAGAAATACAAAAGTGTTCCTAGGTAGGACTAGGCAAGCAAGCAGAGGTGACTGACTAGAAATGATAGGGATCTTGTCTTTGGCAATGATGAAGGATATACATCTAAGTGGTAGTGAGTTACGGTTTTGAGTGCATGCATTTGGTAAGTCACAGCCACAGGGGCAACTTTCTATTTACAGCTAGCCAGGTTTTTTTATTTGATACCCTCCTATCCAAACCTTAATTCCTTTCATGAGACTTGTAGTGCCCTATAGGTAGCACTCCCTTTTACGTCTGTTCAGGAGCTGTGTTGGAGGTAAATCAAGAGATCTGGTTAAGCGTTGCTTCTGACTGTGAGCACATTAAACTTGAAGCTGTTAAAAAAACTGAAGCTGTTGATCTGGGCCTATAAAACTCGAAATGGTGCAGAGCCTCCAAAGAGGGCAAGGTAGTTTCTTATGATGTATTTTTTCAGAAACACTGAACTCAGCTTCGTTGAGATACCTGATTGAGGGTTAAAGCTAGAACATCTGGGATTTATTTTATTTCAGAAGGTCCTGTCCTTCCGAGTGTTCTGCACTCTTTGTTCTCTAATGAAATTAAAATGAGTAGGGCAGGTTCTGTAGTTTAGTCATTTCTGTTGTACCTTCTTTCATTAACATTGAGTATGGGATGGATATTCCTTTGTAACTGGTAATACAGCATAAGTGATCTTAACATTTCTCACTAGTATGAATTTATGCGCAGTGCATTAGCCAATATTCACAGAAAAATTGATCTATGGATGTATTTCAAAGCAAAAAAATCCCACAACCTTTTAATGGAATTATTAAAAACAAGATAATGCCACTCCTTAATTGAGCACTTGATAACCTTAAATCAGATCAAGTACTGCAATTTTGTAAAATAGTCTTTACTATTTACTATCAAACTACTTGAAGATAATGACACAAAGTTGCAGAGTGCATCTTCATATAATATTGAAAACAGGTGATAGCGGGATGAAATATAAGATGTGCACTTCTAAAATGAAGTCTTTCAACACCATTATACTGTATATTGCTTGAATAAAATGGTTCTGTCTAGTAATGAAACTCTGCTCTCTGGAAAAATGCAGTTATTTCCCAACAAGCGTTTTGCATACTCTAATGGTATCTTAAAAGCTTGTACTTCAGTGTGTATCCTGTTTTTTAAAGATGTGTGCTATCTGCAGAGGCTTCCTGAGGATATTACTTGAGCTGTTTTCTGCTATAATTGCTCAATATTGACTGCTCTACTGCCATTTGTATCTTGCTATCAGTTGGTAGTTAAATTCAGTGTTAATGCTTATTTCTGTAGCTAGTGGTATAGAGTAAGTTGTGCATTACACTAATGCATAGTGAGCTGTAAAATGCAGTGTATTTTGTGTCAGCTATTAATATTTCAAATGTGTTCAGTGACACTGAGTTTAATTGCCCTTAGAACTTAACTAGAAATTTTTATTTCAGAAAACAAACCTTTTCTGAAATGGGGGAGCAAATAATTTTTAACCCTGCTTCTACTTTACCTGGTAATAAAACTGTTGAATGGGAGAGAATATATATAGCCTGTTCAGCGTTAGAGGAAGTGATCTCCAATATGTGGGATATACCTCTGTGTGTGTGTGTGTGTGTGTGTATATATATTGCTGTCACTGGTAAGGAGTGAGTTCTCTTTGTTCAAAGCTTCCGGTCTTAAAATTTGAGCACTCAAGTTTGTGCTGTCATTGTAAGACATCCCGGTCCCTTACAGAAAAGTTGAATGTTTTGTTTGCAAGTAATCCTGCCTTTTGTTTTCCTAGTATATTTTTTATTACTAATTTGCATTCTTATTAACACTCCCTCCTTCCCCATTTCGAAGGTATGCCTTGTAATGCAATGTGTCTCTCAATAGAGTTAAGATTATTTTTCTTAAGTGGGTGATAAATAGGAACAAATAAAAGCTTAGTGAACCTATTGTTAATTTAAAATAGGCTTCATAGAATGTTGGTTTCAAAGAATTTCTTGATCAGAAAGGTTTCTTGGGTGGGGGGCGGGGCGGGGGGGAGGGCAGTCCTTACTTCGTGAAAGTTGGTCTATCCAGAATAGCAAAGCCCAGTTGTTCTGACAGGTACTGGGAATGAACAGACTCGTGTTTCAGCCATGTTGCGCACACAGAGAAGCAGAGTATTTCGTTGTAGGTACTTCAAAATAGATTGTCTTGGTTTTGTTTGATTTCCTAAAGGACCCTCCTGGCAGAGGTAGTATGATCCACTTTTTTGCAGACCATCTTTGAGCGACAGGTTTCTGTCCATGAGGCTGCGTTGCTCTGGAATGGGATGAAACAGGATCTCGCTAGGCTAGGGTAGCTCTGCCTGCAGCAGCCTCAAGTGCTATATGTTGTACTGACACAACAGTGCTTTTTCTGGTTTAACTTGTTTTGATCAGGATGAGGAAGAGAAGCAAAGGAGAGCTGTAGTAGCAAGCACACAGCTTTGCCAGGATAAACAGTATCTATGCTGGTGCTGCTTCTGCTGGTGTACACGATGTTTATCGGTTTAGTCTATCTGATTTTCATTCTGATAAAAGCTCTCAAAACTTTTGCTTCCATTTCGTAGAAGAAAAATGCTTCTGGTTAGATTTTATCAACAGCCCAGCTATTCTCTTTTTTTTTTTTTTTTTTTTTTGGAACTGTAATCTGTGTAGTTTTTGGTATTCTTGCATATATTAGTTCAAAAGGTCATTTACATCTCTCTTCCAAAATGCATTTTTATGACTCTTGCAAGACATATGTGAACTGTTAGAACTAAAAGGCAAATGGTCTGAAGTGGTAAATGATTTAAATTGTCTGAAACAGTGGCTGTATGGAAGCTGATGTTTTCTTGAGTATGGAAAATAAAAGTTGAATTAAGCATAGTTAGTTGATGGATGCAGTGCTAATAAATTATTACAGTATGTAGCTCTGGAACATGCTGTGGCTTTGTGAGGGTGATGAGAACAATGCTTGGCTTTATATTTGAATGGCGCTCTGCATTGCTGCCTTTTTTTTTTAAAAAAACAAAAACTAATACTTGATTATTTGGAGTAGAACAAGCATTCTGACAAAAGCTGTGTAAATGGAGGTAAGGGGAATGAATGCTTGAATGGTAACAGACTAACCCTTACTTTAGACTGAAGTGTTCCTTTGTCATATTTTGCAGTCTGTGATTTGCCACGCATATGCACTTGCTTTTAATTGATAGGGTATGCGTTGTGATTTGAAAAGACTGTTTTGGGGCTGGATGGTGGTCTGGTGACTGCTGTCACTCCAGTTCGGTGCAAGCTTTGCCACAGCAGTATCTGTGGCAGCTGAGAAACACGTTGTTAAAATTCACTTCTCAATTTATGCTTTTGGAAAATCCAGTCTGAACTGAAGCCTGTCTAGGCTTAAAATACAACAGTCTTCCAAGTCAGGTCAGTCACCTCTGGTTCTGTTTATTTAAAATAAGCAAATTAGGGAGGAGAGAAAAGGTGATGATGTGTACAGAGTGTCCGACCCTCAGGATGATTCGCTTGGAGAAGCAGGTTACCTGAAAAAGTATGCTGTCTTAAAAATACTGTTTATTCGAAATAAGTAAACTGGGAGGTTGAACAGGTAAAGATGTAATAACTTTGAAACGAAGGTTTGGGGCTGTATCAGTTTTGACTGAAAGCTTTTGTTAGTTTCATAGGTCTCTTCTGTGAGAACAAACAAAAACCTTAAGTTCTAAGGACACCCATTGTTCTTTTCTCAGGTGGTATCATGGAAAACTTGACCGAACAATTGCAGAAGAACGTCTTCGACAAGCGGGAAAACCTGGAAGTTACCTTATTCGAGAGAGTGATCGGAGACCAGGTTCATTTGTGCTTTCATTCCTTAGTAAAACAAATGTCAATCATTTTAGGTGAGAATTAAATGTTTTACTTTAAAATACTGTGATCTGTTTATTTTCGGTTTTAGGACACAATAGAGTACAAGCAGAAAACAATCGTATTATAATTGAATATTTTGGACTCTTTATTTTTGCATGGTACAGCTTCTTACTCATGTTTAATTGTTTTAAAATATTCTGCTTAAAAATTACTTCATAGGCTAAAGAACAAAAATTTGAGGAAACCAACAATATCTGGATAGAGAAGCCTGTCTAAAGTGGTTGTGAATAGACTTAAAGCAGCATACAGGTTTCATTAGTGAGTCAAGGAGATGGTTTTGAGTCTGTTTGGTAGCAGCCGTTGTGGCTCACAGGATATACTTAAAGTGCTAGCACATCTGGTTGCTTCCTTAATTTTGAGGGGAACGTCCCCCAGAAACCAAAAAAAACCCAAGAAGAAACAAAGAGATTATGTATTTAATAATCCAAAGGTTTGCTGGAAATGGCTTTCAGTATGTGTTAGAATTAATTGTTCTAAATACAAGTAGCTCTTTATCCAAAGTTGTAACTAGGTTTATTTTACCTTTGCCAAACTGTGTAGGTTAGTAAGTTCATTTGTTCTTTAGTGTAAATGGGATGTATTCTGAGAAGAGCTTGAAGGTTAGTCAGCAAGTGGAGTGCTGCAGTGTAATGTTCATCTTTACAAAATAGGAAAACAAATGTTTATTCAGCAGTAAAAGAAATCTTTGTCAGTTGTCTTGATAGCAACAAACAAATTCAAAGCAAATTCTTCAACTTCTGAAAGTAGTAATTATCCAGAATACCAACATACGAGCCACTATGTGCATGGTTTGCAAATGTAGGGAGTTTTTTGGTTGCATATGCTGTGTGATGAAATGTGGTTCAGGGGTCCTGCTCTACCATTGACATGAAGGCGTAACTCTCTTAAGCACAGACAATGTAGCACACAAATAGTATCTCAAGTTTGCATCTTGCCATCTGAGCTATCAATTTCAGCTTGTCAGCTCTAGTGATACTTGTTTGGGAACTGGTTACTGTGTAGCAGTAACAGAAAAGTAAACCCTGCTAATACTTGCTTTCTAGTGCTGTTTTAAGACTCCTGGATTATTTTTAATAACTTCTCCTTTTGAAGCCGGTATCAGGCAATTGACTAGTGGTTCATGCCCACCATAAAAGTGTTTCTGGCATCTCGGGTAGAAAATAGTCTAATGATCTCTGATTCCCTAAGGAAAGGGTCCTTACAGTACTTTCAAACCTTAAAGAATCTTCCATTCTGAGATCCATAAAACACAGCAAGGGAATCTGTTAGTTAATACTATTCTTCAGAGATTGGGCATGTGTTCAGTTTCATTCTTCGACTGCCAAGTGTATACTTTTAATTGTTATTAGAGAGGCAAGCGTTACACTCAGAAACATTTTCAACCTCGAGAATGGCAGCCTTAAAGTAATTTCAAGCAAATACAGGGATGGATCTCCTATGTCCCATGGAGTAGAAGTGCTATTTCCACCAAAGCTTGATCTTTGCCAATTGCAGCCTACCAGGAATGGGTGAAACTTCCATTGCTAAAAAATGTCCCTCATATTTTGTTTCCTAAAAGTGTTATTTTTTGCGTTAAACTTCTCTTAGATTTCTGTGCAACTGAAATCTCAACATTTTCCATGAAATTTCTTAAACTCATTTAATTCTTTTGGTGCCTCTTGAAAGTTGCATACAGACGTATATGCTCATGCGCCATATGATTGTTTTATAACATATGAAATCTGTCAAAACTAAATTTTTTTCTCACTGGAGTGTTACCTTTTTTTGGTGAGTCAGAGTGATACAAAATATTTTGAAGGAAAATACTTGTCTTCCAATCTTGTCCTCTGGAATTTTCTGTGATTACAGAAGTCTTTCTGTATTTGCTGTCTCAGTGTTCTGAAGAAAGGTTTAATTTAAGCTTGATAAAATAATAATCTGAAACACTAGATTTCATTTAGAACCTAATCTCTATTGAATAATTTACCAAGGAATCTTACAGAAAATATGCCAAAAGATCTAGCCTATGTCCTTAAAGTTATATTGTTTTCTGACTCCCGTTGCAGTTCTATATACTTAAAAACTTCAGATTTCATCTCTGAAGATTCATCTTTGTATACATGTTACATCACTCTTTGGGAGAAACAATTTAGTTCAAAGAATTGACTGAGAAAGAAGCTTTTTGGGGCAGGAATGTATCAGAATACTGACCTGCTAAAGAAAAAGAGTAAAAATGGAAGAAACCAATAAATAGTGTACTCATTTGGGATGAAGGATAAGTTTCTTGGCAATTGAATGTTTGGGGTTTTGGTTTTCTCCCCCTTTTGTTTTTGAGATGTTCACAAGCTTTGTGAAAAGGTCAAACATGAAGTACAACACTAAGAAGATTGAAATATGTTTATTCTTGGTACTGTAATTTATTTTGAAATATCCTTAAGATAATTTGTCTCTCTTCTGGAAACTGGAGAGACAATTAACATGAGCTTTTAGATTTTAATTTTTTTTTAACGGAAAAATTTGCTTAGCTTGGTAATAATTTGTTTCCCAATTTCTTACATTTTTGTAAGAATGCAAG
The DNA here is from genome assembly GCF_965183815.1 of Platalea leucorodia. Classification (NCBI taxonomy): domain Eukaryota; kingdom Metazoa; phylum Chordata; class Aves; order Pelecaniformes; family Threskiornithidae; genus Platalea; species Platalea leucorodia. The sequence continues at coordinate 83,240,214 of NC_138858.1, forward strand.
TGAGCTCCTACTCAGGACTCCTGTCTGATTTCTGTGTTGCTGGAAAAATTGAAGTCTGCTTGGTGCCATCGATTTACATAATGTGATCATTTCTTTGGATTGTCTAGTCAAAAATATTAAAGTTGTTTCAGCTTAAGTACTTCTTCACTTTTGCAAATGACTCTTGAGTGTAACAGGAAGGTTATATTATATGTTACAAATACTGTTAGCTCTTTTACCTAAATAAGTAATTTCTGACTGCTTTTAGAATTTGGATGTGAACAGACATAGTACTTCCCATTTTTGATATGACAGTGCATTAATGAATCTCCGTACTTTCAGAAAAACACAATCCTTAAAGGATAATACGAACAGTCTTGTAAAGACTTCTTTATTGTGTTAAACTACTGAAATGGTTTTGTAAGCTTTTTTCCTATTAGTTAGCACATTTTTAAATTGAGTATAAGGAGATACTTTGATTATTCCAAAGTAATTTCTTAACTTTTAATATGGATGCTAAACTAACTGTAAGAAAGTGACTAATTTTTGAAGGTGGTTGTTTTCTGCATTGTATAATCAAGTGCAGTTACTTGTTGCTAAAATATTTTAATACTTTGTTAAATTTATATAAGCCTGTCATAAAAGGTGCATGTCCTGCATGATACAACTAATAATGCTGTTGTGTCTACTAGTGCATTATTTCAGTTTTCCAGGACACTCAAAATTACCTTTTTTTGTTTTATTTCATTTAGTTCTGACAAATGTACTGGCTTTTTTTGTGAATCAGCACTTCCTTTAGAGTCTTAAAATACTGGTGTATCTGCAAATTTTGATGAAATATTCATTAGCTAAGATTTACTTACATGTTTATAGAGAGTTTGTAATACTGCATTTTGCTGAGTGTGGACACTGCTTTAAAAATCAAACATTACGCTAATTTCCTTTTTTTTAAAAAAAAAAAAGTCGGTAGCAAAGAATTTTTTTTATGTCAAGCTTCTTTTTTTTTATTAACAGGATTATTGCCATGTGTGGAGACTATTACATTGGTGGACGTCGGTTTGCTTCACTCTCGGACCTAATCGGTTATTACAGTCATGTGTCCTGTTTGCTGAAAGGGGAAAAGCTCTTGTTTCCTGTAGCACCTCCCGAGGCAAGTAGTAAAATTTTTATAGTAAATTCTAAGTGTCATTTACTTAAATGCTCGTAACTAATCACCATTCATAGTTTTCTCTGGAAAAAGCATTGTAGGAAGTTTCCTGTAGTTCTACATAGGCTCAGCATATATTGAAATATAAGGAATATAAAAATGCATTCTTACTGATACAAAGTAATGATTAAAAAAAAAAATTGCTGTTTAATGAAAATGTGTAGTGAGAAAGCTAGATGCCAGGTGTTGCGGTTATCTCCAAATGTAGTAATATCATTGTATGTAAACAGAGTTAAACAAGAAAATTTGCAGTTCTTTGCTAGTAAAGAGCATCATTGTAATATAACCTCTACTGTTTTGTGATATTTTGTGTATCTAACGACGGGTTCAAAATATGCATCCTGGAAATAACCAAGGTTTCTGAAAATGGGGCTTCTTTCACAAGCCCATCCTTAAAACAATATAATTAATTAAAATGAAACAAAACACTGCGTAATGCCCCTGTGGCCCGAAACAAGACCCAAAACCTAAATAAAGATGTTTCTGAATGTTAAACTTCTGGAAATTTCCACTCTAAGTGGACGGAAGTTTGAAAGTTTACTTTTATGGGAATTATTTTACTGGTAATTTATTTTGAAGATGATAAACATACATTATCTGTCATGCTAGAAGATGAAACAAAATGAGAGCTCTCGTAGCTAACTGTATGAATTATGCTTTTCTAGCTCTCGGTGGTTTTGAGCTTTGAAAATTTAAAACTGGCAAGGAGGATGTAAGTGACTGTTACCAGTCCTTTGCCTTGGAATAGTGTTAACGCTGGGGAGAAGGATTCTACACTAGAAAGAGGGAAAAGTCTTATCTTTGTTCTCTTCTCTGAAATTGTAGCCTGTGGAGGACAGAAGGAGAGTTCGAGCAATTCTACCTTACACCAAAGTGCCAGAAACTGATGAAATAAGGTATGTTTTAATAATAGTAGCAGTTGTGAAATTCTCAAGAGTATTTATAAATACTAATGATTTAAGTATGTGTTCATATGCAGATACTGTCCAGTTGCATCTTAGAATTAACACAGGGTAAAGGATGATGCCTCTCTGCTTTTTGTTTGAAATAGCAATAAGACTTTATTCTTGGTATGTTTGTTTGTATTAATTGTAAGGGAAGTTACATTAGGTTTATAGCAGTAAAATTAGTAATGTTAGTTTTGAAGTATGTTTTATAAAGCCCTGCATCTTTCTCCAAGAGGTTAAATTTCTGTATGAAAGAATTCTGTGCAGAAATGCCTAATGTGAGTGTGTGAAATAAATGAGCTAGGCTTTTTTTTCCTGAACTGCCACAGAACTAACTAATCAGCAGATAAATAGTTCAAGCCAAACCAATTCTGACCATTAGAAAAAGAATGTGAGCATTGACTACTCATATATGGAAGAATAGAGTATTTAATGCCTTCTTTGAAATAAGAAAAAAGGAGCAATGTTAAAAAAGCTTTGCCTTAATGTTCTAGTATTCATTTTCTTACCTGTGCTTAGAAACTTGACGACTATTTTTTCTAAGTTCTCTTTACTTCTTTATCCATAAAATCATAGAATGATTCATCCAAGAATGATTCTCCCTTCCCTTCTCATCCTTTCCTCATTTTGGAAAGAGTCTGTATTGAACAAATGATACTTTCAAATGTGTAATCTCCCATGATTTTAAGACCTTAAAAAAAAAACTGAATTGCAGGCCCCTCTCTCATATTCTCATACTTTTCCATTAACTGTTACACACTTCCTTTCTAACATTGGTACCTCAATGATTTCTTAGGGATTGGCTGTTGTCCCCACTTTTCTTGCATTTTCATGAGATGCTATGTGGAAAGGAAACAAAACCAATGGTCTCATCCAGTAGAAGAGCATGTGCTGGTTACTTGGAATTGGTACTGCTTTCCTGAGATGTCAGAATTATTTTTTTCAGGTGGAAAATTAGGAGGATTTAAGAGAGATTCATAGTGGTTTCTAATCTCTCTAATGAGGCAGTCTTGGTTTCATAAGTTGATTTAACACACCAAGTTGGGAATTAGCTTGTTCTTGGGAGTATTAGACTAAGATATAGAGATAGGTATATAAGAGTTTTATATCCTCATCGGGATAGAAGTTTATCCCAAGGCTCACAGTCCAGTCATATCTGACCTCTTTAAAGAATGCTGTGAGGATATTTGTCTTGGAGATTATGTTTTTCTAAGCAGATGAGAAGACAGGGAATGGACTTCTAACTGCATATTGCAAGTAAGGCTTCCTACTATGTGTAAGAATAAAAAGATAAATTGAGTCCATTAAGTGGCTTATTGCACCTACCAACTTAAGAGGAAAAAGCATTTTATTACTTTGCTATCATAAGAAAAATTATGGAAAGTTATACCTTTTCTCCCTCTTTTAGGATACAGGAAAATGCAAAGTTCTGTGCTTGGGTTTTGAGATCCACATGGCTAAAATAGTTCTGTTCATGGCATAGCTGGGACCAAAATTCTCAGTTTGTTCTAGGTCAAATTAATAGGATCTTCAAGACTTTATGCATTTCAGAGAATCTTGACTTAAAATTTTAGTATCATAGTTAATATTTAGGAAGTTTGAAGTATTACAGGATTAATTTCAGCCTGTGTTCCATGCAGTAATTTAATGTATAGTTCTTTGTAATAGAGTTGATGGAGGGTGCTCTTGCTGTCTGTCACCCATTCTTAGGATTTAGGTTCATTAGCAGCTGAATTTATTCTGTGTTTTCAATAGTAGTTTGTTGGTTTTTGTTCTTTAATTCTTGCTGTTTGCTTTGTGCTCGAGTTAATGCCTTTTCTGTTAGCTTACTTCAAATGAGAGAAGTGCCATAGAAATTTCCTATGTAATTTTGGTCTGAAATAGTAGTTAATGAGCTTCAATACTTTATTGCTATTTCCTGTACCCTGATGTATCAACAAACTTGATTGAGAAGTCTTGCTGTGCTACAGTGAAAGGTTTTCATATGATCTGAGTTGGAGATAACACTGAAGGAGTAACTTGCACTAACCTTCCAGAAATGAAACTCCCTCAGGCATGTTAATGCTTCTTATTCATGTTTGTCTTGTAGCTAATTGCATGGCTTCTCTGGTAACTGTTCTGTACTCTCTTTGTAGTACTTGTCTTCATATGTGAGAACATAAAGAATAGGTTTTCCCTGAGCTTTTATTATACAAGATTAGTTTTTGATGAAAGGAGTATTATTTTCTTGTAGACTATTAAGGGTATCTCTGGTTATTTTACTTGTGTTTTGTATTTGATCCCTCTTGATAAAAGAACAATATTACTATCTTTTAATATTGTTGTGGTGTTATTTTTGTTTTATACATCCTTAGCAGACTTTGAAGTTGACAGAACTGAAGTATGTATTAGATACTAAACATAAATCAAAAGTATAAATACTCATATATAGTAGCCACTTAACTGTGAGGAAAAACACATGATGTGCTCAGCGTATCAATTAATGCGTTTTTCACAAACAGGTTTTCTCAAATATTTTGTGGAAATTATACTCAAGAATTCATTGTGTTCATTAAACTATATACTATGATTGTATCTCTGATTTAAATCTTGCTGTAACCCTCTTCAGTTTCCTTAAAGGAGACATGTTTATTGTCCATAATGAATTGGAAGATGGCTGGATGTGGGTTACAAACCTACGGACAGATGAGCAAGGTCTTATTGTAGAAGACCTGGTAGAAGAAGTGGTAAGTAATTTTTATATTCAAATTTCTTAAATGAATGAGATTTTTTTGCTGAAATAATACTAAAATAAACCAAATCTAGTGACATTTAATTGCCTGTTTTCTAGTTATCTACTTTCTAAACCTAGTAATTGGATCTACTTGTTTTAAAATAGTATAACAAACCTTTAAGCCTAATTCAGTATCAAAAATGTGCATATTTACGTGTTGTCCAAAGAGAAGTACAAATGAATGCTACTGTAAATTTACTAGGCAGTTTCCTAAACTCAACTGTCCCGGTAAAGAATCTGCTACTCATTTTATTGCATTTCTTTTTTATATTTGCCATGAAATGTTCACAAACTGTACAGAATGTAATTTTACATTGTGGTAGGTCTTTCCGTTTTTAAGGATGCAGTGTCAGTTAAAAATGCATTGGTGAGCTAATTATACCTAGAAGGCTAGTGTGGGCTCAGGAAACTAACCAGGTGACCTGCAGATAATTCAGTTACTGTAGAGGAACAGATGGTTTAATATACTTTAGAAAACCAAAAAACAAAAAAAAAATTTTTTAACAAGCTCAGCATTGCTTTGGAGTCAAATATTATCAAATATTTTTGATAATATTTTCCTGCACAGTACATGTGTTTTGCTAATAGTAGTGTTACCTGCAGATGCTTCTCACAGATCTGTGTCAGGATGTGAATGGCTAAATTGAAGCGGCGGTACTAGACTATTTAGCTGCAGACTGATATCAGTGGTTAAGTTAACCTTAGGAAAGCTGAGATTTTAAAGTTACGACCTCTAAAGAAGGACTTGAAACACGACAGAAGCAATCCTCTGAAATAACATATTTTGGCTGAATTTCCACTTAGTGAATGAAGAGGAAAACTTCTTTTCATAGAAGCACAATAAGCCCTGTAGTTCAAAAATGTCTCAGACTTCTTAATGTTTTTTTCTACAGAAGGTCTTAACCAATGAAGGTTTTTTGTTTGTTTTTTTTTTTTTTTTTTTTGACTGAGCTGTACTGTTGTCATGCACTAAATATGTTAATTTTCTCATTAGGGAAGAGAAGAAGATCCACATGAAGGCAAAATGTAAGGATTTCTGTTTTGTTATTAAAAGCAATCATAACTGTTTGTAAACTTCAGCTATGAGATTTCCCAACTTTTGGGAAGGTGAACCAGAGAGATTTATTTTTTCATCTGAAGACTTTTTTTCTATACTAGCTGCTGCAGATGCACGGATAATTAAACTGAGTCCTGTAATAGGTATGCCTATTGCTGATGGGTTTTGCGGTGTTAAAATCTTAGATGAGTCCCTGTATGATCACTTTCAGCCAAAATATGCACAATGGAGTATTTCTTGAACATAGTGTTTGCCTTAAAGGTAACCTTTTTTCAGATCTGTGCAACTCTAAATGCTGGAGAAAGAGCAAAGTACTATTAGAAAAATTATAGTGTGATAGTTACAGCTTGTCTCTGTTAGCTTCACATAATAACATTAAGCTTTAAAGAGAAAGCTGGAGGACTACAAGATTTGTTCTATTTGCTTAAATACTTAAATTTTTTTAAAGATTGAATACAATTTAGAATCAACAATATATTGATATGACAAGCTGTTGATAGATTATTTTCAGTAGTGAAGATGAGTGGCAAAAGAAAGTTCCAAAAAATGTCTAGTGGTCTGTTTATTTCATGTGTCCTCCATTTGCTTGCCATATTTGCACCTGCTGCTTTTTCTCTGTTGCCCAGTTTGTGGTCTCCAAGAGGCTGATGGCTGAAGGAGGCATTTCTTCTTAATAGGAGAAAGAAAATCACTGGTGTATTTGTTGTTCGTTTACTGTTTGCTAGTGTTCTGCTAGTCAATCTGGCAGTAGGAATGCCTTCAAATGTAGGATTTATTTATTTATTTATTTGTGAAGTAGTTCGTAGCAGATGCTTGGAGCTTTGATACTGTCTGTCCACAGCTTTTTCTGCCACTTGGAGGAATCGTAGGGAGACAGTGATTCCTTCAAACATTCCAGTAGCCAGAAATTATCCTCTAAAGGTAGTATAGAAAGAAAGTTAGAACTAGAGCTCTTTTCTGATACGTGAAAAGACCGTATTTTTAGCTTTCCTTTAAAAGACAGAATAAACTATTAAGTTGTGGCATGTCAAGCTGTTCTGTGTGGTCGTAAGTATCAGGCTGAGACTGGACAGAGGCTGCTGAACTTTGGGACACTGCTCTGACACAAGACTCTGGGAGCGTACAAGGTACTATCAGCAGTCCTGGCTAACCAGGGAGATCCCAGTTGACTGGAGGTTAGCAAATGTGACGTCCATCTACAAGAAGGGCTGGAAGGAGGAACCGGGGAACTACAGGCCTGTCAGCCTGACCTCGGTGCCGCAGAAGGTTGTGGAGCAGATCATCCTGAGTGCCATCACATGGCATGTACAGGAAAACCAGGTGATGAGGCCCAGTCAGCATGGGTTTATGAAAGGCAGGTCCTGCTTGACTAACCTGATCTTCTACGACAAGGTGACCTGTTTGGTGGATGAGCAAAAGGCTGTAGATATTGTCTACATGGACTTTAGTAAGGCCTTTGACATGGTTTCCCACAGTATTCTCTTCGAGAAACCAGCTGCTCATGGTTTGGAGGAGTGTACTCTTTGCTGGGTAAAAAACTGGCTGGATGGCCAGGCCCAAAGAGTGGTGGTAAAGAGTTAAATCCACTTGGCAGCTGGTCACAAGTGTTGTTACCCAGGCTCAATACTGGGGCTAGTTCTGTTTAATGTCTTTAATATCAAGAATCTGGATGAGGGGATTGAGTGCACCCTCAGTAAATTTTCAGATGACACTAAGTTGGGTGGAAGTGTCGACCTGCTGGAGGGTAGGAAGGCCCTGCAGAGGGATCTGGACAGGCTGGATCGTTGGGCTGGGGCCAACTGTATGAGATTCAACAAGGCCAAGTGCCGGGTCCTGCACTTGAGTCACAACAACCCCATGCAACGCTACAGGCTTGGGGAGGAGTGGCTGGAGAGCTGCCTGGCTGAAAAGGACCTGGGGGTGTTGGTTGACAGCCGCCTGACCATGAGCCAGCAGTGTGCTCAGGTGGCCAAGAGGGCCAATGGCATCCTGGCCTGTATCAAGAATAGTGTGGCCAGCAGGAGCAGGGAGGTGATAGTGCCCCTGTACTCGGCACTGGTGAGGCCACACCTCGAGTACTGTGTTCAGTGTTAGGCCTCTCACTACAAGAAGGACATTGAGGTGCTGGAGCGTGTCCAGAGGAGGGCAACGAAGTTGGTGAAGGGTCTAGAGCACAAGTCTTATGAGGAGCGGCTGAGGGAGCTGGGGTTGTTTAGTCTGGAGAAGAGGAGGCTGAGGGGAGACCTTATTGCTCTCTACAACTACCTGAAGGGAGGTTGTAGTGAGGTGGGGGTCGGTCTCTTCTCCCAAGTAACAAGGGATAGGACGAGAGGAAACAGCCTCAAGTTGCGCCGGGGCAGGTTTAGGTTGGATATTAGGAAAAACTTCTTCACCAAAAGGGTGGTCAAGCATTGGAAGAGGCTGCCCAGGGAAGTGGTTGAGTCCCCATCCCTGGAGGTATTTAAAAGACGGGTAGATGTGGTGCTTAGGGACATGGTTTAGTGGCGGACTTGGCAGTGCTAGGTTAAGGGTTGGACTCCGATGATCTAGAAGGTCTTTTCTGAGCTAAACGATTCTATAATTCTGTAAGGTGTGAGATCAAAGTAGTTTGCATTCAGTAGTCAAACAAAGCTAGGTTTTATTTCCACACCTAGCAAAATTCAGTTGTTCTATACTGTATTTAATCTCCTTGTTTGAGCTGTGGATTTCATGATTCAAGTAAATCGCTGTATGAGACTGCCTTCAAATAATGCTTATCAAATTATATACCATCTAGACAATTCATTTTCATCTCTAATACAGCTGGATTTGAACATCAGCTCCAAATGTTGGACACTTTTACTGAAATTAATTTATTAATATACCTGTTAATGTTAGGTTTTTTCATGCTGTTGGTAGAACAGAATCATTAAGTAGCGTAATCATTGATTATCTCACATATATGTATTAGGTCTTTTTAAATAAAGATCAATTCTTAGGTGCCAGAGCCTTGGATGTCACCACAGCCAAAAAAGAGAGCTGGTAGTCTTGCTTTCTAATTTTTCTCTTCATCTTTGTTAAGATGGTTCCATGGGAAGATCTCCAAACAAGAGGCTTACAATTTGCTGATGACAGGTACTTGTATTTCTGATTGAAATACACTCATAGTGAAATGGCACAAAAGTGATCCTATTCGTATTAAACTGTAGCAAAACTTCCTTTTATGTGTGAACATATGAGTGTCTCAATCTGACCAGCTGCTGTGGTTGTTACCTCAGTAGAATACTACGCTGGAAGAAAACTGTTGTGGCTATGGGTATTGAGTATGTTCTCAAGTACAGTTAATTTAATAATTTTTGATGGAAATATTTTTTAAATTAATATATGTGTAATAAATTATTTTACTTATTGATGTCTTCATCAAAATTCTGTGGAGAATATGCTTTTATATAAAAAAAAATACTACAAACTTTTTTAGCCTTTTCATAGAGCAAATATTTCTTTAAATGAAAACGTGAAATTTCTGATCCATATTGTTAAATAGCATACTTTAAATATTAGAATAGAAATTGTTAATTTTTGAAAACATGCTGTCAAACTTTTTTTTGTATGCTCTTGTAAAGAGGTGACAAAGATGTGGCTAGATTGCCAGCTACAGCTAAACCATTTTGCATTAATTTTGGCAGTTTAGTACTAGTTCATGTAGTTTGAGATCACTGTTGAAACTTACCTTATAGACTTTGTATTTCTTCAAGTGTGCAATTCTTGCTAATTTAAGTGGAAATAGATTTGATAAGGGCTCATATATAACACTGAGAAAAGTAACACAATTATGATGTCTTTCCAGTTGGTCAGGTGTGCAGTTTTCTTGTGAGGCCTTCAGATAATACACCTGGTGATTATTCACTTTACTTTCGGACCAGTGAAAATATTCAGCGTTTCAAAATATGTCCAACGTCAAACAATCAGTTTATGATGGGAGGCAGATACTATAATAGGTAAGTTTTAATGGTAAAAGGAATTGTGCATATTTTATATTTGTGTAAAGAATTTGTATAACTTGCTCCTGATAATTATTTACTGCTATGATTATAAGACTGTAGTTTCCTTAATGGTATACTAATAATTTTACCTAATTTGCCTAGTAGTTACTTGTAACTGACCAAGTTGTTAAAGCTTGCAGAAGTTTTAACAACTTGCCTAATGCTTGCCTAAGCGTAGCTTGTTTCTTTGGAAGTATTGTCCTTCTTCTGCAGACCAGTTTCTTCACACTATAAATTGTGGATTGTATGGATCATATGTGGATCTGTAATTAAGAGAATGATGTGTTGTCTTGGAAGCTAGTACTTGTATTCTTGTCTATTTGAGAAGAGAAAATAAAAATGTTAATTTTATCTGAGACATTCAATACGGTTTTCAAATAATAGAAATGGGTATTTATAGGAACGGGGAAAAATACGTTCATTGTTGGAAAAAGTAATTAAATTGCATTGTTAATGTGTGAGTGATACTTGGGTCAGAAGTACAGATCACTTCATTTAGAGTGAGCAAACTTGGGATGCATTTGTTTTGCCATTTACCAATGGCAAAAAATAGTAATTTGTACAAAAAGGAAAAGAAATAACAAGAGCTATGTTTCCCCTTTTGTGGGAGAAGCTATCAATACATCTTTGTATCCATTGTTGAAAATCTTGTTTTTAGAGTTGTAGATGCAAGACTTCACAGTAGTGAAAACTCACCTCCCTCTTTCAACAGAGGCCATTGCCTGCCTCACATCAGCACTTTTCCAGACTTGCTTACCTAGAACCAGGGCATTCTTCATCCACATAGAGAATTTCTCTCACTTCCAGCTTGGCTTCTGAGTGGTTAGAATCCAGCAGCTGGTGTGTCTGAGAAAATGTCGAGGTCTCCTAACTAAGAAGTTCAGTGGAGTTTTTCATATGACTTCAAATGGACGATGGTGTAAGGCTAAACAATTGGAACCATGTGAACCTATGCATATCCCACAGCCAGGCTGCTTGAATACCTTCTACATTAATCAGTCTGGCCTCCAGACATCCTAATTGAAAACCAAGCTAGCTGCAGTGTCAGCCTTTCATGAAGGTAAATGCTCTTTTGACCATTCTCTAGTTACATGGCTTATTAGGAGGATGATAGGCTGGGAGACCCCACTCTAGGTAATATCAAGCTAACTAGCAAATTAGTGGGATATTTATTAGTCTCAAATGATTTTGCAGCGTTAAATAGTATACCTTCAGAAAGTCACTACATTAAGTTGTTACTTTACTTTAGAATACAGTGCTGGATTCACTTGAGGCGTGTATATGAATTACATTTATCTGAAGAAGATTCTTTCCATGGTATTGAACAGAAAACAGGATTGTAAAGTTAAGCAGCACTAAGTTACGAGAAAATGCTTTTAAATTTTTTTTTTAATATTTTGGTACCTAGTTTGCAGAGATCTTCCTCAGTGTGCACAAGAATCTGCGTAGCTTTAAAAGGCTTCATTTTTGTTGCATGTTTTGGAGAATTACTACCATACTAGGCTCACATTCAGTCCAACCTAGTACGTGCTGCAAGTTGCTAAACTTCCTGGCAGTTCAAACATCTAATGAAGTACGCAATGCAAGATAATAGGACCGGAAGATGAAGATGGTAACTGCCCAAATTCTGTAATGTAAGATCTACTGCAGAGGGCAATAAATAAGGAGCAGGAAAGAGGGAATAACTTTGTGGGCTTTTTAATTCTTGTGTTAGTTCTTTTAATGGGGACACTGTAAGAAAGAAATCTTTACATTTATGAAGACTAATGTGGTTTTGTTGTATGGAATAATTGGAAGTGAAAAACAACAAACAGGGCATTGAATCCAGAACAGAGATAAACAAAGCATGAATTTATGCAAGATAGTGAAACTATTTGTAAGCATTTCTTGGTGCAGAGAGTTCTGTCTTTGCAGCTTATCTAAAAATGTAGTGCTTGTCTTCAAGGTGAGAATTGCAGATTTTGAGGAGTGCTGCTTCTTGTTTAAATGCATCTGTTCAACAGTCTCCATTAACTATAAGCTTTTTATATATAAGCTATTTCAATAAATGCTCTCAAGGAATCTCATTTGAAATCTGATACTAGTATTAGACTAGATCTTTACAAAATTGTCCTTGGTAGTAGAGTACTCTTAATATTCTCTTACAGTTTTTGTGATTGTAATTGGGGTAAAAGATAAAATGAAAGCAATCTGCTCTTTGTCTGCAGAGTATTGATTACAGTTATAGTCTTAATAAATTATTGACCAAGATTTTCCACACAAAGGTAAGAAGCTAAAAAATAGTAAGGAAACACAAAATGGAAGAAGCTTGATTTATTTCTTGGATATTTTGACTATCCAGGTGTGGGACTGGAACCATGATAACCTATATAAACAACAGTATGTCTGCTTGTATTCCAGAAGAAGTTACTCCAGGTGATCATAGGGAAAGAGGTCCTGGGTACATCTCAGGACTCTCGTAATCTGTGCTGCATAGGAAGACTTACTTTTTCCACCAACCTGTTCCTTTTGCATGTGCTCCCACCACTCTGTATGAAAATTGCTTAAAATTTCTGTCATGAGTATGACCAACGGGCTGCGTTTGCAGACTGTCATACAGAGATCTGCTTTCATGATGTCGTTCTCTTGTATCAGAGGTTGGCAGAACAACCAACCTGTAGTCTCTTAGCTGTCCACTTGAAGGTCCCAATGTATAGCACCTATGTTGCATATATAGTGTGGGAATTATGTTGACTGTGTAAAAAAGGAGTATTTTCCCATGGACTTCAGTAAAGCATTTAAATTTTGTGGATCTTTCTGTTTATTCCATGGATAACAAATTACTCCATTAGTCATCTTTCTACATTTTCATGGAAAAATTGGCAAAGCTGTTTCTTGGTTGTTGTACGGAGTCTGACTGGGGTGGAGTTAATTTTCTTTACAGCAGCCAGTATGGTGCCATGATTCAGATTTGTGGCTAAAACAGTGTTGATAACACACCAGTGTTTAGGCTCTTGTTGAGCAGTGCTTGCACAGTGTTGATGATTTCGCTGCTTTCCAGAGACCCAAATTGACTAAAGAGATATGCTCAGCAATAAAAGCCGGAGGGGATGCTTTGTCTTCCAAGGTCAGTGTTGCTCATGCTGTCTGAACATCAGTCTGCTTGTGAGAGGTGGTGAGTGATTGCTTTTGCATCACTTCCCCCCTTCCCCCTCCCTTCACTTATTAAACTGTCTTTATCTTGACCCATGAGTTTTGTCACATTTGCTTTTCCTGTTTTCTGTCCTGTCCAGAGGGCAGGGAATGAGCAAGAACTGCAGGGTGTCTAGCTGCTGGCTGGGGTCACCCCTCCCTAGGTCTTTTAATGTCCCCCTCTTCCTCCTCCTTTTCTTGAGCTTTTATTGCTAAGCATGACATTATGTGGCAGGGAATATCCCTTTGGCTGGTTTAGGCCAGCTGTCCTGCTGTGTCTGCTCCCAGCTCCTTGCCCACTTGTGCTACTTGCAGGATGGGCGCAGGGGAGCAGAGTGGGGAAAAAGGAAAGCCTCAACCCTACAAGTATGGCTCAGCAATAGTCAACACACTGGTGTGCTATCAACACAGCATTTCAGTCGCACATCTAAAACACAGCACTGCATGGGCTGCTATGAAGAAAATTAACTCCAAGACAGACCTTGTACAGTCGTGATTTTAGTAATTGTGTCATGAGATCTCAGTCTGACGATGTGCAATTACTGGTGTATGGCTTTTACTATGAGGGTGATTGAACACTGGAACAAGTTACCCAGAAAGGTACGGAGTCTCCATCCTTGGAGATGTTCAGGATGTAACTGAACAAGGGCCAGAGCAACTTGCCATCGTTGACCCTGCGTTGAGCAGAGGGCTTGGGCTAGGTGGTCTCCAGAAGCGCTTTCTGTGCTCAGCCGTTCTGTGAATAACTTCCATATGTGGTGGTCGGAGGCTGTCTTGGGCTCAGCAACCATGAAATGATAGAGTTTTCAATTCTAGGAGAGGTAAGGAAGGGAGTCAGCAAGACCGCTACCGTGAACCTTAGAAGGGTGGACTTTGGGCTGTTCAGGAGTCTGGTTAACAAAGTCCATTGGGAGGCAGTCCTGAAAGGCGCAGGAGCAGGCCGTCCCCATGTGCCACAAGTTGAGCAGGCGGGGGAGAAGACCGGCCTGGCTGAACAGAGAGCTTTGGCTGGAACTCAGGAAAAAAAGGAGAGCCCACCACCTTTGGAAGAAGGGGCAAGCAACTCAGGGGGATTACAAGGATGTTGTGAGGTTATGCAGGGAGAAGATCAGAAAGGCGAAGGCCCAGCTGGAACTTAAACTGGCCACCGCTGTTAAAGACAACAAAAAAGCTTTTATAAATACATCAGTGACAAAAGGAGGGCCAGGGAGACTCTCCCTCCTTTGTTGGATGCAGAAGGTAACCTTGCCACGAAGGATGAGGAGAAGGCAGAGGTACTTAATGCCTTCTTTGCCTCAGTCTTTAATAGCCAAGCTAGTCATCCTCGGGGTTTTCAGGCCCCTGAGCTGGGAGATGGAGATAGGATGCAGAGTGAAGTCCCAATTGTCGAAGAGGTGGCAGTCACCGACCTGCTCCTCCACCTGGATGCACACAAGTCCATGGGGCCAGATGGGATCCACCTGAGGATACTGAGGGAGCTGGCAGAGGAGCTTGCCAAGGCACTCTCCATCATTTATCAGCAGTCCTGGTCAACCGGGGAGGTCCCAGGTGAATGGAAGTTAGCAAATGTGACGCCCCTCTACAAGAAGGGTCGGAAGGAGGATCCCGGGAAGTACAGGCCTGTCAGCCTGACCTCGGTGCCGGGGAAGGTCATGGAGCAGGTCATCTTGAGTGCCATTATGCAGCACGTGCAGGACAACCGAGGGATCAGGCTCAGCCAGCATGGGTTTATGAAAGGGAGATGCTGTTTCACTAACCTGGTCTCCTTCTGTGACAAGGTGACCCGCTTAGTGGATGAGGGGAAGGCTGTGGATGTTGTCTACTTGGACTTTAGTAAGGCCTTTGAGACTGTCTCCCACAGCATTCTCCTGGAGAAGCTGGCTGCTCACAGTTTGGATAAGTGCACTCTGCGCTGGGTTAAAGACTGGCTGGACGGCCAAGCCCAGAGAGTGGTGGTGAATGGAGTCAAACGCAGTTGGCGGCCGGTCACGAGTGGTGTTCCCCAGGGCTCAGTGTTGGGGCCAGTCCTGTTCAATATCTTCATTGATGATCTGGATGAGGGGATTGAGTGCCCCCTCCGTAAGTTTGCAGACGACACCAAGTTGGGTGGAAGTATTGATCTGCTGGAGGATAGGAAGGCCCTGCAGAGGGACCTGGACAGGCTGGATCACTGGGCCCAGGCCAACTGTATGAGGTTCAAGAAGGCTAAGTGCCGGGTCCTGCATTTTGGTCACAACAACCCCATGCAATGCTACAGGCTTGGGGAGGAGTGGCTGGAGAGCTGCCTGGCTGAAAAGGACCTGGGGGTGTTGGTTGACAGCCGCCTGACCATGAGCCAGCAGTGTGCCCAGGTGGCCAAGAGGGCCAATGGCATCCTGGCCTGTATCAGGAATAGTGTGGCCAGCAGGACCAGGGAGGTGATAGTGCCCCTGTACTCGGCACTGAGGAGGCCACACCTCGAGTACTGTGTTCAGTTTTGGGCCCCTCACTACAAGAAGGAAATCGAGGTGCTGGAGTGTGTCCAGAGGAGGGCAACGAAGCTGGTGAAGGGTCTAGAGCACAAGTCTTATGAGGAGTGGCTGAGGGAGCTGGGGTTGTTTAGCCTGGAGAAGAGGAGGCTGAGGGGAGACCTTATTGCTCTCTACAACTACCTGAAAGGAGGTTGTAGCGAGGTGGGGGTCGGTCCCTTCTCCCTAGTAACGAGTGATAGGATGAGAGGAAACAGCCTCAAGCTGCGCCAGGGGAAGTTTAGGTTGGATATTAGGAAAAACTTCTTCACCGAAAGGGTGGTCAAGCATTGGAACAGGCTGCCCAGGGAAGTGGTTGAGTCCCCATCCCTGGAGGTATTGAAAGAACGGACAGACGTGGTGCTCGAGGACATGGTGTAGATGGACTTGGCAGTGCTAGGTTAATGGTGGGACTCGATCTTAAGCGTCTTTTCCAACCTTGACGATTCTATGATTCTATGATTCATATGTGTTTCACAGTCTTTTTATGTAAGATAGCATTTATTAATGTTTCAATTCTGATTTTAGAGCATGTGATAGGAAAAGCATATCAGGCCATTTCTCTTGTCCTTTTCTTCTCTCTATCTGCCTTCTTTCCAAAATTCAACATACACAACACATAGTGTTCAAAAAAATTAGGGAGGGTTCTTTGTTTTTAGTGATCCTATGTCAAAGGAGAAGATAAGAAACATTGGCCCAATAGTTTATAGAGTGAACAAGCTTTCAAGTTATCTTGAATTTGAGAGACAGCACAATTTGAAAACTTCGATTATTGGAAGATAATTTTGTTTCAACTGGTAGATTAATCTGTATTGTGATGGGCTGAACTATATGGGTTTAACGTTAGTTCTTTGTCTTTATAATTTAACAGTGTATAAAATGGTGTCGCTTAGTTCTGCTTTCTGGGTTCTTTGGTATTTGAAATGTCAGCTGTTGGAAATAACTCTCAATTCACCCTTTAAGTATTAAAAATTGATACTGCTCATGATGGGGAGATACTTTTAAAATCATCCAAGTAACCAAGACCTGGGAAACCTAACAAGCCCTATGCTGACCATTTTAAAATTACTAAAGTAACTGTAATGTAGTATTAAGATCCATCTTTATTTCTGTATATCAAACCAAGTATAACATTTTTGTTAATCCATGCTTATTTATACCTTCCTTGATGCATTTTGTGTAAGGTTTTTGTTGCTGTCAGATGCTGAAAGCTATGATTTATTTTCCTGTCCCCTAGATAAGTTTTGTGGTCAGTGTGATTTCATGCTTGACGTTTTACATGTTAGATAACTCTGATAACTTGCAGATTCACATTCTGTAGTGTACTTGTCTGGAGATACCGGGTATCTTTGTGTTTGCAGTGTTCAGTTTGTTCAGTCATTTGGGCATTGTAGTGGTAAGGCTATACAGAAGTGACCATCTGAATCGAGTTCATTTGCAGGAGGAGAGGGCTGCAGAGCCAAGCCCTTAGTTGCTCCATCAAGGCATAAAGTCCTAGTTCATATGGTAGTCTAACTACAAAAAGAGTTTTTAAATACAACTGAGTTTATTCTTCAGCCCATTGTATGAAATTGGAAGAAATTAGGCACCTGCTCCTTATATTGAGGAACTCCTGCTGGCATTTTTAATCAAGAAAGAAGAGGAGGCATTGACAGTCAAGGTATACGTGATTTGATGAGTGAGAAAAATTACATAATGCTGTTTCACTTATTACAAGATGTTGGCAGTAGCTTTTCAACATGCAACATATAATGACTGAGTCATTATTTTCTGTAGCGTGGCAAAGTTTAAATTTTTATGCAGAAAATGGCATATGCAGATTGCATCTCAGTAAGAATGGAAATAAATCATTTGATTTCAGTAATACTGAAAGAGAAATTCATGTCATTCTACATACCTGAAAAACAAAAATATTTGTGGGAAGATTATTTTTTCAAGTGTACACTAGTTCATAGCTTTAGAATGAGAGAGAGAAAAGTGAACAAAGATGTCTTGCGGTAGCTTTATTTAAATATTTTTGATATTATTTTTACAGTATCAGATATTGTTCCTCTGTTGGACACAACTCTATCTAATTGTAACAGGTCAAAGATTTCATTGCTGCACGCGTTGTCAATTATCTTTGCACACCCAGCTAAGTATGCATGAAGTGAGAGACAGTATATTTTTGTTATCTATTTAATTATTTCGTTCTTTTTTAGGTTGGTATTTTGCATACAAATGATTAATTTCTATTGATGTTCATGTTGCTGTTTGTTATTACAGTGTATGTTTCAGTAACTGCAAAAATAAGTTAGAGCAACTCAAATACCGTGAATTTCAGCTTGTATCTGTCACTACTTCTCTCCTAAGCCTTCCATACACAGTTGCAGTCTGAATCTGGTGATGACAATGGATGCTTCCCTGTAGAGGAGTGCTACCAACTGAGTATCTAATTTAACAGGATAGCTTTGTGATTTCCAAGTATAATCTGTATAAGCTCTGCTACAAACCTTTTCTGTTTTCTATTCCTGTACTCCTAAAAGGAAATTGCTCTGTGCTTGCAGTATCTCCCATTCCCCTTCCCTAGTTACTCTAGGAGTTTGAAAATTATCGCCAGCGAAATAGCAATTTTCAGCCTGATTGGAGAGCTGGTAACGCACATGTGCTACTTGAATGTGGGAAAAGCAGTGTCCTCATTTGGCATTTTAAGCAGCTAATTAAAATATTTTGCAGAGTTTAGAATTAATACATTCTGAATACAGTTTTGTGAACTTTGTTGACTTCAGTGTATTAGTAAATTCTCATTGCTACAAATAAGATTATGATGTTTAACACTTGATTTTATTAAAACTTTGTGAGAAAGTTTTCTGTGGTTGTATGGAAAAGCAAATTATCAAACAAAGGAAAAACTAACCTGTTTAACATTTGAATCCTCTTTTTCTTATTGGAACAGTATTGCTGACATCATTGAGCACTATAGAAAAGAACAGATTGTTGAAGGATATTACCTTAAAGATCCTGTTCCAATGCAGGTAAGATTTCATCTCTTGAGTGTTTGTTGTTGAAGACACAGACATAATCATCATCAAATCAGTTTATGAACTGAATTACAGCAGAGATACCAAAGGTAGTTAAACAGCATCATCTCCAATTTTAATGTTTTCAGCTTGTGTGTTTCTTTTGTTTTACCCTCAAATGCATTCACTTACCAAAGGTTGGCTTGTAGTCAACAGAAAATATGGTAAGCTCTGTCTGTCTTCTGAGGTGTTCATCCCCTGCTGTGTGCCCCTAGCTCTGGTCCCTGGCTCAACCATGCTGTGCCTTAGTCTTAGTTACAGTGAACCAGGCTGCCCTCCTGTCTTCTGTGTCTGGGCTTTTTCTTCCGCCAGAGGAAACCTGTATGCACAGAAAAGCTTCAGGGATGATTGCAGGGCTGGGATTGCAAGGCTTGTTGGAGCACTCTTGCCCCATAGCAGAAGTTCATCCTAAGACACCACTAGTAATAAGTACACCACATCATCTAGCTTTTCATAAGCTTATAGCTAATTATAAAGTATACACGTATATTTTGTTCCTTCTCTGTTCCCAAACTTTCCTGTTTCAATGGTTAAAAACTTGCCTTTAATTTCCTCCCTAAATAGAGTTACGGTCAATTCATACCCCTTTGTGAGATCTGTTGTATTAATACAAGAACATTTCTTGTATTATCCCTCAGTCAGCTCACTAAGCTAAGCATACCAAAGCTGATCCTGTTGCTTTGTAATGCTCTCATAGCCACCCTGCTGCCACCAATTTTGGTGCAAGCTCACCTTTCTTGAATGTTGTGGACCAGAACAGTTTAGAGTACCATGTCATGGGTAATTCCCTTTCTCTCTGGAAAATACTTAACAGAAATATCCTAGAATAGGTGTCATTTTTTGTGGTGAGTTGACCCTGGCGAGCAGCTAAGGGCCCCCACCTTTGTTTGCCCACTCCCCTCTTCTGCAGGATGGGGGCAAAAGCAAAAAAAAGGGTTGAGATAAATACATTTTAATAAGCAAAGAAAGGGGGTGGTGGGCATGATACAAAGGCGATCCTTCACTACCTCCCACAAGCAGACTGACGCCCAGCCAGTCTCTGAGCAACGGTCACCCAGGAAGACACACCACCCCCACCCGTTTTATTGCTGATCATGTTATATAGCTGGGAATATCCCTTTGGTCACTTGGGGTCAGCTGTCCCACCTGTGCCCACTTCCAGCATCTTGCCCACCCAAGCCACCTCGCTGAGGAGGGGTGCAGAGTGGGAAATGAAGATAGCCTTGAGGCTGTGCAAGCAATGATCAGCAAGAGCCAAAACACTGGTGCGTTTCCAACACATCACTGTTTTAGTCACCTAACCAAAACTCAGTACCATAGGGGCTGCTGTGACAAAAGTTAACTCCATCCCTACCAGACCCAGTACGTTGTCACAGCCATGTTATATCATGGCTCTGTCCTCCTGTGAATGACTCAGCTGTTCAAGTTTCTCATTTTCTGTTTTCTAGTGCTAAGTATTAACAGGTATAACTTTTATGTTTTGCTAGTAGACTTACACCTTGTTGTTCTGGTCTTTCCTATAATGCGAATTGTGTTGTGTCACCAGTGCTTCCCAGGTGTTTGCTGCTGTTAACTCGTGCTCAGTAATGTGGTTGGGACAAAAAGCAAATATGAATCCTGAGACTGCTCCTTGAAAGGCTTCACTAGTGACTTTCCTCATGCTCCATCATTCCTCTTGAATCATGGCAGTAACTGTCTTCATTTTAGCTTTTTGCATATGCACTTACAGTTCCTGTATTACTAATCTTCCCTGCATTGACTACTTTTCCATGTGAGACTACTTCAGATTCTTTTAACTTACTCAGATATATTTGTGACTTTCTTTGTTTAAAAATTTAGTGGTCAGTGGTGCAATTTATGTTCAACTTCGTGTTGTCTCCCTTCCACATACTTACCATGCTCTGTGTTTTTGAGGGAAAAAAAAAATTTCAAAAGTCTTGTGTAGTTTTAGTGTTGGTCTGATTGACTTCCTGTGTCTAATGAAATTTAGTTAAAAATATTTGTCATTAAATCTGTTGCTTTGTACACTGTTCCTTTTGTAGTTATGTTAGGGAGATTATTTTGAGCTCAAACATCTGGATGTTGCTTCCATTGTAGGTCCTGTAATTCCTGTTAGTATTACCAAAGTATTTTTCATCTTGCCTTTGCCATGTTGTTCAAAATCATAATTCTTGTAGCCAGTTCATATGTCACTTTCCATCTCAATGCTGTTCTCACTGCTTGACAGTCTTGCTTTTCATGTTTTCTTACGGCTAAAGAACTTTTGCATCAGCTTACTCGGTAAGGTCAAACTTTGCTTGGCTTTTGGCCGTTCTCATTTGTTACTTGCGTTTCCAGATCCTACAGTCTTCTGTGAGAATTTGTCCTTTTTGTTTCCTGTTTCTGCTTTCTTCTCTTGTCTTAAGTTCTACTCAATTACGACATGTGAGTTCTAATGAGATTAATGAGGGACTCTGCAGTTTTGAGTGGGTCAATTTTAATTGTGATCTGCACCATTCTTATTGCTTCAGAGTTTATCCATGATTACTCAGTCCCAAAAGTTTTGGTAGAAGACAGTTAGAAGCTAGGTAAATCTTTAAAGACTTGCATAAATTTAACAGAAATCATGGTGAAAGATGTGGCTTTTTATTTAATATGAAAAAGACACAATGTTACTTTGTAGAAGTTGGTCTGTGTGGAAAACATTTTTCTTCTGTCATAATTCTGGAAATATGGAAATAGTTATTACATTTCTAGCAAGGGTATTGTATGGAAAATTATATTGCTTTATCAAAATGCATTGGAGAACAACAGCAGTGAGTTGGTAGCATTCAGCAAGATGATCCTGGTTGCAGCTTCATAGTACGCAATTTTTTAATGGCGATTTCTGAGCTTAAAATATGTTTTTTCTTACATGTTTACCAGCACCAAGAACAAGTGCTTAATGATACAGTGGATGGAAAAGAAATCTACAATACAATTCGTCGGAAAACAAAGGATGCTTTCTATAAAAATATTGTCAAAAAAGGTTATCTTCTAAAAAAAAGTGAGTTATGTTTACTTCTATGAATTTTTTTTCTTAAAAAATGCCGATATGGATCATAGAATCATAGAATATCTCAAGTTGGAAGGGACCCCCCATAAGGATCATCAAGTCCAATTCCCTGTTCCTCTCAGAACTATCTAAAACTAAACCATATGACTAAGAGCATCGTCCAGACACTGCTTGAACTCTGACAGGCTTGGTGTCACGACCACTTCCCTGGGGAGACTGTTCCAGTGACCGACCACCCTCTTAGTGAAAAACGTTTTCCTGAAGTCCAACCTGAACTTCCCCGATGTAGCTTTATTCTATTTCCTCATGTCCTGTCGCTGGTCACCAGAGGGAGGAGATCAGCACCTCCCCTTCCGCTGTCCCCCTCAGGAAGGTATAGACTGCGATGAGGTCACCCCTCAGCCTTCTCCAAGCTGAACGTGCATTCCTAGTGAATTTAGTGTAGTAGTCATTCTAGAAAGGACAAAATTGAAGTGGGAAAAAGGTTCTAGAAACTGTGTGAAGAGTGTGAAAGATCTCTTTCCTTAAGTAGTATGTGAATAGAACAACATGATACATAAAATTACATGCAGTGTGAAAATGTTGATTGGAAGTTGTTCTGGAAAAAATCGGAGCACAGCACAAAAACCAGGCATCCTTGTCAAAAGTAGCATTCAAACTCATTAAACAGAGTATATTTTCATAAAAAGTGTTTGTATCTAATATGGAACTCTTTAAATTCTAGCTGATAGAGTAGGTTAGAGAGATCTAGAATAGTGTAAATCTCTACATTCATTAGAGAGAACAGCTGGTTTGTTATTCCAAGTTAGGTCCTATGTTTTAAATTTAAAATGTGTATTCTGCTGTACAAGATATATAGTGACTTTTTTAGGGTTCTAACACTGACAGAGTAAACATAACGTACAATAAATACATTAAAAGCTAACTGCTTGACTTACCTGAATATAACCCTGAAGAATTGCCATTGAGCGAGTCTTTGAAGTTCTGAGGAAGCTAGTCCTTTTCCAAATGTTATATTTCTACTTTTTAAAAAAGCAACATTAATGGAAACTTATCAATAATAAAATTTCTACAAAGGACAGAGACTATAACTAGAAGGATAAGTTACAGATAGTAATCTGGATAGCGACTAAAAGTGAGAAAGAAGATGACATTAAAAAGAAAAAATCACCCCAAACTGTAGACCCTCTGAACAGAACAAGGAGAGCATCTTTTCTATTGAGAAGGCTGATTCTGAGAGAAGGTGTAGAGGGATGTCGTAGAGTGAGGAATCAAATAAAAATGCATTAAAAACGTTTAGCTAAAAGAGATAATGAGATACTTTAAATGTGCAAACCAGAGTACTGAGTAGGTATAGAGGGATGCACATAGCTGCACATGGAACAAATGCAATAAAATCACTCTTCCATCTAGGAGACAGAGTAAAATAAGTGGATGTTCGATTTGTCTTTTCAAAACAGTGCTAGTACTCATTTATTGAGGCTCATGGTGGATTTATGATGATCAAAGTATAAAATCGAGGTTGAAAGTTTTTCCTCAATGGTACTGTGACTTATGCATTAATCAGTTGCAAAAAGTTCCTAATCCATTGTAGTTCAGAAAACGTTTTCTCTGAAACAAGTGGAACCAGCCAAATTCTTAGATATGTATGTGTTTGGGGCATGATTCTGATTTAAATTTGCATATAACATATTCCCATATCTGTTCTTCAGCCATACTGTTTTAAGATACTGTAATGCAATCTGTTAAACATTGGTCAGAGTTTAGGAATAACTTTCTCATGTCAAAAGTCTATTTCTTAATTAAAATTGTAATACATGGGATCCACAGCATCATTGTTTGCAAACTGTGCAGATAGAATCTTAACACTGATAGGAACTCACTGTTCAGGCAGCTCGTGTACTTGCTTAATCCTGTTGAAATTAGTGAAAATGTGTGGGGAACCTGCATCTGTGAAGAGGGTCTAGTTTTAGCCACATGTTGCATAAAATTGAGTATGTATACTGATATTGTAAGTGTGATTACCTGTACATTGTTCTTCTGTTTGCAATTTGACAAAACCTTTACTGCCCTCTTTTACTTTCTTCATTTACAAAATTTACACTCTCTTTTAAACAGTATCATAACTTTTTGCTTGACTCTTCTACAGGTAAAGGAAAGAGATGGAAAAACTTGTACTTTATATTAGAGGGAAATGATGCCCAGCTTATTTATTTTGAAAGTGAAAAACGAGCCACAAAACCCAAAGGACTAATAGACCTTAGCGTGTGTTCCGTCTATGGAGTACATGACAGTTTGTTTGGCAGGTAGGACACTGCATTTCAATTCTCGTATGTGCAACAGGAGAGTTGATTGCTAATTGAGGCATGTACAAGACATCGGCAACATGTTGCTAGTGAACAAGTAGCCCTGTCTTGCATTGTGGCTCTTGGCTCATACCAAGAGCCTGTAGTTGGTGTGGATTGCAAGAGCATATGTGCACAGATGTAGCTGATGAATAGTAACTTGTTTAGCCATGGCGACTTGATCGGTAGCAACTGTACATAAACAATTTATAGTTAGAAATTTTAGAATTTAGTAGTAAAGTTTTATTGTGAAGTGAGATGTGATGATGATTCCAGCTTTTTTGCATTGTCATTTTTTAATATTGAGTGCATTAATTGTTCCGTGTTTCATTTTACAGACATTAGAAATTATGAATTGAGGGTTTTAGTCTGTTTGAACTAAGAATTGACAAGATCAAGAATTTTGTCAATCCCAAAAGATCTACATTCTTTTGATAGGTATCTGAAAGCTAACTTGGTTAGACAGAGTCTGTAAGTGCTTTTCTATTTAAGAACGAGTACTTTGTTAATTAGACCAACTTAGCAGTAAACTAGTTCATGTAAGGCAACATCCTCAGAAATTGTTTTTGCACAATTACTATATTCAGAGATAATTTTCACATCAAATCTTGTTTACTGTAATATTTTGATATTCAAAATATGCCAACTGCAAGGGATGTGATTATCAGCAAAGACACTGAGAACCAAAAGTCTTTAAAATATCATTGGTAATTAACAAGAAAAAGCTTACATATTTGTTCATTGGTAATTACAAAAAAAATGTCCACCATCCTGTATTACAATGTTATATGGAAGAAATAGGTACACTTACTCCTACAAATGTTAGATAGAAATTCTGGTTATCCCATGGATCTTAATATTTATTAAAAGATTATATATAGTCAACTTCTAGTTATTTTTGTGAAAAAAACTTCAAGACAAATGCTTAAAATTAGTGGCATTTCTTAAGCTGCAAAGACTGGTGCTTTTGTTTGGTGTGGGTTTGTTGGGGTTTTTTTAAATATTTTTTAATAATTCTGAAAAATCCATGAAAAAAATGGAATGAGGAGCATAGATACAAATAAAGAGTACCAGAACGTAATAAAAAAATTTACTGCAATGTTCCTTATGTAATTTGGCAATTATGTAGGAAGCTTTGGTGTATGCTGTAAAGAAGGAGCATTTTGGTTAACAGCAACTGTCTCTTAAACAGCTTTTAAGAGACACTGTCCTGTGGGTTAAAGTGTAGTTGGACAGTGAGTGGTACTAAATGCAGGTAGGGGGAGATGCATGGTTGCACCAGCTTAGGAAGCTGTTAGTGAGGAGCTGTAGCTGAGACAAAGCTCCTCTTGCATTTTAAGCAGCTAGTAAAAACTGCCTTTGCCCTTTTCTCAGAAGTATGGTGAAGTCTGTAGCTTTGCATGGTTCTTTGGTGGCAATGATTTAATTAGTCCCAAACCTGGCTGCTTCCTGCCCTCCCCCACCCTTCTCCCCCACCCTTCTGCAGCATGGCCACAGAGTGCTGTGTCAGCACTTCCCAGGCAGTGAAATGGATGGGGGAAGTGAAGACTGAAACTCCTTTGTAAATGAAGTAGGATCCTTCATGTAACGCTGGTTTTGAGAGAGCTAAATGTCCTTGAGCACAGTGAAGCGTGCACTTTAAAGAGCTTGTAATTTAACAAAACAAAATATTTTTGATTGACTCTTTGGCAAATGAGTGGAGGTGCACAAAATGGCAAAGATGCTGTAATTGCATTTAAGGTTGTAGACATTCGTGTCACATATATCCAATGATTAGTATATGATCCAATACACGTTATTGGTCATGAGAGCCATGGGACACATTCACATACGGGATTCCTTATGTTAATGTTGTTTCCTGAACTCCTGAAAGAACGAATCCTTAATGTGTGATTAATTGGTTGGGAGCTAATGCTCTCCTGCTTTTAAGGTGTCTCGGAATAGTCCTTGCTGACAAGTCTTTTCTGTTCCCAGATGGCTATTTTTTGCCTTGACTGTAAGTCAGCATACAAGCCTATTCAGTACAGGCCATCCTAAAAGTTTCTCAATATTCCAAAACAAACTAGCTGTTCTGAAGTGTGGTTTTCTTAAAATGACATGATACATTCAAAACAAAAGGCAGTTTTGTTTTGAGAAACCTGAGAAATTTTCTAGTTAGAGTTCTTCCTCTTTCCATGTGTTATGATGCTACATGTATGCAAACAGAAATTGATAGAGTGTTCAATGCTCCTTACAGACAAACAGCAGAAATTTATTAGTTCAGTGTAAACTTTGTTTTAGCACAGATCAACAAGTGAAGGTGTCTGTTAATATTATGAAGATTAATAAAACTTACTTTTTTTTTTTGTTGTTGTTTATTTTTAAGGCCAAACTGTTTTCAGATAGTAGTTCAGCACTTTAGTGAAGAGCATTACATCTTTTACTTTGCAGGAGAAACTCCAGAACAAGCACAGGTGAGAGCTTTTGTTGGTAAATATAATTTGAGAAGTAATTTTTTGTCTTGTGGTGGTTAATGATATTGCCCTTCTGAAACAGGAATGCAGTGTATCGCAAATAGTTAGTGTCTACGTCTGTATTAGCTAGGTGTTATAATGGAGTAGTAGCAGATCTGTAAGGGGAACGGTTGGTGCTGAGAATGCAGCACCTACGTTACCTGCGCTTGGGGGTTTACTTTGAACAAGTTCCAGTCAGGTCCCGTGGACTGAACTTTCACTATTTTCCACTGTATGTTTCTGGAGAACTACTTTTTTTTTTTTTTTTTAACATAGTTAATTCAGAAGAATAATTTACTCTCCAGGACTTTTCCATATTATAAACCAGAGCATGGTAAGAGGGAGCCTTCCTTCAAAGGCATATTCCTGATATGAACTAAAATGCTAATGCACGTATGTGTGCCCAATGACCAAAGTATATTGAACAGCTGCCTTTTGCAGTTACTTGTCCTGTCTATAAATTGGTGGTTGTTTATAGTCTTGGGCCCTAATCATGCACAAAAAGTAAGGTTTTCTGGGTTTAGTTGGTATCCTTTAGTTACTAACTCTCTAGCAGTTATGTTTGCTGGTTAAGAATTGTAGGATCAGAGCCTAATTCTCTGAAATTCACTCACCAGCAGGAGAGCATATCTAAGATAAGACAATGTCCTTATGTATTAAGTTTACAGCTCTGAAAGACCACAGCTGTGAAATATACCTGTTGTATCAGAAGTTAAGCTTTGCATTTGATTTTATTTGAATGGAATTAAAGCTGTTTAAAGCACTCATAATAGACTGCTGTTCACTAGAGCATGAAGGCTGTATAAACTTACTATTCTTGTTGTGCTGTTTATAAAGGAAAGCACGAATTTTCCTGTTAAATTAATACAAATTTATGAAAGTCGCTGAGATGACATCAGAATGATGTAGTGGCATTTGTCACACAACTCTTAATGTACTGTCTTTGAGAAGCAGCATGCTGTATAGTAATGGAGAACATATACATTAATTTCCACACTCATTACTGTACATTCATTGTTGTCACATCTGCAATGTTTTTTGTGTTCTAGAAATGAAAAGAATTAAGAATGTGTAGAAGACAGAATATCCTGTCTTGTTCCCTGAACATTATAATATAATAAAATATATATATAATATAATATATAATATAATAAATAATATAATATATAATTATATATTTTATATATATAAATATATTTATATTTATTATATTTATTTTTATTTATATTTATTATTTATTATTTATAATTATATTTTATATATAAATATATAAATGATATAATACATAATTATAATATATAATTATATTATATTATATTATATATTATATAATATATAATATGTAATATAATAAATAATATTATATATAATATATTATATTTATAATATTATATATTATGTATAATTATAATATATTATATTATTATATTAATATATAATATATAATATATTAAATAATATTATATTATATTAATATATAATATATAATATATAATATATAATATATAATATATAATATATATAATATAATAAATAATATAATATATAATATATAATATATATTATATATAATTATAATATATTATAATTATATATAATATATAATTTATAAATATAATATATAATATATTATATTATTATACATATAATCTGCTTTTCGGTTTGATCTGCTTAACAGGCTGTTCACTGCATTTGTACAGAATACAGTTTGTTGGGTTTTTTTAATAATATGGCTTTGGCCCAGGAAAGTTTATAGATATCTTTCTTTTGAAAAAGTTGAGCTTTCTTTACTCTGTAACATTTCATAGAAGAGTAGTTTCGTTTGTGTAGTAAGGCTCTCTTACAATGTGGTAAATAAATATCAAAGCAGTGCCATCCTGTGGACTGCATGTTGTCTTTATGGTTTGTACAAAACAAAAGTGAATGTAAAATATAGCCTTACCTGCTCGTGTCACTGTGCGTACTGTGGCACGGTGTTCATTCTCACTGCTGTAAGCTTTGGCATTTAAGGGGAAAAGTTTTCCTGCTGTGAGTGAGTATAGAGGCGTACTGTGCATCCAGGAAACATTTCTGCTGGAGTATTTAGGAGGCATTTGTTTCTTCGATTGCTACTCCCTCTGAGAATAAGGAAACAAGCTACTGAAACTTCATGATGGGTAGCTGAAAGCTTTTCCTTCTGTGGAAGGTTTTGAAAGCTGAAACCTGACTCACAAAGTGGTCTAGCTTAGAATAGCTGCAGTACATGTTCCTGTATTTTTAAAATGTGGAAGATATTGTGAAGAGTAAGATTGAAACAGTGTTGTGGGTTTTCTTTAACGACAATTTTGAATGGTACTTTGAGAATAGATGGCAGATCTTTGAACAAAGGCAGTTGGTCAAAACCTAAATTTTGTGCTTTGCAAGAGCTATACAAAATTCAGTGGCTGGGGGACAAAAACTAGAGAATGAGGCTGTAATGTATCTTCTACCTTCCAAAGGCCCCTTGAAAAGCTCCTCTGTTAGCAACTTTCTCATGCTGCAGTGACTTTTTCAGAGGTGGCCTGGCAAGTTGGCAGTGCCTCTTAGCAGCTTATTTGTTTAAAAAATAATACACACAAAAGTTCTACAGTCAGTTTGGTGTTAGACAACTGTTTATTTCCTTGATCAAAACGGAATCGATTCATCCACTTTGTTGGATGCATTCGTGAGCGAAGTGGGGAATGTCAGATGCATGCTCTGTGTTTCTCTGTTAATGTTGTTTCAGTTTTTGTTTGAAGTATACGCAGTATTATGACTGCCATACAGAAGTACTGGAGACAATAATCAGAACAGTTTGACTTGTTAACTATAGTTTTCTCAGAAGCAAACAAGTTTTGCTGCATTTTATATACCATTTGTAATTTCATGTAGTATTACTATAAGGAAAAATTGGTAAAGGTCACACTGTATATCCATTAGTAGTGCTTGATATTTCTAAAAGGAAAAATGGGGTTTTCTCAGTAAAGATAAGAATTTTGCTTTAACATCCAAATTTTTGTACTTTGGAATTACAGAAAACTTAGGTTTTGCCAAGCTAAAGGGAAAACTTCAGATACTCTTTTTAGATAGGTCTGTTCCACTGCAAGAAGCTGTATCTGACTTTGTTTTATTACACTATTATGTGTCCTTCTCTCTTAGGACTGGATGAAAGCTCTGCAGATGTTTTGCAGTTTAAGAAAAACCAGTCCAGGAACATCAAATAAACGTCTACGTCAGGTGAAGCTGATATTATGGGGTTGGCAGTGCATGTGGAGGAGTATTTTGTCTCCTCGTTGCAAAACAATGCTGATAAATCTCAGAATTTTGTTTCAACAGTAG
This sequence comes from Platalea leucorodia, assembly GCF_965183815.1. Lineage (NCBI taxonomy): Eukaryota > Metazoa > Chordata > Aves > Pelecaniformes > Threskiornithidae > Platalea > Platalea leucorodia. The sequence goes on from NC_138858.1 coordinate 83,270,143, forward strand.
TAAATCCTGCATGTATTTCCTTTCCTTTTTGGAGTTATGCAGTACCCTTGTGAATCCAACCAGAATGACTTACACTTTGTTACAATATGTACTTACATAAAAGCAAAATGGCTTTAGGCAATCTGCACGTGCTTTGCTAGGTATTATGTTCTGACTACATTTGAGTAAAAGTGTAAAGAAGTCAACACAGGTATCGTCTTAACTTTTAAAATTTACCACAAATGGGAAACTTTAAAAATTTGACAGACTTATGTGACATGTAAAAAAAATGCTCGTTTAATTAATATTATTCATTTTCAGTAACAAATACATGCTGAACCATGCTCATGGATTAATTTCTCCCGGCCTCTTAGAAATGCTGTGTTTACCAGAATTTCCTCAGAGGTAGAGGACAGATAGTTATAAATGGCTAAGTCTTTAATGATTGGAGAAGAACAGGGAAATACTTCAAGAATCCCTGATACTTTTGAATGTTAGGAACATTAAATGTAGTTGTTTTGACAGACAGTGGAGAAAGGAATAAAACAGGATGTTTTTCAGGACACACAACTGTTCTGTAGTTAACACTAAAGATGTTTGGATGCTTCTGAATAAATGAACTAAATTAGGTGAATTTCCAGATAAAGTGGCAGGTGAAACTGGGGGCTTCAAGCTGCTAAAGCAAAGCAAAACCAGTGACAGTCTGAAATAATTCTTCAAAAGGTGAAGAAAATGCTCATCTACATAAAGGAAGAGAATGCAAGGTGTAGTACAAGGGAATTTTACATAATCTGTTAAGAAAGCACCAAATAAGCCATTGTGTTTGGAATTGTCCATGGCTCTTATTCAAGGTGCCAGTCTTTGATTTCAGTAAATTTTCTGTGCATAGAGAAGTTAGTATTTGCAAATCCTAATGCCTCAAAGGTAATTTTAAAAGAAGAAAACAAGATGCCCTAAACCCACGGGGCTGGAGATTTGTTTTCAGTAATTATTTGGGTTACTCTTCTTTTGTCACTTGTGCCTCGTAAAATGTTGTTCCATTACTTCTGTTCTTTGCTCTTTTTATTAGGAAATTTTACTTTGTGTGCAGTACTCATATATTAACATGAAGCTTCTACATGAAGGATAAAAAATAATCCATTCATGTGTTTTGTATTTCTATTTTAGCAACAAAAAGTAAATTTTGTGTAATTTTTTTTTTTTTTTAGGTCAGCAGTCTTATTTTGCATGTAGAAGAAGCTCATACGCTCCCAGTAAAGCATTTTACTAATCCGTATTGTAACATCTACCTGAACAGTGTCCAGGTAGCAAAAACACACATCAGGGAAGGGCAGAACCCTGTATGGTCAGAAGAATTTGTCTTTGAGTAAGTCTTTATCATCTTGAGCTACTGAATTTCACTTGTAAATTGCATTGCATTTATTATTCTTGGCCCTATCTACTGTTTTGCATATGCTTTTTAACAATACTGTATGTGTGGTTGTACAGCAGCAGCCTTTCAGCCAAATTCTGCATGGGCAGAATTTTCTGTAGGCACCTAAATATCTTTGTTAATATAAGTGTCTTTGGCTGATAATGAGAGCTCAGGATTGAAATGAGTTTAGAATAAGCTTAAATGTCAGCCAAGTATAGTATTAATTGAGGCTTTCTGTCTTTTCTCCTAGTGATCTCTCATCTGATATTAATAGATTTGAGATAAGTCTTAGTAACAAAACAAAGAAAAGTAAAGATCCAGATATATGTAAGTATTTTTCTGTAAAAGATGCATATATGTTGCCGCAATGGCTACTTTGTGTGTTTTTCATTAGTTTTGTCAAGCGTTATCACAAGAGAATTCAGTATATATTTATGCTCACCATACTGCTGTGCTTGTATGTTTTGGATGTCTGGTGCTGGCTTTCCATTAATGTTTTTACAATAAGAACCTGCATGTTTTTTTAGTAATAAAATGCACAGTAATCCAGTCCTGTGCATCTGATGGTTTTCCTAGCTCTGCTCTAGAGTAGCCATTGTGTTATACAATGACTGTGCTTACCAAAAAGCAAGAGGAAAGAGGAGCTGTCAGTATTTGTCTGCTACGTAAAATGCTAAGTTCCAGGGATTTTTAAGCCTGATTGCATGGAATTCCTTTTCAGGTTTTTTTGCTTCCAGTGAGAAAGGGAAGAAAGGTGTAGTAATGTCATCATTAAAAAAAAAAAAAAAAAAAAAAAAAAAAAATCTTGGTGGTGTCTGAACAAATTTGCCTTGTTTTGTTTCCGTTTTACCTCATCTGTCTACTTTCCTTGTACCATTCTTGGGCTTAAAGCTGAAGTTGCCTCAGTATCACTTTGAATGGGAAAGGATCCATGTTTTCGTCTGCCTTTTACAGAAGTTCTCCAAGAGTTTATTTTCCTCGTGTTACCCAGACAGCTGCTTCTTCAACTGTGGTTTTGTTTCTGCTCCAGCAAATTAACAGCAAGCTGGTAAGACCTATCAGCTTTCTAGAAAAGAAAGGACTTGGTTTGAAGAACATGGATTTTGAGCTCTTAGATAGGAAATATTGAATTTTTTTTAAGTTTAGTTCTCTTCCCACACAATGTGTTTTAGGTTTTTTTGTTTTGGGATTTTTTTTCTTCCTCTCCTCTTAGTCAAGGTATCTTGTTTCCCACCATACTTGTTCTGGAGCAACTTCAGCCCCCTGCCTCCTTTTTGATGCCTGCAGGGCAGGATGCCCTCCCTGCCTCGTTCAGATTTGTTCCAAGATTTTTTCTTTTCCATTGTGTCCAGATCTGTCTGTTCCAAAGCCTGTCAGAGTATTTATACTATTGCAGTTGTTTTCAGTTTGTGTATATTGTGTTACTGGCCTGTTACATATGCCTCAGTGCTAATTTCCTGATTTTCTTTGTTTTGTTTTTTTTTTTTTTTTTTGGAGATTTGTAGGGAAACCTTGACCAAAGTGGAAGAATTACTGCTTGTTTTGAATGCTTTTGCAGAACCTAGTTTAATTTCAAAACTCTTTTCTCCTTCCTCTGACTAGAAAACTTTCTGCATAGCAGGAGGAAAAAGATATATTCCCTCTGACAGACAAAAGGGCTCTAATTGCGGTTGTGACCATGTTCTTGCACTGTTCTTTTATTCATTTGAGCTGGAAAACTCATTATCTATCTACACCAAAGCTCTGGTTAGTAAAAGAACCTTTAAAAGGGTAACTCTTGAATGGGATACTTCAGTAACTTCTTTAGGAGTGTTTTTGTAGGTTCCTTCTCTCTGTCCAGATTAAGGAGGTTGTGTTGGCTTTGGATGCATCCAGCTGATAAGAGGCGATAGAAGGTTTCCTTATCTAGGTCAGGAGCAGGATTGGCCAAGTTTCTTGATTGCATTTAGGTACACTCTTACAGCATAACCCAACAGTCCTTTCATTTTGGGATAAAGATTAGACTAAGTCAACTTGAATGAACACATATCTCTGCTTACATTCCCAGCCCTATTAAATATGTGAAGTGCAGGGAGGGAAAATGAGTTAAACCAGACCTTATCTTACATATTTATGTGCTGCGTTGCCTGAATAACCCTTGAACTCTTGAAAAGCAAGAGAATTGGTTCCTTTCCTGAACATTCTCCTTTTCAGTCACAGCTGTTAAATGTGGACTGCTGTGAAGTGGGAGTCATAGGAAGCTGGTACTATTCATCTTCCCAGTTAATTGGGTTAAGCTAGCTTTCTGCTTGCTTTTCCTGCCATGTAATGCAGATTGAAGGCCAAAAACTCTGTTATTGGTCTCGCTGCTTTATTTCTTTCATTGTAACACTCTGAAGTTAAATACCAAAACGATACTAGCACGAAGGCTATTTTTTCAGTATTTTAAAATATTTCCTGAGTTTGCAAGTCTTTGACTTTGAAGTTTGCCTGTTATGAGTATTCCATAATTATTTTATTATTTTTGTTTTTAAGAAGTATTTCAAATATTCAGAAATTATACTAAACAGTTTAGTATCAATTCTATTTAAACTTTCTTTGTTTCTCTAACTGTAAATTGCATAAGGATTTATTCAAATGAATATATATAATATGACTTGAAAAAAATAAAGTCCTAGAATGTGTTAGTAGACTTCTGCTGCTGCAAACTGGGATGCTCGGGTATGATTAGACAGTAGGATTAGTAAATCTCTCAGGACAGTACCACACAGCGTTGAACTGGAGTGGAAGTTCTGGTTTGGTTTTGCACCATGATAGTTGGTTAATTTTAAATTAGTTCATGTTGAAAAAGAAACATTTTTATAATGGAAGCAGTCACCTCATGCAGGCAAATCCACAGAGCAGAGTATTAGTCAATGTCTTTCCTTTCAGGCACATTTATTATTTGCAGTGGTGCCAAAGCTTGTTTCTGAAACTGATAGCTGAGATTATAGTAGGATGGGCTGTGCTAACATAGCAGTGACTTGTGGCTGCAAAAGGCAGGGTTTAGTATGTCCATGTATTGAGCAATTTTCTCTTTCTCAAGATCTCAAATGCCTTTTATTCTGAATCAGTAATTAGATTTGGAGGGGTGGGGTGGGGTGATGGCTCTGTTTTATTCTGGCAGGGTTAGACAAAGGTTTTATAGTAAATTCAGGTTCATTACCAGTCTGAGGACTGGAACAAACCTAAGCTTGAAGACTTTTCACTTTGATTCCCAGGTTATAATTACTAACAATAAAAAAACCAATCTTGTTACTAAATATTATGCCCGAAGTTCCATTAGCAAATAAAACGTCAAGAAACCTCAGTCATATTTTTCTGTACTAGTGTTCATCATGTAAAATATTGTGATTCTTTTTGGATCAAAATTGTTGTCAAGAAAATTCTTACCTGTGTCTGGAGGGAAGAGATCAAGTCTTGTTTGTTTTGATGATTTTCTGTATATTTGTTTCTCTTTTAAAATGTGCTAGATTGCAAAATGTAAATATCCTGAATTTTTCAACTAATAGCAGTTGCTTACTGAAGGTAGCCTACTAATTCAGTGTAAGGTGCTAAATGAGAAAAAGTCCTGTTCCTTTAAAGTTATTGAATATAAATTACGATAGCAACTGTTCTGCAGTCCCTGTATAGATATTTCTGTTCTGACTTTTTTTTTTTTTTTAAATCAAAGCAAGATTATAGTATTTATATTATAGCTATGAAGTGCTACTATAATCACAGGGAAAAATTAAGTCTTCTAGATTCTGTATTTCATTCACCATTCCTCTCACTGATATATGTACCTTACATGTGCAAGCAGAATAAGAAGAAAAACACATTGCTCAGCTGTGGGTACAGGAGCTTTGATGCTGGGGAGAAATATTCTAGGAAAATCAATTGATTATCTGGTCTAAAGACATAGTCCCATCCACACTGGTGATAAGTAGCAGGCGATGATGAATTGTTTTTCACACTACTTGACTGATTTGAATGCATTAGCTTATATCAGTTTATCAGTGCCAAAGAACATGAAATAGGCAACAGGAATGTCCTGAAGTGAGCATTAGAAATGTGATGTTTTTCTGTTCCAGTATCAAATGATATCCTGCTGTGTGCAATGGGAAGTCTATTGGAACTGTTGACAATTTCTGCAAGGCAGTGTGGTGTGTGGGCTTTGCAGAAATGTGGGGAAAAAAAAAAAAAACCTCCTGGTTTTGGTGTTTTGGTTTTTTTTGGTTTTTTTTTAATCCGAGGAACTTAAAAGCAGATCTCATTGAGAGGTGTGGAAAGGGAGGGTGTTTGCTTGAAAGATCCAGACTGACGGCGAAATGTGAAACTTGAACTGTGGACCCCTCCTGGAGCGTGGTGGGTGTTTCACAGGCAGAGTGTTGCCTCTGCAAGTGCCTGGGCCCTTTCTGTGTGAAATAACTCCGTTCAGGAGCTGGTCTGCTGGCTCTGGAGGGGCCTGTGCTCCAACTGCTGCAGCTTGCTAGCCAGCTGCTGAGGCCAGACTTCAGCTGCAGTCCCGGTCATTGCTTGGTGATTTCAAGGTACCAACATGACTGAAAGGTGAATTAATGATTTGGCTGTTCTTGAGTTGACTTTCATCATTATCTAGGCAACAAGCTGCTTGGGAACACTTTTTTACATAATTTGCGTAAGCCATTACAGTCTTAACCTGGGAGTTAGTATAAGAGAAATACATATGGCAGTGTTTGGCAAAGCCATAGCAACACTATACTGATAAATAGTAAGAAGTAACAAAGTGGTCAAGGAGCAGATCTGATGGTGGTATCAGCCCAAGGCTGGAAAGAGGACAGTGAATTCTGAACACTTTATCTATTTTTAGTTTCTGACTGCTACCTGGATTTGCAGGGTAGCACTTTTTTACTCATACTTGGGTGTTACAAAGAAAACTGTGCCAATATCCGTGCGGCATTTCTGAATGTATATGTATACGTTCTTTACAGAACGCTTTCTATTTCTTCTTCAGTTTACAGAAGTCTGTTGAAGCCTTGAAGAGAGAATTTGTCAATATATTGATGGCAAAAATCTTAATTACTCTTATTAATGCTCTTGCTGAAACAAGATGACATGCTGAAAATAAACTGTTCTTTTCTTAATTCAATAGTAGCACTGTTTTGCTGGAGATAACTTACTTGAACAATGCTTTTTTTCTTAAGTGTTCATGCGTTGCCAATTAAGCCGATTACAAAAAGGACATGCAACAGATGAGTGGTTTCAACTCAGTTCCCATGTACCATTAAAGGGTATTGAGCCAGGATCTTTGCGTGTTCGAGCACGATATTCTATGGAGAAGATCATGCCAGAAGAGGAGTACAATGAGTTTAAAGAGGTATGAAGTTATTCAACTTTCCTTGGTTTATCTGTCAAAACTCATTTGGTTGGTTGAGACAGATCTCAGTAACACTGGCTGACATAATTAAACAATATTTATAGTGACAGCTATCACTACAGATGTACGATATCAGTTTTTCAAAAGCTGTTTTATGTTAGGAGAAGCTTCTGAAGATTTTAAAATTCTGTTTTTCTTTCAGCTTATACTCCAGAAAGAACTTCATGTAGTCTATGCCTTATCACATGTTTGTGGACAGGATAGAACACTGTTGGCTGGCATTTTATTGAAGATTTTTCTTCATGAAAAGCTTGAGTCCTTGTTGTTACGAACACTAAATGACAGGGAGATAAGCATGGAAGGTACTGAACTGAATTACACTAAAGTTTACTGGAACTCTGGGCAGGTGGGGAGGGAGGGGCTCCAGTGCCGCCTTTTTCCTGCTCCTTTAGTTACAACATATATCGAAGTATAAAGACAACAGATTTTTCCTCTGCTTTTTGTTATCTCCTTTTCCCAACTTTTCTCTTTGCTGTCTTTTTTTTCAGATGAAGCTACTACCTTGTTTCGTGCCACCACTTTAGCAAGTACACTTATGGAGCAGTATATGAAAGCCACAGCAACAAGTTTTGTTCACCATGCACTGAAAGACTCCATATTAAAGATAATGGAGAGCAAGCAGTCCTGTGAGGTGATACCTTGAGCTACGTTTTTAAACGTTTTGTTTAACTGTGTTTGTTAACATAGTTACCTACTGGTTGTTATGTTTTATGTTTGCATTAAATATTAGCTTCAGAGACATTAATCTTTCAGAACTAAAATTCATTTACATAAGAAATACAGGAACCAAGTTCATTGAGAGATTTTTTTTCCTAGATGTTGGCTTAAACAATATTCATAGTAGAACTTTAAGGTTTTTAATCAAAATTTCTTCAAATTATGTTTTTATTCTTTAGCAGTTGTAGGCTGTTCTGTAGTGGTTACTGACTGGCCTAAGTAACTTCTAGTACTCAAGGTATTGTAGAAGTCAATGTCTGAACTTTAGTTTTAATTTAAAACTTCCTGATATTAAATGATTGTTATTGATCCTGAAACTGTTGTTTTTAAAATTACTCCCCTGACTTCTGTGTTTCACTTTAACTTAATTGTGGAAGGGATGGGAGTCCTCAGAAGTTCGGATTGAGAGAGACAAAAAGGTCATGCAGATGGATAGTGGCGAATATCTGAGCTGTTAAAAGCCTAGTGTATTAGAACTTAAAACCAGTGCTTTTTCGTATTTCCTGACTAGCCATTGAAACAGACTTGTGAGTTCTGTAAGAGACTTGTACAGCAGCAGAATATTTAATTTACTTTGAAGTATTATTCAGTGTGTAATGTTATGAAACTATATATGTAGTTCCAGTTAGGAGAATGAACTTAATCTTTTTCTCTTTTTGTTTTAGTTAAATCCCTCAAAGTTAGAAAAAAATGAAGATGTAAACACTAATTTGGCACACCTACTCAGTATACTTTCAGAATTGGTGGAGAAAATATTCATGGCTGCAGAGATACTGCCTCCGTAAGTTTGCACTTTTCTGTTCAGATCTGTATTTAAAAATTCCTGTTTGTGTGAATTATATTGCACCTTAAAATTATGTTCTTACTTGTTCATCTTCTGCTAATCAGTCATAAGACTAATGTCTTCAGAGTTACTGTATGTACACGGAGGAATATAGATGGGGGAAAAATAACACTTTCAGGAATTAATAGTGCTTTTTGCAAAACGTGTAGATGTGGTGGTTAAGGACATGGTTTAGTGGTGGACTTGGCAGTGATAGGTTGATGGTTGGACTTGATGATCTTAAAGGTCTTTTCCAACCTAAATGGTTCTATGATTCTATGAAAAGCCTCTGGCTAGCACACATGCTTTTCTTTGAAGGAGAAGCTACTAGACCCAAGAGGTCAGGGAAAGAAGAATAATAAAAGCAATCAGTCTCATAGTTCCACAAAAAGGTAGAAGACAGTAGTGGACAGCAGACAATTATATGTATTTAAGTTGATTACAAGTTCTTTCCAGTCCTCCTCCGCTGAGAAAGAGACGAAATTATTAACAGCATATTAAAAATACAAGCGGGTAGTAGTAAAATGATACGGTGCTTCTGTCTGCTAGGGAAATGCAGAGGTTATATCTTTTTTCCTTTTTTTTTTTTCTTACTTGTTAAAGTAACTTGTGTTCATAGTTTAAATTTGAGCCATCTAATGAAAAGTGGATAGTACTAACGGTTTTCTTTCATTGTGTTGTTAGTTTTTAAAGTAAACAAAATCCTCAATTTTGAGATGGCAGAGTAGCACAGAAGTGTTTCTTTTGTGTTAGTGCTGGCAAGATCAGCATTAAAAGTCACACTCCTTTTAAGTATATGATGCAGCTCTGAGCATTTTCTGAAATACACCACAATTTCCCCTTTTTTTTTTTTATGGAAGAGGACTATTACTGTGGTTGCTTAACTTTTAAACACCTAACCTTCGTTTATGGAAAGAATAGCTGGTGTTAAGAAAATTTTTTTTAAAAAATCAAACCATCAAAATTGTCTTTTTTAAAAGGAAACACTACTTAAGAAACAGAAAACAGACAGTTCTAAAAACATTTAATGCACATCTGAATAATCACTGAATTTCATATAAAATTATGTATTAATGAGGGTTTTTCCTTGCCATTTATAAATTTACTTTTTAGTATGAAATTATAAATTTAGAAATTGACTTTTTATAAATTTATTGACTTATAAATTAACTCTTAGTTAATTTAAAGCTTATGTCTAAATTATAAACGTAGATTGATAATAGTTCTGCATCAAGTAGGATGTTGGTCTAGATCCTTTCTGACCAGCTTTTTTGATTCTGTAAGTTTAATGGAATGAGTAATTAGCTATTATTTCTGCAGAACGTTGAGGTATATTTATGGGTGCCTACAGAAGTCAGTTCAAAACAAGTGGCCAGCTAATACCACCATGAGAACCAGAGTTGTTAGGTAAGTTACTTGTCACTTTATTCTGAAAATAATCTTTTCAAGTCTTGTTAAAAACATACTTCAGCGTGCTTACCTGTGTTTCTTTCAGTGACAAAACTGTATAGCAATTATATAGGTTACAGCAGTATTTAAGATATTTGTGATGCTGAGGCATGATGTCTCAATTTAGGATTCTGAGGTTGCTAGATTCTTAATCATGGTCTTAGAGCCTTGACAGAATGAGATGATGTAGTACAGAGGTCAGTATAGCTTTACTTAATAGTTTTAACTTTGAATTTATTTGCATTTTGTCAAGTTTTACAAACTAATCTAAAATAGCAATTTCCTTTTTCATGCTGGGAAAGAAAAACTCCTCTCAAAGCAATAGTTAACCTTTGTGATACCTGTAGAGAGCAGTTACTTCTGAAGATCATGTTCCTGTCATATGCCACGTGGGATGACTGTGCCTGGGACTCTTATGTAGTGTGTGTTAATTGCTAGAGAAATCTTACATGGTTTAAGGCCCTTTAAAATGCAGCCCCAACACGGTAAGGAATCTAATACCTTCTCACAAAGACAATTGGACTGTTGTTAGATTTCGCTGTGGTAATGTCTGCATTGGGATATGCAGTTTTCGGCATCAGAGAAGGCTCCCCGCTGCTGGTGTTGGGCTGCTGGTTCTGATCACTCTGTGTTGTGGTTTAACCCCAGCCAGCAACTAAGCGCCATGCAATCTCTAGCTCACCCTCCCCTTCCCGGTGGGATGGGGGACAGAATCGGAAGGGTAAAAGTGAGAAAACTCACAGATTGAGATAAGATCAATTTAATAATTGAAATAAAATAATAATAATAATAATTATAATAGTGAAAAGGAAAACAACAACTAAGAACAAAACCCAGGAAAAACAAGTGATGCAACTGCTCACCAGCCACTGACTGATGCCCAGCCTGTCCCCAGCAGTGATCACCGCCTCCCAGCCAACCCCCACCCCCAGTTTATATACTGAGCATGACGCCATACGGTACGGCATAGCCCTTCGGCCAGTCTGGGTCAGCTGTCCTGGCTGGGCCCCCTCCCAGCTTCTTGTGCACCTGGCAGAGCAGGGGAAGCTGAAAAGTCCTTGACTCTGTGTAAGCACCACTTAGCAACAACTAAACCATCAGTGTGTTATCAACGTTATTCTCATCCTAAATCCAAACCACAGCACCATACCAGCTACTAGGAAGAAAATTACCTCTATCTCAGCTGAAACCAGGATACTCTGAATCAACACTGTGTTGGTTTCTGAAAACACGTAATTCTGTGCTGTCCTAGTTTTGTTTCATTTCTCTGCTCCAGCCCAATCATGTTGAAACGTTCCAAAGCTCCTCTAAAAATGTTGCAGGAGGTTACTGAACCTGGCTCTTCTGAACTTGCACCAGCCACAAAAACTCCAATGTACATTCATAAACCGATGCAGTACACAAGTTCTTCCTCTAACACTCTCCATTGCCAGTACAGGTCAAACAAAAAACTTCGACAAAGATGTGATCTTGACACTGTTTTTCTAAACGCTGCTGGGGGTTTTAAGCATATCAGAGCTACATCTTTCCTTTTTTGTGGTGTCGGGCAGTCGTATGATGTGCCAAGGTTAATCTCCCATGGAGGGAGTCTTTCAGAGGATTTGTCTTTGGCTTGTGTTTATCATTTTGGTACCAGAAGCCTTATGTCATCAGGGGCATTGCCTTCAAATGGAGGCTGCTTGTATTGTGAGAGCCCCTCTTACTTTGAGGGGCTAACCTAATGGAAGGCTGTAGAGCTCAGCAGCGAATACCCTATCTCTTTCTGTTCCTCCCCAGCTCCAGAGAGAACCGTGTGGCTTTCCTTAGTGGATACAGCTCACATTCAGGGTTTTCCAGAGGTCTCCACTGGATGCTATAGATATGGGATCTCTTGCTCTCGTGATGTTAGTCTTCACAAGCGGATACTAGTGATTTCTCTCTAGAGTACAGAGTTTCACAGCCTTCAGTGACGATTATTATCTTCTATTGCAGTATTTTTGTCCAAGAATGATGAACTATTCAGAGGCAGATGAACAGTTTTTAGATGTCTGGGTATCTTCCCTACTATATCAGTCAGAAGGTGCTGCAATTTCTCTCTGGTTGTAAAACCCGCATGTAGATATTGACTCATTCTTAATTTAGGCAGGTTGACCAAGGTAAGAAGCACCCAATCTTCTGTATCAGCAAGGTCCATGCTAGATTCATACCTCACTGGCCTTCAACTTTGGGCACTTTAAAAGAGGAATTGGTGTATATGCCATGACTTCAAAATTAGTTACTTCCTCATAGCTTTAAATTCACACCATAGAAAATATTTTAGCTTCACATATGGCCGAGAACTGTTGTTTTACCAGCCCATAATTCATGGTTCTTGGAGAAGTAAGAAACATACATAACAGTATATATTGGCTGTCTTGGACATATGGAAGGTGTGTTAATCTCACTACAATGCATGTCATTTTCAAGTAATATGGACATTACCATCACTGTGTACTTACCAACAGGCAAGGTACTGTAAGGTCCCCTTCTTTCTTTTATAAGTGGTCAGGCTTTGATATTGCTGTAGTGAAAACCAGTCTGCTGGTAGTGTCCAAGCACTCCGAGCAAAATTAAAGATGATTTAGATTGCTTTAGTTGGTCCGTATGTCACTTCATTGTATAGCAATTAGCTGGAATTGAGGCTAACCTGAAGTCGATGGTTTTTACTTCTGCTATTAACAGAAAGTTAAATTTTTCTCGTGCTACTGAAGGCTATTCTGCGTTTCTGTTGAATATGTTCCTAGTTCTGCAGTCAAAATAGACCGCTTTTTCCCCAGCTTTCTAGATGGCAGCAATTACTTTTGGAAGGAAAGCAGCAGATCCCATATTATTATTCTACTATGGCATACAGTCATCAGGATGTGGATCAGCTTAAGCTGACCTAAGGCTTTGTGCCAAAAGAGACATTCCCTTTACTCGCTCCCTCTAGTGTTCCTCCTTACATTGGCGTGGGGGAGCGGGTGGCTGCAGGATGGATGCCTTGTGGTAGCAGACAACGGAAAACCTTTGGGAGGTCAGAGACCCGGGGCTCCTCCTTTTTGAAGCCAGTGTAGCCTGAGATTGGCTTCAGTATGATTTTACAATTAAGTTCTGCCCACATGGTTTCAACAGTTCACCTTAATTGGGAAATCAATATGCCTATTCTTTCAGCTTTTATCATAGTTGAAGTCATAGCATGATATTCTTAATTTGTTAAAGTATTCACAGAGCACAGGCTGGTTGGTTGGTGTCTGAAAGTTTCCACGCTAACTTGAATCCTTAAAAACTACACAATTTTCATTAATTCTCTAATTTTACTGAACAAAATACAATTTTCTTCCCATTTCAGTGGCTTTGTTTTTCTTCGACTGATTTGTCCTGCTATCCTGAACCCAAGGATGTTTAATATCATCTCAGGTGATTATATGCTTCAGATTGAATTCGTACTTTATACAGTAGTAGGCATGAAATTACTGTAGTGTGTAATGTAGCAAAATGCAAAGTTTTTTTGAATGCTGTGTCCAAAGTCATGTTATCCACATCACTTGACTGACTTCTCCATAAGGCAGCCAAGGTATGCTTTTCACCCTTAAAGGTTAGGTTGTGGTTATCCCCAATGTCATTTTAAAGTCCAGAAAAACATGCATTGTGGTATTTAATAACACAATTTTGAGTTAGTCTAGCCATGTGGAATATATTCTAGCAGTGTGAAAAATATAAGCGTGTGATCTTCAGATGTCACTTTGAATACAATGCAATGCCAAAGTTAATGGCTGAAATTCAGTGGTATCTCTTAAATGAACAAGATTTATTAAGTTGAAAATGTGTCTGCAGAGCTTGGAATATATTTGTGCACCTAGAAAATTATGCTTGAATAATTTCTTTGAACATCCTGCTTAGATAGCTTCCAGCCACTGGAGAAGTCTTTGACTCATTAAGTACAGCCAATCTCAAATACGGAATCTTAATGCCACCCCCTCTCTCATCTTTTAGAAAGGGTGGGTTGTGTAGACTGGAGGTGGTAATCTTGGTTGACTAAAAGGCCATGTTTAGGAGAGTTCCCATGGGCTTGCCTAAGTGAATGTCCCCACTGCGTAAAGTCTTACCCTGTTTTTTGATGCTCTCTTGGTAGAGTACATCTATAGCAGTTAACTAGAACAGCAACAGGGAACGTTCCTGTTTGCAAGACCAGGATTGCAGAACTGCTGTGCTGGCCTGCGGCACAGCACTGGCCAGTATCAGATAGCGTTCTGCATGGCAGCCCACGTCAGGGACCACATCTGACACGCTGCTGGTGTGGGGCCTTCCTGTTGTGAAGCTTTAATGGTGCTGGCATGGATTAGCCCATGGCAGTTGCCGTAAGCACCCAGAAATATTTGTAGGCATTTTTAACTTAACTTCTGTGGGAGGAAAAAAGGAAAAGCATGAATGACTGAAAACTCTTATTACTAAAGTTGAAATATTCAGGCATCTGAGTTGCTTAGTTTTAAAAGTTTGCATATGTTATACTTCATCTTTGTTTTCTGGGGTTTTTTTTGGTTGTTTTGGTTTGGTTTTTTTTTTTTTTCCCCTGGCAAAGATCACCCCAAGCTAGACAGCACTTAGTTTGCACTAGCCGTTGCTCTTCCTCCTTCCCTCCCTAGTAGCTCCTTGATTTTTACCAGTAAAATGCTGATCTGGAAATAGGAGGAAGTCAGAAATCTTATTCAGAATATTCATAGACAGGTTTTTAAGACAATGCAGCATGTTTTCTTTTTTAGTATAGCTTAAAGAGAGACGATAGAAGGGCTGTGTCAAATGGAAAATTCCTTTCTCTCACCCAGTAACCATTTCCATACATGCTTTGGGGAAAGCATTTGAGAAACATGGCCTGATACACAGTGATCCTTTCTTTAGCATTTTATTATCTTCAGGTAATTTGCAAGTTAGGTACCGCCTAACTTGGGTTGCACTGTGTCTGCAAGTGTAAAAAGTTACCTATAAATTTGAGTAATACCTTTTAAGCTTGTCTGTCAGTGTTAAAAGTCCTGCTCGTGTACATCCAGCTAATACTCTTGACTACTGCTAAGGTAAACTTACAGATGCCGTGTAGGGCTTTTAGAGTTGTTCACAAAAAAAAAAAGGGATGAGGCAGTTCTTTTGGAGCGAAGCTTCCAACATGCCTTCTTCCCCTAATAGGGAAAAAAGTATTCTGAAGGCTGGGTGTGTCAGTACGGCTCAGTATCAGCAGCAATCCTATCACCTCGACAACTGTGACTGGAAAAAAAAAAAAAAAAAATAATCTTTGTTTCAAAAGCTAAATCCTTTGTTTCAAGCATCTTTGCGTTTTTTTAAGGTAATTAACTTCATTAGATCAGTTCTCCTAACCTGAAGTTCCAGAGGCTAGGCTAGGAATGTTTTCCAGCATTGCCGCTTCGAAGACTTGTACTGTACCAAGCCCTAGATATGAGTAACTGACATTAGTTGCATAGCTCCAGCTAAGCAAGAAAAATTAGAACTTAAATCAGTGGATTTTGGAGGGGGAGAGGAAGAAAGAACAACAAAACATGCAGGGAGACAATGAGCATATAGCATTCTTATGAAGGACTATAAAATTCAGAGCTTATATAATAACCATGTTAATTTTGGAACGCTTCAAACCTGGCTTTCAACCAGGCCATTTACTGTAACTGGAGGGAAAAATAATTTTCTAAGATACTGCTGGGTAATATCACTTGTTGGAAAAGAAAGTTTTAACTGATAAAGTGGTTAATGTGAAGTGTTAAGTGTAACATTAAGTACAGAAAGTGATTATAATTTCACAGAAATACAAGCCACGATTGTACATAATGTTTACTGTTTTCCTGATGCCAGTAACTTAGAAGTATAATTTGTGTAACTTGTCAGAGCTCACTTATGTGGGTATACACAAATAACAAAAAAGGTAAACTTGCCATTTTTTTTAATTCTAAAGGTAAATTAATTTTTTTTTATTCTAACAACAAATAAGGTAGTTTCATTTTTGTGAAAATGGTTCTTACTTCACCTAACTCTAACATTTATTTTGCATACTTGTTCTGTATGCAACCATTAAGAAAACCAGATGTTCATATTAACATATTTTTGTGGATTTTATTAAGCAACCTAAGTTTTACTTCACTAAGTGACATCTTCCACATGTTGTTCTGTTATAATATTAAAAATATTTTGTTCCATGAAAAAATATGAATTGGAGAAGAGCTTTATGTTCATGTAACTGCTGTTAGTTTTAAATGGAATGGCCAGTAACTCTACTTTCTATTCCTGCCAGATTCTCCTTCCCCCACTGCTGCAAGAACGCTGACGCTGGTCGCCAAGTCTGTGCAGAATTTAGCAAATCTGGTTGAATTTGGAGCTAAGGTGAATATGATTTTACACACACAGAACAGCCTAAAACTATGTTTCCAGTACATGTCAATGTTCAATACATGCAAGAATCAGCAAGGAGGCCTCGTTGCTGCAATTTCTTCTGTCCTGTTAATTTAGAGCTAAACAGGGTATTGATGGGAAGTAGAGCACTAGCATAAAGTCTGGTCAAATTGGGAAGAGGAGCCATAATCATTTGAGAGGAAGTGATCTAGAAACTCATATTAATGACTTGGTACATACCATGAAGATTTTGAATCTGGTAGTAGGAACACTGGCAATGGTCTGTTAAAATAACTAATGAACGAATGACCATACCAGTAGGTATTACAGAGTGTGATGCAACCATATATTGACGTCATAAGAACACAACTAAACTCAGTAGGCATTTGTTCCAAAGACAACAGTGGAAGTATGTGGAGCATTCTTTTTTCTGTTTGCAACAGAAAAGGTAGCAGTCGTACTCAAGTATTTCCCATGTTAGAGGGGAGAAGTGTGAGAGGAATGGCCAGCAGCTGTCCCACCACAACAAAAATGTCCATGATGGTAACACAGGCACATTTTCATTTGGAATATCTGTATCAAAAAGACAACTGAGAATTGCTAGAGCAGGCATCTGTGATGGGAAAGAATCAGAAGGATAAATATTCTTCCTTAAATACATGATGGGAGCTTTTTTGCATTTCCATTAGTTATTTGATGTCAAAGGAGGGGACATCTTTCAGTAATACTGGTGTGCTTCTGTACACAGCCTTGAAATGTGTTCCACACACATATTCTATCTATATATAGTAATCAACTTTCAGATTCAGACTGATCAGGACTAAATCCCCAGCTTGGTATAGATTATCCAATTCTGAAACAAAGGAAGAACTACCAACCTCTCCCTCTTTCCCTGTCTCACTTTCACCCTGCATTTACTTGCTCCTTAGATTGGTGTTCTATGCAGTAGAGCACTTCAAAGCACCCCTTCTATTTGTACTCATTTTCATATTGCTACTCATTTTCATATTGCTAGACATAATTAATGTGAATCAAGTGTACATATTGCACTAAAAAGCCCCAACTTTCAGTAAAGTTCTATTATAACACTAAGAGAATGACAGCAACAACTGTTCTGTCTCAGTTCCCAGGCTGAAATGTGGTTGAAAAATAAATCTGTTGACTTAAGCATAGTGAAAGTGACTTCAGGCTGGCATTATAAAGTTATTTCTCTGATACACATAGCTTGGAACGTAGGCGTTAATGAAAGAACAAGAAAGAGGGCACTTACTCCTGATCACACCTTTGAAAGCAGAGCATTTGTTCACTGCAGCTAGGGTATCGAGAGACATCCATCTTAATGCAAATTCATGTCAATATGCATGTGTAGGTTCTGAATCGGAGATTCTGAATCTTCTGAATGCAAGAAACTAACCTATTCTGGAGTCTTTTGACTGGCTGCACACCAGACATTAGAAATTCACATGAAAAAATAAAATCACTCCAGATGACACCCTTGGTTTGCAATGTCATTTGTCTGACTGCACTGTGTTCACTTCAGGTATGACAATTATCTTGGCATTGAATTGTTCTAATCAGTACTTTTAAAAATTACTAGGAGCCATATATGGAAGGGGTAAATCCATTCATCAAGAGCAACAAACATCGCATGATCATGTTCTTGGATGAACTTGGGGTAAGTGGTTAAAAAAAACCTTTACCGGAAGTTACACAGCAACTTTGTAAGTGAAAAATCTTCAGACTTCTTAGTAACTAGCTCAAAAATGCATTAGCTCCCACACAATTTTGAATGGTCGTAACTGAATAAATTGTTCTTATGTATGTTTAGAAACTGTAGATTGCTGGCCTGTCATATGGAATCAAAACCATCAAATGTCACCTTAGACTTCATTTAGTGCTTCTGTAGATGTGAGAAGCTCAAACAGATTTTATAGCTATGAGGATTAGAAATTTGGCCCAAAAATACAAATCTTTAAAAATATGTTTTAAAACAAAAATTCTTACATATAGTTTGTCATACAGTTTTGACCAGAGATTGAAGTTATATTTTTCTTTAAAAAATAGTAGGTTGAATTTCAGTTATGCATTACCAAACACGTCATTCCATGCATTCTAGATATTGTAGTTTGAAAGTGAACGGCAGTTCCTGTATTCTTTTAAACTGTTACTGTTCTGTGTATGATAGCTGTAACAAGTTGGGACCTCATGTTATATATGTGTATTTTTAAACCAAGAACTCGTTTTAAAAACCAAGATGAAAAAAAAATGTGCCAAGCTTCCTGAATTGATCCCTTAAAAGTGACCTAGAAGACACCTCAGAATATTTTTATAAGATATAAAAATGAGTGTGGCATTTGGGTAGGTTGCCATATGGTCACCTTCTTCTGGTTAAATTGCAACTTCTGCATATTATGATATATCAGTTTTCTTTAAATGACAGATTTTGCATGAGGTCTCTGAAAACTGTTGGTTTGCAATTAACTGTTGGATTAATCTCCTGTTTTAGTTACAACATTATTGTTTTATGACCAGTGTAATAAGTTACTTCATAGTTAAAGATTTTGCTGAATTTTTGTTGCTGCTGTTCTCGTTTAGATGGGAAAAATGCACCTGATGGATGGATTCCCCCCTCATTTAGGGGAAGGTTATGAGTCTTTATATGCAGTAGCTTTCTGGTCAGCTCAATGGTAGTGTAGCAATACCAGTTACTTTAGTAAGAACCCTTCTAGCAGGAGTAGAAATTGCAGTATACTCATAAAACGCATGCTTGCAGAGAGGAGGAAATACATAATTCATAATAGAAAAATGGACTGGAGACTTAGCTGGGAAGACTAACATTGCAGTACTTGCTTGCAGTATAAAACAATTGTGTCAGCAGAGCCGTAGAACTGTAATTTATCTTCCTGTGTGCCCGGGTACTCCGCACCCTAATCTGCTCTCATCTTTTTTGTTGAAGAATGTTCCTGAGCTTCCAGACACTACAGAGCACTCTAGAACTGACCTGTCTCGTGACCTGGCAGCCCTGCACGAGATATGTGTGGCACACTCAGATGAGCTCCGGACGCTCAGTAATGAGCGAGGCGTAATGCAGGTGAGCGACAAAGGTTACAAAACAAATCACAGGTACAGATGGTATGTCTTGAGTTACTCCTTAGTATCAGGATTCGTTTGTAGTATTTCTGGCTAGCAGTATGACTGGTAAACATTTTTAAATATGTGCATTTCACCAGGAGGTTATTATCTAGCTGTAAAGGTAAATACTTAGTCCATAGTTTTGTTTCTTCATGCAGCAAAACCAAAGAGGTTTTTTTAAAGTTGCCAGAGGAAGTTTTAGTTTCTAGAGGAAGCCTAAACCCACAAAATTACTGTCTCCTGGCAGGCTCTCCGGGTCATTAAGTTTTAGGATCTTGGTTTTTTTTCAGTTCAGAACTAAATTTCTTAGCTTTCTATTGATACCTCCCATTTCTGCTTCCTAATTTGCCAGTACATTTATGAACAAACATGGCAAACTCTTCTAGCCAACCCCAAGAGCGTGTTAGCAGTACACTTTCATAGCCTCCATGTTAAACCACAAAGGAGCAAAAAGATCCATGGCTGGACAGGCAAAAGTTCATAACGCTGTTTTAGATTCCCTTTTGAAATAAGAGTCTTACTGACTAGGGAATCAGCTATTTCCTTTTTTTTTTTTAATGTATTTTAACACACCTAGTAGCAGGTTTGATGGGCTAACGTTGCAAGTGCTTCTGAAACAAGACTGTTCTGTTTCCAATTGCTAACGTATGGTTTCACTGACTCTTTCTACAGCATGTTCTTAAGAAGCTTTTGGCTATTACCGAACTGCTTCAACAAAAACAAAACCAGTATTCAGTGTCTAATAACATCAGGTAGCAGCCCTCTACCTGAATTCTGCATGGATCCAGCATGCCCAACATGGCGACTCACACCAGTATCACTTTCTTCTTGCTCTTGCCAAAAACAGCACACCCTGTCACATTCCCAGTGATGTGTGAACTATGCAAAAAGAAAACAAAGATTCTGTTGGTGAATGATTGTACCAGCAGCTTTTTTAAGCTATCTGTGCAGGACATTTGCACTTTTTTCCACTTGGAAACAGTTTTCACAACCTCTGAGCCTTGGTGTACAGTTCACCTTCCGCAAAGAAAATGCTGTGACTGTGTCTTGAACTTCAAAATTCAGCACCTCTGATTGCCAAAGTTTTGCTGTCTTGTTGGAAAAGGATTATCAACTGACATGAAAAGAAATGTGTTGTTTTGACAGCTATATATAACTGGATAACATTTCTTACTGTAATTTCTGACTGGTTACAATAATTATGACTTTTGACTGTTTCAACCACTTTAACTTGTATTTACAGTTTCCAGAATTTGATGTTATGGTAGGAACAATCTTTACTGTACACTTTTTATACCATGCTGTTTCTCTTGCTGGAATCATGTTGAAAGAGAATATGCAGAATGGGTCTCGTCAGCTTTATTTTTTGATGTGCCACTGATTCAGTCTGAGTAGTTCTTCCATCAAGAACTGTATATCCAGATAAATCACAATGCTTTTGTAAAATGTTTACAACAGTAAATAATTTGAATTCAGTAAATTTATTGATCATTGTATCAGACATGCATGCATTCATTAAACCATTTTATAAAATATGTATTGGTTGGTCTTTTGTGTACTGTAAGTCTAGCATAAATATTATTTTTATAAGTGAAAATTAAGTTTTTAAAATAAATTAAGCTGCAGATCAACTCTTTATCGAAACTGGCTAACTGGCTACTGTGGAAATTTTTTACAGTGTCTGCACACATGATGTACTTTGAAATGTTCACACGGTCTCACTTTTTTAGCATGAATCCTCAGAACAGCCTTATCTTGTCCATATGCCTTAATTTGTACATATATCTCATGGGGCGAGAAAGTAGATGTTAAAACTGTTAAAAATTAAAAGTAAAATGTGCAGTCGATTCAGAGGGTATTTTCAGCATCACCATTTGTAACTTTTCTAGGCAGTGATCTAATAAGGAATAAAAAGATGCTGAGATTGACTGACAAGACTAATGACATAATCACATAAATAATTGTGTAATATGAATGTGGTGGTTATACCATTAGAACAACTACACAGTTATCTCCTGTCTATTAGAACTGTTTTTTCCATTCACTTTCCTACTTAGTTCTCTCTCTGCACACTGTTAGGTCACACAAGTCACAGTCCCAGTTTGTAACATTTTTTTGTGTGGTGAACTACTGCCAAATGCTCTGCTTATAGCTTCCAGCCAGTTCAGAACCGAAGTATGTGACTTAACACAGTTTCAGTTACCTCACACTTCCTTCACTTGATTACGAAGGTGGTGTGTAAATGGTGTCAGGCTTTCCAAAGTGAAATTGCCATAGCTGCTTTTCTTCCCTGACTAGTCAGCCAATGACCCTGATGTAGAAGAATTTGTCAAAAACAGAGTGGATAAAGCAGGTTATTTTGTAGATTGGCTAGGTGTAGGTAGTCTAACTAATAAAAATAAAAACACTGGAGAACAAATTTACCTATTACATACAAAATGCAGTGATGAAACTAGGAAACTCTCAAAAGTTGCATTTCAGTGTGTGTACTGTAGAACTGCTTACATTCTAAACCAGTATATGACAAGGAAATGGACTTTGCCCTAGATTTGGAAAACATCGAACTCCTTAGAAGGATTTCTAAAATACCTGGGGACAACCAAGAAGAGTCAGTCAGTCACAACAACCTAATCTGAGATCACAGCTGCAGAGTAAGTCACAAAGGTGTGATTATTACTTTCCATATTGTAAAATATGTTGCTGCAGCCTCCGAGTACATTTGAGAAAAGCTTCCCAAAAGTATCAAGTGTTACAGGCCCAGCTGTATTCTTGTAGCTGCCTCAATGACAAGCTTGGGATGAGGGGAGCACATCCTGCTGTACAGCACATATGGGTCTGTTACCAGATCTGTCTCCTCCTTGCATTTTTCCCGTTCATTAAATGCACAGTTTGACTTAAGTGTAGGATTACAGCATGGCAGTAGCTGAAGTCACATCTCAAACTGTTTCTGAACCAAAACGCCTTCCTGAGTGGCAGATTTCTTAAACATTTCTTACTAATGTTTGACCTTGAATGGATAAGGGTTTAATGGAACTACAATGAATTATTTTAGCAAAGTCAAATGCTTTATTGCAATGATGTTAAAAACTGACAGAATAAATACCTCATGACACAGAGTAAGGAACCTGTGGCAGACAGGTTCACACTTGACCGAACAGTTGTTTCTGCAGTAGTAGGATTCCATCTTCCTTGAAGGTTACACCGAGTCCACAAGATCATCATCAGTCCACTCCTCCTAACGGAAGGGGAAAAAAGCAACGGCCTTGAGCAATGTCTGAATTTGGTGTGTTTTACCAGTAAGGTGGGCCAGGCCATACGTGACTGTAGGTACACAGTACTATCACACAGGCTGTCACAGTGCCAGTTAAAGAGAATTTAAGTAACATAGATAGATAGCAGACACAGCTGAGAGATGTGAAAAGTTATCAGTAATAGACTTAAATAGCAAGTTTAAACCAGTTTAAACATACTGCTTAGTGGTTTGTCACATCCACGTTACCTGACAGGCGTTTCTGCCAGGACACTTGACCATGCTTTTCCTGCACGCTCCATTCCACTTCTGACAACCAGGTAGCAATTGTCAGTCCTGGTTAACTTAAAAGCCTAGCTCAAACTGGAAGTAAGAATTCATGCAAGGCCTACACAGAAGCTACTTGATGAGATGCACATTTGTTAAGTTCCCTTTCAGATTCCCATGACGTGCCTTGCCTTTCCTTAGAATCCCCATGATTTGGAGTTCTGCTCAGACTTGCTCCCACTGCTAAACATGAGCACAAAGGAGTTTCTTTAAGCATGCCCTGGTCTGTTGTGAGACTCCAATTAAGTTTTGATTCCTGGGTTCATTTAAAATGTTTCTTGCCTGCCTCGCGCCCTGCCCAAGCAACATTACCCAGCATGCTCTGTGTCTGGTGCAGGGAAGAAAACAGAAATAACTCAGTCAAGTAAATACAGGATTGAAGCCTCCTGGGATCCAGACCTACTTCCTGCTTCTGCAAGCATGCCATAATGCTTATCAAGAACACCAAAAAAACTCTACATACACAAAACCCACACCAAAAAAAACCCTATGGTCTTTATGACCAGATTAAGTACCTAACAGAAGTATTCCATGAACAGAAGACAAAAAAATATTTTAATTAGTGGTGACTAAGCCCTTTAATCTTAAGGCTAGTTATCCATCTAGTCTTAAAGTCATGGAGGCCCAGTCATTTTAGCAGCTCCTTTTCAGCACCTGTTTGAGGTTTAGCTCATTCTTTGTTATGGACAACTGTGTAGAGATTTCCACAACCTTTTACTAATACCTTGTGCTTTCTATGGCTTCATCACTTTGGCAGCTGAGTCATCTGTGCTCAACTAGTACCCTGCGTGTTTCTTCTGTTGTTTCAAATTGATGAGCTCTCCATACCAGTTACGGCCTTGCTGTTGGTATTAACATCAGCTACAAAATCACGACACTAAATCTTACAAGTAGATTAGAACAGATTGTGCACTTCTACATTACAGTCTAATTACTTACAGCTATAAATATTGTTAATATCAGCTAGCTACAGGATTAGTGAGGTCTCAAGGTCTGAGCAGTATGCACATACTATAAGCTTTCCAAAAAGGAAGTACGCTTTTTCCTTTATGTCCTGGCCAGCTCAGATCTGCTCTTGCATGTGATGATTACTCAGAAATGAAACTATAAAAGTACAAACCCTTAGCAGTTCATGCACATCAGTATTTAAATAAACTAAGTTTCAACAGCTGTTAGAACTGTGCAAAAGCTTATCGTGAAATGCTGTAGACTACCTGAATTTATCCAATTAGTTTATTCCCTTGGGAAAAGAATTGTGAACTTAAGTTAAGAAACCCCAAAATCAAAACTTCCTCAAATCATAGAATCTTAACTAAAATAAGACCCTCTTCAAATTAAACTGGGGCAAGGAGGAAGAAGTGAGACTCCAGAGCTTAGCTGGAGCTGTTCTCTATGTCATTTTGGCACAAAATGCCCTTACTAAAGTGCTAGTTTTACGGAGTTGCTAGTTTCAATATGCTTTTTAAGACTGGCATTTGGACTAAACATTAGTCAAAGTTTTTACAGCATTAAATAGCTATCATAAAACATGCTTGAGGTTCCACATTTTGTTAGAACATACCTTCAATGCTGATTTTTTTATAATCTTGTTCACGTCATTTTTTAGATTCTAGTTTGACATTATAGCATCAACCTACTACAATAATTTACAATAGCAAGACTCCTTGAATTATAAAAAACCACATATCCTGCATTTTATGTTAAGATTTTGACAGATGACCCTCTTCAGCTGTTAGCAAGGCTTTCTAAATGCCGCACTTAAGGTGTCCTGGACTACCAGGATGTACAGTGTCTTCACTATCAAGAGAAGTACAATTAAAAAGCACTCTTCACAAACCTATTCCTTCACCAGAATGCATTCTCCACAACCTCCAGTCAATGTTACAAATGAAAGCTCTGAAAGGTGTTCAGATTAGATTCTGTTTTCGTTTTTTGAGTCCCCCCCCTCAGTCTATCTCCACCTTATTTATACTTGGTCTTATAACCTGAGGTACTAGCAACCCATCTGTAATTTATGCAAGCCTCACTAGCAAATTGGCCAATGTAGAAATTTAGTCCAGCAGCTGACTTCTGATTTGTGCAAGCCAAAGAAAGTGAATTAAAAGTTTCAGAAACACTGGCCAGCAGAAAAACGGCCACATAAAACTTCTGTGAAAAAAGCCTGCTTGAGTATATTTCAGCATATACTCATTTACTTCATCCACATTCAGAGGACTCAGTTTCCACCTGTGGAGCTAGGACTTCTCCTCAAGTGTTCAGTTCCAGGCCTTCCAAAACCTCCTTTCATCACAATATTCCAAATCTCAGTTTCACAGCTATTTCCCCCCACTGGCATCATGCAGTTTCACATGCTGGAATTATACGTACTAAGCTTTATGCTGTTCTATGTTTAGTTCATACGTTAGATGTCTATGTTTTATCTTGTTCTACGGTTTGTCAAAAGACTTTTAAAGCACAGGAAACAGCAGGAAGGATGGCCTGCGTGTTCTTTCCCCTCCCCACAAAAGACCGGGGAGTTTAAGAACACTTCTACATGCAGGCTAATACAAACTCCGGCTCATTTTTAAAAGCAAAGTTGAAAAAGATTCTGTCTGAGCAACACGTATAAGAATATTAACAGGTGCAGAAGTCTGTCTCAGTACCTGTGTCACTTTTGTCTTGGCAGTTAGAGTGAAAAAACAAGTACTTGTACAATACGTTTACTGACCTCATCCATTTTAGATTTCTTTGCAACGTATTCATCATCTTCATAACCTTTCCTCTTCTTCCTAACCCCCATCCAGAAAAAAAGTGAAATGTTTAGGTATTTTTCTAAGAGTCAGTCTCCTTATTTGACCACAAGATTAGATTATGGACATATTTGTCACATTAAAAAAAAAAAATACTGAAGCCTCAACTAACAGCTTACTGGAAGTTCACAGTGGGTACTAAAGTGAAAAGGGCAGAAAAGAAAAATCAGGAAGTCCTTTGCCAGCCACACAAGTCTTAAGAAAACATTAACACTTTATACAATTCTTGTTTCAATCATGTGATTTTGAAGCCCTCGATTCTCATTACACGTGACATCAAGTGGCCAGACCCTTGAAGCCACCCGGGATTCCAGTTCTGTGTTACAAAACAATCAGTACTGCAGCTTGCAGTGCCAATCAGCACAAAAGAATGTATTCGCATATTACTGAAAGCACTACTTTGAGTCTTGGTTCTCAGCTTCCAGTAGACACTCTCATAGTAAGCATGTGAACAGACACCCTCATGTGTACATTTAGATGTTTTCATTCTCAATCACTCACACAGATCACAGAAACTTAATGTTTCTATAGCAATAAAAAAGGCAGAAGTTTAACACATTAAAGAACAAGTATCTACTTACGGGTTTGTATTAAGTGAAAGCTCTGAGCTGTGACACTTCTCCAATTTCTGTTTTAGAGCAGCAACCTCTTCAGGCCTTGGCAGTTCATATTTCTTTATGAGATTTTTCATGCCTACAGTAGCAACAACACAACTCTAAGCAAATTAAATAATTCTGCTCTACTCTGTGAATTACACAAGCTTATCAATTATTATCCCTCATAGTTAAGCTTGAGACAACAGTTTACCCTCCCTTCCCTTGTAATACCAGGAGCACAGTATGCATTTTCAAGCAGCTTCTACTAGGGGGAAAAAAAAAACCTACACCAAAACACTTCAGAATGGTACCCAGAGAAAAAACAGAATCTAAGAAATGTTGAAGTCCACGCATCTGTAAGGTTTTGAAAGCATCATATCTAGTTCTTAAACAGACTCAAAAGACACTACAAGCCAACATGCAATATATTGCAAACAGTTGAGACAGAAAGCTTACCAAGTAAAATCTTTGTATTTGTCAAAGCAAGCATTAGACAAAGTACTAACTCCTCCCAAACTGACTGCTTACAAAACCTCCCATCCCACACAGTACTCAAACTTTAGAGGATCAAAGATTACATATGTAAGACTCAAGTATCATCTTACATCT
Source organism: Platalea leucorodia (assembly GCF_965183815.1). Lineage (NCBI taxonomy): Eukaryota > Metazoa > Chordata > Aves > Pelecaniformes > Threskiornithidae > Platalea > Platalea leucorodia. The sequence continues at coordinate 83,297,028 of NC_138858.1, forward strand.
GAGGATTAATTCTAAATAACATCAGGGCGCAGCAGAAGCTGAGCACAAAGAACTACAATGAAAGAAGCTGTTAGCATCATTGATTCTGGATTTCTTCAAGGTAAATTATAATTAATGTTGAGTGCACATTACTCTGCTAACAAGCTTCAAAATACACAGGGTTTTTTTTGCATTCAGCATTGTACCTCAGTCTTAAAAAAAAAAAAAAAAAGAAAAAAATTGGTTTCAAGCTTGTTAAGAATGCAAATTAAGTTTACAGCTACCCTGCAAGAAAGAAGATTTCTCCCTCTACCACCAGTTCTCTGTAAAACTACTCATTTACAGATGCTTCAAAATTTCCTTTCAGCCATCATATGTTTACTGAAGAGCTGCCTCTGGGCTAAAGCTACCTTCCAGAATAATGCAAGTGAAGAAGTGATCCCAGCATTCCCTTTGCATCTCATCAATGGAAACCTGAGGACTGGATTTGTTAGCAGCAAGACAAAGGGAAGAGCATCTCAAGTTTTATAAATTCAATTTAAATTGATTTTGTAGACCGTGGTGACTTGTACGGTTCATTAACTACTAAACTGCGTTTTTAATGCTACCAACACTCTCCCATTTTAAATGTGCGCATTAGCTTAAAGCATTAAATAACTGATTACTTACTGGCAATTTCATATCCCAGCCTTTTCGTTTAATTTAAAAAAGGTAATAATCAGTGTACTACATTCCCCATTATCTTAACTAAACCATGCTAGCATTCTTGGTGTTTTTTATAAAATGTTTATCTATCTCATCGTTTATCTGTCTCACACTAGCAAACCTCAACATCTTTTGAAGCATCTTTATAGCTGCAAAACAGAAGTGAAGTATAAATCCTGGCATATCACTTAACATTCATCATTTAGCTTAGAACAGGCACCCTCTGGTGGTACAAGTAGTTATGTGCAGGCTTTTGCCTGAAGCTGTAATTTAAGACACAATGACTGAAAAGAGTCATTTCATCCTGACTTACAAAAGCATTATCTAGCTCCCAAAACAGATTTCTCACTTTTGAGTCAGTTGCTAGCACTTAATTGACTATACCACTTATGTTCTGAGAAGCATCAGGCCCTTTGCCCTTTAATTTCATTTGTTCATATCATAGGAAAGCCTCAGTGTTTTCTCCCCTTGCATCCGCACGCCAGGTACTTCATCCTACTGCCCATGTTTTACTTACTTTGTGCATGCCCTGAGGTGAAGAAAACCACTTGGAAGCACACCTTTCTGCTTAAAGCTTTTGTTGTTTGAAAAAAGCTGTTTTTCTTCTTTTAGAGATACTGTTTATCATATTTTTCCAATGTTTACTTACATTTCATGCCATCCAGTAGCTTGGCTAAGGATGTTCTGTTCTCTTTCAGCATGAGACTTTCTGATAAATAACTGCAAAGAAACATGGAAGAATGAGTTCTTAAAATAAAGTGTCATAATTATTTGTAGCAGCTACCATCAGTTAATAAAACGTGTATTATTTATTATTTACATCTGCTAGAGCTTTATGATTAAACTTAGTAAGAACACTTTGATTATGTAAGTGAAATAAAGCGATAAAAAAGCAAATCTGTCACTTGCAACAGTCGTCTTCTCTAAGAACGTGACAGAACTATTCCCTGGCCATGTAAAGAACCGAAGTTCCAACACTGCAGAAAGATTTCTAAGTAAGCATTTGCAAGTAAGCCTCACTGAGTTAAGTCAACTTAAATTTAAGATTCTATGAAGCATCACACTAACATCACACTATTCCACAGTAGACTGCTGGAAAAGCAAATACTACAGAAGAGTAGTCTTCAGACAGACCAACAGCCAGGTACTTAGAGCAACTACCTCAGTTGTTTTTCTGAAGAAAAGAGTATGTTTTGTCCTTAAAAAGGACAAAACTGAACAAACCATGCATTTCAGCAAAGATATATAAGCATTTGATAATACCTTTGCAAACACCAGTGGCTAGACCACAGAAAAGAGGGGACAGATTTAACACAGCACCTTATCATTAGTCCATTTCCACGGAGATTGAACAGTTGTAGCAGCCAAATACAGCACTTAGTTTTGCCTGCCTAGTATCTGTCTGTTCAGTGAAAAATTTCATTTGACTCTGTAACCTTACACATCTTAAAAATCTTACTTTCTTTTTTCTTTAAATGAGTCTTCAGGTGTTTCATACTTTCAGTTTCTACTCTATTTCCACTTCCTTCAAGCTAATCTTCAAGATGAGTCTGAAAATCCTATGCTCTTCTAATTAGGGCAAAGTCATCAGTTTAAATTTTTTTTTTTCCTTCTTCCAAAGGAATGTAAAAACCAGACACCAACTAATCGGTGGTTTATCATTTGTCATTTATAACCTACTTCTTGAAAATGGGAAAAAAAAACCACACACCAAAAAACCAGTACCACTTCAGTATTGAAACATACTTAAAGAACGCATTAGAGTGTTAAGAACCCGTAAATACACACTTCTACTAGTTAGGAATGTCTAGAACAAAACAATTTTATACAAGAAGCAAATAAACTGTTTAAATCATACCTATAAGGAAAAAGAAAAGACTACCTTTCCATATTAATTCCTGCTCTTGAACCACTAGATAATATGGCAGTGAGAGCTATCTGTGAGGGAGTAAACAGCAGATATGCATCTGTCAGAGCCACTCGACTGAGGAACTCATCAGCTGTTTTCCTCAAAACTTCAGGATTCTCCAGAACTGGATAGCGAGTCTAAAAAGCAAGTATTTAGAAAAGTAAGTAGCTGTTCCTCATCTTCTGGTTAATGAGCTTAGAACACACAATTTGACAATATTTTGCAAAGCTGAAGAACAGCAGGCCATCTTCTTATTCCAAAAATAATCTAAAGTGCTTAAAGATCACAACTAAACTGACTTCCTGTCAGATATTTGCCTATCACTTTAGAAACCAGATCTTTTAAGATCACAGGCACAAAAGGAAATAAAGTTTTCCAACACAACCCATGACAGATTTGTATTACGTTAGTATATGGAGTATGTAGCATATAAAACAATACTACCTTCAAATCGATTAGAAATCCCTCAAATGGCCTGTATGGATTGTGGACGATAAGGTGGAAGTTCAGTTGCTGAATAAGCAGTAGTTCATATTCCAGTATTTGTTCAAGAGCCTTTTCCTGTCCAAGAGGGCTTTCTCGAAGATTACCCACAAACTGTGCACTGGACACATTAAATTCATCTACTTTACAGGCCAAAAATGCACATGTTAGCCTTGAGGAGGGAAACAAAGCAAACAATTGATACATGCAGTATCCATCTTTTTATCAAGATTCCTGTAAAGAAAATTTATATCTTCAAAACACTATGTTCTGAACACAGTAAACTTTTCCAAATGGAAACTGAAAGTGACCATACTTTGTTTTTACTCATATTTAAGCTCTTGTATTTCCCTTCTCATTTTTCAGGTTTTGACAGATATGAAGATTATACCTCCAATGTTCCACTTGATAGAACAACGCAAGATGCATTGGTAACTCACATTATTATCCGAGGATGATACTCCATCACCGAGTTATTGAGGTAAAAGCGTTTGAAATACATGCAAGCTGTTCCCTAAATTAAAAAAGGGAGGGAAAAGTAAATATAGAAGCAAAAATGGATTAAGAAAAAAGAACAATAAATAAAAAAAAAAAGTCACAAAACAGAACAGGCAAGTTCGAATATAAACTATAGACATACAGGATACACTAAGGCACTAAGATGCAGACAATGCCATGTCATTAAATATTTCAAAGTCTAGTACATTTATGCCTGCAAGAGCCCTACAAAATGGCAGCTCGGTTATCTTTTCTTCCACTTTTAGACATACTTAGGAAGGCAATGCTCAAAAAGACTACAACATCTTCATGAGAAAAATCTGATATTAAAATGAAATTTAAAAAAACAAAGATTGAAAAAATTATTCTGAAAGTTCTGAGTAATCCTAACACGGCACCTGACTTTTTAGATCAGTAAATTTTATAACATTTAACATTTCTGCTACTCTGTGTGTCTAGAAGTACTTCAGTCTGTCAAATTTCCAACTGATCTGAACGCCATCGGCATGAAAGCAGGTGCTTTCCAAAACCACTACTTGGTGAGTCTGATCCAGCACACACACTCTACAGGGGCCACTTCTGAAATATAAGGTTTGGCTCCACAGAGCATGTAAAGACAGCCTACTCCTACGTTTCAAAGGCATCTTCAGACAAGACACTCTTCATCTTTGTTACTCACCACATCTACCAGAAAGAGGGAGAATGGATAGGGGACAGTATAAGTTATACATCTTAATGGCTAGGTGAAAAAAGAAGCACAATTTCATTCCCTGCTTCAGCTCTAAGTCCCCACTCTCTCTCTCCTGAAACACACTCTTCTGCATTCACGATAAATCCGTCCGAAGATTTTTTTTTTTCCTTTGCAGTTTAGTTTACTGCCAGTACACGTGCTTGAACCAGCTTGCTCTGTGGTCGGACAAGCACCAATGCTTGAGAAACAACTGCACCAGACGGCCCAACTTTGGGACTGCTCCTTTAGCTACAGTGAGATCATTTTACTGTATCATCAATCCATATACCATTAGGTTTGTTTCTACTCTTTGCTTAAGGGAGAGGAAAGAAAACAGTTCAAAGTCATCCATGCAAGTGTACCAGTCACAAGAAATGAAGTTAAGAAATAACTCTGTTTTTGAAAAGGCTACACTGCCCAGAAAACAGAAAGAGGTAAAACGCAGTCTGAAAGAAGGACTGCAGCACTGGAAGGCAAAAAACTTAGAAGTTATCTGTGCTCTCAACAATGAGACAAGCAACTGAAGGAACAGGAGACATGGAAGGGGCAAAGCCTGCAGCTCCATTAGCCATAAGACTGGCTCAAATCCACACCGACCCGGCACTGCTGCTTACCACCACGGATCTGGGCATGGCAGGCTTGAAGACGGCGCAGAAGTCCAGCAACCGCTTTTCGTAGTACTTGCATATCGCCAGCTCCTCGTGGGGCTCCAGAAGGACAGGGTCGGTCTGCTGGACCTTGAGGTGGGAGCAAAGCTGAGCCTGACACGCCGGCTGCGCTCCGGCACGGCCGCCTCCCGCCCTCCCCGCTTCTCCCCGCCCAGGCATGGGGAGCGCCGGCCGAGAGGAGGCCGCAACGGTCACGGTCCCCTTCCCTGCCGCCCCCCTCAGCGGTCCCCCGGCCCCGCACCTTCCCGCTCGCCACCGCTTTGCCGCGGAACTTGCGGTTGGCCTCGGCCCGGCACCGCGCCAGCTCATCCTCACCGCGGAATGTCCAGTGCCGCCATTGCGTGCTGCTGTGGTACATGATGGCGGCAGCGGTGGCGGCAACACCTGCCCTCCGCGCTTTACGGCATCCCGCTTTACGGCGGGCGCGGGGGGTGCCGGGAGTTGTAGTTTGGCGGGAAGGCGTACGCGGAGCCGGCGGAGGGCTTGGGGCAGGGGCGGCGGCTGAGAGGAGGGCGTCCGCGGTACCGGTCGGCAGCCTGGGGCTGCGGGAGCTCGAAGGGCTGGGGACGGCTCTGGTGGGCGGGCTGAAGGTAGCGAGCCCTGCGGGAGGGGACGGGAAAGGCCCTGGCCGCAACTGGGGCCAGGGAACAGCTGGAATAGGCCAGAGTGAGATATTTCTCCTTGGAGCTGGGACGCTGCTTTCAGCTGTGAAACGCCACACAAAAACGGAATTAATCTGTCATTGGATCTTTTGATGGAATAAAAAAAACTAGCTTGTACGAGCAAAGGAACTGGGATCAGGCCCAGAGGGAGCACGTGGCGGAGTACATCATGGTGTACAACGTTATTTACCCTGGAAATGAGGAGTGCCTTTTTCTTTGTGAAAATGGTATAGCAAAAGGACTTGCTGCCCGGCATGAATGCTGTACGTGGTGTGGAGAGCCAGAAGCCATTGCACTGTAGTGCCAGCAAAGGCAACACATCTGCTGCGCTTACACCAAGTGCTCGTAATGATCTGGGGAGTGCTATGGCCTCACGTGTCTGTGGATGGTGCTTTAATTAAGATGAAGTTACCTTATCCCAGCCAGACCCAGTACATACAGGTAGGATGATCTAGAGCTGAGGTTAGAAGTTAAAAATTCAAGTCTATCTGAAAAGTTTCTCAAAGAATAATAAGAACCCTGGCAAAAAGCATGTGATAAACTTTTGCAGAATAGCAGCACTCTCTCATAGAGTTTTATTCATGTAAACCTGCAGGTTCATACTGCTCCCTTTGGTTTCTTCAATAGTCTCTTGCTCCCCCAAAATAGTCATTACATATAGGATCCAATTAAGTTATGGAAGCAGCATTTCATAGCCTCTGTGCTTTAGCAACCAAGTTTTATATCTTACTGCACTTGTATTTGAAGTATGTGAGATAAGTATGTTAAGCACATGTGAATGTTTGCAGGGTTGGTAGTTAAAATGGTTTCTTGTGGTCTGAAATGTCAAAGGTCCTTTTCCTAAACTGTGTAGGAAATAGTTGTATTGTCTACGTAGTCTGAATCTATCATTTCTTTGCCTTAAATTACAGCAATTTAACATGTCTAGTTTGGAATCAGAACAAAACTGATTTTCAAGAACCATAGATACCAAAAATGCCAAAACAGGTACACCTTTTTGTTGTGCATCTAATTTTAACAGTTCCGTAGCAAATTAGAGAATCATAGGAATTGTGTATTTGAATAATTAGTCAATTTACTGAGTGAGCATACGTCATTTCACATCATCACTGTTAGTGTAAAACATATAAGAATAGGAATGATAATTTCTGAAAAGGAAAAGAGCAGCAGAGATGATAAAGCAGATTTTTGTTTTTTAATCTCCACTTATTTTATACCTTTCACTTTACAGCATCTGTGCTTCAAAGGGGTGTGGGTTTAAGTTTTAAGGATACCCACAACTATTGACTTTATTGATTTTAGTCTTACATTGACTTTAGCTTGTATCCTGGATTATTAGTGATTCTAAAATTTAGGCTGAAAGTGGAGAAAGGCGGATTTAGATAACACATTTGAAAACACAATCATAAAATACTCAGCCAAACCTTTGGCAAGTCTGTTACCAAGCCATGTGCAGAACCAAGAAAGTTTCTAGTGCTGTGTTTTGACTATAGCAAGTCAAGCTTTTCACAAGCTTTTTACGTACAACACAATCTTAATATATTATCTTGTAATTGAAGATGTTAATAAAAAGTAGAAGTAATGCAATGTGATTTTTGTGCAAGTAACAGAATCTACAAAGAATGATATAGAATACACTAATAAAGTGCAGAGTAGGGATAAAATAATTTGTTAGTAAAATCAGAAAGATAACTGCAAGAACTGAAAGGTTTTGGGGAAACTGAAGTCTAAAGCTTTAAAACACAGCAACTTAATTATGAAATGCAGAACCGTGTTGGGTAAAGCATCTATAGGCAGCCATGAAATTAGAGATATGGCCTGTATTTTCATGAGTAACTGTGTGTTATTAATCAGTTGCTCTATTCAGTCAAGTGTAAACATTTGCAGTCTTATCTTTTATTCTGTTTTTAAACATCACATGTACAGGGATATTTGTTCCGAGTTATGTAAGTAGTAAGAGAACAGAGCAAACCTTGTGATGTAATAAATGTTACCCAGTTGCCTAGGCATTTGAACATGTGCTTAGCAATTTCTCAGAAAAATTACCTGAAAGTGTAAATAATGTCCACCACCTAAATATTGTAAACAGAGCATAATTTACCTGCTCATATCAACACGTGCCACAGAGGTGTTCCTCCTGGTGTAGTGTCTGAGCAGAGCTGGAGTGCTTGTTAAGGACAAAGTTTCTCCCATATCCATTTGTTGAAAGGTAGGCGTTTCCTTGAGAGCAATTCTGATGAGAAGTGTGTGATGGGAGGTAAAGGGTCTGAAGCTTGCCTGGGGAGTGTGCTGTGGTGTGATGACAGGGTAGGCTCATCAGTGTGGATACAACTTGCTGAGCAAATATGTGTATTTGCTATATATAGTATACAGGGTAGACCTCTTCCGGTGCTTTCCTCTTTGATGGACATATTTCCCCAAGGATTCCAGAACTCCGTTGTACGGCAAGGAGAAGCACTCACTTCTGTGGGAGGAAGTCAACAAATGGTAATCCTCAAGTCAAAATGAGACACACTGGCATCCCTATGGCGGCATCTCTTCATCTCTTTTTCTCTGGCCTCTTCCACGTTTGCAGTTCTCTGCATCCTTGGACTCTTATTTTGCCTCTAGGAGCTTTCCCCCTTCCAAGCGGCTGTGGGTTGAGTTGAGTCACATTTTCACATGTGAGGTCTTCTTGTTACTCCCTACTCCACCCATTCTCCAAGGAGGTTCATGCTCACCAGCCAAGTCTGCCAGGAATTTTTGCCTGTGATGTCCTCTTTGCCTGAAGGGAGATGGGGTGGCATGGGCCTGTGGCATGGGACTCTCATATGAAAATAGCTGATAGCTTTCCAGGATCCCAAAAATGTTCTGCCCTTGCTACATACCAGGAATAAGTGAGTAGCCCACTATTTACATACAGAATAAAACTTCCATTGCCTTCAGTGTGAGCCAGCTGGGTTCTTACTGTCTCTTTATAACATGTTGTCTCACGTGGAGCATAAAGATCTTGCAAATAGCCACTGTGCATTTCTCCAGTCTTCATTGCAATTGGATTCACATGTAGTCATGCTCTTTTTGGTACTGTTGTTACCATAGATATGGCCTGAACAGGAGGCAACACAGATGTATTTCTTCTTGGGACAACAGGGAAGTTTTTCTGTACAAAGGAGGTGTCATCAAGGGGTCCAACCTTGCTCAACTTAGTCCAAGGTGTCCTTCAGACTTGTGCCTCTTCTAGCCTGAGAAAACCTAAGTGCTGCAATGTTTTTATGATGGCCATGGCTGCTGTAAATGTTCTTTTTTTCTGTGTTGGGTGATACAGAGAACCAGAATCTGTTGGAACAGCTAAAGGTGGCTGAGCAGGACCGAGAAGCACTGCACACACCAGCTAAGAAGAGAAAGATACCTAAAGCCCAGTGGCTTGCCCTGTAGAGTTTACTGTTGAAAATAAACATTCATAAAACCCTTCAACTTTGTTGTCAGTAGTGTCCTTTTAAAAAAATACAGGAGGAGGGGGATTGGGAACACAAGCGCACAGCCCTTCAGTTGAGTTGTAAGTTTTATTTATATAATATATGTACAAGAATCATTACCAGAAATACAGGTGTGAGTCTTCTGAAAAAGTTTGACTAGCTGTGGCCATGGGGAAAGCTCCATATTAATTTTTTTACAGAATGCATCACTATGTGGATGAGTTTTCAAAACCACCAAGAGTTTTTAAAACTGTGCCGTCCTCATTAGGCTGAATTTTTAAAAGCTATTCTAAAGGTAGTCCCTTGTTATGGTGATGTAGGAAAGAGACACAGTGTGTATTGGTTTGCGTGGCATGGTTTTGGTAGTGGGGGTGCTACAGGGGTGGCTTCTGTGAGAAGCTGCTAGAAGCTTCCCCCATTTCCAATAGAGCCAATGCCAGCCGTCTCCAAGACAGACCTGTAGCCTGTGGGAAGGACGCATGTTGGAGAAGTTCATATACGACTGTCTCCCATGGGAGGGACCCCACGCTGGAGCAGGGGAAGAGTGTGAGGAGTCCTCCCCCTGAGGAGGAAGGAGCGGCAAAGACAATGTGTGATGAACCGACTGCAACTCCCATTCTGTGTCCCCCTGCGCCACCTGAGGGGAGGACATAGAGAAAATTGGGAGTGAAGTCGAGCCCGGGAAGAAGGGAGGGGTGGGGGGAAGGTGTTTTAAGATTTAGTTTTTATTTCTCATTATCCTACTCTGATTTGATTGGTAATAAATTAAATTAATTTTCCCCAAGTAGAGTCTGTTTTGCCCTTGACAGTAATTGGTGAGTGATCTCTCCCTGCCCTTATCCAACCCACGAGCCTTTTATATTTTCTCTCCCCTGTCCAGCTGAGGAGGGGAGTGATAGAGTGGCTTTGGTGGGCACCTTGCGTCCAGCCAGGGTCAACCCACCACACAGTGATATCCAGAAGCCATGGAGAGGGGATGCTGCCGTCCTCTGTAAAGTAATACCTATCCTGTTCTCCCCACAAGTCCCCCCATGACCAATCCTTCAGTACAGCCATATCTGATATATTGCAGGGACCTAGAGGTAAGGTTCTGTCCGTCCATTGGACAGAATTAATTTAGCCCTGACGAGTGGGTGTGTGGAGGCTTGCCCATTAACGTCCATGACTGATTGACTGCCAAGCTGAGGCTGTCCTTTGTAAGTGTCACCAATTGATAGCTGGGCTCCTGTGATGGTGGGGAAAGTTGTGAAGTAGCAACCCATTAACTGTGACCTTCATCTCGGTGTCTTTGCCTAAAATTTGAGTTTCTCTGTTCAAAGCATACTATATATGCAACACCACTTGAAGAGGTGGAACTTAAACCGGAAAAGTTATCCAGAATTATGTTCCTGTCGGCTTCCATGAAGGAAAAATTAAAGTTTCCTGAAGTATGATCAGATAGACCTGGAATTAGGAATTAGGAATTAGGACCTGTTTTGCTGACCCACTATCTTACATGGGACACACCATTTATCTTCAGTTTTCCCGTATTGCTGTTAATATTGATGCTAATTAACTTCGGTTGTTCTTTTTTTTTTTTAACAACTATACATGAAAAGTCCTGTACAATGGCTTCTGAATGTTAAAGAATTATGCTGGTACTCTAAAGATATGCAAACAGTGCTTACTATACAGTGCTTTCACAGTAATAAATCAAAAATGGGAAAAATGTGGAAAAATCTATGTCACATGTATTCTAAAACTATGGAGGAGCTCCAAGGAGCTGCATTTCACCAAATATTATAGGAAAAAATATTCAGGATTATGTATATGAGTGGTGAAAAAAGAGCAAGCCTGTGATGTAATGATAAAGTTATTTGCCTACCTTTTTAAAAATTATCTAAATTTTAATAAGGTCAAAGAATTGGAATTTTGTGAGGCTACTGACAAGGAAAATTATCTTCAGATATGAATATTTTCAGACTCTTGTCATTGAGTGTGTTTTCCTCATGTCAGGTTCTTTACAGGTGCCCCAGTTTTTTTGAATCCAAGGGGCTAATTCTGTTTTCATTCAAATCAATGGCCCAAGTCCTAGTAATTTTAGACAGGTATAAAGAAAGGTAAAGCTTTCCTGGAGATGGCTGAACACCTGCCTGCTGATGAGAAGGAGTGAATGAATTCCTTCTTTTTCTTTACTTGCATGCACAGCTTGTGCTTTCCCTATTAAGCTGTCTTTATCTCCACCCATGAGTTTTCTCACTTTTACCCTTCCGATTCTCTCCCCCATCCCAGCAGTGGGGAGTGAGCGAGCGGCTGCGTGGTGCTTAGTTGCCGGCTGGGGTTAAACATGAATAAATTTAACATTTGAAATACTATGGTTTAGTCCTCACTTTGTTGAATATATTAATATAATATCATAGGGACTTGTACTTGAGTTTGCAGTGTTTGACTATCACTGAAACTAGTTAAAATCAGATTCTTACCTTTCTTGCTTATGCTAAGTAGTACTTTATTTTTTATTTGGTCTCAATGGTATCAGTGAGATTATTTTGTCAAAGGAGCACTATTCTGTATTAGCAAAATGTATTGGTCATTCAAACCAGTACAAAAATGTAGATGTATATAGCTATAATTCACTTACATTGAATATGCAGTACAGGGACATAAACGTTAGGATGCTCAGCAAAAACACAGACTTTAAATAAGCAAAAACGGACCAGAAACAACAGTTCGGAATTCCTGGGCTTTTCATTTTTTTAAGTATTAAGGAAAACCTTTTGCATTTAACAATGTACAACTTCAAAAGCACATTAAGTGTACGATCTCAAAGAAATCACAAATCATGGGAGCAAAACTTAAATATGCTGAGGCAGAGACATTTGTGTGTTCTTAAATTAAGGGCATCACATTCATTCAGCCGTGAGGGCTGAATTCCTTCTGTGCAATCAGAATTGTATGCTCCTTTTGATACCATGCAGGACATCTGTTGAAATCAGTGGAAGATTTGCCTAAAGACCAAGATCCAAAGCTGTTTTTTATGGAGGAGAGTGGTGGTTTTTGCCATTCTTCACTGACATATCCTGAATCATTCATGGAGAAAGTTCTGTTGCTTCCATCCCTTGTTTCTTGCTTTTCCTTCTCTATGTCTCCCTTTCCCTTCCTGACCTTGCCTTGATGTTCTTGACCTTTCTTTTTAATTTCTTCACAACTCCATTCTTCCCACCCTCTTCACTCCCAATATGTCAACTTATATGAATATAATTAAATTATTGATACTGATGCTGAAAAGTCATCACTGGATTTCTGGACTGATGGTACCCGGAAGTTAAAAAGCAACTGAGGATGTGGACTTCTGAGTCACTTACTGCAACTGTCTTCATATTCAGAAAGCACTGTTGTGGCATGTTTGTGACGCTTTCTTTGGAACCAAGTGTGCTTGAAATGTACTTTAAAAGTGAGAGTAATTAGACACTGCAGAATAAGCAAATAAATATCTTGAAGGCCACATAGATAGGACAAGTAGGCCACTTCCAGTCTAGAATATGTGTGTTGAACACCTCTGGTTTAGGTTTTTCAACATTTCAAACACTTTCTTTAAGGTTTATGATCACAAAAAGCCAAGATAACATGTGGATCAGTAATTTTGTGTTTAGTTAGCACAGGCAGATACCACTTTTGTAAATAAATCTGAGTTACAACACAAGATCTAGGTCTGGACCTGGGTTGTACCAGAACATAGTGCTCAGAGCTGGGGCTTTGGTTCACTTTAGCATAAAGCAAGAAGGTTGTTGCAAAGGTAAGGTTTGATGCGAGCTGCCCTAAATTTCGGAGTTAGTTGCTGTTGGAGTTCTTTCTGAGACCGTACTTCAAATTGCTATGTGATTGCACAGTGATGGGAAAGGATAAAGAAAGGTTGCTTCTAGATCTAAAGATCTGTCGGTTGTATTGACCCTGTAGGTACAGCCTGAAGAGATCCATCAGCTCTCTTTCCTGTCCTAAGGCATAAAAACACTGAAAATTAAAGTTACTTTATGTGATTACTTTACGTGCTTTTGGCCATGGCATTCTAAGAGGCCTTTACATGTGAGCACCTCGTATATGAAAGTGTGGTGTGCCAATCTCATCCTTTTCCCCATGCTTCTGCCATGCTGTGATGTTGTCTCATTGAGCCAGTGGTAGTGGGAAACCAGACAGATGTGCCACACAGAAGGATTTCAGAGGATGTACTTGCCCTGGCAGCAACAGCCACGTGGAAGCAGACAAAACTACTTTGGCACTCATGATGTGAGTTTTTGCCCTCTGGCCTAAATGCCACAGGTAACAGAGTTGGATGCTGTGCAACTGATTCTGAATCTTTAGTACCTGACAGAATTACAGCAAGCCACAGGAGCTAGAAGCATCTGAAAACTAACAAATGGCTCTTATATCCTAATATGTTAATAAGAAAAGTTCTGTTTTTCTTATGAAGTCGCTGCTTTCACTGTGTTGTTGAGACAAAGTGGACTAAGAGACAAGTTTGAGAATTCATTTTCTCTTCCAGAAGTCATGTCAGTGACATGACCAGTACCAATTATTACACAGGAAAGCAGTTCTTTATACCTTTAGATAAATGAAATAAAATTATGTAGAGATGAGAAACTTCTCAATGCTGGCAGTGGGCCCAGGAGAATCGAAACTCCTTTCTTAAATACATACAGTTAATATAGTTTGGCAGTTTGTATTTTATAGTTTGTGATATTTACTCTTTTTACGTCGTTCCTTATTACCTATGTCATCTGTATGTTGTGTGGAAATTGCATAATTTTGATTCATAGCTGTGTTCATGAATGAAAATAAAGTTCTAAATTAAAATATTTTCCCATATTTGTGTTTTTCTATCTCATCTTACCCAGAATCCTTTAGTGAGAGACAAAGCCTGATCTGTCCTGTGTAGTTACTTGGAAGACTGATAGTAAAGAAAGATCCCCATTTTTTCTACAGCTTTAGAAATGTGTTGTGTTACTTGCTTACTCGGCTTGCTCCCTCCTCCCTCCTCCTCTCGCATCATCTTTATTAAAGGGCAGGTGTTTCTTCAAGGAAGAAAAGAAGTGAGATTATTATTTTTACACACCACCCTTTCACAGGAAATAAGACACTTATCAGCCATTTGTCTTTTTTTTTTCCTCTGAAGACAACAAAAGGAGAATAGAAAATAAAAGAAGATTTGTAAAATTCAGGACAAGAAATAAAGACATTTGCTCACACCCAGCAGCTCATGGTCTGTGAAATACCAGGGATCAAATCATTCCTTCTGTTCTTCATCTTTGCCATAAGCATGTTTTAAGTGGGATGTTCTCCCTGTTTGCCTTGCTCACTGTGCCAGAAGAGAGAATACCGTTCTGAGCAATGGATGGTCCCACGTGCTGGTGCACCATGTCATCTGCATTGCCAAGCCAACATCTCCCATACATTGCATGGTCTATAGCATCCTGATAGTTGTTCTTTGCTGGACTTATGGAAGTAGCTCTTCACAGAGTTCAGTGCTGTATATGTGGGTTTAGCTGTTTTTTTCTTCCATTTAACTTTATTGCGTTAAATTTGGGAAGAAAACATATTTTTCTTTCTTCTCTGTAAGATATGCTAAAATGAAGGAACTGGATCCCTGTTAAACTAAAGTGCCTGAAATAAATATAACATAAAGGAATCTGATGAAGGCTGGCAAATGCTTTTATAGCTTCATTGTAAAGATATAAGGAAAATGAATGAGGATTTTGAGAAACAGATGCACCAAAATTGTCAGGCAAATTGGATTATATGAAACCTCGTATATAAAGTACTGTTCTGACCCTTTATTCAAAACACTACTAACTTAAGCCCATCAGGGAGCAAGTTTCTAAGGGCTAAATAACTACTGGCTGCACATATAAGGTTTCCTGACCTCATAACCACTGAACTGTGAACATAGAAGGTTGCAAGAAATAGTATAGGTCTTCCTTCTTGTTACTCAAAAGCATCTCAAAAATCTTCTTGTTGGAAGAGGGCTTGAGTTGCAGAGATGGGGTGCCTGCCTTGTGGAAATGCCTTTGCAAATCTTCAGATTTCACTGTGCTGCCTCATGTTCGCTGTCGCCTTTTGTACTGCCAAGCTCTTCTTTGGGGACAAAGAGGAGTAGAGATTTAGGGGGCAAGCAGAGCACAGGGCTTTAGCAGCCTGGACCGTGACATGCCTTGAGAACCTTTGGGTTACAGTGAAAATTTTGGAATAGGTTCTCCTCAAACTAGACTTTTCATAGGAAAGAAAGCCTTATCTTTCCCAACAGGCTGACTGAGAAGAAGTATTATTAGAAATAAAAATGGTTGCCACAAGGACTTACAATTTTCTTTTGGCCCTGGAGGAAGAGATAAATTGGCTGTGATTCTGCATGTCTGAATGGCCTTCAGTTGCTGGCAGGGCATTCTGATGACCATGGACATTGGTCTCAAGTATTTTCTCTTCTCCTTGACATTGAATAATTAATAGTTTCAGAATTGTTTCTACAAAAACATCTAACATATTCCATATGTTTGGAAAAGGCAGTGTCAAATTAGTTTTCCCATTTTTCCTTGAACATGTGCCCTAACATATTGGATATGAATACTTTGTGATGTGCGGAAAGCCAGCCTACTACTTGAAATTGACTGTGTTCATTCCTGTTTTATTGTTAAACCAGGAGCAATGAAATTATTTTAATTATCACAATAATGATTTGTGATCAAAAAAGGGAATAATCAGTGAGATTGAGTAGGCTTCCATAACAGTCTGTTCTGCATCTTATATGCTCCAGCAGTTCCACCTAGATGATGTAGTATGTGTACAAATATTACATTTGCACAAAACTGCAGCCTAGGACACTCTGCAAGTTCATTGGAAAAGAGGATTGGGTTTAAAGTGATTTTGAGAAAATTTTGTGAAAGTGCAAAATACAGTTATGCAGGATAAGCTGCACAAATACAAGATGCAAAGCATCTGGCTAAATAGTTACTCCTTGGTGAGTGGCTATCCCTTGGAAAAGCTGAATATGAACCAATGTCAGGCTGCTGCAAATGTGTGTGTCATTATTAATATGACTTTTCTGCTCTGCCTAGCACAGGTAAGGCTGGACCTATTCCCCATTTGGGGTACTTCCAATAAAAAAGTATGGTCTGCTTTAAGATTCTAAAAGAAAGAAACAAGAAAAGCTGAAAATTCTAATGGTCTTGTAAAGATGAGAGTTGTCTGAATAGAAAAGAAGTCTGAGGAGGAAAGTTTGTCATAGACAGAAAGATTGCATGTCTTTGAAGGACACAACATTGGGCTGAAACAGAAGAAAGGAGGACAGTTTGGATGCTAGCAAAAACATGGGATTACTGTAGAAGAGATGTTCCCTTGCAAGGTGTCTGTCAGAAATGCCACTGATAAGAGGTGATTTTGACTTGGCCAATGGGATGCATGATGAACTCTTAAAATTTTCTTCAGTTCTATGGTTCTGTGGTCATACTGGTTGCCATGTAACTGAGATCATGTGTTAGCATCTCATGTGTGCAGTAGAAAGGAAATTTTCTACTAAGATTAGAGTCTAAGAATCTTTTTCTTCTCACTTTGCATGAAAGCATGTGGTGTATGAATGCAACATTCTTGATTTTTTTGGTAGTAATTTTTGCAAGTTATGAAATGAGGTATCTCACCTGATTGGACTATATGATAATTTCATTTATAGGTATAGCCTACTTTTCACTTGATGATGACAATCACAGTCATTTAAATCTGTGTAATAAATTGTGCTTTGAGTTTTCTGGGGTGCTTAATGAAGAACCAAAATACATATTGAAACATAACTAAAACTTGGGTTATGTCAGATCATAATTCAAGGTTCATGATTTACTCTTGTGATCTCTCCCAAATTCTGAACTAGTCTTGAAGTGATCTGTCTGGGAGCATCATCAACGTACGCTTTAAGCAGGAATTTAGAAGTGAACATGTTTAGAATGACGATTGTTCTATGAGTATGCCAAAGAGGACGGTTGCATCTAAGAAAATTTCTGCTGTATTCTGGGAATGAGAGAATTTCCTTTTCTGAAGGTTATCCATGGAAAATTTAAAACACGGTATCTTTTCCTGTAGATAAACAAGCTGAACTTGAGTACAATATTCCTTTAAAATATTAAGGGAGATGTTGATAGTATTCACGGGCTGTGACTTGCATGTCCGTGGTCTTCTGGTTCAAAACACCTTATAGAACATGGGATGACAGATTCTTCCAGTGATAGGAGATAGTCATAAATTAACTCTAAGCATGTAATGTATAGCTGCTTATTTATAGAGGGAAAAGTGTCACCTACATGAAAATTTTTCCCAGTAAAATCAGGTGTCAGGCCAAGAAAGGCAGCTTCTTTCTGTTTGTTCAGAACAAATACCAGGTCTCATCAGTAAGTTCTGGACAGCAGTTACCACTTCTGGTATGACAAAAATTTGTGCCTAAAGAGCCTCATTTATTACAATACTGTGGTCAAGTTTGAAAATCTGTGGGCTGAGGACTCACCAGAAAATAACTTGAAAGTGATCATAAGAAAAATTCTTGGGGGAAAAATATTACAGGTATCATACTGAAGCCACTCCCAAAACTGTAAGGAATATGACTCATTCTTAATATGAGATAGCTTAATTGGTAGAGCAAGTTGTGCTTCATCTCAGTTATGGTTCAGAACCAGTCCTCATTTTCATTTAAAAAAAAAATTTAATGTTGCTGAATCAAGACTAGAAACAGCAGGAATTTTTTGTAGAAGTATTTACAATAGCATGCAGCCTCAGTGCTGCTAGCGTAAACCACTGTGGTGCTCGTGCAAAGAGTTAAAAGGAAAATGATGATGACAGAGAACTCGCACAGCTGAAGATCTTTCTATTCTCACAGTAATGTGTTGCTCTTTTCTCTGAAGAAAAACAAACCATATCATTTGCAAGATTCCATCATTTTTCACCCTGCTGATAGGTGTATTATTTTTGATAAATTAAATATAAAACCCTATTGAATTTATTCTTCCTCTGTATTACTTTTAAAGTAATAAATACTTCTGAGAGGGGAGCAATGTCATCAAATCCAACCAGAAAAGCTTTGGAGATCAGTTTATGCTTGGAGAAGCCCCTCTGAACCCATTATTCCTTCAGTGCTTTTGGATGTTATTTTCAAGATTCATATTTCTGAAATATTTTTCAGCTTATTATGTACTGTGTTTCAAGTAAACCAGCTGTAAGTTGTTGACTCTACTGGAAATTACAAGCACGGAGCAAATACAGGTCTCCAAGGTACTCCTCTGGAAGTTCCTTTTCTTTTAAGGCAAAAAAAAAGGCATTGCTATTCTGGGGTGTGTCCAGAGATATATTTCAAAGTTTATTTTTCCTCCCATCACACAGTGAATTCAATAATTAATGCAGAGAAATGGCAACCAACTGATTTTCCTTCTCTCACATCTTCCTGATTTAAATCTGTAAATTCAAGATGGTAACAAAAATGTCACCACGGCTGTAATATGTGAACCTCTCTGTTAGCTACACAAACGAGTCCAGTTAGAGTAGTTCAGTTACTTAGATGTTTTCTACGTGACTGTAGTGTAGAAGGATTAGATAGATAAAGGGAAGCAAACAGAGAGGCAGGAAACCTAACCAGTCCATCCTAATTCTTCTTTTTGAATGCTGCTTAGCCGTTGCACATATGTAAAACAGCATTGGAAAGCAGAACAGGATCAGTGCTTGTTATCAGGGGTGACTATGAAATTATGCCAGAAAAATACTTAGTCTCTGAGTGCTGGGAATGTCATCTTCTCTGTCCACAGCTGTCATTTAGTGTTCACAACATCCCATCAGGAACAGTTATTTGGTTAGCCAAAATACTGTGCAGTTTTTGTGCACTGCATACTGAAAGCATCCACTGACAAAATATCTAAATGTAGCCTGGCAGGCATCTTCCTGTGCTGCTATAGACATTAGAGAAATAAGACTTCTGTAATACAGATCCTATGGAATATAATTATGGAGAGTACCTAAAATCTTTGACTAACTGACTTCTACTACCCATGTGTATCCATGCAGCAATTCTGATTCTTACAGTGTTACGCTATACTCATATTCCTTCTCTTATAACAAAGCTAGAAGTTTGGGGTATTTTTTTAGTAATGAAAGAGTAGATACATTTAATTATAAAGATTTTTTTTTTTTTACACAATGTGTAACACCTTTTACCTGATGATTTCAGAATGCCTTTCAAAAAACTATTTATGGTTCCATCACAGCCCTGAGCCATATCCTGGGAGCTTTATAGTTGCCATTCATAAATCTCATTCATAAGTTTCTTCATCTTAAATTTGGTAGATTGTTTGGACCCAGTATTCCAAGTAGAAGGTTGTCCTAGAATATATTGTCGTAGAAGTTATTAACCTACTTTTCCATCTACTTTTATTCATGGCTGTGTTAAGTGCATTGGGTTTTGTACCAGCATAGTTCATTAGCTTAAGCAGATCTTCTCCTTCACCCTTAGCCCACAGTTTGTCAGGTTTAGCATTTTTAGTGTCCTGTAAGACAGACTTTCTGTTTCTCAGGTCATGCAAATATACTTTCTCTTCACTCAGTCCAGTTCAAATTTCCTTTGATCAGAACTGTATGTCCTTGTAAACATCTTATCATTGCTCTGAGTAATAGCATTAACACTTCCTCCTTGTCAGTGCTAGAAAAAGTGTTCCTGACATGTATTTGGATTATTTTCTTTTTTTTCTTTGTTTTGTTTTGTTTTGGATTTTTTTTTGCCATGGCTTCATTAGATCACAGTCATCCTATGATCAACAAAGGCCTCAAGTGTTGTTTTTTGAGCTTTGCTTTTGCCTCTTGTCATTTTCAATGTGGACTCAAAATTCCTAGCACGAAGTCTGCTTAACAGCTAAACACATGACTTTCTACTTCAAGCTATTAAATGTAATCCTTTCTCTCTTGCTCTGTCTCCCAAGGTCACCTGGTTATTCCTGTATGGTATCTGACTCTTTTCAACCTCGATGGTGCAACACCATCTAGTTTAGGTGCTAGGTTAAGAAGCTTCATTTTCTCAAATGTATCATGTTCTCCAGTATATGTTAAAGAACACATAAGGTGGAATCCCATTCTGGACCATCTTTTTAAAGATCCTCTCTGATTCCCTCCGTTGTCTGTGAAGCGATGTTAAATCATTGTGATTCTTATGCTGAATGATGTAAATATTCCCCTTCACACACTAAACCTGTGTGCTTAGCAAGTGTGCTTGACATGCTCAGATTTTTTTGTGACAAGATCACTAATGGAAATATTAGAAAATATTAGTCCTAAGGAAAGCCACTAATAACTTCCTTTCTGACACCCTTTTGTTACTAACCTATTGTTCATTAACTATCTTGTTATTAATCCTCATCTTTTCCTTTTTAAGCTCCCATTTGATATCATATCAAATGCTTTACTGAGAAAGAGATGCTTCACTGGGATCCATACTGAAATGACATCCACTGCAATTCTTTTGTCTGGGTAATTGGTTATTAAGGAGGTTAGTTCACCATAATATATATTAGATAATATCATGTTGCATTTTGTCCTATATCCCACTTACATTCCTGAGTATATAATAAATGCACATGTATTTTCATA
Organism: Platalea leucorodia; assembly: GCF_965183815.1. NCBI lineage: Eukaryota > Metazoa > Chordata > Aves > Pelecaniformes > Threskiornithidae > Platalea > Platalea leucorodia. The sequence continues at coordinate 83,317,748 of NC_138858.1, forward strand.
AGTGTTTGGGCTAGCCTTTCTGTCCTGTTGTTAGGAAGTCTCAGATTCATTCAGAAAGATTCATTCAAAAAAATCCTTGCAACTGAACGTTAACTTTTACATACCAGTTCTTTTGGGAAGGTGATGGATGCATATTTTAGCATGTAAAGATATTTTAGTTTTATGTCTATCCTGTACATAGTAGCTACTTTCCTGTCTTTGTTCTCATGCTAGACCTCATCAATCTTACTGAAAACTCAAGATTCATTTAGATTTGGGGCCATACTTAAACTGTCTTCCGTTTCTTTCCCATCTCAGACTTGTATTTGCTTTCATGTAGAATGAGGAAATCTTAAGAAATTTCAGTGGACAGGAAAAATGGTAGATGTGCATCTGCATGAGATCATGCTAGTCATGAGATCTAGGTTGTTAAGATCTGGTTTACTTCCCTGCTAACAGAAGACTTCCTATAGACTAATGTCTTTCTAAATCTATGTTACAGTACAGGTTTAGCAATTAATTAGACAAGATAGTACCACAACTTGAACTATATTTGTACAAAATCTGTTTTTTAGAAATGCATGACATTACTGGCAATGATAATGTCAGAAGCTAATTGCCAGGTCATTTGCTATTTCATTTGCAATTGCATTTGGTATTTGCAGTGACTATCCCTATGGATGCCCAGATCAAACAACAGTTGAGAAACGCACAAGTATTTATGAATTTATCCTCAGAACATTGCAATAAAATTGGGATCTTTTGCATCTTTCTGTATTACAGATAGGAACTAAAGCACTAAGAAATTGTCATTGAATGGCTTGTCCAAGGTCATGTAAAAATCTGTAGATGTTTCAAGAATTGACCTTAAACTCAGTCCAGTGCTTTAACCAATAGATAATATTTGCTCCATAACGTAAGTAAACAAATAGAACAAAAGGGAATAACACAGACATGTCAGTGTTTGCTAAATTAAAAAAAAAAAAAGTTACATAAATGATAGGGAAATAAAAGTGTATATTATAGATAAGGAGCAAAAACCGATGTAAACCTCTAAAAATAAATCAATGATAGCATTCCTTTGGATAGACTAAGTGGAGAAATAGTAAAATACAATTCTGCCCTCATTGTCTGTGTAAATATTTTGGGGTAAATATTCTTTGGTGAGGCGAGGTTTGGAAAAGTAGAAATTCTTATTCGTTATTGTTCCTACAAAGTGGCACCAAATAAAAACTAGTTTGAGAAGAATGATTAAGTGTAATAATCCATAGTATTTTTCTATCTTACACAAATGGATCTAAAGTTTTTAATAGGTAGTCAATGACTGCAAAATGCGTGCCATCTCAGAACTCCTGACCAAGGCAACAGGAAGCATTACCATTTCTACAACTGAGTATGATCAGTTTCTGCCTGATATATTTTTCTTGAGGTTTTACATGAGTGACATTATACAGTATTTTCTTAGCAGCCAGAGCTAAATCAGACTTTGTACCTCTTGGCAGAGAGCTTAACAATAAACTAGTATTAATAGACATACATCTTTTAATGTATATGACAACAGTGATAATGAATAACCTTGTATTTCCTACATTTTTGGCTTAGTCTGTTTGTCAGAGCTGATTTTGAATTGTTGCTTAAAATTAGAACCAAGCAACTAAAAATGTGTATTATAATGTATGTCATGTATTACTATTCTGTAGTAATACAGATTTCAGTAGAATCATGCTGCCATATAAGGTGCACTGAACTATGGTAATTCAAGTGTAGTGAACTATAAAAGCAATGAGAGATGGTGAGCTATTCAGTGTTACTCTGAACTGTGGTTAGTAAATGTTATTAATAATTTTTAATAAAGGCCATAGTTGCACTTGACACTGGGCATACAGAATGAAGGCGGCCCCTGCCCAGAAGAGTTCTCATCCTAAAAAAGTTTGCATCACTACATCACTGGGACTCTCATTGCTAAAACCCAGGGTTGTAAATATTTCACTTTGAGATCCAGCTTTGTGTCTGACAGTTCTTCCTTTCTGAAGGCCAAGACTATATGTAAGGGGCATAAAACTAGGATGGTGCAGCTGTGCAAGGACAATACTACAGGAGAAAAAATACAGTAGGAAATTAGGGGTTTGTGTCCCAGCAGTTTTACAGACTATTTGATGAAGTGTACATTTGTTGTCGAGGGCAGGAGAGCTGGGTGAGGAAGGAAAGGATAAAACTCTCAAGTCACATCGTGTGGCTGTGGAAATGCAGTATGTAAAAGAACGGATTACTCAAAACACCATACTCTCTACTTATTCCAAACCCCATCCTTTCCATCTTTAAAAATAACATGCCTTTCCCACTTTGGTTTCACATAGCATGCAAGGAGTATATATGTTGTGGTTTAACCCCAGTCAGCAACTAAGCCCCACACAGCCACTCGCTCACTCCCCCACAGTGACTGGGGGAGAGAATTGGAAGAGTAAAAGTGAGAAAACTCACGGGTTGAGATAAAGACAGTTTAATAGGGAAAGCAAAAGCCATGCATGCAAGCAAAGCAAAACAAGGAATTTATTCACTACTTCCCATCGGCAGGCAGGTGTTCAGCCATCTCCAGGAAAGCAGGGCTCCATCTCACATAACAATTACTTTGGAAGACAAATGCCGTCACTCCAAATGTCTTCCCCTTTCTTCCTTCTTCCCCCAGCTTTATATGCTGAGCATGATGTGATATGGTATGGGATATCCCTTTGGTCAGTTGGGGTCAGCTGTCCTGGCTGTGCCCCCTCCCAGCTTCTTGTGCACCCCCAGCCTGCTCGCTGGTGGGGTGGGGTGAGAAGCAGAAAAGGCCTTGACTTTGCGTAAGCACTGCTCAGCAATAATGAAAACATCCCTGCATTATCAACAGTTTTCAGCACAAATCCAAAACACAGCCTCATACTAACTACTATAAAGAAAATTAACTCTGTCCCAGCCAAAACCAGCACAATATACAATTCAGCCGAGATAATAAATATACATAACTAAGAGAATGAAGTTATGGAAATTTTAATTTGGACTCTTCTGATTTGTTTGTGTACTTTGCATATAAAGAATAATGGTTTTTCTGTTCTCAAAAACACTTTATACAAACCTCCAATGCCCGAATTTCTGTCTTTCAAACAGGCAACTGGTTGTCATGGCTGACCTCTTAGACACTGAGAACATTTTGGGCAGAGCAGGTATCATGGCTGCTGCACAGGTATATGCACTGTGATAGGGTTAATTTTTTTTTTTGGTGATTATGATTTTCTTGGTAATAATCTTCATTGCCAAGGGTGTTGGAAGGAAAGAACAATTACTAAATGAAAAATTGCTTTTTAAGGTTACTAACAACATTTCTGTAAACAGGTAGCAAAATTCTAGTGAGAAAAAGCTGTTCATTGAGACAACGGAAAAGCTTTAAAGGTAGTGCTGTATTTTTTATTTTCCTAAGATTTTATAACAGTGCTTTTTACCATTTTCACATATTCTCCTAAAGTGACTTATGCTTCTTTAGTATTAGATAGCAATGAAGAATTAGTAGGCCTCCGCTGGCACATTTCTTGTTGACTTGAGCACAAATTCTACCCAGGGAGTCACTGTAGGATGGCAACATTAGGATCTCTCCAAAACCCAAGCCTGGCAGCTGGGCAGACAGATAGATTTGAAGCTGGAACTTTATTCTTGTGCTTTTTGCTGCTTTTTGGCCACTGAATTTTTACATTTCATCCAGGTGGGTTTATTTCCCTTCATGCAGTTGCAAGGAATCATGTAGACAATATTTAGGCTAACCAGAGCACATGCAAAATAAGCCAAAGCAGAGGTAACCCAACTCTTCCCAGCACTGACTTATTTTTTTATGCTTCTGCTGTCCAGGAAGGTGACACACTATACTCCGCAGGTCTGTCCAATGCCTAATCCCAGGCAATGCAGGAACCACTGGATGGTCAAGGAAGTAAATCACATTTTCTCATTTAATGCATGCACATTAAGACACCTATTTCAAGAATAATTGTATCAAAACCTTGTACTGTTCAATGTATCTCTCTTTGTCTATTGTTTACACATGAATATTTGAAAGACCGATTGTTATGACCTGTGTGCAGATTACACAAATAAAAGAATATTTTCCCCTTGAAAGCCTAGGAGACAGTTTTACTGTACAGAGGTTAATACCAGTATGTAATATAAAACTCTCTGCAACCTTGGAACTTCCACAGGTATTTTTTTCCTTTTCATTTTATTGAATGTCCTACAGCTGCTCTCTATTGTACAGTCTACAACTCAGCAGGCAGAAAAAATGAAAAGCAACAGCTAGTAGTTTTTTGCCTTTGAATAGAGAGAAAGGTGATGGTACTGTATGTAGATAGGTGGCACTCATCACTCATGTCTTAGGAACCTCCTTCTGCAAGTTGTGATCTCTGTCTGGAAAACTTCATTCAAGATACAGCAATACTGGCAATACAAAGAAAGTTAAGAAAAGAATAAAGTAGAATGTTTTAAAATAATTTTGTTTGACATTAAGGTTTCTTACCTAAGTCTTTATCCCACTTACCTTTCTTCCCAGGTGTTCCTTCTGGAAAGATTTCTGTGTCTGTAAGGACACGTAAGTGTAATCTGTTGAGAGCACATGGAAGCCAAATGAGATTTCATCACTGTCACACCCTGGCTTCTGAAAAGTAGTTTTAAAAAGGACTTAAAAGGCCATCTGTGACTGTTGCTGTGAGGTCTCTACTCCATGCAGGGTGCACTAGCTACAGATACGTCTGCTGCTGGTGCATGCAGATTAGTAAAGCCAAGGTTTAGTATTGTATTCTGGAGCCAGGAGAGTGATTTTGTAGCCAAGGCTGTTTAATAGTTTCCATTATAACCCTGAGTTCCTCTACCCAGCTGGTTTGGCACAGGGGAGGGGGGAAGGGAAGATCTGAAAGTAGTGGCAGGAAGGAAAACTATTTTCTAGCTGAAATTTACTTTTGATTACTTCAGCACTGAGTATTTTTTTGTTGTTGTTTGCTGTGATTTTCATCAATTGGACACAAAAACTGTGGTTGAGATACTAAATGTCAAAGAAGATGGGAAGTAGACAAAGTATAGCAACAAAAATTTACAGGATACTATTCACAGAGAGCTTTTCTTTCTTCAAAACAGGATCTTTAGAAAGAAATGGAAATCAGTAAGGGTTCTGTTGGGATCATATCTAGCTTTTAAGATGAGATTTTGAGAGAGAGAAAGATACTACTATTGTTACTGTAGATTTTTTTTTTATTGGGGTCTTTTGTACGAGGGGCGGTGGACTTGTTTTGCTTGCCTTTGCACAAGTACACCGATTCTGGCAAGGATTGTTTTTATTTCATTTTCTTTCTCTGTATTCAGCACCTATTTGACATTCTCTTTTCCAAGCCCTTTTTTGATTCTACCTGTTTGCCCTGGGAACATGGATTTCCCCTTCAAATACTAGCACGTGATAGCATATAGTACCTGTTAAGAATATGATATTTTGTAGGCATTTTTTAAAATGCTTAATAATGAACAAAATTACTTAACAAATGTATTAATCTGTCAGATTTGTCTAGTCTTCTATTGTGTACTGCTATATATACTGTATTCTGCCTAATGTGCCCTCTTTACACATTTAGTGAAAGGCCTGCAGAAATAATATATAATCTGTAGAAAGAGCAGTCCTTAAAAAGACAACTGACTCAATACTGCTTGTCCACACTGTTACCTGAAAGGATGACCTGAAGCTTTTAGGAGGCTTAGATGTAAACTAAATTTGCCTATCTTTCTCCCAGGTATGAGGAGATCCTCTTGTCTCCCCTTCCTGTAGATTCATTCTGGATTTCTGGTTTCCATCAGGATTACTTTATGACATTGCTATTGGATGTGATCTTAAAATGGGCAGAATTCATTCTCTTGGTTCTGCATGAGCATTGTTTTACAGTCTTGAAGTGTGGCTTTACTGGAGAAAGGAGAAAATAAAAAGGCCAGTCTTCTTGTAACACGAGATGTACCACTGCTACCACACCACCACTCACTCTTGCATCATGGCAGCATCATGCTTTGCTATTGTAAGTGAAAATCAGACACACTATTTTTAGGCAGCTGGAGGAATGAAAGTTATTTGGCAGCTGTCTTAATTACAAAAGCACAAAGAAAGCAGAAAAAATTTAGAGAGCCGGGACCTAAGGCATAAAACTGTAGGGTTTTGGGGTTTTTTTTCTGCTTTTAATCAAGTTATATCAACTTGCAAAACCTAGTAATTTGTTTCTTTTCTGATGGGAAGATATCTGTGATTTGGGGTGTGGGTTGTTGGTAAATGGGCATACAAGTGAGTTTGTACTTCAGTGGAATTTCCTAAATTGTTCACTCCTTTTATTGTCTTGAAAAAGCATGTTAGACTGATTGATTTAGCCTTAGTGGTGGACTTGGAAGTGTTAGGTTTATGGTTGGACTTGATGATCTTAGAGCTCTTTTCCAACCTAAATCATTCTATGATTCTGTGGCCTTAGGAGTATTCCCTCTATCTTCTGCCCTTGCTGCAAAGCTTTTAGTGCATCCACAGAACAGTGAGATAAGATTTTCTCAAAGAGGGAACTGACTTTCCAAAATGGACTTGTTGCAGAAATCTGAGCTGTTAGAGACCTGAGGAGATTCCAGCTGCTGTGTATTATTGAAAATCAGCAGAAACAGGTTAGGAGGCAGTTACATTACAAAATATGTTGGAGCCTATTCACAGATATTCAGAAAATTTTTCTTCATGTTTTCATTTGATTAAAATTCTACTGTCTTCCAGTCTTTTTATGATCTTTTCAAATGAAAAATGTGAAAGAGCTAGTCTGTTTCTTACATATAGGTATCTGTCACACGGAGGATTTTAAAAAGCTGTGTTTTGTAACAGTTTTATTACAGGACTTATATTTTACTGGTCCTGTGAGTAAAGCATAACTTAATGGAATTTAAGTTCTGTATAGCAAAACTATAAGCCTGATATGAATCTACTTCAAATCAAATAAAAGCTGTGATTTCTGCTGTCATACTATCATTCTGTATTTTCAAGTGATTGATGTAACTGCTGATATAAATGTTCTGGTAATTGAGTATGTTTCAAACACTTTCTTTTGATACAATGAACTCTGTTTAGCCATGTGTGAAAACCTTTCCAGGAGCATTTTTACAACACCAAGGACTTCAGTAATTAATAACAGACTCCCCAAACTATGCAGATTTCCTTACAGATTTGCAATACAGTACCAGATTTTATCCCTGTCCGCCCTTGAAGAGGAGATCTCAGAAGCACCTCTGTTCCATCCAGAAACAAGAAGGATGAAACAGGCTTTCCCAGCACCTGCCACCAATTCCCGTCTGCTGAGTCAGGTCCCTGCATTGTTCACCAGCCACATTTGGGGTGGCCTTGGGTGGCCAATGTGTCCACACAGGACTAGCAGACAGGACACAGCACCTATGGGAGACTTGCACTATTTTGGAGCATCAAACTGAAGCCAGCCAGGATAACCTGCAGCATCTTAAATGGCACTGGACACCAATGTGCAGCAGAGTTCAACCAAATCCCCTCTTTGTTTCAATTTTTTTGTGGTTGCATAATTTAACATGCACTGGCTTTCTTTCACCCCCACCAGTCCATGCTGGTGCCGTTATTTGGAGTGGTTGGAGTCAGGAGTATTGATATCGTTAATCAGTGTCACATCTCTATTAAGATTCTGTTTGAAAACAAACAAAACACCCTTCAAAATCCATAAAACAAGAAAAGGGAAGAGCTTATTTCCCCTTGGACAGAAGTGACATTGTCTGAATTGTGTTTATGGCACTAAAGGCTGTTTTTATTGTAGCTACTGTCCTTCATCCCCAAATTAAAACAGACTTAGGTGAAATGAAAGCACATGGCTACTTTTTACATGTTGAAAGAGAGGACTTCAGTGTTATTGGTCATCCCTCCTCAATGTAGAGTTATGTGCATGTTAATGAATCAATAATATTCAGGAGATACTGTAAGGAATAACATTCTTTGATAGAAAGCTGTGTTAGATGCTGCACATTTCCATCTCTGTGTTCAAAATTAATCCCTGAAAAGTGGAACTGGGAAGATTCATTGCCAAAGCAGGTAATATACTGGATTAGCCGGGAGGAATAAATTTTAGTCATCACAATATGTTGAGTTTATCCTGGAGGAAAAAGCACGTGTCCCTGAAGTGTTGTTGGGATCCTCAGCCTGAAAACAACTGTGTTCTCTAATTTTTGCTGGGCTCCTACCTTATACTGTTGCCTAAATCCTACCTCTTTCAGCAGCAGCAGCAGCAGCAATGGTGGTGGCAGCCAGAAGGGCTTGGTCATGCTCCTTCCTCCTCAAAGGACCAGAAGCACTCTTGTCACTCCATCCTTACTGCTTTTGTTCCTGTTGATATGTCATGAAACTGAATATTTAGCAGCTGGGGAGATCTGGCTCATTTACCTGGGAGATTAGGAAGATTTGGCACTGGCAAAATCTAGAAGTAATTTTTTAATTTGTTTTGTAATCATAGCTCTCCTGTGCTTCTTGACTACTGCTAGAAGCAGAATTAGTGATCTCTCTAGTCTCATTTACGTATGTTAACAATAACAAGAAATCATGATACCACTTGTTGGCTATTGAATATCGAACAACAAATATCATCTAGCATCCAGTGCCAAAATAACACACTACATCTCATATTTCTGTGCCCATGGAATCCAGGATTGTGCTCCCATTTCATCTGTTTAGTTTATCTCCCTGGAAATTACCGTAGAAATCATAGAGTAACTTCTGCATCTGCCATGGATTTACTCTGATATTTTAAGAAGTAAATTTTATGTCTTTTTATTGTTGATACAGCATTGGTGTTACAGCATCCAAGGATACTTGACCACTTTCCTAAAACATGATTTGAAATAGCTAGTGTTTTGTATAAAAATATCAGCAGGTTTCAAACATGACATTTCTGTACAAAGACATGGAAATAATTTCTTCACAGTGTTTCAGTGCAGGCAGAGGCTGTTATTGTGTTAATATTGTTTGAATAACAAAATAAGCTTCGTGTACCTATTGTTTGTTCAGCGTGTCAAGTCCCTGAAGACTTTTGTCCTTTCAGTGCACAATTTTTCATTCCATAAAATCCTGGCAGTCTGAAAATATAGACTTCTTCCCATAATAAACTTAAAAGTGTGTTCCTTTAGTTTATTTGAGAAACTATTGACTTGTGATCTTGAAGTTCTTAGTCCTAATCCCATTAAAGAAAACCAAGTATTTTTAGAATTTTACAGTGAACACATAACAGTTGCAACGCTACCTTTGATCTATAAGTGGCAGTATTTATTTGTTGGAACTGGTAGTATTTGTAGCAGGAATGTCTGATGTTTGTGAAGTCCTATGTGTCACATTGCTTCATTTCCAACTATGTTGTATGTAAATCAGCTGCAGCTTCATGCCAGTGAGAAGCACAATTTTCAGAATAATTACTGGCATTTTGCAATGATTCCATTTTTAAGTTACAGCTCAGTTAATGTATATTTGAGAGAAAGTTTTTCATAAACAAAAGTCCAAAAATATTCTGTAATCACCCTGATGATTTTTGCTATTTTTGTCTTTCTGCATGTTTAGAAATGCCTTTCCATCAGTTTATCATTCATTCAGTCAATGACTGTGTAGCAAGTAGAATACATCATTGCTGAAATGGTATTGCACATGTGGTTTGACCTACCTATATCCTCCAATTTTGGCTAAGCTACAGTATCTGGATCTAACCCTCCCAAGTCTTATGGAAGGGCTGGGAATATGAGCCCAGATCCTTTCTTCATCTTCTGTTTCACCAGATGTGCACAACCTGAGCTGAAGTTATAATGCAAGGTTTGTGGTTAATTTGGATTATGTCTGTATACAGAAGATCTCAGAGGTGGCAATCCTTTTCGCTTGAGATGGCTGGGTCGTCGAGAGTCTTAGGTGACAGCTGCCAAGTGCTCTCCTGTTGTCTAGCGCTTGTATTTTTTCAGCATGTTTCTTTGCGACCCTATCTGAGCACCTGAAAGAGCAGCTTTAAGAGGCTCCACAGTCATTCTGCACTGAAGGCATAGCTTTGAGTGATCCAAACTTTCTGAAAATTGAAATTATGCATATATTATCTTCCCAGATACTTTTAGATCACATCACTTCGTAGTGAGTATGCAGGTCATTTTATTGGAGAATTGTTGAACGCCATACAGCCCCACAGAGTCTGCCTTGTACTGATAACCATCCTGTTGGATGTCTGCATCTGGAGTGAATTTGCTGTAACTGTATTCACCATAAACTGAAAGAAGACCATTGCGTAGTACATGTTAAAGTATTTCTGTACTAAATGTCATTAATTTAAATGTCTTTGCTTTGTAGTCAGCTATTGCAGCCTTCCAGAGCTACATGTTGGATACCAACGAGACCCTTCTGAAAGAACAGAACTTCTCTTTCTAATTTGGCAGGTCATAGTACTTTTCAGCTGACATTCAGAGCTAGGAAGGGTGTTACGCTTGAAGACTGAGAGCTGCTCTTCTTGAACCACGATGAGTATGCTAAATTTGCTGCTCAAGAGATTATTTTCAGAAACATACAAGAAACACAACTGTTAACTAAATTGCCTGAGTAAGAAAAAAAAACATGCTGAAAGACTCTAGAATATCAGCCTGGATTTTAAACCTCTTAAGGATAATTTTTCTCAAAAAATCCATCTGCACTCTAGTCAAAACCTTTACTGTGTTTCTTTTCCCTAGTTCAACCTCAACAGGGGATTAAATATCTATGTTGCTTCCTAAAATTGCATAATGTTGTTTGATCTTCTTATTTAATAGTATCTCGCTTGGTCCTTCCACAGTCACAATATTATCAGAAAGGTATATATGTTAATCTTTCTGATAATACACATTTATACGATATAGATAATTAGATGTGTGTGTGTGTGTATGCAGGAAATATCAGGTAAAGTCTGTAGCCAACCATTCCATTCCACTCCACGGTATCAGGGATGTTGAGTACTGTATCACTGAAAGTAAGATGCCTGTGTCAGTTGGTGTCTGAGACTGCCAGACTTGTTTGGTACAACACATTCCTCGAAGACGCAAAGTCTTTTCAGAGAGGTCTGAATGCAGAAGGTTCTTTTCTGGAAGAGTCTTTTGAGGGTATCCTGCTTATCATTGGGTTAACAGCATAAACTAATTACAGTACTCTATTCTCAGACTTCATGGCATTGAAAGTTTCTCACTACAGCCCTGAGAGGTGAGAATCAACATAGTAATATAGGTCCTCAGCTCCTTGGCCTGAGGGATTTTTGACATTCACAGCAACATTGCTAAGATACAACAACCCAAACCGTTGCCTACATGTTTCATTATGGGCATTCTCAAATGATCTCTGTACTACACATGTAGGAAGATAGTGATGGAAAGGTGCTTGATCTGTGAGTACATGTAGGAAAAATAAGGTATGGACCAGTGTTCTGGAGGGAGATGTTTGGTATCAGAAGTCTGTTATTCACTGAGTGTTGCTTGCCCATGTAGGATTATGGGTCCAACTGCCTACCACAGTATTTTCTACACCCTAAAACCAGCTCAACAATGAAGTTTCTGTCATTCATTTTTAACATTATAGCCCTGGTGCTATTTGCTCAAAAATCAGCACTGTGGTAGAGTGGAAAAATGTCTTTCAAAACCCTACTTTCCTATCAGCCACCTGACCCTAAGTTTCCTCTGTTTCTGCCTCTGGTTTGTGTGGGATACCTCAGGATTTACTCAAAATACCTGTATTTTTAAAGGAACATGGATTGTTTGAGGTGCAAGTTGTAAATCTGCAGTATTCAAAAAGATGTTGGTTTTGTTATAATGCATTACGGGAAAATTGCAGTACAGAACAGGAAAACAATTTCCTGCTCACACTAAATGTGTAATTATGTGGCTGTTGTCACTCAATAAGTTATGCTCCAAGCTTAGGGCAAGCAGCAGTTTTATTTAAAGAATGAAAAGTAGAATGATTTCATGTGATGTAACATTAATGTAATATATTATGTGTTATATTCATTAATATTGTATAATATGTATAATATATAGCATATATGTATGATATATATTTTCAAGATAATATAACACAAAATTTAAACACATTGGAAGGAAGTTAATAAATTTTGTATGCAAATATATGAATCCAAGAACAATCAATGTGTTTGTGCTGTGTGTGCTACTCAACTGCAGAGGGCCGCAGAGTCGACCTCGAGGTAGAAAGCTCTTTTACATAAATGCTCCTCCTCCTCCTCCTTCTCTTTCTCCTCCTCTTGTCACTCATAATGCCTGAATGAAATTAGCATCTTAACCCTTGCCTGTGTTTGTGTAATGAATGTGATCTTCTCTACAACTCTTCCTTTCAGAAGATGGTATATGTGCCTCGATAATAGCTAGTGTAAATGGGTGGAAAGAGGAGCCTTGACCTAGAGATGCTCTGGTTTTGTTGGAAAGAGTAAGTTTAAGATTTTTTTCTATTTTTGTAAGTTTTCAGGTGACTGTTCCAGCAAATATCTCTCCTGTAGTTTTAAATGTATAACTTCCCTAAAAGTAGCACTACCAAATCTCCCCAGTGCCTTTCTGAATGACTGAAAGACTCGTGTTTTCTGTTGTATTTATATAGTTGATCCAATATAAATGTTGAAAAATATGTCTGTCCTAGAGGCCAGAAAGTATATTTGTTTTCCATACAGAATATGTCATGTGATTGCACTCATTTTTAACTAGGAGGTGTAGAATGGGCATACATATATGTATCTATATATGTAGATATATATATAGATATATAAAGATATATATATCTCCCCTGCTAAGGTACAGTTTAAGGAGGGTATTTTTATCATCACTCTTTTACCTCTTATTCTGCTTTAGTATACACTTCCGCCTTCAGTAATTTACATAAACATACATAGTCTATGAATAATGCATAAGATGTATTTTAAATGCAGGGCTTCCAGCTCCCACAGTGCAGTAGTGTACACAACAATTTGATTGGCTCTGTTTTCATTACTGGCAATTTCTGGGAACACAAAAGAGGTTGAAAAGGCTGACAGGAATGGACAATATTTATTTTGTAAGAAATATTTGTAGCCTTTTCAAGGCAATTGTATTGCAAAGTTTTGCCTGTGATTGTTGTTCCTTGTTTTGTTTTTTTTTTTTTGTTCCCCCTGGGAAGAATGCATTAAAAGGTCTGTGATTGCTCTTTTGTAGATTCAGTCAGATCTGTGATTTTTTTAAAGGATACTGCTGGATTTTTTCCCTATTTGCATAAACGTGAGCACAAGCTATAAATAAGTAAAGAACCATCAGATTTCTTAAGGTTTCTCAATTAAAGTAAGAAGGCAATGCTAAGGAACACTTGAAGAAGTTGAAATATCTTGACATACAGAAGTTAAAATATAGAGTTTTCAGTTTATAGTATTTTAGGTTTTTTTCAGGAGAATGAAATGGCATCTAAAACGTACATTCATCTTTTTCATTTGAGTCAGCTGATGCTGTTACAGCATATAGGTTATTCTTACCTTAAACAGTCACACGTATTTTTAATAGAGGACAAAGAGACAATGTTAATTAATCAAGATGCAGAAAGGTTTTACTTTTATTTTAGCAGTATCTTAGTCATGTCATTATGTTTATGCAGAAAGAAAACCATTTTTTTCTCTTCCTGTCCCCCCAAAAAACTGTCATTTATTAAAAAGACTGGGGGTCCTGATGTTGCTGATGATTATGATTTGCCCAGTAATTTTCCAAGTTCTTCAAGCATGTTCAGGAAATTAAATAGTATTTTTCCTGATATAAAATGAAGGTCAATGTGCCGGCCTGACTGTGAACCTGTAATCACCCTTCAGTTTCATCCAGATACACAAACAAAGGTTTGTTTTAGAAATTTTTATATCAGTAAATGACTTGAAAAAAACTTTCCTCATTTCTTTCAATATTATGGGGAAGTCTCCAAGGTTACTATAGCAAACAGTTTCACAAGGTCTTTAGCTGGCGCTGTAGCTGATTAGGTCATGTACAAGTTCTCACACTTAGCTTTGATTAATATTTTTAATAGCTGAGGATACTGTCATTTCACCATCTGCTGCTTATATTAATCATTCTGTAAATGAATTGGTTTTAGCTGCTGGTAGCACATCACATCTAAGCAACCAAAACACAGTGCTGAAATGTCTTTTTTTTTCTCTTTTTAACAACGACAGTTGAACTTTGTCAAGCAGTTAGTATTTCAAGTCCATGACAGCTGGTTTCTGGTAGATTACCTGAGCAAAACTTTATTTTTCTTACTTCTGACCTGACCAAGACAAATAAATGAATGAATGAATAAATAAACACAACTTCTGAGGAGCAAATAACCCATACAAAGGCATAGCAAATTGCAGAGCCTGCTTTTCCACATGTCCTCAGAGGTGCAAGGTGCACGGGGAGAAAGGTGTGACTGTGGCTGTTTTCCACCTGCACAATGCCCTATTGTGCAAAGGGCGGTGAGCTCCCCACACGAGGGCATCTGGTGGGAAGTACCTGGTCTCTGAGGACTGCCAGTCTGCAAGGCAAGTGTTGGCTTAAACAAGTATGTTTTCTGTATGTGCTCCTGTGTTTTGCTATTTTGAAAACCAATTCCAAAATGTTGCTAATAAATACTTGAAAATATTTAAGAGGAAGCGCTTCTTTCTCTTTCTCTGCAAAATCCTAGTGCAGGGTTTTGTTTTGATTCTGTGATACCATCAGTTCTGTCATAAACCCATAAACAAATGTCTGTAAAAACTATTTACCCAGCTGCTAAAATATAAAGCACCTTTCATGTTGCTTATCACCAAAGAAGAGAAGCTTTTTTCCAGAGACATGCAAATGTCTGGATGGAAAACCAAAGCCAGTGAAGCTGCCAGGTTGCATGGTTCATTACAAACCAAAAATTCAGATAATTTTCTCTTACATTCAAAAATTCAGACCCTCTTTTTAGTGAACATTGGACTAAATCAGTTTTTGATGAGATATTTTTGTGATTAAACTTGGTGGAAAGATACAAAATGAAGTTGTGGGATTTAGGGGGGCTTTGTTTTTTTTTTTTTTTTTTGTTTGGTTGGGTTTTTTTAATTTTTTTTTTCCTGTCTGAGGACCAAGGGGAGGCAATTCCTGTGCATTGAATAATTCCAAACAAAAAAAGAGAAAGAAGAAAATCTGTTTTGGTTCGCTTGGCTCTGATCTTCCCACAACTACTGTAAATTTAATACAGTGGAATTCTAATCAAGATGCCCTGGCAGATGGCCCTTTGTCTCCATTAAGAAGAATACTTGATTAACTGAAGACGTTACTTGAATAATAATTTCTTTGGGAAGATACAGTGCCCATCAAACAGCTGAGAGGCTCGCAAGGCACTTCCTCAGTGGGTGCAAGGCAGAAAGGCTCTGCTGGAACCAGCAGAAACATCTGAGCCTGTGGCCGTGCTTCCCAAAGTTGGAAACCAGCATATCTGAGTACAAACAATCCTAAAATGTATTTGGGCACCTGCATTCTATTTACACAGTGAACTGCAAGTGATTGGCCAAATCACTTGCAAAATCAAGGTTATCAAGAGTGACCAAATCAGATTAGCCACGCTGGCTGTGAGATACCTGCCATGGTAACTGATGATATGCAGCTGAGCTGAAACAACCCACTGAGATGCAGGAAAGAATGTTGGACTTACTGCGCACCAAAGAAGACTTAGGCAGTGGATAAAAATGCTAATCAAGAAATTAAAAAAAGGAATTGGTGAAGTATGGAGATACCAAAAACTCACACATGCCACGGTGTCGTTAGGTCATGCCCCTGCAAAACACTTTTTAGTCCTAATGACTTAATAAGTGCTCAGCATCCTACAAAAGAGTTCACTCCCATCAGGAGTTGCTCATAACATCATCCTCATCACATCTACCTTTTGTATACCTGATACCAATCTGTCGTGACTCAGCTCCATCCTGTAAAGATACAATCAATCATGAAACAAAAAAAGGAAAACATCTCATTTTGATCTTGAGTACCTGAAATTGTTTTTCCGCTTTTTCTATAATTAACAAGGATTCTGAATCTTGTGGTCCTTTCCTTTCTGAGAGGACTATTCAGTGGGTGTCATTTCAGCAGCTGTGCAATTATTTCCATTGTTGGAATATTGCTCTGGTGTCAAACTGTTTTCGCACCATTAACGTTAGTGCCGGGCCTGGGGGCTATTGGGTTTGGAGCAGACCTGAATGCTGAACAGCACTGTGTTGTGTCATGTTGGGGTGCAGGATGATGAACCGGGGTGGGAACAGTTTCCATGCAGAGGAATGAGTTGCATCCAATCTTCCAGAGGCTGGGCAAACTCATGTTGTTGTAAAACCTCCTGCTCAGCAAGGTCTTTTCATGAAGACACTGGTCCCAATCCCACTCAGTAAAACTCTGTTATCACTAACATGGAAAGAAAGTTAAATCACAAAAGTCAAACACTAATACTGAATCAGGTTTTACCATGGATGTACCAGAGGTATGAGAAGTTCTGTGAAGTCCTCAATAAATTTTGCTAACAGTTCAATGCTGGCATGCAGCCATTGCCGTCATGGTAATTCACCATGAGGGACTCATTGTGGTGTTCTTCATTTCTGAGTGTTCCTCCTGTTTTCCTCATAGATAGTATGACTATCAATAATTACTAAAATTTTGGAATCAGGAGAACTGATGGCATCTATCTTATAGTGCATGCACACATGCATGTGCATGCCTTCCACACACCTTAAATCAAGCCAAATGGTTATCTGGATGTAATTAATTAAAGCTAGTATCCCAGAAATTCTGATCTGATGTCATGCATCAGGCATTGTTCAACATTATCATTTTTAATTGGGAGCTGAGCTGCTCAAGTACTACTTTACAATTTCTGAGATGCCTTTTGAAGTGCAATTTGAAAGCACTGATGTCAGTATGAGCAGGGTTTTTAAACTGTGTTGTTGGTTTGTGCCTTTCCTGTTTCACAGAGGAAGACAGATAAAATCGAGGTACTGCTTGTTCAACTAGAAGCAGCTACACAGTGATCACATGAAAAACACTCTGCTTCAGAGCAACTGAAGAGGACATGTCTGTTGGTCAGTCCTGTTCACGCTAGGAGGACTCCATTACTTGCTGTGAGCACAAGAAAGGTTACTTGACACAACTTCTTTCTTCTGTGTGAAAAAATTTCTTTGCCACTTAGGTCGGCATCATGATGTAAATCTTAATGAAAGATTCTGAGACGTCTGAGCAGATCAAGCCATTTGGCCACCCTGATGCTCCTTAATCTATCTCCCTGCCTTTTTCACCTTGTACTTTTTTATTTTTGAGGTAAGTAATAGGGGAAAAACACGGTTTAGTTATAGAGCAGTAGCTACTGCAGCCACCATAGGCTTTTCCTCTCTTGCAGCTTGGGCAGAACTGGTATCTTGATTATTATCTTTTTTAGACTCCTTTCCTTACTGGAAGTGAATGAAAACTTTAATATTTTGAAAATGATTCCTATCAATTCAAGTTTTAGTCTTTGGGGGCTGAGTCCTGAAGTGCTGATGCAATCCTTAGTCAGTCAAAATTTTCACTGCGGGCATTTACCTGATTAGGAGATTTTCCTGATTTTCAGGGATGGTGTAGCAGTAATTTTCGACATTGAGTCTGCTATCTGTTCTCCTGTGCTATAAGAAAAGATGCATGTCTTTCCTATTGGGGGAAAAAAACACCCACTTTTATATATTACAGTATACTGTAATAGCCATCAAACCTCCGTAGCTGTTTTTCAAAATGCTGGGAGACAGATTTTAAGCTGCTGTGAATCCACTTGGTAAAGCTGACTTTAATGGAACTATATGTTTTTTACCTTTGCTGATTATATGCCCTTAGATTTATTGAAGAGCTACAAAGATTTTCTGCTGATTCACTGTTACATTCATCTAGAAAGATGTGACATCCTAGAACTTCCCCCCCTTTTAGGACCTCTTTGCTCTCCTTGTCTTGCTAACCAAAACCTAAATGGATGAGGAGTTGTGTCTGCATCCAATAGAGGCTATCCTTACAGGCTTATCCATTCAACATCCAATTAAAATTCAATTAATTCAATTAACCCCCAGGTGCCTCAGCTTTCTGAGGTTCCAACTTTTTCTCTTCCTCTTCTTTCACAGAAGATTTTCATTTTATAGCATCTTGGTTAGTTGTCAAGGAGAGTTTAGTGGGAAAAGCTGGCATTCTTGGGGATATTTCCTTAGATGTGTCTCTGTGAATAAACTATGCTTTGTAAATCCTTTCAGAACTGTAGTGTAAGAGCCAGTATTTCTTGGTTGGTTCATCATTACCATGTGCATGCCTAGTGATGGATGATGTATTTTCAATCAAATATCAATGATTTCCTGACACTTGCTACTGCTTCTTTAGAAAGAAGCTGTGGATGGATTCTCAAATCCCAAGAAACTTTTTTTAGGCTGAGAGATGCACACATTATTTTGAGCAGCTTATCATGAAAGTAGATAAAAACCATTGTAATCCCAGGAGATCAATTACCCTGAGAAAACACTGACAAGGATAGAGGTGAAGGTACTTTCTGATAGAGGTGAAGTACTTTTTGATCCTCAAAAGTATCAAACTCTAACAGAGCAAGCCTAGAACCCTTATGTCCAGGAAAGTATAATTTGGATTTACATTCTTTCTTTCTTTCAGTACTTTCTTTTGGGTTAGCATTTAGATCCAAAACATAAATCCATTTGTGTCATTCAAGAAACAGAGATCCAACAGAAGACTGAGCTCCCTTCTGGCATCCACAACATGCAAATGTAAGTTGATTCCTTTGGAGAACTATTTATTTTGTTTAGGATGTCCAAATCTTGAATGACACCTGTACATCAGATTTCCATCTATCTTCATAATAGCTGTATGATCAAATAAATATAGGAGTTTCATTGTCCTTGTAGACAAGCCAGAGGGATGACTGTGCATGAAGATTGCTGGCACTCTGTTACACTTTTCGAAGTGCTTCTTTAGGTCTGGTTTTTCATGCTGCTAGAGTGGGCTTGTGGCAGCCTTTGGGCTCCATCACAGGAGAAATCTTATATCTATTTTACCTATTGGTGCGGGTGAGATGGGTTTGTCCCAGCCACCTCCATGGATTTCTTCTGTCCTTGTGCCAATGTAAGGAGGTGACAAGCACTTTCCTTGTTGGTATTAATTTGAAAATTATGCAATGCAGCAAAACAAAACTGAAAATGTAGCCAGTGCTAGTTCAGTTATGCTAATTTAAGTTAAAAAATGTAGGCAAGCATGGTAACAAAGGCACAACATAGTGGTATCCGGGAGAATACTGATCCACAGTTCCCAAGATCTTATGTTCCAGCTACATTGGCTGAAGCCCACCTTGACCCATTTTCCTGACTGCTATAATCTGAACCAGCCAGATTAAGTTAACTGTCCATCTGATGGCTGTGTTTTGCTGCATAAACATTTCTTGATCTGAATATAATTTCCCATAAAGAGATGATAATAAGGGAGTTCCTTTTGGTTTTAAAATCTATTCACCTACAGAAGACCATTTCCTTATAAACATGCACATTTTCCCTATGTGCCCAGGAGCTATGGCTGAGAAACTTTGAGTAATCCGCACTGTTCCCATGCTTGCTGTTGTTTTGACACATCTTATGCAATTATTCACATTCTGTCTCTGCATAGCTTGTAGCACACCCACACAAAGCTGTATGCGAATGTGTGTCCTTTATGTCCTTCTGTTAAGGCCCTGCCTACTGTGACCAGTGCTGCTTCTATTCATATGATAAACAGAAAGCTGCAGCCACTTCACATCATTATTATTATTTAGCCTATTATTTTTCAGGTGATGCTCTTGTTGGCTGTGGGGAAAAGGAGCCTCATTATACAAAAGCAATTGTAGATTTTACATTTTTTTTAAAAAAAGAAGACAGCAGTTAATCTGCAGAAAAGGTAAAGAGAGTTTTACAGTTGCTCTGGGCCACTGGAAATCTCAGCAGATAAATCTGATAGTTCAGCGTCTCCAGCCAGAGATTAGCAAAGAGCGTGAAGTGGGATTAAGACATGGAAGGTTTGTCACCTGCTGTGTTCCTGCAGGTCATGTCCAATGTAATACTAGAACTTTGAGTTATGAACAAACTACGTCTGATCCTGTTAAAAAATGCAAAGCAGAGGCTCTCATCATGATCACCAAGGTGAACCTGCCTTCTCAGGCAGACAGATAGCACAATTTGGGAAGAACCTCTTCAGAATGCCAGGATCGTCTGCTTAATGACTCACTAATTTGTTTGCCCTTTGCACATTCTTAAGAAACTGCTGATGTGTTCAGGGTCCCTCTTTTCCTCAGCAGAAGTGAAATTTGTTGATTATGAAGGCCTTTAATAGCATCATCCAAGCAGAAGGCTGAAAGATTATATGTTAAATCAAGTCTCTGTGTTGGCCTGTACTGTGCTTTCCAATATTTGTATCCTGTTTCCCCAGTCTTTGTGCACAAATGGGAAGAGGAATATATTTTCTTTACATTTTATCTTTTCGTGGCAGATGTCCTAGGCATCCAAGATGCTCTTGGTGTTCACTGTGCAAGACCAAGGAGCTATCCCTTCTCTGAAGCCTCTTCTTGTACAGCCAAATACTGTAAACTTTCTTTTATTCACAGCCATTACTTCCCCTTAAATCTCAACAGCCTAACTCTAAATTTAGCCCCAGTTTTTGAAGGTAAAGATGTTTCCCTGCCTGCCCTTACTATTAATGCCTTTTTTTAATTGCTTGTTTTTCTGCATCCTTTCCCCCAGTCCACTTCCATGTAAATGAGGTGGAAGAGGACTTGGGCTGAAAAAGCACGTTTCTCCTGACACTCCATTTCTAGACAGACTACCAGGGCTCAGCACTGGCGACTCCTTGCCCTTTGCTTAAAAAATGAGTCTGCGAATGCAGCCGTGAAGAGTTTTTGCATCACATGTAAAATATTGTCAAAAAAGAACAGTACTTTCCAGGCACATTCCCAGGTGAGGAGCTGTCGTGAGCGTGTTAGACTATTGGCTGGGAGCTCCACCTATTTCACCAGTACTTATACCATATTGACTGCCAGCCCTCCCGTTCTAAAAGACATTTCCATCTTGTTGCTGACTCTTGTCTTTTACAAAAATGCAATTTCTTTCCTCAGTGGGTATGAGATGGGCAAGATTTCAAGAAGGTAGCCAGTAAATTCTTCAGAAGCTAGAATAAAATTGATTTATCTGAACTAGTTTTCACGCAAAAGCATTTTTGGGGCATAACAATGCAGGTAAAGCTATCCTAATAGAAAATAAAGCTTATTAGCTAAGCCAACAAAAGCTTATTAGCTTATGCCAACAAAATAACTTGTTTCCATCTTACACCAGTTTCCTGATTAAAACATTAAAATCTGTCATTTCTGATCATTAGGGTTATGGCAATGGTAGGGTTTTTGCTGATCACCTGGGAATCTGTGGACTCACCAACTTTTCTGGTGGAGCACTAAAATTGGGCTTGCTTGGTAGAGGTTCAAACAAGTCAAGTGTGCAGCAGGCTTCTGCAAAGTGGTGAGAGGTCCTGGCTGCTGCTGACTGAGGGCTGAAGAACCACAATACTTTATGGGCTCAGTCTTGTGTTAAGGGGAATTTGATACTATTGGTGTAATGATGGACATCTAGTTAGTGAGTGGGAACTAAGAAACAAGAAAGAAGAGAAATCTGAGAAACTGACAGCCCAGTACTTTTCTTCCGAGCACCTTCTGTAATCACTACCAGTTGTCCAAAGTGTATGGTGGAGCAAAACTCTGTCATTCTGCTCCATCACCATTTTACACCACACTGGAAGTGATTAGACAAGGTGTAAAGTAGTGGAAAATGAAGGGTTGTTTAATTGCAATAAACACAACATATTCCATCTCAAACTTTGCATAATGGGTGTTAAAGGACTATTAGAGGTTTTCTAGGCTTCAGAGTTTCTGATTAACATTATGGGAATAAAACCACCAGTCCAGGAGCTAGGCTACATTTCACTGTGCATATTAAAATCTTATTTTAGTCCTTGTTATTGTGCTTTTGCTAGCCTGTGGTATTTATCTACTTCAGATCTTGTTGCTGTTATCCTATCATTGTGTGCTCCCATGCTGTTAACAGTCCAGAGGAGTTAGTGTTGGCAAATGTTCCAAAAGATATAATGGTTTACTATTGGGAGTCTTGCAGTCAAATAAATTACCTGTTGGAAGGGAGAAAAGGATAAGCCTTTCAAAGCAATCCTTTAAGAGAATTAACATATTTATTGTGTTTCTTTTGTGCATCAAGGTCATCTTTGGAATTTTTTCTTTCCTTTAGCTAAGGCCATACATTGCTTCTGAAAGTTGGGCTAGGGTCACTGTGCCTCATTGCAAACATCAATTCAAGAGTGTAAAATCATATGGCAGGTCTGCAAAAGCTAAATTTTTGTCTAAAAATTGCTTTGGGTTGAAAAAAAATCTGTATGGCAAAATGAAAGAAAATTATAAGTGCTTGAATGAAGATGATGGAGAACTCAGACCCAAATCTGCAAAGGTGCAGGTTTGCAGAACCATGCTGAGGTTTTAGCTAATAAGCTTTATTTTACAATTGGGACAGGGTGACTGTGTGCACCCAGCTGGTTTCTGTGACTCATTTGACAGATGGTAATGTATGAAGTCACCAAAACTCATGTTTTATCCTGTATTTTGAGCATTGATTTTGTACATAAGTGCAGTTGCACATATACTACCAGCCTGACTCTTAGGAATATGATACATATCTGATCACATTATCTGTCTGTTAGTTTTCACTGAATAATTCTTAAACTTTTTGGCCAGTTTTGACAGCCAGCCAGAGGGCTCAGAAATATTAATTTCTTGTGAATGCTGTAAAGAATTGGCAGCTAATCACAGAAAGGGACCTGTATTCAGCCATGACAAAAGTGGAGACGTGAAGAACCTGGCCATACTCTTCTTGCTGGCAGTAGCCACCGAACTGTGGGCAGGGCAGAAAATGCAAGACCAAATTAATGCCCCTCAGTGAGGCAAAGACAGTTATAATTCAGATCCTTGTCCTTTCTAAGAGGCAACAGCCAGCTGGTCAATCAGCACGCACACGTTGGCTGATCCATCAGCACACACATAATCATGGCATATGCTGTCAAGCATGGCAAATAGGGGATAGGAGAGGGAGATGAATAAGCAGCAGGAAAGAATTAGGGGGCACGTCCTTAGGAAAACCGTCCTTCTTAGTTCATTTACTACACAGTGAGCAACTTTTTTCCTCCACCTTCACTGCGTGTCCACCCTGGAGACATTGGCCAGCAGCATGAGAAGGAATATTTGAAGGAGGAGATGCTCTTCAGCATGCAGCCGTGATGTGTTTGTCACTGTGTCTCCTTTTAGCAGCTAGTTATCTATAACATGATCAGCTATATATAACAGACAAAAATCATGCACACAAAGGATGGGTTTTTTTTGGCAGGAATTGGGGTTGTCAGGCTGAAAGAAGTGTAACAAAAGCCAATGATCACTCTGGAAAACCCCATGAGTTTGTTAGAATATGGCTAAATCTGCACTTTGAAATTCATTATTGGCTTTAATCAGACTTATCCAGGTTTATAAGTCTAATGACTTTGGTGACCTTTAAAAAAATGTCAGGCTTGTTTGCCAGGTAGATTTTCTGCATTTGAAACATGTGTAATTATCATAAAAATTATAAAGAGCGTAGATCTTCCTCAAATTCAGTGGATGATTGTTTTATTCTTTGTCTTCAGCAGTAACAGCTGAGGCCAGTAAATCCAGTGATTTTATTCATATGCTTTGTTTTGGTAGGCATATTTTGCAAAATATTCAGTAAATCATATTTTTAGAATTATTCATTTTGTGAGATGATTAGCCAACACCTTTGAATGTCTCACTTCCCTTATGGAAGAATAGAAAACATTCTTCTAAACTCAGACTTCTGATCCACCTGCATTCACATTTCAGCAAGGTACTTAAGACTGCTGCTTTATTGGTGTTTCAAGAGTTGCTCTGGACAGAAACAAACAAACAAACAAATTTCCTGATACCACTAGTATTTTCTTTAAAAAGAGAACCAAGAAAGAGGTGCTACACTGCCTATTTCACCTGAATTATTCCCCACTAATGAAGTTAGAAGGGGTCATATCTACTGCCTCAGTATGGGAGAGATGTCTCATTGATACGATGCCAAATAAACATCCTTTCATTTTTTATTAAGTAGCTGGCTGCTGTCAGATGTGCTGACTGTGGTATGTAGCATGTGAAAGGCAGTGCAAAAGGAAGGGTAGAGGGTGGTTCTCCTCTTTCTTGGGATGTACAGGGAGTAATTCGGGTTTGGGTACAGGGGCTGCCCTTTTTCAGACCTTAAAATTTTACCTGGATGGTAATTTGCAAGACATGGTATAGCAGATTGGATGGTGGAGAGAAGGCATTTCGAGACTCGTATGATCAAGGGAGGGAAAAATCATGCTGTGAGAAATTCCTGTCAGTTGATCCCAGTTCATCTGCAAAACCAAAGGCTGAAAGGGATTGCCAAAAGTCTATCCCTTCTCCAAGGGCAGGAATGCTGATTGTGATACAAACTCATCTTAACTATTCATAAAAATCTCTGGAGATGGAGACTCCATAACATCCCCAAGGAATTTGTTTCAGGGTTTCATCACCCTTACTGTTTGAGTTTTTTTCTAATGGTGAAATCCTTGTTCAGACATGGATATACTGTTCGCAGCCTTTCTTTAGAAACCCTTGCATATTTGAAGGCTCTTACCATCTTCCTCTGGGGGGCATTGACCCTGGCTGGACGTCAGGTGCCCACCAAAGCTGCTCTATCACTCCCCTCCTCCGCTGGACAGGGGAGAGAAAATATAACAAAAGGCTCGTGGGTCGAGATAAGGGCAGGGAGAGATCACTCACCAATTACCATCAAGGGCAAAACAGACTCTACTTGGGGAAATTAGTTTAATTTATTACCAATCAAATTAGAGTAAGGTAATGAGAAAATAAAAGCAAAATCTTAAAATACCTTCCCGCCACCCCTCCCTTCTTCCTGGCCTCAACTTCACTCCCGATTTCTGTACCTCCTCCCCCTGAGCAGTGCAGGCGGATGGGGAATGGGGGTTGTGGTCAGTTCATCACACGTTGTCTCTGCCACTCCTTCTTCCTCAGGGGGAGGACTCCTCACACTCTTCTCCAGCTCCAGAGTGGGGTCCCTCCCACGGCAGACAGTCCTCCATGAACTTCTCCATCGTGAGTCCTTCCACAGGCTGCAGTTCTTCACAAACTGCTCCAGCGTGGGTCCCTTCCACGGGTGCAGTCCTTCAGGAGCAGACTCTTCCAGCGTGGGTCCCCCGCAGGGTCACAAGCCCTGCCAGCAAGCCTGCTCCAGCCTGGGCTCCTCTCTCCATGGGTCCACAGGTCCTGCCAGGAGCCTGCTCCAGCATGGTCTTCCCATGGGGTCACAGCCTTCTTCGGGCATCCCCCTGCTCTGGCGTGGGGTCCTCCATGGGCTGCAGCTGGATATCTGCTCCACTGTGGACCTCCATGGGCTGCAGGGGGACAGCCTGCCTCACCATGATCTTCCCCATAGGCTGCAGGGGAATCTCTGCTCCAGCACCTGGAGCACCTCCTCCCCCTCCTTCTTCATTGGCCTTGGTGTCTGCAGGGTTGTTCCTCTCACATATTCTCACTCCTCTCTTCCAGCTGCTGTTGCACAGCAGTTTTTTTCCCTTCTTAAATATGTTATCCCAGAGGTGCTACCACCATCGCTGGTGGGCTTGGCCTTGGCCAGCGGCAGGTCCGTCCTGGAGCCGGCTGGCATTGGCTCTATCAGACATGAGGGAAGCTTCTGGCAGCTTCCCACAGTAGCCACCCCTGTAGCCCCCGCTGCTACCAGAACCTTGCCATGCATACCCAGTACATCCTCTTAGCTGCCTTTTCTCAGGATGAGATCTTGCAAGTGGTTGAGGATGATCTATTCTGCTCTCATGCTGAGAGTTGTCTCCAGCTTTCTACCACCAAAAGCCACATCTCCCTATCATCTCTCAAAGTCAGGATTTGGATCATGTTTTAACTAAAAACTAAGCTTAATGAATAAAATGCAGCTATGTTTGGTAGGCTGAAGATCCACACAAGTGCTGGCACCATAGCTGAGGGGACAGAGCACCAGGCTAATTTGGGAGCAAGGGCAGTTTTTGGCAGTAGTGGTGAATTATTTCTGCTTAAACTGATCAGGGAATCACTTCTGTACTAAACAAACCTATTTTTTTCCATCTTTTCCTCTTGTGCTTTGGCATTACTTTATATTGCTTTGCATTAATTTCCTCAGATTGGTCTATATCTTCTTTTGGGAGCAGAGTGTAAAATCAAAAATCATGTGCGTGTGAGGCCGCACCAGTAGTGGCAAAAGGCCTCTGAGTTTATTCATTCGCTATGATATAGGCCAAAGTCCTGTTTATATGTCACCCTATTGCTTTTGCCTTTATTGCCAGTACTGTTGCTGACTCACATTCAGCTGATAGTGTACAGGGGCCACGTCCCATGTTGCATGAAGAGTGTTGAGGTAAGTTCACACATAAAGATTTATTAGGAGGGTCCATAGATGAAGGCATGTGTTGACTAATGGTGGAAGTTATTTGGGGGGAAAAATAGAAAAACCTGCTTCATCTGCTCTCTTCTCCCTTGCTGCATTGAGTACCTGGTTACTCTCTCCCAAGGACAATACCTTGCACTTGCGTATGTTGAAGAACATCCTATGCTTTTGTGCCATATGTCCAATTTTTCAAGGTCATTTTGAATTCTAATTCCATCTTCAATCAACCGCCAATCCCTCTCAGTTAGCTATTGTCTGAATATTTATTAGGCATGCCTTGTATTCTGTCAACCAAGTCCTTAATGAAAATTAAAAATCAAATGTTGCCACACCCTGGGCTGCAACTTGCAGGGTCTCACTGGTTTCATCTTCCCAGTTTGACAGAAATACATTGATAGCTATTTGCTGAGTACAATTCTTCAGCCATCTGTACCCACCTTAGGTGTAGCTGTGCTGCCCATTCCTACTTGCTTACAAGAAATTTAATGTAAATAGTTATTGTGCCAGTTATGCAATAAGAAGGAAAGAGTTTCATAGTCAAATTGCTAAAGCACAAGGTGGAAAAAAAATTAAATCCTTAGTCTTGTATAAAAATCTTTTCTTTGCACTGCTTTCTGAGAAACAGATTTGTTCATTAAAAAGGTGTTAAGATGCACATTGAATACAATTGAATCTCTTACACTGTGGCTTAATTACCTCATAATTGGAGTGGGCAAAGAGCACACACCTGATTAGTGATGGTAGTTCAACCAGTGCCTGGTAACTCATCACGCTCCCACAAATCATTTTTGGTCCTTTGTGTTCCTCTATTCAGTCATGAATTTTCCACATAGCTTTAAGTGTGTCACAGGCAGTGGAGCTAGCTTTTTCTCACATTGGAGCTGGATTTACATCCATGCTATTCCATTCATCATGTAGGAATTACTCCTGGTTTGTATCAGTCAAACTGGTTAGAAATTTAGGCTCTCAGCATGTAATAATGACAGAGGAGCAACAGAACTTCTCTGACATCGGCTATGATGTCCATGCTATATGATGACTATTGCTATGAGGTGAATATAAACAAAAAATGCAGGTAATAATAAGTAGAGGGGAATGCATTAAGGCATTTCCCAGTTGTGTTGCTAAAAACAACATTTTGTAGGATGGGTAATTGTTAGCATGACTGAGAAAGAAAAGATAACAGGTTCAGGGATTTTGCTCTGCTGTCTCACGGCGAGTTGTTTGACTGTGGTCTCTCCCTCCAGGAAACTCAAGTGAGCTCCATCCCTTCTTCCAAAGCATTAAATCAGCAACATAGACATGGACACAGACATGGGCATCGGCCCGGACATGGGCATGGACATGGATGTGGACATGGGCTTGGACATATACCACAGAAATAGCAAAAGCATGTGCTGGTTTTGGCTGGGACAGAGTTAATTTTCTTTATAGTAGCTAGTATGAGGCTGTGTTTTGGATTTGTGCTAAAAACTGTGTTGATAATGCAGGGATGTTTTCATTATTGCTGAACAGTGCTTACACAGAGTCAAGACCTTTTCTGCTTCTCACACCACCCCACCAGCAAGTAGGCTGGGGGTGCACAAGGAGCTGGGAGGGGACACAGCTGGGACAGCTGACCCCAACTGACCAAAAAGATATCCCATACTGTATGATGTCATGCTCAGCATATAAAACTGGCAGAAGAGGAAGGAAGTGGGGGATGTTTGGAGCGACGGCGTTTGGCTTCCCAAGTAACCATTACGTGTGATGCAGCCCTGCTTTCCTGGAGATGGCTGAACACCTGCCTGCCGATGGGAAGGAGTGAATTAATTCCTTATTTTCCTTCATCCTTGCATCTTTTGAATGACCTTTGAAAGATCTTGGGGATGCTCCACAATCTTTAGTCCTCACTGTTTCCAAGACCTTTTACAGGCTGTAACTTTAACACAGAGATGAGGCCTACAGAGAGCATAACTATGAAACAAAAGCAAAAAGATGCAACAGTGAAAAAGCTACTAGGCCTATTTGTGATCAACAGTATTCTTTGAAAAACTATTCATTATTTTAAATTTCAAATTCAACCATATGCCGCAATAAACCAAGGAAATTGCAGCTAAAGATGCTTCTTCTCAAATCAATACTTCAAATTAGCCCCTTTCAAGGTTTGTCTCTTCTAGAAAATTAGGTCAGGATAGAACATGTACTGGGGAAATTGTGTCAGTTAGCTGCAAATCTGACTTTAGTAAGGTTTTCTCTGTGGGGTTTACCCAAGACCTGCCACAATATTAAGTGACAGTCTATGTTCATGTGAATGACAAAATTATGTTAGCATCCTCTTAGTAAATGTAACTCCTAGAGTTCATGTCCTAACCTGATCTAATTTTTGTAATAGAGGGGACTTTGGCTTTAGATTGTTATGTGAAGTGATATGAAGGGTGCCATCACATTATTTTAATTTGCATTCTAGCAGAAAATTTTAGTTTTGATTTCAGCAACGTATTTCAGGAATATCAGACAGTATGCAACTGGGACAGTGTCATGACTCTAATCTGTGAAAAAAAAAAGACATTAATAGTGTAAAATTTGGAGGATCCCCAATTTGTCTACTATGCTATTAAAAGAGTTAGAGAAGTCATTATTCAAAATTGTTTGAGAGAAACAAAAGTATGCACTATATACTGAACCTAGAAACAATGTTTTCAGATAGTTTTTAGATAATTTAGGTAGTTCCAGGAGTTAATTGCTCATGGAATTAAGTACAATTATTCACTGTGCACAAATTAATTGCACTGTGATTGCAGAACACAATGGTCAGAAGCTGAAAGTAAAAAAGTTAAATTAAAAGTAAGGCAAAAATATTTATCAGTGATTAATCAATGAAACAGCTTCTCGAGGGATGAGATGGGTTCTCCGTCACTGGAAATAATGCAAACATGACTGTCTATCTTTCTAAAATATATTCTATCATTGTACTAGAAATTATGGGTCGGTGTAGAAATTAATGGTTCAGTTTGTGGGACCTGTGATACAGAGAAGGTCAGATTTGGTGATCACAATAGATCTGTCAAGGCTTAAAATGTATGCATCTATTGACATTGATTTGTAGACATAATATAAAATGAAGCTACTTAGACATTGTTCTGTTTGAAATGATGGACTTTTAAAGGAAGCTGATAGCACAAAATAGGTAACACTTTAGCAACATCAGGTCGCATTTGAAAACAATTGTGTTTTACTGGTCTTTCTGCTTAATTTGCTATATAACATAGTGAAAAAAAAAAGCCTTTCTCCTTGTTCCCTATCTAAAATAACAAAACTCTAAGTACTTTTAATTCCTTGAGTTTAAAAAGAATAACTGAACAGAAAATTGTTTAACCTCTATTTTTTTTCCTTTTCCAATACACGCACATTCAGGAGTATTTTTGTGTGTATGCATTTTAAATGAATTTAGTTTAGTCTGAGTTATGTTTTAGATTACATAGACTAACAAACCTTTATTACAAAGTCAAATCTTTTCCTGTTTCTATCAATAGAAATATTGTTGCTTTTGTAATTGAGTGGCAAGTTTATTAGAGGACAGGTATAAAAATCATAAACCAATAATCAGACTCTTATTTTTACAGACTTCATGAATTCAGAGTTGTGATGGCTGATGAACATGACGGTAGTAAATTTTGCAACATAGGGAAGAACATTTGTAATATATTAATTCATGGATGCCTGGCAGGGAATCAGAGCAGTCTGGCATGGTAGAAGTGCTTGTGTGAGCTCTGCATGGTGCATTTGTGTGTTTTGTTTGTGTTTGTGTGTGCACGAGTGTGTCAATGTTTGCGCCTATGTGCATGCATGTTGGATTTAGAAATCTGTAAAATGCAAGTAACTAAAATAGCAATCTACGCATGCAGTTATGTCATGTAGACTTCAATTTTTTTTTAACTTTGTAAAATGTTTTCCATATTAAGTACAGCTCAGTGCTGTAACTTCTACAATTTGCTATTATAGTATTTCTTTAGCACAAATGTCTTTCCTCCCCAGCATGTGATAATCAAAGAATCCTGTTTTATTACAAAAAAGAAAATTGCTTTTCAAGTATGTACTACTTGTCCACTTCTGTTCCCCCATCTTAACCGCCTGCCTAAAATGTAGCTTTCCAGAGTATCATGTAGCAGTACCTGCTGGGAGGGATGAGCAATTATATGTTACGCAAACATCCCTCTCTGCCACTTCTAATTCCTGACTCAGCGTGATGTGCTGCTACCAAACCAGGTCTTACTGCTCCAGCAAAGCTAGTTTGTTTGGCCAAAGAAAGCAATTCCCAAGTCCACAGAAGTTAAGTCCAAATTGTGCCATATTTGTGTTTTCAGTCTTTGAGACAAAAGGAAACTGATACTAGTAATGTATGCCCGTAAGAGTCATTGTAAATATTCTCTTAGATTTTAAATAAGATTTCAAAGTGTAGTTGAGCTAAATCACCCGGTCAGCAGATGAAATCTTATCTATAAGCTATCTATATGCTATCTATATACAATATACTATATACTATGTACTATACACTATACACTATACACTGTATTTTTTTGTATGTATGTAGAAAATGGAGTCATCAGAAGTTATTTCTTCCAGATGATTTGAAAGGCCCATGACAGATGGGACTTCAAAGTGGCACAAATACTCCCAGTTCAATATCTGCTAGGTAACTCTGCCCTTTGGAAATTTTTAGGATTATTTTGACAGAAGGCTTTCAAAAATATTGTTGGCTTAAAATGGCTATTAAAACCCTCAATTCCCTCTTGCCTTGCATGATGTTCTGTCTGGGATTGGGAAGGTGAAACCTATCAAATTAAATGACACATTTTCTCCTTAGCTGCTGCAGGAAGCCCATAAACAGAGCTGACCAGAAAGCAGGATACCATTTCAATCAGGGACCTGGCATTCTCATAGCCTAAATAAATGTCCTGAGCAAAGTCTGTCTCTTTCTCTTGCTAAGTTCAGGACTTCATAACACTTCTGAATGAATATACTTCAAAACAGGAATGTCAATGGAAGTTGATTTACTTTTTTTTCTTCAGGAAGAGTTTTAATCTTTTTTTTTCTTTTCCTTTATTTTACTCAATGAATATCCACTCAGCCACAAAAGGCCACATTTTCAGAAAAACCTCAGCACCAACAACTGGGCATCAACTGTCAAAAGAACTTGTCCCAGTGAGGGACCAAAATTAGTAACCACATTTTCAAAAGAGATCAGCACATTTTAAAATCTCTTGAAACTCTGTGACAATGAGAGCTGAGCTGCTGGGTACTGAGCTCTTCTGAAAATCTGACACTTCTCTAGGGGATTAAATTGGAACTGAGTCTTTTTTGAAAGTTTGGACTCAATTGTGATGTTCTGAGTTCATTTTTAAAATAGAGATCTGTACATGCATCTTTGAGAGGGATGTGTTATGAAGGATGTCTGCACTAGACTGAATCACATGAAATTTTGTATGGAAGGCTTTCTTGTTAGAGAACATTATTAATAGAAACTGCACACTGAGGTGTAGTGAGAGGAGGATGATTTAGGACGGCAGAAAGCCCCAACCTTCTTTTCTTTTCCTTTCCTTTGAGAATGTGCACTGACATGACATTTCTCTTTCCTTTATTATGGGAAGATAGGTTAGTAGTATTCCCCCTGTTTCAGGTCAGTGATTGACATGAAATCTGTGTGTTGAAAAATACCTGCCTGCTGCAAATCACTTTTACCAAACTGAGCAGAAGTTTTGAAGAATAGGAATTTTTACTAACTTTGATCTAGATGAATTATTTTGTAAATGCCCCCAAGGTTGAAAAACAACAGTGCAAATTTTGCCATTGAAAAAATTCCAGTTCCTAAGAAATCTTTCTCAGTATTTTGCTGAAAATATGTTCCAACCTGAGCTGGTAAGTTGTAACCTGACAAAGCAATGTGAACCAGCTTCTTGGAGCCATAAAATATTAGCTATGCCACAATGAATGCAGCACTGCATTTCACGTGGTTTTATTTTTTTGTTCCTTACACATCTTTTGTATTACCACTGTTGATTTCTTGATTGCACTGTAGAATTTAATAGTCTCAGTTTCAGGCACAATTTCGTTTGTGCTGATGTGTCAGCCCTATTTTAATGGGGCTAAAACCATGCAACTGGTCAGGTGCAAAACAGCTTAGGGGGAAATTTCAACTATGGAGATTTCCATGACAGACTGTCATTAATGGGGGGATTTGCACAGCCAGGTATTTCTATTTAAATTTTTTAAAGATTGCAATGCATAGAATTGTGAAATATGGCCAGAGTAACTGATCCTGTTCTCTCTCATCAACATGAATAAATCCTTCTTGGCCACTCTAACAGGGGATGAATGAATGGGTGTGAACTGTTTAATTACATCTGTGGCACTTATTTCCTTTAGCCACATTTTACTAACTTCTTCAGTTACTGCACAGCTGCATCTTGGAGTGAATTCATCATGATGTCATTATCAACCAGCGTTATTCTATTTATACATAATAATATCTATTGAGCACAAGTGATTATGACAGTTTCTATGGAAAAGATCTTCTTAGTTTCATTCAAAGAAAGGAGAAAAAATTAAGAAATATCTCTAATTTCCCGTTGACATTTGTAGGCATGGAGGGTGTGCAGTACATTCAGAGGTGTATGCTCCAGGCAAAATTTTCAAAATTACTCATCTCAAAATGACTAGACAAAACCATTGCTGAAGGAACCCTGTATTGTGGCATTGGAAAAAGCAAACTTTAAAGAGCTGGGAGGTTTGCAGCTGAAGTGCTGAGTGCCTCACCATGTCTGAAGATCTGGATGTCAGTCCAACCGGAGAGTCAGTCTGCAGCTGGTGTTGCACTACAGGGAACTTCTGAGCTCATGCTCTGGAAAGGGGTGAGGTTTCACACAGATCTGATAAAACATCATCTGGTTTCACTGCAGATTCAAAGAGTGACAGGTTTAATGAGGGAGAGGACACAACAGTCTCTCCTTTAGCACCCTCTGTCAGCACTTGCTCTTCCGGCAAGAAATGTGGATGCATTATCTCTTTTTAGCCAGGAGGTATTGCTGAAGTATAGGAGAGCTTGGCAACTTGTGGTGCTGCAACCTCCTATTCATGTTTAATTCTTTGTAGAAAATATTGAGTAGAAGGCAATCTGAAAACAACACTGGAAAAGTACAGTTCTGTGTATCCCATCTTAAAACCTTGTGCTGAAAAACAGTGCTTTTCATAATAATCCACATATTTAATAAGAATTTATTTTAAAATGTTCCTGGCTTTCCAGTGTAATAGTGTATCTGAACCTCGCAGCCCCAGTTTAAACCATATATTCTTTCTAATGGAGAATAATTCTCTTTCATTCAATGTAGAAGACACTGATGACTACTGATAAGTAAAAACAATTGTAATCGTCATCTCTTTTTCATTGCTGATTTCTGCTATTGGTAAAAAAGCTGAAGTAGGGAAAACCATCCTCCAATCAAATTAGCCAGAGTATCAGATCAACTTCTGAGTTTCACACCAAGAATTCAGCTGGGCAAAAAAAAACCAGCATTAAATTTCCTGCGACACTGAAGCCATATAAAAGCAGGATGGAAGACTAGTTGCAGCCTCTCAAACCAGGACCTACTATTGCAAAGCATCTGGGGCTCTGTTCTTATTTCTTTTACAGTCGTACAAATGTGAAGCAGCCTCACTGCATCCAGTGGCGTCCCTCCAGAATTGGAGTGAGGAAGCAACAGATATCCTGCTCTCAATAACACTTTTTTACCAGTATTTTGAAGGCTACATTAGTTACTCATTCTTTGTAATTTCTCCCAAGGCTAACCTAGCAAGTCTATGACACTTGGTTAAGTTAAAGCCTTGGAGGTGGACTCAGAGTGCCCAGCAAAATCAGAGATTAATGGTATGGATTAGGGGAAACACTAAGAATTCAGTGGTGGACATTTGACTTGCTGTACTACTTTAGATGTCAAAGATTATAAACTAACCTTAAATGACTGCATTTGATCAATGTGCCACCTTCTGGTGGGGGATTTTCTGATTGCCAAAAATGTTTTTGTAAAAAAACCTCCTTGTTCTGCTTGACAGATGTCCTATGGAATAGCATCTGCTGATTTAGTTTGATGTGCTCTAAACAATTTTAGCATAAGTTCCCAAAATATTCCCTGGAGAATGTTGCTGGACTATGGAAGTCTTCTTCAAGCAGCATTTTAAAAAACTTAATAGTATGGTATGTACAGTTATGTTTAAATGTTTTTACATGTTAAATCAGTTGATTCAGAAAAGAATGGTAATTTGACAGATATTTTTGTGCCAAAAGTTGTTGAAAGAATCATGTTTTCCCATCTCTTAAGGATCATTTTCTGCCAGGGCTCTGTATATATATAACAACCACATGTATTCCAGCTCTTACTAAAGAATTGGAGAATACATTTTGGAGAAAGACAAATTTTCATTAAAAATGTAAAAAACCCAATGATCTGAAGTTTAAAAGTTGAGATCTTGCAGTAGGACTTCACTCACGTGAATTCAGTGTAAATGTTTGTGACAGCCGTAGGGACAGCAAGAATGGCTCTAACAGCAATAACAGCAGGTCCTCAAACACTGCAGATTACAAGTAAAAATGGATAGAATATTTAATAAAATTTTAAAGAAACTCAGTCCTATTTTGAAGATGTCTGAGCTGCCTCTACCTCTGCTCCTGCAAGCCATGGTCTCATCCTTGCCTCAGCTATGTGTTGGTCACCTTCACTGGGAATACTGTCCCAGGCTTTGGACAGGTGGTACCTTGGGGAATAGCAGAATATTTTTCTGTTATTCCTTGATCACAAAACAAAATGGACAATTTACTGAAATTTGGAAGGACTCTGAGATAGCAGAGTTGTCCTTCTGCATCCATTTTGTATTAAGAAGCAGGACAGATGTAGCTCCATCCTGTTGCAGCCCACCTGGTCACATCAGACGGGGAGACCCTTTCCCTCAGGGGAAGGAGCTGAAGGAAGTCCTCTGTGTCAGTTCCTGGAGGTTGATGTCTTTCCTGGGTCAGAATATCCAATACCTTGAAGCTTCTGTGTATCTGCCAGAGGTTCACTTTTCACCTCATAATGTGCAATAACTTGGTAGAGGGGAGGCATTCACGGTAAGTCCACCAGCAATGGAAGAAGCATCTGCACAAAAGCCCATTTCTGGTCCCCCCTTTTCTTTGCAGGGTTCTGATTGCATTCATTTTTACAAAGTCACATTATTTGCACATCCTTTTTCTTTCCTACCTGCCTACTTTTGCCAGGAAACATGACAAAAATTGATAAGTTCCAAGTATTTTTGAGATCCAGCATTTTTACAGAGTTCCAGACCATCTCCTCCTTACGATGTGGGGCCAATTACACTTGCAGTGGTGCTAAGCTTAATCCATGAACCAGTTAGGCTCCATCCAGACCACTGGGCTTCAGAGCTTGCCCCATCCCAAGGGCGATATGCCCGGGTCTGTGTTTTGCAGTCTGAAGGTATGTTGCAAAATATACTTGCTCAAGTGGCGATGTCTTTTGGAAAAGACTTGGGGTGGGGTTTTGGAGGCTGTGTACTATAGTATTGCAAACACCTAGCATGGTCTCTTCTGTGTTGTTTCTGTACTTTTGGGGAACTTCACAATTTTAAAAGCACCCTATATAGGCATCCTATTGACAATTTACAAATCTCTGTATGAAATTCTATCCCCTTCAAACTCCCATCAGAGTTGCTCAGAGCAGAATCACCACCTCCACATCTCCCTTTGCAGATGTGATGGGCCCTGTATATGCCAGGTCATTTTCTTATGATTCTTGTCCCACCCAAACCTGTTTTTTCTTGTACCTGTATTTCACACCACTGTGACATCAACATAGCTGGATGTGTTGCATCACATAGGTGAAACTCAATGAGTGGCACCTCTCATCTTGTAAAAAATAAAGGTGTGACTATGCTGCACTTTTCAACTAGTGAGGGATTGTAGATTTTCTAAAGGAAATGGACTGCACATAAATAAAATATGTAAGAATAACATAAGCTCTGTGCTGGGTTTTTTGGTATACATTTTTCTTTATAGCATTATAATATATTTTAAGAAATTTCTGCTTAGTTATATTATTCAATTCAATGAATTCAGCATTCCTCCGCTACCCCAATAATAAAAGTCTTTGTAAGAAGATTTTAACTGTTTTTTACAGTTAAGGAAGACTAATCAATGTAAAATAAAACTCTTGATAATACCACCAGATATGACGTAAGCTTCTGTAAGAATAACTATGTGACATTAGTGCTATGGTGACCGCAGTGGAAAAGGTGTTAAATGTGAGAATATAAAAAAAAATAGGAGGAGCTCTTCTGGATTTGGCTTTGTCATAATTTCTGTATAGAAACAATATTCACCTTTCAGCAGTTCTGTTGGCACGCAGTACTCCATCAGCCAAGTCATCAATATACTCATCAGAAACCTGATGACAGGACAGAGAATATTCCTGTTGCATTTGCAGCTTGTTTTGTGATGGGAGGCAGTGCCAGTGTGCTTGCAATTCAAAGTGCTCTTGGGAAATTATAAATGTGATCTTACACTCTTCACAGGGAGATGTACCAGGTATTGCACGTTGGCGTAATTAATTAGCTACAACAAAATGCAATGGGGAATAACTGGAGAAAAGCTTTAGAGGCCAGCTATGTTTCACATGCTGAACATGTTTTGATGGTCATGATGAAACTAGTGGTGGCAGGTATAATCAGAAATGTAACCTTAATGCTTTGAAGTTATTTTTCTGCTCATCACTAAGATGTCAGCTGGAGTAGCATAGCCATTCTTAGCCACTATACATCAAGAAAAATATAGACCAGTTGCAGAGAGTTTCAAGGAAACAATGAAAATGAGCAGACGTCTACAAAACCATGACCCCTGTGGAAAGGATTAAACAAAGTCGGATTATCTGCGTAGGAAGGCTGAAGCAGGATATAGCAGTTTTCAGGTTTGTGAGAGCAGAGTGGCTGGGAACAACCTCTCGATGTCTATGGGAGGAAGAGTAGGAAACAGTAACCTTAAATTACAGTGAATAACTGAAGTTGGACATTAAGAAAAAATTTCTGGTAGTATTAAAGCACTGGGACAGCTTGCATGAGGAGGCTGTGAATTTAGCATCACTGGAGATACAAACAAATTGGACAAGTACCTTCCAGGAATGACCTGCATGGTTGTGATGCTGAGCAGGGGAATAGGTCGGTGACATCTTTTGGTCATTACTGGCCTATGCTTGAGCTGGTTGTGATTGCCCACTTGTGCTCTTGCTGGCCTGGGATGGCTGAGAAAAGTCAGGGCTGACATCATAGCGTACTGGGATACCATGTTGGCAAGGGGTCCACTGGATGTAGCTTTGTTGGTACAAGTCTGGATTCTGGGTTGAGATCAGCCTTCTGTCACAAGAATTGAACTACTCATCAGCTGATCTACATCAACTCCTCCTTCTTGTCTAAGGTACAGTCTGAGATGCAGTATTTGACTTTATTAGGGTTGTGCCTGTTTCTCATCTTCCTCAGACTATCCAGTAGATGATAGACAATCAATCCTGAATTCCCAGCTCTTCCATGCAGCAACTCTAGTCCTGGTAAAAATAACAAAAACAAATAAGGCTATTTATGAATAGTCTGTCCAACCTCAGAACTCTTTCACTGCTGTACACCTTTTACATGTTCAAGCTTGTCTTCTTTTCTTGTTTTGAGCAAAAAAAATCAAGATCTCCAATCTATGTTTCTTCCTGTTTATTTGTAATAAACAAATAAATAGATAAAAATAAAAGAGAACCATTAAAAAAAACATTTTCTAGATCTTATTTCTGTTCTTTTACCAGTTTGCATTAGCATAACTGTTTATTTATAGGAAGTCACTCTTGATTTACATTTGTGTGTGTAAGAAATGAAAATCAAGCATTTGTATCACTAATTAGGCTACATCTGTATAGTGGGAGAAAGATTACTTTTGCCGACAGGATAAATTTAGACAGATATTAGATGAGTGTCTCTATGCATCATTATTAACAATATAATTGTAGCAATAATTTAACATGAATCTCATTTATCTTCTCCCTGCTTTCTGTGCCATTTCAGCCCAGCGAACAGACAACGCTTTGTGCCGCTACTTGCTGCTTTTCATGCTGTTATGTTTGTCTTGCATTTCCTCAGCTACACTTTAATGTCACTCATGTGCCCATTTCTCCTTGCTTTTCATTGAAAGGTGCCACATGTTGCAACAAACATTTGAGTATGTCCACCCATATTCCCTCATATTACTTCAATGCATATTATCTACTCCATCAGGGACATACCCTGAAACACAAACCCAAAACACAGAGGCTGAGACCCTTCAAGGCATTTTTTTTGAGGAATTCAATACATGATATTCCTCAGATTGCTTGGAAAAAACTTCACAGTTGTCTGTTTTTAGCTCCTTTGGTGGTGCAGCAAGTGGCACGGAGCACCTGGTCTGTGCTGTGCCATAGCAAAATGTGCCAAGCCCTGTGGTCTCAAATGCCCAATCAGTTTTGCAGGTAATAAGTGAGTTAAAATACTTTGTGGAAATATTTTTTTACAGTACTTGCCAGCAAAATGGACTGAGTGATGCTGGCACATCTGTGAGATTAATGGTGCTATGCTGTCAGCTCGGTCACAGAGTAGGCGAACCAAAAATTAGATGAACATAACTACAGGATCACTAAACACAGGCAATGTTACTGTACCCAAAGGGTGCTCAGTGGTAACTAAAATCATGGCCTGCAGGTAATTTGCACAGGGAGACACTTGAAATTACACATTGGGACCACAATCTCTGCAACGAATTTAATTATCCCTGGGACCACTGTCGTCTAGCCCAGAATAAAATATTAGGGTTGACTTTGAAATGTGAATAATGCAGATTTGTCACAGCTCAGACTCAGAGCAGGTCAGTGCTGTCATCTGCAGTGCTGGTGCATGTTGTCCCCCAGTTCTGCTGGCTCTGATCCTGAGAACTATGGCATGGCCGGCAGCCTTCATCTCTTCCCTGTGTGCTGCAGGGGATGGCACTGCTCTTCTCCTCAGGGTGATAGTGGGGACAGGCAGGAGCAGAGCAGAGGCAGACTTTCCCTTCCTTTCCCATGACAAAGGATCACAGTGGGAGACACAGCTGGAGAGCCCCTGGGCTCACGGTGTTGGCTCGGTGTCAACTCTGGCACAGCAGGGTCAAGACAGGCATGTGTGCATGGCTCCTTTGTGAAGAGTATACTGGAGCTTTAAAATAATGTGTCTTATCCATCACTGTAACAGCTGGCAGTACCAGAGTACTCTCAGGTCTTTAGAAGCAGCCCAGTAAAAGTGCTCCATTAGACTATTTGTAGATTAGTTGGCTGACAACAGTGCTGTCATGTGTCAAGCATCTGCAAAGTGGACCAAGGTGAATTGTGGTTTTGCCTGCAAAGGCTTTTTCTTCTAATAGGTGACATCTAAAGAGCAGATGGATTCTCAGAAAGAAAGTCTGCACTGGTATGACAACTTGCTGAGGTTGGTAATAGACAAGCACTGGAGGCAGAGCTTCTATGTGGAAAAGATTTTGGAGGAAAAAATTGCTATGTGGATGTACACTGGTACAGTTTATTTATAGAAATGGTTAGTTGTGCCTTAAAC
Source organism: Platalea leucorodia (assembly GCF_965183815.1). Classification (NCBI taxonomy): domain Eukaryota; kingdom Metazoa; phylum Chordata; class Aves; order Pelecaniformes; family Threskiornithidae; genus Platalea; species Platalea leucorodia. Next base: position 83,358,061 of record NC_138858.1, read on the forward strand.
TAAAAAAAAAAAAACACAAAAAAACCAACAAAAAACAAACAAACAAAAGCTTAATAGAAAATATTGCCAAGGAACTTGAATGTTTTATGCCACAAAGAGTTAAGTGCAAGCTGCTGCTGAAGTACATAGGATTATCATAATAATATTAGCAACACTGGTTTATATTCTACCTTTCATCATTATAGAAGAATATTGTCCTTGGGGGATGCACGTGAATAGCCCTATTTATTACCTTTTAAAATGGGTTAAAATAGTTCAAGGTAATTATCCTTGCAATTTTATTTGCCCCTCTTTTAACACTTCTGCTCCAACACCACTTTTATTTTTTCTTTTCCCCCAGCAAAGTCTGGCTGTTTACTGGACTTTTCAATTGTAAATTGTAAAGTACGTCAGAGGAAGAGGAGACAGAAGGATTAATACTGCCCTCTGATGCAAGAGCTGTCATGTTAAAAAAGAATAAATAACTGCTTGGTGGTAATTATTCAGCTCTTCAGTGTGTAAAAAGTGGCAAAATATAAGATGCAGGTGTCAAGTCCTGGCACTGAGCTGGTTAAACTCAGAGCCAGACTGTCAAATGTGTTTAGGTGCATACAAGCTGCAGACGTGGGTGTCTATGGGGTTTTCAGAAGTGCTGGAACAAGTTAGCTGGTAAACTACGACCAAGGTCAATAGACATCAAAGCTAAACTGTGTGCATGAGTGTTAAGTGGCTGTAGTATCAGGTGTCTAACCTTAAAGAGTAATAAAGAATCTTTGGGAGCCCATCAGTCCCAGAGGATCCTTTGGCTCTTACCCTAACATCCCTGAATCAAACAGATATATGTACCTATAGGAGTGTGCCTGTATCCCTTTTTCAGCCAAGGTAACTATCTGCACTAGATGCACAGGAAGAGGACCCCAACCAACAAGTACAACACGAACCTACCCTGGTCTGTTTTGGTAAGCCATGAGGATTTCCTTCCAGCCTTGGTCTCCTCCAGTGTCTCCCAATCTGGAAACCCCAGATGCCTTCAAATAACTCTGTTGCACCTCTTTTCCTAAAAGACTGAAAAAGTTATGGAACCTGTTGTTTTACTTTTCATAACAAAATGAGGATGACTTACAGCCTGGGGATCCCCAACTGTTTTAAGTGGCGCCCAGTACAAGGTCTCCCCTTCCTTCCACCCACCTCATTGCTGAAAGTGGGAACATAAATTCTGCTGGGAGATCCTTGCAAGTGTAAGGACTGGTATGGGAGAAAATGCAAAATAATTTGTTTGAGTGGTACACATGGAAGTGCCTTCATGGACTGAGAGTGACCTCCAGCTTCACAAGTCTGTGCAGGGCTTTGAAAGCTGGAAGCAAAAATAATGTTTGAAAAGGGGAGCTAAAGAAGGAGGCTGTAGAAAAGAATGATGTGGTCAAAACAGTAGAGCAGAAGATGAGGTTTGCAGCAACATTTTACTGTCTCCATAAATCTGAGGATGCTGAGCAATGTGACCCATGTGAAATGGGAGCAGGAAACTAGTTCTGCTGTGAAGGGCTTGAAAGCCTTCCAAAAAGTCAAGGTGTTTGAAACAGGTTATTGAGTTTCTGCTCTCATCCCGGCCACAACACAGAAGTAATATAAAACTGTAGAGGTGGCTTATTCTCTGGTCTGAATCAGAACCAAGGGATAAAAGAACATTTTCAGGATTGAAGTCCCCGATCACTGGCCAGCTAATACAAATGGACAAATAGTAGAAAACCATTTCACAAATATTTGTTTGACTTTGAAAATCAACCTTGATTTAGTTCAGTTCTGTGTTCTTTCATCGTCTCATAACATTTGAACACTCAAGCTTCACTAGTGAGGATATGCAGAAAGAGCAGATTTCAAGCTCAGATATTTAGCTGTTCGATTTAAATTTTGCTTTTGGCCATTCTAAATTCACAGCTTCCTTATAGCACATGAGCTGCATTATATTGTTCAGTTTTTTGTTTAGTTCATGCAATAAAATTGAGCAAATTGCTGAAGCTAGAAGAAAGTAACCAAATCAGTGCTGGTGCTGTCTAGTTTTATAATGTGGAAAACGAGGAGCAGAAAAGACCTACCACTTGGAGTATGTAAAAAGAGCTTAACTGATATATTGCTTACCTACTTCAGTAATGTTTGAAGTTCATAGCAGGCACAACATCCTCCTTATGCTTCATGTTATACAAGAAGGTAAGAAGAGCTTGCAGATCAAAAAGTTGCACAACACAAATTATTTCATAGTGATTCTGGAAAACGCAAGTAATGTTAGTAGTATGCAAATGTAGAGTGAGGACTTTGTGTAGGATGGCATGTGAAGATAACAGAGCAAAAGATCCTGTTCAAGTAAAAGTAAGGAGCTAGGGCAAGGTCAGAAATTGTGGCAGGTGGTTAAGTTATTAAAATATGTGGAAAGATAAATGGTGAAGAGAGGCAGGTTTGCCAGCTGACACAATAAAATCCAGAGGTTTGTTTCCAGCACTGGCAATTCATCTCAGCAGCTTCTTGCTGGCTACAACCCTTGTTCCCTCTATGAAAGGAGAAGGAGTTGATGGGCCCAATACCTGTTATAGCCTCCTGAGATGAGTACAGAGGTATCTACAGAAAGCATGACCATGCATAGGTAAATGTTCCCTGCTGAGGTGATATCCCTGACTTGCACTGACTTTCAGTACACTCTTTTCAGGAAGAGATTTTTTTTTTTTTTTTTTTTTTTTTTGGGGGGGGGGGTTGGTCTTTGCTCAGCACAAAGCCTACATCTGTCACTGTGACCATCGCTGCTACCATAGTGCAACTAACAACAACAGCATGTAAAATAAATAGTCATTTGGGGCTTGATGATGGGCCAGAAATGAGTGGGTGACCTTGGTTTTGCTGGGCTATCCACTGCTGAATTTTGCCAAGAAGATTACCCCAGACACCTAACATGTCCTGGTCTCCGTGAAGGCCTACCTGCCATCACTCCATTTCAGCAGCCCAAATATTTCAGTTTATTCCCATACTGGTCATGCTAGGAGGTCTCATCTGCCTATGCTTCCAGCCTCCACTCTGATCTTAAGGCTTGCCAGCACCGTGGCGATCTGTGCCCATATCACCATAAGTGTGGAGGCAGCTTAGGCAGAGATAAGTGTGGTTTTTTGATGTTGGGAGTATATACTTATATATATGTGGCCGATATACTGTTTGCTCATAGCAACATTACAAATATTACACCACTTTTTAAAAAATTTTACTTTTTGGTGGGATGAGTGATAATAAAGATTCAGTGGTCTTAGGAGGGAAACTCTTCTTGATAAAGAATCCAAAAGACAAATGTAAAAATCTCTTTCTCCTTATCAGGTAACATCTTAGTGTTGTCTCCTGTGAGGATGTCTGCTCCCAGGAGAAGGGTCATTAATTTTAACTGGATCATGAAGGGTGATGAGCACCTGCAGTTACTGCTGAATAGATGGGGAGTTGTGTGGACCCAATAAAATGAACCTGAATATCCAGTTGTATGGAAATGATTCTTTACCTCCCTCAGATAGGCTGAATCATAGACCCAAATCCTACAAAATCAAAGGTAATCTGTTTTTGATGTGCTTCTATGGCTGTCACTCCTCTTCAGACACTCTGTCCCCCTGCGTAGTCAGCCAAAGGACGAAAATTAACTCCACAACCATTTTGTAGCTTTGACAGAATTAGCAGAAACTCCTGCCAGAGCTTTAGTGTCTCTTGCTGCTTGTGATCCGCTTTGGCCACGCGACTTCTCCTTTGAACCTTCTGAGTTTCTCGTAGTTTAATGCAGGGACATAAAAAGAGGCTCTCTATTTTTGCTCTTCCTAAAATTATTTTAATAAAGCCACTTATCTCATGAGCTCTGCAGCGTCCACTCAAGCAACCCCCGATGTGAGTTATTTTATTAATTGTGTGGGTAATAGCATGGTGAAAGTGTCACAGTGAGCATAATTCCACTTTTGAGTTTTGCCCTCACTGAAGCGCAACTTTAAATGCTGGAAATCAGAGGGAGAATGCATAGATCGGATAAAGAACAAATGGGATTAGTCATATGGGGACAGGGCTGAAGTGTGAGGTTCAGACACAGCCTGCAACAGCAATACTGCTGACTCCAGGCCATCTGGCATTTGAGTCCTGAAATCACAGGAGCGGATGGAAAATATATAGAGTCATCTGGGGTTATTTTTATTTGCCTTCTGTTTTTGCAGAGGCTCTGTGTTTGTACTCACTTCGTATCTGCAAGCTTCTCTCTGGAGTCAGGAGGGATGGAAACTTGGCTTTTCATTAGAAAAAAAATTGATGTGGAAATTCATGCACAATCACTTGATACCAGCCGCTGGCTCTTCAAGGAAATCTCCGAATAACAGGAGACTTCTGACAAACTCATAAGAGTTATAGCTGCTGCTCCAAAAACTGCAAGATTTGGCCAGAAACAAGGACTGCAGGCTGTTTCTCCTCTCACCTTTATAGTTCATTTAATCTGATCAGCTTCCAGAAACTCTGATAATTAAAAAAAAATCTACTCTTGTCTAACCCTCTGTCCCTAGAAAAATGAATGAAAGACCCTCTGAACACGAGAGGAGAGAAATTCCTCCATCTTCCTCTTTATTGTGGTACCCTGTCACATCAGCTCTGTGGCATTTAGACTCTTTTATGAGACTTCCTTTTTCCGTGCAAATGATCCCCAACTCCGCAGAGATTTTTGATGTTTTTCACTTATCACTGATGAGAAAGAAAAGTTGGAATGCTGAACTCCCTGAATATTTTTTTTAACACCCCCAAAAAATATCAATAGCCTTTTAAAAATATATAAAATACTAATATGCAATATAAAACCTTTATTTAATATTAAAAAAAAAACACAACCTTTCATTGAAGTGTTTTGTTCCAGATGGTTATTTCTACTTCAACTTTCATACTTTTGTGTGCTATATTTTGATTTATACTATAATATAAACATCACATAAAGTAAAAAATGAAATGCATGGCCTTATAGGAGAAATGTGTTCCAGTAATAGTTCAGTGAAGTTTTGACAAATGCAATATTGTTTGGAAAATATTTGTCACAAATGACTGCTAATTTTCAATCGCCAGCAGTTCACTTCTTTTCAGGGAAAATGGACTTTTCAAAATACAATATAAGAAAACTAATAAAAATACCCCTTTCCAAGCCACCACTGAAAAGCTTAAAGATATTTTTTGCCAGATTTTTACAGCAATTAAGTCTGATTATGAGGACCAGAAAGTCTTCATGCTTTGCCTGTGAATCTTTTTGTAATGATTAAGGTGGATATCTTGAGCGTCAGGTTTGTGCAAAGGCTAGAGATGACCACCTGTCCTACTCTAGTGTTTGGTGCTGCATTAGTAGACCAGACCTACAATTCACAAAATGTATTTTCACTTAAGTTTGGGGAAATTTGAAAGTTGTTTGTACCTTTCAATTATAAACTGAAGTAGGATTCTATCTGATTTTCGGTTTTTGCACCTCAATGTAATTTATTTTGGTATGGGTATCTGAGTTATTCTAAAGTATTAGGTTCTGTGCCCCTACAGAGACTTTCTAGCTTTTGTTGTGAAATTCAGAATAGTTAGCTCTCACTTGTATTAACAATTTTATCTTTTAGTGCAACCTCAGAATTGCAAAAATGGTTACACAGATTTTTAGTGAAACCATGGAGTTTCAGGAATTTAAATATAAATGATCATTAGGGTACTTATATGTCTCTTTGGAGTGTGAATATGAAGTCTCCTCTCCATGTACACAGAGGTCCTGCACAGACACAGGGAATGGAATCACGTATAGGAGAAAGACCAAATTTGAAAAAACATAGCCTAGGGTCTTTCTTTTCTCTTGAAGACTCTTTTACATGTTTTGTATTGTCTCCTCCACCCTCTTTTCTTTCCTAATCTTTCCTATAGCAGACAATAACCCGATAATGTTCAAATGCACTTTGCAAACTCCCAGTGTTCAAATAGTTCCCAAATTAGACATTATAATGAATTCACTCCTTCAACTAATAATGCTGTTATTTTTACCCACTGAACTCTGACACATGGTTATTATGTTTAGCTGCATTTTTGATGGGTGCAAAGCACCCAACACACCTACAGACAGCGTTGAAACCTGTAGTGTTCACAGACTACAAAAATCTTGACAGGGCTCTGATCTCTTTCTTCACCTCTCAATTTTTTTTTTCCATTTCATGGTCATGAAAGTTGCACTTATCTGTTCTTTTCACTGAAGTAATGAAAGCAGCATATTCACTGAACTTGGTCTATAACATTGGTAGCTGTGATGACTGAACACCAGAGTTTGAAACCTTCAGAGCCATCCAATAGGTCTGTGGTTTCTATTAGCAATGAAAGTTTCAAACACTGGTCAAGGATAGTCTATTTAAACAACATACAGCCAAACACCTCTTATTGAACACTGCAGAGAGCAAAGAACACCTCTGCCTACAAACACCGCCTTAGGTCTCTCAAGATGTTACTTTTTGCTCAGCCTCTTGAGACACAAAAAATGCTTTTATGGTTTTCCTCCATTGTACTGTCATCAAAGGCATGTTAATTGGTAAGCATTAGTCAATTTCTGTTTTCTAATATTTTCTTAAAAGTGTAATTGCTAGACTTTGAATATGTCGCATTATGACCCATATCTGTAGAAGTGTATTCATATTAAAACAACAAGGTATAATGCATTAACCACACCATTATTGAAGCAGCAGTTGGGTGTGCTTCTTCTGGCCAATGTGCTGCCCTCCCCAAAGGTTTCTTTAAGGGACCAAAAGCTGTATGCTTATGTCAGCCAGGGCATCCAGGGAGCCCTTTGACACCAGCACCTTTTGTGGACTCCTCCGTAGCCTGTTCATGGTGTATACGGTATCTGGGACTTGTTGACTGTGATGTTCATCTGCTGCAAAGTCACCAGTTATAAACCTTTTTCTTGTCATTAATCTGTCTGTCGAGAGAGAGGTACAACTGTTCTCAGGTCACCTCCCTTGGCAAAATGGGAACCATATCCTTGTCATAAGAATTGTCTTTAGGAATAACCCAATAAAGAAACAAAAAAAGAAGAAAATAATAAGTGTGCTGGTTTCTGAATGCTTTTTCTGAATGGCTCCATCATTCAGGGAACATCCCTTTCTGAAAAATTGTTCTAAACAGATGTATCATTTTTTTCTGTTACATGCTTTACATAAGATAAACATATATTTTTTTGTCATGTTGCTTCAGCTGTGAAAAAAATTTCTTTGAGAAACCAAACAAGACGAGTATCTGAAATGCTGAGAATACTTTGGTAGAGTTTTTGATATCAAATGTCTCAGTTTTGTTGTCATATGTTGACTGTTCATCAAACCATCAGTCCTTCCGTGCTGTGTGTATGGTACATAGAGAGGGACAGTATTGGACTGTATTTCCAAAGAACATGGAGACCCAGCATTCTCAGACAAGTTTTTCTCAGGTTACAAAAACACGCTTACTAACTGTGTTAACAAACTGTGTTACAGACCTTGGATGGGAACGGTTGTCTCTTAGGAAAAGAAAAGCAAATAAACCCACATGTTCTGTAAAACCACTGTTACTCTGTTAGGAAGTACATCAGTCTTGGTAGAGTGTACAGATGACAGTGCTCATATATCTGGAAAGTTTAAGCTTTCCCCTTGGAACTTGTCCATATTGCATCTCCTGCCTTCCCTCAGCTAATTTGTAAAATATATTTGGAAGACTGAAAGGCAGGAGGAAAAAAGATGCTTGAATCTTTTGTCCCAGTGGCATATATGCCATGCTCAGGTTTTGCTTGATTTTGAGCTCATAACCTGAAGTTTTCAGAGAAAGAAGAGCAATGGACAGAAAGATTTTTGACCCAACAGGATTTTCATTTCTGCTAAAAGTCATGCAGGCAATTCATGAGTTCAGGCTGAAACACCTCAAAGAGTCTTTAATCATTATTAATTCTATCATAAAGGAAAATAGGGGAGAGAAACATTCTTTTGTGCTCCAAGAATGAGTATCCCAATAAGAGCAGTCCTTTGCTCTGAATTTTCCCTTATCTAAAGGGACAATACAAAGCCTTGGAAACTCTTCACCAGTTGCCCAGGTCATTCATCCTTAGCAGCCTGGAGATACAGAATACTTGCTATTCAAAGAAGAAAAAAAAAGGCAAACACTGAAATTCTTTAATTTTTATTCCTACAGCTGAATATCATATATATCACATTCACTAAAGAAGTGGTATAAAACGTATATCAGATTATTAACACTCACTGCCAGCCTTGACACCTTTCATGTACAGAATCTAGCAATTACTTTTATTTTTCAGTTCCTATGCAAAATTATATCTCCCACAGGAGACCTCAGCTCCAACCCAGGTAGCCAGTTTCCAGACCTTGCAGGACTTTGTTCACAGTACATAATCTGTACCTTCATGTTACAGAACAATGTTTCAGTACTAGAATCAGATAAACTATATTTCTCTCTCTTTTTTTTTTCCCTGTACAGATTTACCAGTGGCAGCTTGCCTTTTATGTTGCTTGAAAGTGAGATTTTTATAGTCACATTAGATTGTGCGTCCATTCTAAGGGCCACCTGCAGGTGTGGTGATGACACACAAAAAAATTCCTCTTAGACCAGATACTTTTCAAAGCAGCTGTTAGTAGACCTCTTGGAGCAATAGCATATCAAGAAACTGGAATCCAGAGGTGAGTTTTGAAAATAGATCCTCTACTCTTTTTTCTTTCTAGTCTGGATTTTGGTTCTAGTCCTGGCTCCAAAAGTTGTTACTGCACTGCTTTCCTGTGGAAAGAGGTGTACGTCCATCACTATCCCTCACTTTGATTTCCCATATCCTAGGTGACAGTAGAGTGTTTTGAAAAGAGAGCAGGCTTTCATGTACAGACATGTTTTTTTTAAAATTGTGCAGGATCTTTCTACCTGCTGTGCTAAATTTTAAAATCCCATTAGGTCACAAAAATAAATGTTTGCTCTTTCATTTCTCCTCCATCTTGTACCAGTTTTCATAAAAATAAATCTTTGGCTGCAGCACAAATTTCCCCTTATCCTCATTGTATCAGGTTTGCCCTGCAAATTTATTTTTGTCTCATCCAAGCTAATGGCACAAACATTCTAAAAGGTGTTTCCACCGTCACACACACCCCCACAGCCCTCCACACTCTTTAATCTTTACTTGTGTTTGGAGGTAATGCTTTTTTTTAACCTCAGAAGTCAATATTTTCCACTAGCAAGAAAAGTTCACTTCTTGGTTTTTTAGTATGGGTGAATCTTCCAGGCATTTCTGTGACAGTTCACAGTATAATGGCTTTCTTTAAAACAGACTTGGAATATTTTGTGTAATTTTTGAGCAACCACTTCTCAGTCTTCTCTACTGACTCTTCAATAGTATGTGACACAAAGTTATGTTTCCTATTTGTTCCTCAGTCTAATCTCCTGTGATGCTTAATCTATGTTTATGTCACATGGGATCAAACTTTCCTGATGCAATGTGTCTGGGCAGTTATATTGGCATGGGTATGTACTGGCCTTGTCTCATTAATAGCTAGTGATGGAATGATGATCCCAGGAGAGGGAGGATTTCAAATGGGCTCTGGTGTTGGTGGGAAAAGCAGGGAAGTTACTAACTAGGAGTAAATACTTGGTTATTGGGACAGCAGCTGAGAGGCAGGAGAAGGATAAAGAGACAAGGAAATTGGAAAATGTGAAGAGAGGTTTGCAGGAAATATTACTGAAAGAAGGAAAAATGACAAGAGATGAGCTGATGCAGGGAGCTGAATCCCATGCAGACATGCTGTTTTGACAAGGAGCAGAAAACCCATTGTTATGGAGACATCTCCAACACCATTTTTCCCAAGATGTGGAGTGAAATCCTTGGGAGCGCAGTAAGTCTGAAAAGATTTGAGTCACACATCAGTATCACAGAATCATAGAATCATAGAATCGTCAAGGTTGGAAAAGACCCTTAAGATCATCGAGTCCAACCATTAACCTAGCACTGCCAAGTCCATCTACACCATGTCCTCGAGCACCACATCTATCTGTTCTTTAAATACCTCCAGGGATGGAGACTCAACCACTTCCCTGGGCAGCCTGTTCCAGTGCTTGACCACCCTCTCGGTGAAGAAGTTTTTCCTAATATCCAACCTAAACTTCCCCTGGCGCAGCTTGAGGCCATTTCCTCTCGTCCTATCACTCGTTACTAGGGAGAAGAGACCGACCCCCACCTCACTACAACCTCCTTTCAGGTAGTTGTAGAGAGCAATAAGGTCTCCCCTCAGCCTCCTCTTCTCCATACTAAACAACCCCAGCTCCCTCAGCCACTCCTCATAAGACTTGTGCTCCAGACCCTTCACCGACTTCGTTGCCCTTCTCTGGACATGCTCCAGCACCTCGATGTCCTTCTTGCACTAAAGGGGCCCAAAACTGAACACAGTACTCGAGGTGCTGCCTCCCTAGTGCCAAGCACAGGGGCACTATCACCTCCCTGCTCCTGCTGGTCACACTATTCCTGATACAAGCCAGGATGCCATTGGCCCTCTTGGCCACCTGAGCACACTGCTGGCTCATGGTCAGGTGGCTGTCAACCAACACCCCCAGGTCCTTTTCAGCCAGGCAGCTCTCCAGCCACTCCTCCCCAAGCCTGTAGCATTGCATGGGGTTGTTGTGACCCAAGTGCAGGACCCGGCAGTGAGCCTTGTTGAATCTCATGCAGTTGGCCCCGGACCAACGATCCAGCCTGTCCAGGTCCCTCTGCAGGGCCTTCCTACCCTCCAGCAGATCGACACTTCCACCCAACTTGGTGTCATCTGCAAACTTACGGAGGGTGCGCTTGATCCCCTTATCCAGATCATCAATGAAGATGTTGAACAGGACCGGCCCCAGTGCTGAGCCCTGGGGAACACCACTTGTGACCGGCCGCCAACTGGATTTGACTCCATTCACCACCACTCTCTGGGCTCAGCCGTCCAGCCAGTTTTTAACCCAGCGCAGAGTGCACCCACCCAAGCCGTCAGCAGCCAGCTTCTCCAGGAGAATGCTGTGGGAGACAAAGTCCAAGTAGACTTGGTGCAAGTTACTGTTTTTATTGCTTTGGAGATCCAGGAGATACGCACCATTTGGGTGAGTGTGTGAAGTATTTTCTTCTGCATGTCTTTCTGTTATTCAGCTTTGAAAACAGTGTAAACATCTGAGGCTAAACAGATGCACGTGGTCTCGGTAGGAAAGGGCAACCAGCACAGCTGTCCCCTCTTTGTCTAAGTGATGGTGAAACAGTGGTGGAATAGTCATTTCCACATGTGGGCTTCTGGAAAGTAGCTAAATCTCCAGCATTGTCACTAATCCAGAGGTTAGAAAGTGAAATTCTCTTGCTGCTCCACTTATGGCATTTGCTGTGGAAAAAAATAAATAAATGGAGGAGAGGAAAACAGAAAACATTATTACTATGTGTTTTCCACTTCGCCATTCCATGCTTTACAATTGCCTAATTGTTCATCAGCTTCACGAAAGAAATGCCTTTTATTTTTTTCCAGGCACTTAGAGATGACTTTAGTGTCATTTAGTCAATTGGCAGAACAAAGAAGTCAATTTATGGATCAGATTTTCTCTGTTTCTTTATTCTTTAAAATAATTTACTTTATTGGTTTAGTGTGCTTGAAAGGTGAGGGATTGACAAGACTACAGCGCAGAAATATCACTTCACAAAATCAAGTCATACACATACATCTTTGCTAAAGCTACAGTTGAAAAGGTAGGACTTTGTCAGCTTCCACTTGCATTTACATTTAAATTCCCATTTTTTAAAAGAAAGAAAAAAAGAAGAAGAAAAAGCAGCTAGCTCCCTAGCACATTCTGAATCACATCGTGCCAAGTGTTAAAAATAAATGCTTGTAGTACATGAGAATAAGACTAAAGATGGATGGAAAAGCCAACAGCAGCTCAACCTTCTTCATTCAACTGATCCCAGCCCACTGAATCCAGTGGTGGGAAACTTCCTGCTGGCAGCCAGGAGTGATGTTAACTCTGGTCCTTGTGAAGTAAATAAAGTCGATTAAGGCCCCTCACAATTTCTTCATATTCTGCTCTCATTTATGCCTCCTAAATATGCCTGCTTGTTTGCACGCCCATGTGTCTGGTGAATGAGATTCTGGTGTGCCAAATCATTGCATCAATATTCACATGCACATCCAGCTCAGTCAGTGGCCGAATATTTATGATGTTGCAGCTGGCACTGTGTCCCACCTGAGAAAACAGTTCTTCTCTGAAGATAGGAATTTTTTTAGACTTACTTCTCTTAAGAAGAAATGGAAAAAACTTGGAACTACTTGAGTCCTATCAGATCTTCATGAACTTTCCGAAAAGCTTCATGGAATAATTTGAAATTCCCCCACTCTCAGTACTGTGTGCTTACCTTGAAAACAGAAAAGTCCTTGTGTTGCGTATTTTTCTTTCTGTGGACGATGCAGAGGAGATCAATGTGTCCTTGTTTTCCCCATTATTTTTTTTTAAATACGCGTAGTTATATTCACCAGTTGATTAATCTCCTTGTGGATATTTATTACTCAACTGCTCATGAGACCCCCATTACAGGCATGAGCCTCCTCTGTACAAGAGTGAATGCAGGACTGCCTCGTCTCTTGGCCTCCTGATCTCCATCCCTGCCTTCTGGCCTTGCAACCAATTGTCCTTGTCCCCAGGTACCTTTCTTTTTCTTCCTTTAAGTTGAGGCCCCAGCCTCTCTGCATTTTCCATTTAACTACTTGGGTATCTGTGGTAATGACAATGCCATAAGATACATAAGCTTTCCAAGGATTTCTAAGCACAATTATCGTTCACATACAACAAATTATTAAATATACATAAGCACATTTCTACTCCTTAAGAATTTTTTGACCTTTTGCAAAGTTCATCTTCCAGGACACAGCTTTTCTCTCAAGCTATGTGGCACCTCATTTTTTCTTTCTCCACTATGTTTAGCTTTCTTGCCTTTAGAGGTCCTCAGCCAGGCAGGAATTCATTCAAGCAAGCCACCCTGGTTCCTTTGCCTGCTCTGAGCATCCTGTCCCTGCATGTTGCAGCCCTCAGTGTTGTACCTTCTGCCACCCACATGGGGCTTTGGCATCTCATGGCCAAAGAGTCTCTTTGTCCTTGTTCAGGTACCGATGTGACATACCCACTGGCACCTTGCGGCCAGTGGCCTTGCAGCATGGTCCTGAATCTCACAACAAGCAATGGCATCAACTCAGAAGTCATAAGCTGGTATGGCAAATTCCCTAGTGGAAATGTGGAAATGGGATGGTCTTCACAAGCCTAACTGGCAGTGGAGTCTCCACAGTGATGAAGCCAAGGGTAGACATCGATTTCCTGCAGTGGGACCGTCACTCCACTTTCTGACAAGGTGCATTTGATCTCAGATCATCTTGTGAGGAAGGGGAGCCATCAGCTTCCTACAAAACAGTGATGCCTGTTCATGTGTGCCCATGGAGCAGCAGCTTCTGTTGGTGGTTGTTTTTTTTCAGCTGAAGAGTTATCTGCTAGCAGCAGCCAATAGATATCAAGATGTCAGCCGAAATCACACAAAACTTAAGAGCCAGACATACCTATTGATCCATAATTCAAGTATCCTGTATGAGATGGTTTCATCTGATCCTTCTTACAACTTGAATAACAATGGCACTATTAATAAATGGTTATCTACAAATGGGAACCTCTCTTGAAAATGTAATTTGTTGATGGAAATAAATGGAAAAGGCCAAAGTATAATATACCTCATAAGAGTAGGATTTCTATTTATAAATATTCTTGCTTATCAGGGAAATGGCAATGCTGATATTCTGATTTTGAAATATCTTATTGTAAAAAAAACATTATCAGTTTTGGTGACTACCATATTAAGAACTTGAATTGATATATTTGAATCTGATTTGAGAAATAGCATTTTATATAAATTTCACATGTATTTTGGTTTTTTGTTGTAAAAAACCATGGTCTTTTCAAAATTACTTTAGACTGAGAGAAAGCCCAGTGCAACAATAATATTATCTGTATCACATACGAGCCTGCATGTGGAATGAAGCAGCCACACAACAAAATTAAGATAGCAGTTAAAAATTTAATTTTTAGCAGGCTCCCACTGGCACACTCTGCTTTTCTCTACTCTTTTGCTTGAGAAGACAGCCTCAAATGAAAGGCTTAATAAAGTGTAACACAAGACTATGGAGTTTGTTCCTAATGTATTACGCTATAATTTTTGTTGTAATTATTTTCTCACCTACTTGATATGCTTAAGGACTCTACTTACGCAGTTACAGAATAAATAAAGCCGACAAACATTAGTGATACTATCTTGCAGGATGATGATAATTACAGATTAGTACATTGTAGAAAAATACCTAATAGACCTAAAAAATGATATGATTAGCTAAACCTCTTAAAAACTGTAATTCATGTAAGACTTCTAATATTTTAGTATACTCATCGTTCTCCTTCCCAGCTATGATTTTCAAGATTTATTTGTCACTATTCTCTATTTTTCTGCTGTACACAGTGTTTGTGGGCTATGGCAACCAATCCTCTTGGGCTTTCTTTTGCTTTAATTTGCATAAACACAGGCATCATATGAATATTCAGTGAATGGCTTTGCATTAAGTAAGTGCCCTTAATCAGCGTTTCAGTTCAGTTTTATTGGTTGTACGCACAGTCAGTTATTTCAACCAGAAAATCTGAGGGCCCTACAAAGCTAACCAGGTAAGGATTACAATTCTTTGATGCATTTAATAAAGGAGAATTATCATTGATTATATAGATTCTGGGGATGGCTCAAAGCTTGCTAGTTTGCTTGGGGAGAGGCTGTGCATGTATTTTTTTTATTATTATTGTTATTGGTTTTGTTGTTGTTATTAACCCATGATGGCCAGGTGGGCACATGCTTCTGTAATTTGCATAAATATCAACTCGTAATGAATAATGCATAAGGGTTGTTTTAAACACTGGGCTCCTAGTGCGGTGGGCTGTATAGCAGTGTGGTTTGATTGGCTCTGCCGCATTTTCATCACTGGCAAATATTCCTATAACATGAAAGCCACTAAAGAAGCTGAACTGAACATACAGTATTAGTTTTTTGAAAATGTCTGCTATCTTTTAAAAGAAAATTGCACAGATCTTCCCCCACCCCCTCTCTGGCTGTTAATGCTTCTCACTTTCCATGAGAAATACGTTACAAGCTTGATTGTGGCTGCTGTTTGTAGCTTTGACCGGTGCCTGAGATTCCTGGGGAAGGCAGCAGCAGCTGTGTTTGTCTTTAACTTGAATAAACATGAGCAACATGAAAATAAGAAACCATGGCATTGGTATGCAATGTGCACCCTCCCATTCACATGCTGGAGATCTCTCCACTCCCCTCTGTTTAAACAGGGGTGCGATCTGGAAAAGGAATAATTACATGCTAAATAAGTTATTTATTTATGATGTTGGTTTGGTTTTTCTGCTAAAATGTCATTTGAGGAGGAGGACTGGAGGGAGGCATACCTGTTCATAAACTAAGACAAGGCGATTAGGAAAGAGTTAATTGAGGACTCAGCACTTGGGAAACAGGGTATAGAGAGTCAAAGCTAGTTTATGTATTTAAATTACTGGAGAAAATTAGCATTGTTTTCCTTATTCTTTGCTTAGGACTCGGCTTTTTTTAGTGTCTTGAAATGAGCCATTAGGGGATAAAATAATCACATCTAAAACTTGCTCGTTACAAAGGGTTCTGATCCAGAAGCTCGTAGGCATGCTGGTCCTTGCAGTGGTCACTGTCCCAGGCAAAATATAAGGTATATGAGGATGAAAGATGGCCAAACGGAAAAGGAAATTTAATAAAACAAAAGCATGATACCCAATAAGAGTTACGGTAAAAGTCATATTAAATGGTATGCATAATCAGAGCATCTGTCCATTAAACTGTATCAAATACACCAGTGCATGCATTTCACAAATGATAACGAGGAGTACTGAGTTGTCTGTGGCTTCAGACTATAGGTAGAACCTCTAAACCTGAAATGGCTGGATTTTAACAATGCTGCATAACTAAAATTACACATTACATTGACTCCGGGCAACCTGGAGTAATGTGATGCAGATGATGGGAAGCTGACGTGTTTTCTACCACGTAGTAATCTCTAATGAGAAAATACTGAATAAAGAAAACGTTTCACTGCTGGTATCAACTATTCCTGTGAATCTAGTGCAAGCCAAAACCTGGGGAAATGAAGAAAAAAGAAA
Source organism: Platalea leucorodia (assembly GCF_965183815.1). NCBI lineage: Eukaryota > Metazoa > Chordata > Aves > Pelecaniformes > Threskiornithidae > Platalea > Platalea leucorodia. The sequence continues at coordinate 83,374,321 of NC_138858.1, forward strand.
AAATGCCTTGTTTGGTTTAGTTGCTAGTTTCCTCATTTAGGGTAATGTTATTTATTCAAACAAATATTTCTGCTATTTCTTAAATGGCATTAAAGGAATATTGTTAGGATTACTAGCAGGGGGCCTGCCAGGAGCATGTTTTATTATTTGACCTCTTTGTCAATTTTTGTTCTACTAAGGGGAAACAGGAAAATGGATTAAAACTTAAGATGTAAAAATAGGAGCAAAGAAAAATTATCTCTCATGATTAGATGCACCTATTCAAGAAATGTTACATTTTATGCAGAATTATTAAAACTAATTTTAAATTTACATCTCCTGCCAAGTACCTTTAATTAAATCTTTCAGGTTTTAATGAGTTCACTCTGCGTTTAATCATCAGTCATTAAATGTTTACAGCTGTAATAAATACCAAGCAATCTTTAACACACTAGAGGGATTGTAGGGCTCGTAGTTTTAAAAGAATATGCCTACCCTAGAACTAGAAAACGTATCAAAAAAAAATGGTGTGAAGGATATCTGCATTAGTAAATATATTACTGGGTGGTCATAAGATGTAGGACCTTACTCTGTGTGAAGCCCTCCCTCAGTGTCTGGCTTTTTTCACAGTGAAAAGACAATAACTCGTTAATATCCTGACGACACTGTTTTTCACCTGTGACTGTTATCATTGCTGCTTAGCTGAAATTTCCAGAAGCAGTGTGGGGATTTACACATAGGAAGGACTTTAGGACTGGGCTTTTTTCAGTCATTTCTGAACACCAGATGATGTCCTTGTTGGCACAGCAGACGGGAAGGGGGATGCTGCCCGAGACATCTTCTGAAAAAAAAAAAGGGGGGGGGGAGGGGAGGCAACGAGCACAGCGTAATTGTCCATAAAGAGATGGGAGGAAGTATGTGGTGGGAAATGCTTTAATGTCTTCTCCAAGCAAGGATACTATGAAAGTCAGAAACCTAACCCTCCACTGTGGGTGCTTGGAGATAACCATGACAAACGTGTTCCTTCTGCACCCACCCAGGCTTGGCCAAGCAACCTGCTTCAATGCACTCCTGAGCATCTCCAAAATACCCATTGCCAGTCCTCATAAAAACACAGCAGTTTTCTTTTCACCTTTGAAATGAAACCACCATAACATGTGAGAATGGGACTTGTCTGTTTTGTGCAAGAGGGATCAGAAATAAAACAGTGCCTGACCTCATAGTTCTTGCTGGTATTCTTTTGGTTTTTTCCCTAGGGGAAATAAATAATTACTGGAAGCATATCTTAATAACTATGATTGGAGAGTGAACTTTGAACTTAATTCATCCTTAATTGCCCAGCGAAGTGGGCCAGCAATGCATGTATTTTAATCCAGTTGTTTTGTAGGTTTTTAATTGAACAGGCATAAAACCGAGAAGGGAATCTGAATATAAATGTTCTCACTTCTACGTGCTTTGCTCCAGCAGTCCTTCTGATGATGCACTCCTGCTTCTCCAGGCTCACCACAGCATGCAACATAGCCTGTATTTCTGGTATTGGAAAAAGTTGAGGGGAGAAAAAGGGAGCAAACAGGCTTGCGGGGTTTCTGTATACATTTTAAAAAAGAAAAAGAAACACTCTCATTTTTTGTTGCGAGTAACCTTTAGCCAGGCACAGTACCACTGATTTCAGTTGCTGTGCTGGAGAAGCATAGGACTAAGCCCTAAAAAGAAAAATAATAGCTTGACATGAAGCAATAAATTAGGACGCTGATTGGCCTCTCTCTCACCCCAATTTTACACCGGTGTAATACCATTGACATTAGGGGTGATACTGCTGACTTACCCTGAGGAAAGGAAGAAGAAAATCAAGCCTTGAATTTTTTACAGTTTTCCTAGTGGCAAAAAAAGTCCCACAGATAGATAGTTACTTTGGATGTGTCACTATAGCCCTTGGTATAAACTACAGACTTACAGTGTGTGCATCTCAAGTGTGTTTCACCTCTATGCATTCCAAAAAAGCAACACTGCACTGACACCCAGCAAAGAGGTTTTTGCCCAACCATTTACCCACACTAGACTGCCTGCCTTAATGTATCTGTATCCATTTAATCTTCTGCAAATTCTTCTCTTTTCTGTCAACATCAAAAATCTTATTTTTGAAGATGTTTTGCTGCAAACCACTGATAATCAGGATTTAGAATGAAAGTGCTGACAGATTATTAACAACAATAGAAAAATAGCTATAATGAAAGGAAGCATTTTTACATAATGAATGAGTTGTTAGCATATCCAGAACTGCAAGGTGGATCAGACCCACAGAACTTCTGTTTCTTTAAATATCAGCCACTTGAGTTATTATTATCCTCAGGAGCAAAGCAGGGCATATTAAAAAAAAAATATTTCAAATATGTGTTGGCATGATGCTACAGGAACAAAAGGCTAATAGCCCTCGGTTCTGTATAACCAATTTTTACACTTGTGGAATAAACATGTTTTCTACAGTAGAAAAAGAGAGAAAAGTTCAAACTTTAAAAAGCCTCTACAGATATTTTCAGGTCACATATTCTGTTTTACTTTGGGTTTTTATCTCATGGCTTTTGGTTTTTTTTCTGGTTTGGAGGCTGAGGAGTGGGAAAAATACTGGAGGAGGTGTCTTTCAAGTATGATTTTCAAAGAGCGTTTAAAAGCACCATTAGAGTCAGCTTTCTGTTTTACCAGGTAGTCAAACAGAGATCTGCTGGGGTGAGTCTGAGCCAATGCAGCAGAAGAATTTCAATTTAGCAATTGCACTTTTTCATTCTTGGCTTGGCTACGGTTTGCCTGAAAAGTCTTGGAGAAGTTTTTTCAGTGCCTGTGCTCTCCTCCCCCAGTGATCGTGATGGGGAGAGCTGCTTTTCATTTAGTTTTTGTCACTAAACAACTCTGGTGGGGCTTCATTGCCCTCATGATTGTGTCTTTATGTCATGGAAGAGGGACCCAGTTGTCCTCTTGAGTCCATTGCCTGGGAAAAGAGAAGGAGAAGGAAGGCTGGGTTGAGACCAATTGTCACAACAGGCTGCCTGCTGCTCTCTGGCCCTTCAGGAATTATTAAGAAAAGATAATACGTCTTATAACTCAGTCCAGATACCAATAGGCACTGGTACAGAGACAGGGCTGGGGTAGAAGAGTAGTTTCTCACACATCCTCAGGCACTGTCCTCGCCTCTCTGTAGGGAGAAATATCATCCTTCCAGCTCAGGAGGTCCCCACAGGTGTATTTCTGTATGAGCATCTTCCAGTTTTCCTCCACTCTGATGACCCGTCAGTGGCTTTCTCACCTAAATAGAAACAGGTGGCCCCTCGCAGGGTGTTGGAAGGAGTAACTAATTCATCTTCATTCATCACTTTGGGGATGTGCAGAGCTGCATCATTGCTAAGTGTTTATTTTAGCTTAGGATTACATGAACCATTTTCTGGTTTTGCCAGGGTCTGCAAGTTATGCAGTGCAAGCTGGTAATGCCTTCAGTAATGAGCAATGACTTCTCAGTAATGACTTTATTACTATATAGGGCCTGATGCCAGACCCAGGAAATCTCACAGAATTAATTTTGCTGGAAGAAGGATTTGGCCCCATTGTGATATGAGTGCACAAAGTCCAGACATTTCCATGGTGGACAGCTCACCAAATAAATTTTAAATATGGTCCTAGGCTGATGTGTGAAAGAGAGTCAATAGCAGGCAGCCTGGACTGTCCAAGGACTTAGGAATATCTTCTTCCTGAGCACTCGAATTTCTATTTGCAACAATAATAGAAATTTGCTCATACTGAAAAAGTCCAAGTGTGGCACATACAGTATTGCATTTATTCACCTAAAGCACCCTGAGAAAATCTGATTCCTAAGGCAAAAATAAGTAGCCTTACCTGTTTATGACATAATTTGCTATGTTTTCCAAATGGTAACAGAGTTTTTCCCGAATGTTATTGTTTCTTGGATTTGTAGTAAAATTGTACTGCATTACATTCAAAAATTATGTGTAAATTTTTATATCCTTGCATCATTGCAGATGTACAGAACATGATGGGGCATGCACTAAATTAGTACATAAGCACTGACATCACATATTTAACAGTTCTCCTTGCCACCATATGATTTTGTTAATTTATTTATTTATATGGTTTCTTTTTTAACAAACTGAAATATGTCAATAGCACTGACTCCTCTTTGTATAATGCTTTTGGATTCCACATTTTATACAGTAAAGGGAACCACAATACAGATTTACCTAATCTCTTTATTCATGATACCACAAACGAAAAGAAAAAATAAACAAAAAACCCATAAAAATATTTACTAGAAATATTCTCACTTTACCATTGTTGTAAGGTTTTGCTTTAGAATTCAGCATATTCTGTGTACTTCAGAATATTAACTTTTTCACATGATCTCATTCTGATTTTTCAGAAAAGGGAATGACTTAAACATTCTTGTCCCAAGTTGATTGACAACAAACAAACAAAAACCAAAAAATAACACTAATAAATAGTACTGCCTTCACCATGGCCTCTGTGCAGGCCCCATTGCTCTCCTTGCAGCATTGATCCTGAAGGCTGAAGAATTGAGAATTGAAATGTCAATATTAATTATTTAATTATTATTTGCAATTTATTTGCTGCAGCTGAATTCAGGTAAAATTCTATGTACAAGGGATGAATGCCTTAAGAAAAGCTAGAGTATTTCAGTCTGTAGCATAGACATCTGGGGAGAGAAGAAACTCAGGAATAAGTTTTCAGGGAAACCAAGATTTCTAGGGCAAAGAGATCAATTTCCAAGTGCAAAATTCAAAATCTTAGGGAGGGAAGGAAGAATCATGAATGTGCACCTCTTCTGAGGGTAAATTAAAACTATAATTCAATGTCAAGCTTTTTAACACATTTGTATTAAACAATTACGAGAAGAGGTGCTTTCACAGGTGTGCCTAGGGAAATTAGCTTCAAAATAATTTTGTAGCTTTCCTCACAGATTTTAAAAAGATATTGTTAAATCTGAGGAGAAAATATGTTCACTGGCATTTGCCAATAATCTGGGAAGTTTATCCTAGTTTAGCGAACAAAAAGCTATCCTTCTCTTGACACTTATTTAGCCTGTTTGATTCTGTAAAGGACAGATGATGCTTGGGAGATAGCTCTAAAAAATAACTCTGCTATCTACAATCCATTTTTTCTTTCTTTATGGACTGAATCCCAAACAGTGGCAAATACTTGAAACCAATGTCAGCACCTTCAGAATCCAGCCCTAAATTACTCAATTAAATTTCTTGGGAAGACAATCTTTGATTCTCCAATGTTTGACCTATGCTCAGCCTCTATTTTCTGCATGAAGTTATAACCTATCTTCTGAAATATTACAGTGATTCTAACGCTAGCCACACGTCCCAAGCAAACAGACTAATCCAAGAGGCAGGATAAGATGTAAACTTTTAAAAATTAAGGTGTTTTATTTTTTTTATCCCCCACATGGAGGTCTCCAGAGACCAGAGAAATAAATAGGGAAAAACACATTGGCCTGAATTTTGGGGTGCTGAGATTGAAAAGAGGGGTGATCTCATATGATGCAGACCACCCAGACAGATTTCCTGGGCAGTAAATTATAAACAATGAATTTTCTTGCAGGTTGCAGAGGCTCTGCTCACAGCAGCATTGGTTTGATGAAGGGCTAGAAACAGACCAGCAGGGATATTGGCAGGAACAGGGAGTGAATTGACATCTGCAGGTTTGGCTAATGCCCTATGAAGGTGATGCCAACCAGTAGTTTTCCCCTCTTGGATGAAAAGAAAGAAAAAAAAAAAAATAAAAGAAACCACAAGAGTCCCACTGTGCCCAGACACAGTGAGGAAAAAAGAATCATTGAACCATACAGATTTTACCACATTGGTTGTCCTTCTGCCTTTTAGAGATATTTAGGTTTCCTGCAGGCTGGGAATAAACCTGCAACATCTTTTTAGCAATGGCAAAGAAAAGGTGTTGATCTGCTAGAATTCATTTATTATTCATCTAATCTGCTATAATTCATCTATAAATCAGCCTCCTCTAAATACCATGGATGTATTTTTGGCAGCTTGTAAAAGACAAAGATTGGGAGAGTGATAGTGGAAATGTTTAAAAAAATCAGGACAAATACAGTGAAAAGAAAATAAATTGAATTTAATAAAGGAACAAAAAGTCCAGGACCCCAGCCTAAAATGAAGCTTCAATTAAGGTTGTCAGTGGCTCCTCAGAGGTATGTGTGGTGGTTTTTTTGCTGTCCATGAGACCTCATTACAACACTGCACACAAATAGACCAACTTTTTAAACCGCTTCAAATGTACCAAAACGGGCTGGCAGTACTGAATATTCTCACTTTTAAAGCAGGATGCTCAGCCTTTCATTTGAGTTATCTAGATATCATCAGAAATGTAGACGTGCATGGAGAAAAAGAGAGTGAGAGAAGCATTTCAGAAAATTGACAGCTTTGTGGATGAGCTGAAAACAGAAGCAAGATATATTAAAAATACCAGAGAGAGAGAGAGAGAGAGGCACGGAAATGCAGAGAACCTGGTGATTAAGGGTGTTGTCAATAGGCTCTGACAGTAGGTATGCTCTGAGAGAAGAGGTATTTCAAATACAGACACTATAATACCAGAAAGATAAACACATATCTCTAGTGACTCCCTCATCAGGTTTGACTAATTTTACCCCAATCATCCTGCAGTCAATAAAATGATGTGTTAACGTAGTTTCTGTGGTTATTCCACAGAAAGCACCAACCCTCCGATTTTGCTGGTCAGACATGCCTTAAAGAGGTGTGCTCAGTCTTTTGTATTTAAATATCTGACAGATAACCTTGAGGCTGGTGACAGGAGCTGTTGGGTACCAGGACTGAAGGCTCTTGTGATTTGTGTGAAACCTCTTTGGAAGGAGTTACTACCACAGAGCCACTTCTCAGATTAAGTAACACGGAAGAGGCAAAGCTCATTGTTCCCTGGTCCATTAATCAATTAATTAGGGTGACTTGCTCTGGCAGTGGATGGTAACATCTGAGGTCTTAAAGAACTGGTGTACCTCACCTACCACAATGCATCTATTCAACTTAGCGATGTTATGGGGGTAAAGCATATGAGTACATAGCTGATGCCTGCAGGCAATCAGCTTACTGCCCTGAGACACCGGCTCTGATTTTGCTCCTCATGCTCACTTGGCCTGCATAACAGCAAATGTTAAAAGCCTATAAAATGATTCAGTCCTTTGAAAAAATCCTGCTGAATTATTTTTTGTGCCAAGTGCTCACAATCCGACTGTAAGACATTGTGAATTTTGCACAGCCGAGATTATTTTTTGGCATTTAAGTTCTCCTCCTATTATTTTGTGTCATTAATTCCACACCATGGAGGTGGAAAAAGAGTAGGATAGATGCACTTTTGCTGAAACAGATAACAGCTAATTTGATTTCTGAACTGACACAATATCCCATATGATCAGAAATAATTGTGTTTGCTGGGGAAAATAGTCCTAGCATCCAAGCGAGACCCAAACAAATCCTGTGCACTGCCAGGATCTCTTGAAATTCATCAGAAAGGTGACCTTCATCTTCGTATGCTAAAGACGGAGAACAGGTATTGTGGGGCATGATGGTAATAGCATCAACATCTGCAGTGCCCCTTTCTTTCCCCTGTATGGGAGGGGACTAAGAGATACCTTAACCCAAATGTTAATCAGTGGGCATTTTGGCTTCCTTAATCTTTTCTTACCTTTCCTCAGAGAAGAGAGAAACTGATGGCTGTAGCTTGTGATTGCTGTTGTGTCATTGTTACAATTGTTGTAGCATATACATAAAAATATGGGTTACATATAGTAATAGCTATGCACAAAAAAGTACTGATTCAGTGCAATTAGCTGTGATTCCTTACCCTTTGGATCCTCTTTAGAGACTCATGAATCACCACTGAAGATCTTGAAGACCTGGATTAATTTTGCCTCATGACATGTTAAACTCATATGTTCACATCCAGAATAGCGAGTTTTGAATCATTTCATGTGCGTACAGCTGTGCTTTGTACACACTATCCTGCTTCGTTCTCCACGAGCAGAATTAATAAAACAGTGTTTTGAATCCAAACAATTTAGATAGAGTTGCTGGAATATTTCCACCTCCCCAGCCCAAGCTAGGTTTGCCCTGTAATTATACCTAAAAGTGCTTAATTTGCACATCCTGTTTATGAAACTAACAACCAAACTGAGAAGGAGAGGTATAAGGAGGCTCTCTTTTCCTCTTCAAAGAGCAGTATGATTTAGCAGCTCAGAACTTCTTAAAATGCTGATGGTCTTGTCACAAGCCTACTCATTACAGTGAATAGCTTTACAGTATTATATTATTATTTTACAGTCAGTTAAGACATTTATTGAAATTAAAGAAGCAAACCCCAAACACCTGCACAATAGGCACTTTAAAAACACCTAATGGTTAACTTTTGACAGAATGCTGTGTTCTTGCAATTTAAAAGTAGTTAAGAGATCTTTTCCTTGTTGTGTATTAAAATGTTTACTCTTTAGCTGAGAATTTCGTGATAACATTTTACAGAACAGACTCCAGCACCATGTTCAATATTTCCCCAGAGCAGGCAATGTTTGCATCATCACGTTACAAATGTATACAGAAGCACAGCAGTAAATACAATCCCAGGCCAAATCTCTGTATTGAGATCTATTTCTTTGACTCCTGGAGCCTGTGGACAGTTTTGTTGACAACAGTGGTTTTATCTGATCAGAAAATGAGAGTAGTGGACGTATTGGATTACTTTAAAAAAGTGTACTGTGAAAAAGTGTCTGGTAAAATAATTTCTGGGATTTTTTTGTTTTAATGTAATTGTTGATATTGTTAATAGTACACTGACACTGATCTTTCCTGCCTGGGCATTCTCCAACATTAGCAAGTATTTGTATCACATATTTTGAGCATAAGCATATAATCACATTGAGTTTGACTTGTAAATATGTACATGAAAATCCAGTGGAACATGTTCATGGTGACCAGCTTTTAAACTCTCTTGGTGCACTGGGAAAATACTGAACTTGACAGAACTCCTGGTGGCACATAAGTGAAAGTAATTTCCTAAGCAGGCCTGCAGACTAAAAAATTGGAAAAAAACAGAACCAGTAATAGATGCTAATATTTAGGTTTTGAGAGTTGTTAAGTTTCTCATAGTTTTCTATGCCCAGCTGTGAAAACTGTTGATGTAACATTAGCCACATTGCTGGAAACTAGGCACTAGGATGCTTCTCTTCCAGTGTCATAAAATAATGACTAGCGTGACATATTTGTGGGTGGAAGTCCTGCTTAGGCTGTTTGGCTTCACTTTGGTGCCAGCTCTGCAGCTAAGTCAATACAGATTTTCACAATAGCGAGAAACCCGCTTGTAATGAACTCTGGTTCATCGCTGTGAAAAGCATGCTCTGTTTACAATGAAACATCGCATAAGCCCCAATCATATAAATGATAATAACAGTCTCAGCAGCTACAACTCATCTTTAGAAATAATAAAACTGAACCACAGAAAATGGCTTCAGTTAATGCCTCTCCATCATAGTGTACTTAAATATAAAGGTATTTTATCATATTTTAATCCTTAGTATTTTCCCTTCCTGGTCAGTAATAGTGGGACTATATTGTTTTCTTTAACATAAAAAAAAAAAAAACCTGACTTTTATTTAGCTTGTATTCTCAATGTACCATGCCATACTATTGCATCATACTATACAGATGCCATACTAGTCAGATACAGCAGTGTTAGCTATTATTACAATGTAATAGTCCGGTATTTTAACTGAGAGATCTCCATTGTATTGCATTAATGCCCTTTGTCCTATTAATCTCATATTATTGGAGGGAAAATCAATAGGGAATTGTGAGTATGGTTAGTAATGCTAACATTTTCATATCCTATTGGGGCTATTTTTAGGTCATGATATTATACTCTTTTGTGTATCTTGTGGAAACCGAAGCATCAGAAGAGAGAGCAAGATGGGAATAAACATTTATAAATACTCTCTGTGATTAAAAAAAAAAAAAAACAACTGATAATGCAAAGCAACCTCAAAATTATCTAAATGATCTCTGAATACTTAATAAATTGCTGGCTGACGTTTTGGAAGTTATGTTTATATTATGACATGTTTGTCCTTGGGGTTTGGTGCTTGCATCTGTCAAATCAGGGCCATTTCAAGGGTGGACCACTGGATAATATATCTCCTTCTCCCCCCACTTTGCACCAATAGCAGCCTTCAGAGGGGTTCCTCTAGGGTCCCTCAAAATCTGGAGGATCATGTTACTAGAGGTCAAATGAGTGCCTTTGAGACTATGTATGGTGACTTGAGATACATAAGGGGGACCTGAAATGAGGGGTAAGTCCTGTCCCTGGCAGCTGTAGGCGAGGCCAGCAGCACCTGATTCAGGTCCCCAGAGCCAGTTCAGCGCTCACATTCAAGGTTTTTCCTAACAAGTCTGAAAGAATGAGAAGGGTAAGAGCAAACTGCCATCCTGGCAGCAGGACTGGTTTTCAGTGAGATGCTGCCACTTTGCATAAGCTGGGGATGAGGCCCTGTCCCTGCATGTTCATACTTACGTGCCCTGTTTGCATGAGTGGCTACAAAATCTTTTTTAAAACCTACTGTACATTGCATGTAATTTTGCATTCAAGTTGGGGACCTCTTTTTCAAAATGTTTCCCTTAATATTCATCTACATTTCAAAGAATTGGCAAATGCTGTTAGAAAATCCTGGAAACATAAAACATTTTGAATATTTCTGTCATTCTGAAGTGTGATTTAGGCATTTCTCTAATTGGTTTGTGCCACTTATTTAAAAAAATGGTAGAGTTCCTGTGGAGCCTTTTATTTCCTTTTTTCAAATGAGTACAGGTTTTGTGCCAGGAGGCCTTGAAGAGAAAACTCTAAGGCTTGGTCCTACCGTTTTCTATTCTTTGGCGATTAAATAGCCCAACTGAGAAATGTGACAATAAAGGGGGGCAGAGAGATAGAGTAACGAAAAGAGAGGTAAGGATGAGAGGTGATTTGATTTGATTTGGGAGAAGGGAAGCTATGTAGAGGAGGAGAAACCAAAAGGGAGAAAATGATGGATGAAAAGAGTAGGGAGAGATCCTGTGATGTGATCTTTCTTGTGGCGTACGTAGTAATATACCTTATCTCGAGAGCAATACGTTCACAGAAAATGTTTATATGTGAAGTGACTGTTGAGACAGTTTCTGATTATATAAAAAAGGAAACAATTACTACATGGCCATTGCCATTAATATCTTGACACAGCAATAGTGAAATCAGCAGTGAAATTTCTCCTGAGCTGAAGCCCTCAGGTACCCTTAACTTTTCTCAGTTCTGACTTAAATATCTTCAGTGTGTGAGGGTTTTTTTCATGAAAATTATTAAAATTGTCTCAAACCACATAGTGAATGTTGTTATGTAAGTACAGCAATGATTTACCACACTGTCAATAAATGGAAACACCTCATTGTCCTTCAGGCAGATGTTGTTAAAGCAGAGCAACATCTACTATTAAAGAAAGCTTTGGACTGAGGCATAGAATCACAGAATCATTTAGGTTGAAAAAGACCTTTAAGATCATGAAGTCCAACCCTTAACCTAGCACTGCCAAGCCCACCACTAAACCATGTCCCTAAGCACCACATCTACAGGTCTTTTGAGTACCTTCAGGGATGGGGACTCAACCACTTCCCTGGGCAGCCTGTTCCAGTGCTTGACAACCCTTTTGGTGAAGAAATTTCTCCTAATATCCAAACTAAAACTGCGCTGGTGCAACTTGAGGCCATTTCCTCTTGTCCTATTGCTTGTTACTAGGGAGAAGAGACCAACCCCTACCTCGCTACAACCTCCTTTCAGGTAGTTGTAGAGAGCAATAAGGTCTCCCCTCAGCCTCCTCTTCTCCAGACTAAACAACCCCAGGTCCCTTAGCTGCTCTTCATAAGATCCTTCACCAGCTTCGCTGCTCTTCTTTGGACACGCTCCAGCACCTCAAGGTCTTTCTTGTAGTGAAGGGCCCATATTTTGCTACTGAAGGGCTCTCCCTCTAGCAAACCACCAGCAGCTATGGTGGTGTTGCTCCAGATGTTTTTGTCTCACCCATGTTGTTCTTGGGACGCTGCTGAGGGGTTAAATCTTGCACTTTGGGAAGGGGACATATTCACTTTGCATATGCTGTCCTCAGAAATAGTTGCTCTGCTCAGAATGAGGACCTTGAAATATGGTGTTTTCTGTTCTGTGACAAAGACAAAAGAGCTTTTCATGCACTTTGGAGGATCATTAGCTTATGAATAAGGGAGTCTGATGATGGGAGGGAGCCTCTGGAATAGGCGCTTATCTCTAACACACATGGTGTCACATCTTGTTCAACCTAGTCAAGCTCAGGCTTGTATTGGGGAGGAGGGACAGCTGTTTTACTCTTGCTCTAGTATATTTATTGGCATCCATTTTACAAAAGCATTCCCCATTCCTTTATGGGGCAAACATCTTTTGGCTGCACACAGTCTTTCCCCAAAACTGTATTTTTACCTGAAATCCTGATCTGATATGCAAAACTGTGGCACAGTAGTGTTAGCTGTAAGCTTCAGTAGAAAATTAATGTCCTTCAATTCAAAAGGGTTTTTAAATATTATAAACCTATATTTAAATAATCCAAGTGTATGATTTAGACAGACAACTTCAAGCATCATCCCTCAGATACTCCTGGTCTTTTTTGTGCTGTTAAATGATTATTCATTACTTCAGTGCATTATAATAACCCCTGGATAACTCAGGGCTCCATTAATCTGGGCATTGTGCATGGAAAAAAGGAGGAGGAGAAAAGAAAAGAACAGAAAAAAAAAATCCAGCCCAGATTCTTGAGATCATACCACATAGATGTGGGGAATCTACATTAAATAAACCTAAATGAAAGGTTTAAATGAATTGTTATTTATAATAAGTCATATTTTTAATCCATTTTCCATCTTTATCTCAGCAAACTTCAGTCGAAGTCAGTGAGAACTTGACCTGATAAAAAGAGTCTTTGTGTGTGGCTTATCACTGTCTTATCTGAACATGTCATGAACACTGAAGAATTGAACCTGATATTACTCGCATCAGGAAGGTATTACTTGTCCTGTCTTCAAGGAAAACTAGAAACAGACTATTGAAATGATCTCTCCAAGAAAATGGAGTATTTTGTAGCAGACAGAGAAATACAATATTTGGCTCCCAGTCATTTGCATTAAGAATCCAAGGATTTTTCTTCTGTTATAAGCTTGGCTAATTTTAAAGGTTATATTTATATAGACAAAAGAAATGGTAGTCTCAGCCAGCAAAGCATTAAAATGGCATCTCAGCGGTAAAGGTTTTACTGCTGTGTATTTTCCTTTTCTAATTCCTCCCTCATCACGTTATGCCCCAAACATATTATGTTATTTTCATAAAATGGGTCCCTACTCTTTCATCTCAAAAGCACACAGAAAGGACATGAGGAAATCAGCAAAGAGCTATAGCTATCCCTTTGACGGTGTCTGGGTATTTGCTGTGCATAATTGTTGAAGAGACAGCCCGAAAGGGGCCAACACTGAAAATCAAAATCATTGCCTGTTGGTATTAATAGGCTGCCTCCCATTCAGGGTTCACAGTGGGTTTTGCCAGTTTATGAGGAAAAGCGAAAAATACCAATGTTTGGCATTTAAATCCAAAACTGATTAGTTTTTGTGCAGAATCACAGGTCCAAACATATCTATACTGTATGCACTGGACTCTGCTCACCCTGGGTTTGCACAGGTTTCATTCCATAAATGGATGTCTTGAAATGACAGTAAAGACAAGAGAAATTTGGAGAAGCTCAGACATAGGAACTGTCCTTAGCAGTTCTGCTCAGAGACAAGAACATGCATGAAAGAAGAGCAGTGTCTGTATGATGCAAAAGCTCGTTTCTGTTTACTTTTTAGGAATCTTGTCATAGCCATGAGTGTTTTATTAAACATGTCCTGTGCTTTCTTTTTTACTCTGTGCAAAAACGTTTTCCAATACATCTCTTATGATTTATCCAAATGCAAACTCTTCCTACCAAAAAGTAGGGTAAATAATGAGAAATACAGCATCACTTGTGTAAGGACACAAAAATATATGGAAGACCCGAATGCTGAAAAAAAATCCAAACAACAAAAAAAAAACCCTAATTTGCATAGTGTAATATAAAAAAGGAAAAACAGAGGATAAGAAGAGGAGGATCAGAAGATGAGGTATCGTTCCTCTCTGAATCTGCTGATACAGACTGGCCAAGGGACATGAACTCATCCCAGTCTCTGGAGGGAGCCTCCCAGTTGCAGGAGAGGAATCTTCCTGATGCAGTCCTGTGATAAGTTTTCTGAAAAATGAAGATAATGTAGATGTCTCAAGATACTGAAAGAGTTATAAAACTAAGAGTTAAGATATATTTAAAAATATAAATAAAGAATTTCATGGATTTCTCCATGGTTGCAGAACTGAATTATTCGGTATCAATTATAAACCAAATATTAATGCTGAGTAAATAATTCACAATTAATATTTTATTCAATGAAATTAGCTTCTTTTGCTGCTTGTAGAATATCCTCATTTTATTTTTTTTTAATTTGATTTGGCGTGACATCCTCACTAGTATTTTGGCAAGGTTTATTGCTGTCTCCCCTTGAACTGCTAAAAAAAAGTGGATTTCTCTTTATACTTATGGTTTAATGTTTAGGTTCTTTGTGATTGGGCAGATCTGTCTCATGGCATTGTGTAGTTGCTTGATTAGATTAGTGCAGGGGCTTTTCTTGCATGAATACACAGCTATAGATCTGCCATTCATTTTCTTCAAATATTTGTGCACATGGGTGTGAAATTCACTTTTTGCAGATACTCATGCAAGTAAAATGTGATTGAATGAGTGTTTCTGAAAAACAAACACATGCAGAAGTTCATGATGACGGCGGTAAATTCTTAAAACAATTTGCATGAATAATCTCAGGAACCTTCTTCAGGCTTTCTCAGGTTTTAACTTTTTAAAAGTTTCTTAGATCAAAACTCTTCTTGAGTGTTTATCAGGAGTGCAGTTATTGTTTTAGTGCAGCTGCTCACCTGGAACACTTTGTTCAGTTTTCTTACATCTGTACAAATTGTCTGAACTCTGTTCTTTGCAATGTAACAACTTTACTGCTATTATCATTACTAGCCTGTACATATGAGTCCCTCCTTTTCAAGGTCATTCCTGGAACGCAAACATTCACACCACTGTGTGAAAAAAGAGGGGAGAAAAATGTGTTAATTCATTTGCTGTGGACAGTTAGTTTACATGTGAAGGATATTGTTCGCAAGAAAACAAAGGCGAAACACATCATCAGTCACAATACATGTCAAGTACACTTTACAATGATCACGGGAAAATTTTCCTTTTAAAAAAGTATAGGACTTTTTTTTGCCTCCTTATTTTCCTAGTTAGAATGCTGGCAGAGAAACACTGTAAATTCTATGTGTTTCTTATGTAAACTCTTCTGGATTATGGGTCCTTTTTCATCTCGTGATAAGCAACAGAGGAAATCTCTGGAGACGATGCAGCTCTGATCACCTTTCATGAAAGTGACACGGGTTGTCTGTTCCCATTCCTGAAAGCTAAAGACAAAGAGATGCACGTTTTAATTTATATATTTATTTTTAATTCTTACCTTCCTTCTGTCAAGAATTCATTGCCATTACTTGTACCCACAGTCAAATCCCACCCTGCAATGCACAAACTATCTAATACCAGCAGGACTGGAGGTTCCTTTTTCAGCCAAATAATCACAGAATTCTGTTTCTGTGAGTTGGTAGAAAGGCAGATGTACTTTGAAATGTTTGTCCTGTTTAAAAATTAAATACCATGTGGTTTCACTTTGTCCCTTCCATCTCAGAAGTTCCTCTGTCACCTGATGGTACCCCATGAAGGAAATGCTTGTTGTGTGAAAAAGAAATTATTTTATTTTGAAGTTGCTTCCTCCTTTTTTTTATTTTTTATTTCAATCCACATTGGAGACAAATAAATATTTTTCAGTCTTTTCTGGGGTGTTGGGGTGGAGTTGTTTCTATATTTGAGCATTCTAAATTATTCTGCATCTGGGATTTTTTTCCTGAGAAATAAAAGTTTCTGTTCAGTGTTCATCAATACATTTCTGGCAAAACCAGTTTCTGAATAGAAATTAATTAGATATCAAAAATATGCAAAATTTGTGATGCAAAACCTGCCTTTTTTTTTTTAAGCAAATGCAAAGATGTGGCAACACAGCTGTATTGTGCAATCTTGCTCAAATTTTACCGTTTGCCAGCAAAATTCTGCAGAATGGAAAGGATGAGTCTGGCACAATTCCCTTGGCAGTGCAGCATTCGCAGCAGCTTAATTCCCCCCTGTTGTACCAGCTGAAGTATCCCTCAAACAGGACTGAAGCAGTACTTGGAGCCACCAACTTGTCTCTTCTTCTGAATCCCTAGGTCTCATCTTACTGAACCCTTCTATATTGTTAAAATCTTAAATTATTTATCAAGATCATCTTCAAAACTGACTAGTTCTGTTGCATGCTGAAGTGGGGAGCTGTTAAGTAAGTAGGAGAAAGTATATTTTCTCTGCCACTAATAAATGTCCTTTGGCTGGGGCTGCACGGCTAGAAGGCGCGTCCCCTGGGTGGTGGATAGGGGATCCCGCTCTGGAGGGTGCACCGGATAAAATTGAAGAAGGTGCCGCGAACCAACGCAGCCTAAGGGAAGGCTGCCCTGACAGAAAAACCACTGGCCCTCCAAGTCATGGGGGTTGGGCAGGAGGCCAACTACCTCCTCCCGGAAAAAAAAAAAAATAAATAAAAAGTTGCAGAAACGACGAGCATCAACTCGGAGATGGAGAAAATCAGTAATGAAGTGAGGAGGAGGAGATGGAACTGGATTGGTCATGTCTTGAGGAAAAAACCAACAGAAGACTGCGCTGTGGCCCTTGGGACTCCAGAGCACGCAGCCGCAGACCGATCGAAGTGGATGAACGATGTTCGCGCCTTGTGTGCCTCCTGGCACTGAGAGAATTCAGATCAGACTAATAAATGTCCTGTTTTTTCTGGTGTTTGAATTCTGATTTGTGGCATTTCATAAAACTCTGATAATCTCTGAGATTTCACATTCAACTGAGTTTAAGTAACAGGTTATTAGACTTTTTTTCAGAGCTTCTCATTCCCCCAGAATTTATATTCATTTTAAACAGTTATGGGGGAAAAAACCTCCTGAGAACTAGAACAACATAAGACTGCTCCACAGGTCCATTTTTGGCCTGCAAGGGAGGCTGGTTAATGAGGTTTTTGATTGCCAGAGATGTTGGGTTTGCAGCTCAGACTTTAAAACAAAACTTTATTTCTGACTCGTATGTAATGTCAGGTAAGGTATTAGGATTTCAATGCAAACATTAAGAAAATCTGCTAACATTATACATTTTTAAGAGTGCATCTAGTTGTTCTTTATGATTTAAATGGAGTGTATAGTATTTGGGTCTGGATTCAGGAGAACAGTATTGTGCATGACCAAAAAATCTGTGTTTCAGGAATTGTCTACATTGCTATTTTTTAGATTTTTAGAAGGTTAGGACAAGATTCCCTCTTTCTCTTATACTGGGATAAATTTAATGTCATTGCGATTACAATGCTATAAGGGAGATCAGAAATGGCTCCTTAAAGATCCCAGCTCACTGCAAAATCTGGGGTTTAATATGTGTCATTAGGTGACACCATGCAAATCTTCGAAACGTGTGTGTGCACTGAATATATTTCCTTGAAAAAACTGTCAGGGTTTTTGGTTAAATGTTAAATGTGCTGAAACAGATTAACAAAATTGTAGGGAGTCAGAACCAGTCTTAATAAGGTACAAAAAGTGAACATAAGGTCAACAAAACAGAAAAAGAAGCAAAATAAACTCATAGTTTGTAGAAGGCAATTGTCTGCAAAAAGTGTAGAAAAAATGCTTTAAGAAGAAATTTATTCATTGTGTTTTACTGACTCCTAGTTTACTTGTTTTTCATGCAAGTGGAACAATCATTTTCTAACCTTCAGAAGGTAACATGGATCTGAGAATCAAAATGGATTCTCCTCTCCTCCTGCATTGTCTCCAAAAATTAAGATGTTATAAACTAGATTTACACCTTCACATACATCAGTCAGTGGGTCTTCCATCTCCAACTCAATGTGAGGCGAATTTACGTTAATGATATGGCCTGAGGATGCGGAAACCAGTGTGAGCTGAGCTTCGATGTTTCATTTGCCTGGATGGCAAATAAAAATGTTGATTTTATGTTGAAAACTCAGCAGCCTGTGGCAGAGCAGTGGCAATTTTCATCGATAAGGCTGGGCAGATTGTGTGTTTAGGGTTTGATATAGAATTAGTGAGCGTGCACATGAAGCCCATATTCCATTTATAAAGTCAGTTGTCAGAATAATGCAACACTCTATGGGAATTACAAAGAGGTTTCAAACATATCAGTACAAACACTAGATAAATAGATCTATTAATAAATAAGGTAGAATAGGGAAATCAGTGATGAATTGTGAAATGGCTGAGTAGATGAACAGCATTTATAAATATGTCCTAACTTAGAAGAAGAGGAAAAAGAGGTATAGCTAATTTGAAAGTCATGAAGATCTGGAAACCTTGCAGATTAAACTATTATTAAATAACAGGTGTAAGAACACTTAGAAAAATATGCAGTTTTGAACCAATAAATCACAAGTTTTTGGGCTATCTATACTCTTAGTTTTAGAAGGAACATTGCAGGTGTAAGAAAAAAGAAAAAGTAAAATAGACTTGATGAGAGTAAAGCTGAACTCAATTTACTGTTTACTAAACATGAGAAAGAAGAAAATATAGGTTTGATTTGTGAACATGCTCAGGACTTCCTGTTAGTGTATAAAAAATTGAAAGTATTTAGGATTGGGAACACAAAATGAAATAAGAGATATCAGTGATGCTTTAGATGGATGACTGTTATAGTGAAAAGAGCTAGCATCTCTGCAACCATGAGAGAGAAACTGCTGACATTGGTCATTAAGAACTACTCTCAGCTGTTTGTTTGATTTGTTTAAATGAGAAATGGACTGCTGAAGAATCGTTGTTGCTTGTGTTGCAATTCTGTGGATATTGTACACAGACATGCACATTCTGGGATAAAAGCGTGTGGCTAACTGATGAATATTCCTACTGTATATGAGCTCAAACAATATTGTCAGCCAAGGTTTTGACAATGCTGAAGGACAAGGTTGATGGAATAATGGTCATTCACCAATAATCAAGCCAGACTGGTATGAATTTACATGATCCTTCATTAAGGTGCCAAAACCAGTAGTAAGTGTAGCTGTTTGGAAAACATAAACCATTTTCTGTGACTTGTGGATTTTGCAGCCTCTTCCATCCCCCAGTTTTATCTCATCAGATTCCCACAAGCACCATGTTTATCCACTGTCCATACTAGGAACTTTATGAGTTGGTCTAGAAAACGGCAGTTTCTAAGAAGTGGGAATAATAAGAAAGTTGGTGATGGGAAGGGGAGGGTTGATTCTTCAAAGCATTATACTGTTTTGAAAGGTACATTCGATTGCTATTCAGTCTGCCTTGAAGAGTGGGAATATCATTATTCACACCAAAGACAAATTCATTTGAAAGTTCTGAATGACACAAGATGGAGCTGCTAATGACAGAGTCTAACTTCAATTAAGCAAACAATAAAGACATTAATAACAACTCTGTAGAAACTGACAAATACCACTGGTGATTGGAAGACACTTGCCAAATTGAATGAACTAACAATATGCCATAGACTGATCTCATTTTGTGTTTGTTTACATATTGATTATGCTAGGGTTTTACCTCTTGATTTGGTGTCCCTAGTTCCTCAGTCTCATGCTGTCTGCTGCAATCCAGACCATATGACAACCTAAAAGAAAAAAATGTTTCCAGGCCAAAGTGACTATTTAGATCAAAATGAATGGAGTTTTGCGTGTTGATAAATTTTCACTAACATGAAGAAAATGAGTGGTATCATCTAGAATGTATGACAATATAGAAGTGCTTTATGTAAAGGAGAATAATTTTATTGCACTTGGAAGCAACCTTGCAATTTCAGATTTGGAACAGACAATGTAAAGTTCGGCAGGAGGTAATCAAGGAATTTGTTTTTTTGCATCCTCAGCATACAACCTATTGTATTAGTGAGGACTGTATGTGTTCATGAGTTGGAAGACATGATCTTTTTGATATTGACTCAGCCAGTGCAGGCACTCCATTCAAACTACAAAGCAAAATGCATTTGACATCTTGCTCAAATATGCTGGATGTACTGCAGATAGTTCCCTGAGACCATAAAGATTTTGGGTTTTATAGAAAATTGCCTTGGCTCAGCCTGCCACATCATTTGAATGTGAACACACTTTCAGTAAACAGACTTATTAAGAATGGGCTGAGATCCACAGTAGGACAAAAATCAGTCAAAAGCTATGATGATGATGATGATGATGCTAGTAGAGTATGGCATGGCTACAGGTTGGGATATGAATCCATATGTAGGTTCATTCAAACCAAGAAACCTGGCACTTACTGATGTCTGGGTTTCTAACAGATGTAGCTCTAGAGCATGGATTAGACTTATTTAAATGTCATTTTCATCTTCCCTTACCTGGGTACAAATTATATATAATAAGAAATATAATTACTCTTTCATTTCATTTGAAGGGAAGTACATTAGTGTGAACCTCTGCATCATGGTGACACTTTGCTTCTCTCCTCTTTAAAGCCAGACTGATGGTATCTCTAGCTGTATGCCAGAACATCCTTTGATGTCAGAGAAACTATTGGTGAAGCTTCAGTGCTGCAACAGCATCTGAAAAGAGACTGCTCCATGAATGAGGATATTGTTTGTCAGAGCTCTGACTGCATGTTGCACACTTCAGTACACGCAGACTCCCAGACCGGGCAGTAAGCAAACTGTTTTCTCATGCACAAATAATAAGTTAAATGATTATTCTGTGGATGGTTGTGGTTGGAAAATATCTTCCTGTTGTCTTCTGAGAGCACTGGTGCTGAAGGTGGAAGAAATAGTCCTGAGCATTTTCTCTTTAATATTAGCATCTGGGTCTTACAGTGAATCCTCACATACAAAATTGCTTCCTGATTTTGCACTGTATGCATGATTACATTTGCCTTACTAATTATGTGAGCACATTTGATCTCATAACTTTCACAGCAGTATGACATCATTGGTTTTCATAGGAACACTCCAGCTGGTAACAAAGGACTGAGACTAGGGTCTCTATTATTAGCAGTTATCATATCTTATTAATATACCTTCCTCACTCCTGAGTGTCACAGCAATAAAAATACCACGTAGCTTCTTTTCCTTTTATCCTTAGACATATTTTTAAAACTCCATTTCAGCAAAGAACATTAGTCTTGTACCCTCTCCCAAGTTCCAGTGATTAAAGCTTGTATCCACTCTTCCAGTGGATTATATGATCCTGTTAATTTGGCCTGCATTTTCAAATGTATATGCAGATATGATACATTTATAAGCAAAAAGGATGCCTTTCCATTCACCCTACTGCAGGTTATTTTTACTGAGCGAAACATACCTCTCATTTGAAGAGAAGTGGTAATCAGAGAGACCTACGTAGTAAGGCACAGTGATATATGAAAGTGTGGTTTTGGTGATGAGAACGATAGCTCAGAAAAGGTTGTGAGAATTGTCAGGTCGGTAACAGCAAGAGCAGCTGCAGTCTTATTCTTATGTGTATCCTTTTGATTTGCACTTTGAATCTGTACTGCTCACTGCCTTGCATGTCAGAAAGAATAACTCTGTAAAAGGATGCTGCAGTACCATTAATGGCAAAAAAGACAAAAATACTTGTTGATGCTGGTAACCACAGGCAAAATAGATCTGTTTTCTTTATACACCTGCAAAAATTGTCAGATTTATACCCCTCCCCCTAATTCTCTGAAAAGATCCTGAAAAACCTATGGGCTTTGCAAAGCATTCCACTTCAATGGCTGCAACTCACTTCATGAGTTTGCATGTAGGGTATTTATACTTACATGCATTTAGTCTTTACTCTTCTTGCAACAAGGATCCTGCTCTGTAATCGTATTTTAAAATCTGTTTGAAAGTGTCAGACTAGACTAAAGTGTTTTTATAATAAATTGTTGATAAAACCTCTTCCTCCCAAAAACAAAGTTATAGAAATATTAGAGTTGCAAAACTTACCCTTGTGAAACTGCACAATATTGGTTCAACCTCTTGCTTGTGTTTAATACATTTAAACAGTATTGCAATGTATCCACACATTAAAGATGCTCCTAGTCTGAATATCCACCATACAGTGTCTGAATTTTCTTTCAAAGCTTTGTTTTAGACATGGTTGTCTAAAATCTTAAGAAGTTAGTAACTGAGGGAAAAAACTAAAGCAGATATGAAAGAAGCTTGTGATCTGTGTAGACAGTGAGCTTGGTCTAACAGGTGGCCTAAGGACTACATGCTTTCAAAATGTTACATGGACATATTCTTTCTGTGTGAAACTCGGGATAAGCGTAGTAGGAAATGATCCTCAAAGTATTGGTGTCGAGAAGGAAGGTCTTTTTTCATGCAAATGTTGTTTCTCTCCCCATCAGGTTCCTGTCTTTCCCAGTGTCTGGCTGAGGAGATTTCCTAGAGCAGCTATGAGCAGGGTATGGGTTCCCACCAGCCCTCCATTCAACAGCCAATGGGCTGGAAATTTAGAAAGAAGCTGACAGCTCTGGTGGGGCCATCTCATATCTCACATCTCAGAGTTCCCCTGGGCCAGGGAGAAATCCTCATTTTTAATGTCTGCAGTGACCTTTCACAGATTCCACATGCTCCCTTCAGAAAAGGCAAGCTGCTGTTTTGGAAATTGGCACTAAAATTGTCCTCCTGGAAAATACCTTTGGAGACAACCATTCCAGACACAATGCTGTCAGTGGAATGGCATTTTCATGAGCTTCTTAATTTCACAGAGAAAGATACAGCTCTACTGCTCAGTCTCACCGGTGAAATTTATAGTGGATTCACAGGTGTAATATGCTGTATGTACAGCGCTGTGTGTATTACACTTTACTAGTTAAGGTATGATAAAGTGATATTAGTTGACAGAGGATTGATATTCACAGGAAGATATGCATTTTACTTTGTGAGAACACTTTTTTCCAAATAACTTTTTTGTCTTTGATTAGTTAAAACTTTGTGAAAGGTAAGCGTACTCATGCACTAATGTTCAAATAAGAGCACTTGTGCCAAAAGAAATACCCTTTCCTTTGGATATTCACTACTAGTTACATTTTGGGATTGTTTTTCTCAACAAGAACCATTTTGCTTTTGATGATTCCACTGATGAGTCACAGACTTGTGCAACCGCTTCACCCTTTCCACAGCCCACGGTGTACCAGAAAGCGTTAGGTGCCAAATTATTCTTGCAAATCAAACAAAAATGCCACCAAAAGGCCTTTGCTTCAAAAGGACATCCTTTTTTAATGCTGTATCGTCTGTCCACCACTTTTTATTTACTGAGTAACTCTGTCAAGGTCCTGACATCCAGACCTTTCTTTGTATGAAAAGCAAAAGTCAAAGCCTTGCACCTTTCTGGAGCCTGCTGTGGGTTCTGTTTGCTGAGACTGGAAGTATCTTCTGCTCTCAACTCAGCACCACAGGTGGAGATGTGACAGAGGAGCTGAGCATCACTGATTGCCGGTTTTGTTTGAGGCACCTTGGCACCTCTGGTCAGCATTCCTGTGGGATTTGTAGGATTATTGTAGGTTATTTGTAGGGTATTATAGGAATCACCATTCAAATGAGACCAAGGAAAGAGGTTTTGACTGTATGTCCATTAAAATGTGGGGCAGAAGCCTAGACTGATGGGCTATTTTTTTTTCCTGCCAAGTAGGAAAAGGGCAATCCTTGGAATCTGAGGTCTTTATACAAAAAATGGTGGCTAATTTGCCATTCAGGATTTATGAAGGACGTTTTCTCCTTTTCACTAACTGTAAAGAACAAATCAAATACTAGCTTTCCAGTCCTGAAAATTAGTACACTCTAGAGAGCCAATTAAACGTTATTCACATATCAGCCCCATATTAATGTTCTTCTTTTAAAGCACACTCCAAGTCATCCTCACAAGCCAGGTAGTTGGTATTACCAGACTAATTTAAGGAGAGTTATCATTATAATATAGCTTTTGCAATTACATGGTATACCAGGTGACAAGGCAGCATGGCTTTGCATTGCCAAGGTGCAAAACAAATTCAGTGTTCAATCAACCTGAGAGAAAAAGGACAATTCTCATTTGCATAAACATGTAGTCACGGAAACTAGATGCACAGAGGTATAAGGAAGAGAGACCTATTTTACATGATGTGCATAGAATATTTGACAGTTTAGATTGGAGGCATCATTGATGTGGGTAGGAATGGTGCGGTTGGTTGCCATGGATATGATTTTCCCTACTGGCAGTGCAAAGATTGGCAGGGATGGATGCTAAAAAAAAAAAAAAAAAAAACACACACACACGCACACACATGCACACACACACATGCGTACACACAAAACCCCCCAAAACAGTGCAACACTCTGGCAGGCTCATTCTCTTCTTTTGTTGAAAAGCTGTGTATCTTTTTTTTGCTAATGACAGCTCATCTACTATGCAGTGTAATTTAGAAACATTGATATTTCTATAATAAATCATTTATGTTCAATATGTATTTATACCCTGCACAAAAAGCCACAAACATATAAAGTATATTTTATGTGCATATATTCTATGAAATAGATAGAAAGATATAGATCTCTAATATATAGGGGAAAATGTATAAGTATCTGTATATGTTTATAATAAGATTCTGTTTTCCTGCTTTAACTTACAATCTGAGACACCCATCAACCTTTATATACACATTCAAACTTGAACTGCCAAAAAAGTGTAACACTATAAATGTGAATTTGTGTAAAAAGAAAGATAAGTGATTTTTCACTGATGGTCTGCAGCAGCTTTTTCATCAGCTGGTCAATAGTTCAACTATGAACTACTCAAAATTCTACTTACCAATAAAAAAACACAAACAATCCCAAGCAAAACAAGTTCTGCTGTCATTTTACAGCTTCTGCCAAAATAGCATTCAAGGTGCTTCGTTCTTAATACAGCAACACTGAAACATATACTTCATTTAGCTGTGTGAGAGGCCCTACTGATGTCAGCAGGACAATGAGGACTCTGAAGTGTTAGTGCTTTGCTGACTTGCCACTTGAGTGCTGAGCATCTCAGGTGCTGTAGCAAGAACCAAGCCCATGCTCTCTTACAGTCTAGCTCAGAAATAAAAAAGCTTATTTTAGCTTTCCTCCAAAGTACTCTAATGAATGAGGCCAGGTTCCACTCTCAGTTAAAGCAGAGCAAACCACAGCCAGATATATTTTAAATGAATGCTCATGCATTCGTGATCTTCTGGGTATCAGTTTAACTACGAGCATAGTGCTTCTTTTGAAGTGGATGACATTTAGAATTGACATGTGACTTTTTCATACTTGGTGTTATGGGTTTTTTTTTTTAATAAAATCATATTAAAATATAGGGGACTGCTTATTAAAATAATAATAAAAAAAAGAAAGCACAAGGCAAAATAAAAGCTTACATTTCTGATGAACCTTTTCTGTACAAAAGTGGTATTCAAGCTTCAATCACTGCCCTCATACAATGCAATAACCTTACAGAAAAGGGACAAAAATTGTCAGTTCTTTATTGTAATCTAGGAGACAGATTTATGGGCAAAGAGATGGGTGCTAAGGTCTTTGTCTAGTCCTACTTCTTTCTGGGTAGCAGAAGTACAAGAAGTACAAGAAGTACAAGGTAGTACCAGTAGCAATAATTATGAAGTGCAACGTGCCTTTGATCTGTGGATGAAAAAAAAAACACCTAAAAGTGGTCATGTGTATTAGTATTACCTTTTCCCTAGTATGCACCGTTGAAACAAGTAGTTCATCTCAGGTGCAAATATGTATGTGAATATTTTCCACCTTCTGCTTTGAAATCTGAGATGCTTATCTTCCCAGTGGCTGTTACCCACGCTTGCAGCATTAGAGCTACAGGGGTAGTAAGTTTTGTGTTGTAGCAAATCCAACACATAAATGAGACAAGGAGATAGAGAGGAGGGAAAAAAGAACAGTGAGAAGGAGGAAACCAAGACTGAACTCCCAAGCAGCAGTGATTAAGTCCTCTACTTACAGTTGGAATGAGGAGACACTGACCAGCACTGCACTAATGCACCTGAACTGATCTGAAGGAACTATGTCCAAGTATTTCATCCCAGCTTCAGCTTCCTATGGAGAACATCGTCCAGGTACCAGTGGTAATGGAACAGTAGTTAATGGCTTTCAAACCTTAATGATTTTAGTCTGTTTGCCTCAAGAACAAAGGTCTATTTAATCATTGTCAAAGAGAATATGCATATTTCTCTTTAGACATCTCCTGTTCAGTTCTCCATTTTATTCCCCTCCAAATAACTCTTGAACTTCTTGGGTAATTTCAACCAAGCTTGCTATCTAGGCTGATGCACCAAAGGTATTAAGTCCCCATAAGGTTTCTGACTGTTAGATAAAGGTGAAGGATCCTATTAATGTCGCAAGAGACTATATGGTGAAGTTTCTTTGGAAATGATACTTCATTACTTTCCCTGCTCATGAAACTATGTGCTTTGATATCTAATTATAAAGATGAGATGTGAATCATCAATATCCTGCTGAATGGATCTCCTTTCACGTGCCTGGCAGTTCAGGTGGGAAGAGATCACAGCAGCTGTGACAGGGACTATGGCCACATGACAGCATCTGAAAGACAGTATTTCTGCCTTTCCCCTTTCCCTGCTGCCCTTCCTCCATCAGCTCACAGAGAAGGGGATGCACAGAGCTTTTACTGGAGCACAGAAGGAGATTATATTTCTGAATAAAAATCCCTTTGGTCTTTAAACCATTTTTCCTAGGAGCACAGGACACAAATGTTATTGCAACATTGCACAAACATTTTCTGTATTTCAAGCTGTGAGTATAACTCTTCAGTGATCAGTGGGGGAATTTTGCAAACATCTCTTTGTGCTGAGCGAGCAACCGCCTGCCTGAACTGCATTCAAGGACCTGTCTAGGGTCTTGAATGCTCATTCTCAGTCCAGATAACCAGTATGAACCCATCTGAAGCCTTCCCAACATATTAATTTAATCCTGGGGTCACCTTCTTGTCCCAGCTGTGTTGGTGATTTACTCAGGTATAACCCAGATGAGACTCCAGAGCAAGGAATCTTCACCATTTCAGGGGCCTATGAAGCAAATCTAGTCTCACCTCCATGGAGAATATTGCATCTCTCTCCTCTGAAATAGATGTCAACAGAAGTTCTCATTCCCCTGAAACTGGTCTTACTGATATTTTATACTGTAGTTTCCTCACACACAAATTAAAAATATAAATGCATCCATTTCCCTGCTTCAGTGGTGAAAACCTATGTATGCATGGGATTTTTAACGGCCCACCTGATATCGTTTTCCTAAAGAGAGAGAAAGTAGACATCAGAAAGTTCAACCGTTTGAATGACCCAACTAGCTGAACCTTCTCAGATGCTTTGTCATGTTTATGATAGCCTTTGAACCACATTATCACCATTACCAGTAACAGTGAAACGAACATGGAGCTTCAAGGGGATAAAATGCAGCGTATTGAGGACTGCAATGCTAGAAGTCTCATCTTTCCAATGTGGCTGAGCTTTGCTAAGGCAAATGTTGTGTATAATATCTCTTGTGTTGCCACCTCACTGCTAGGTTTGCGCTTCTAACTTTCTTTCAGACTGCAGGAAAGGAAAGTCGGTGTATACAACCAAACATGCTTTTCCTCCATCCACCAGTGTACATTTCATCCCAGGTTTAACTGCAAATTTATATTTTGGGACTATTCAAGGTGTCACAGATATCAGTATACTCCTGTTTCTGCACTGTCACCCATGATGAGTCAAACTGTGCAAACATGAACTTAGTATAATAGACTGCTCAACACAGTGATGCTCATCACCATTCAGACTAAATTTGAGCTATATGTCACAGCTCCTGAGCCCCTGTTCATCATTATTTTAAAATGTGGTAACATAACCACACTATGGCTTCTTCTGATTTGTCTATCACTAATTTTTCCTAAAGTACATATAATCATATTATGTATTCTATTTTGTAAATTATATTATAATTTACAGCATAATATGTTGACTTTTAAAACCATTATGTAAAATAGTAAATTGGGCTCTGCAAGAAGCTGAACATAAGTTTCTTCAAGTCAATTTTTTTTCTCCTTCTTTCTTTGATATGCTCTTTCTCTGACCATATTGCCTGTGAACTTAATGTGATACAATACTGTAAAGTATGGTAGAGAAACTACAGCATAATAAATAAATAAAAATATCAAACATGACTTACTTCTTTTGAAATATTGCTTTAATAATCCAATATGAAACCTTCGTGATAATATCACTGAAAATGAAAACAAGGCTTTTTTGCACATGCTGGTGATAGAGTTTGTCTTTCTTTTAACAGTGAACCTGATTTTCCATGCTAACCAAAAACAAATAGTAAACTGTGGAGTTAGGCATATGCCATATATATATATTTATGTATGACATACATTATCTATGCATTGCCTTATTTTCCAAATATATATATGTATATATAAACCAGAGAAGAACTGAAGTCTTCCTTTTGCCTCTGAGACACCCAAAGCATACTCCCTTACAGTCCTCAAAACCTGCTTCTTTCATCTTTGTACCACTAAACTCCATTCTGATGGTAGCTACTTGCTTCACTCTTTCTCATGTAGTATTTTAAGAAACGCTATCAACAGTTATAAAACTTCTATTTAAAATCATCTTTGTGTTAACCCTTGTACATATTCTATGAGATAGAACAAGTGGATTAGGACTCTGATTGTGTCTTGAAAGAAATCAGTTTACTTGATAGATCAAGTTCATAGGGAATCTCAACCTCTTCTCCAAAGTCCTGCCCCAGAGGAAATTAAACAATCCAGATATCCATCTGACTAAACCTTCTACTCATGCAGGCTCAGATGGTATGAATGAATCGAGATGAAAATTTTGCTTTGCATGCATTCAGTCAATTTGTCTTCCAGTGGCCTATTTTTTAAGAATGATATTTCAGGTTGTGATGTTTTGATCCTAAAGAAGCATAGTTCCTTAAAACTAATTTCTGCTCATCTAATTCTTTTCTCTTTCATCTCCAGTAAAATTAAAACTTCCATTCTTCTTCAGACTTTCCTTCTAACAATGTAGGTTCATCTGACCAAGGTACAGAAAAATAACACCCCATAACTCAGAAGACCAATCACAGTTCATTAACCAAACATCAACTTTGAATATTGATTGCTTACGGCAACATGTCAGGCTTATGTCCTTGGGAGACAGTGGCAGGTGGAACAAGAAGGATAAGGGACAGAGAAAATGACAGAGGAAAAACAAGAAAATACTTTCAGGTCAGTAAATTCAAGGTACAGTTAACTTCTTTGGGAATATCCTATGTACACTAGATACCATAATATTTTAAATTTGTATTTAATAATACAAAATCATAACTGAAACTTGTGTTTAGATAAAACAAATCTAGCAGCTCCTGCTGCATGTGGTGTTGACTGTGCCTTGAGTTTGAAGAACTAGTTGGATCTTATCTCCTGATACATCTGTATGAGTGTATTTCAGGAGTCTAGAGGTAAGGTGACTATGAAACAGATAATGGGAGGGTTTTTTCTTGACCAGAAGAAAAAAAAAGATGAAAAAGATTCATGGCAATTAGCTGGAAGAAGGGGGTTAGTATAACATGTAACGTAAATTGTGAGCCAGCTTTGACAACTGATCTGTGGACATTTTGGTTTTGTTGAAAATAACTGGAAATAGGCAAAAAACTCCAATCCTTCTGCCAGAGCTTAACCAGCACTCATGAAAACAGAGAAATATTTTTGCCTTCCAACTATGTGCCCTGGGAGACACCATTAAGTTGTGTATCATTTGTATTTCCTTGACATCATGGCCTTTGCTAGTCATGATCACCTCCAGCAATTCTGTGTTTTTTATGCCCTGGATGTAAGTGCAAGTAGAGTCTGTGAATACTCTGTGATTGGAAATCATGAGACAACTCTTCTGATGCTTTAAAATAACTTGAATATTACTGATAGAGATTAGAACAAAGGAATTCTTTCCAAAGTGTCTGATTTCAATACCTTTAGAATAGGCTGATTTTTGACCTTTGCTTCCAGAAAAAGACTGTCACAGGAGGCAGAAAATAAAAAAAAAAAAGGCCCTTGAGCCATGTAGTCCTCCTCCCATGACCCAGGGACAACTCCTTTGTCCTGTTGCATGATTTTCTAATGCTTAATCCAGATAATTAAATACCATGATGGCCACCCGGGTGGACAGCAGGGTCTGAAGAAGCAAAAGTATCTGTGACTCTCTCTTAGACAGCCACAATACTGTGTTAAGCAAACCTGGTTCTCATGCAAGAGATTTTCTTGCTTAGGAATGCAACAACAGGCACGAGAAAAATGCCCCTGTGGCTGGCCATAATGTGGCACAACAGCTGTTCTTCAGGGAGTGACCATTTACAGCTTTTTTTCCTTAATGAGGCAGTGCTGCCAGACAGTTGCATATCTTATGGAAGATGACATGCAGATACTTTTTAATGAAGTCTTAGACATATTTTGCATACTTTTACCCAGCAGCCTAACCACACTTCAAAGTTTCAGTGTTTTGATTGATCTCACTGATCCTGTTTGGAAAATCTTCAGTAGCTGGTTGGGGGTAGATCCCACAAAAAGTCAATAAACTTCTGGATGAAATAAGCTTCTAATGTATGTGAACAAACCCTTTTTTGTGGTGTTAATTCTGTTTCCATTCTACTTATACACTTTCATGACCATGATTTTCTCCTTGTCAAACCACTCATTAACTATAGCCCACAGCAGTTAATTTCTCCAACTCTCCCTCCCATGGTTTCACTTTATTTGTTTAGTTGACAGGATTTTGATGGAAGCAGGGCTATGTCCTGGACATTATAAGTGTTCTCATTGCATTAGAGAGACTGACATGTTGCTAGCATTTATATTGCATCTGCAAACCTTGCCAAAGTTTTTGTCTCTTGGGAAGTGGTTGATTTGCTTTGGGATGATTAAATGTGTTTATTTATGTTAAAATAGAGGGTGATGAAAGTTGCCAAACCAAAGCTGAAAAAACTCTAAGGTGATCTAAGAAATGTATTCCCTCTTCAAGAATATACATGTTGAGCTGCTGATGAGCAAGGGTGCCTTGAGGACACCAAGAAAGGACAATTTGATTACCATTTTAAGTTGGCTATTGATCCCACCCTTTCCATTGCTCTTCAGGCATCTTTGACACATTCTCCAGCTCTACTGCATTACTTTTGTGTGAAACGTAGCACTGACCAGAATCGGAATCCTTCAGAGTTATTGCACAAAACAAGCCTTAATCCACTGAATTTCTCCTGCACTATCTCCTGCTACAGCTGTGTGAAGCCTTATGGCTCCTGTCCTGACAGCATTTTGCAGACTTTCCTCTGGTTCATTTAATGCACAAATTGTGAGCCATACATTCATAAATAGTCCATGTTTGCATGAATGCAAAGTCCCCCTTTTCAGACAGTTGCTGCAGTTCCCTGCAAACACCAAGCCTTTACTGGTGAGTTCATCCAAGTGCACTGGAATTCATGGAAAGTCACTGATCCTGGATAAGGAGGAAGAGTCATTTTTTGTGAATCTTCAGTTGTGTGTTTCTATCAGAAGATAACATGGAACAGAAGAGGAATCACTGGCATACCAGCAGAGAGTAAGAAAGAAAAATATGTGCATTAAACACCCCTACTCATAGGGACAGGACTCTTCCAGAAAAGTACTAGCACGTAGAGGGCACAAGAAATAAATACTTTTCAAATCATCTTCCACTCAAGGGAAAATGCTCCTACCATAATAACAAAATACATGATGGCTGGGGTGTCCTGTCCCACTCGATGGGACAGGAGGAGGTTGTTTTGAAATCTCTGCACAGCAACAAGGAGTAATGACAATTATCCAAAGGTTCGAAAAATCTGAGCAACTTTTACTTAACAGCAACTGGCAACTGTGACAAGGATGTTGTAATTGAACCGAGATTTGGCAAGGATATATATGATTCTAACACTCGTTAGAGGCACACACAAATACAACATCTGGCCTTTATAATGAGGTAGAACAAGGAAAGAAGGAGAGGAAAGAAGAGGAAGGAAAGAGATAAAAAGTATGAGGTAGAAGGTAAAGTATCCCCACCCTAGGATCCCACGTCGGTAAGATGTGGCATGCGGTTAGGTCCTCATAGTGACGTGCGCGCGATGCCTCTTTGCTACGTGGCTCTTTTAAAGTCTCTTTCCCTGCCCCTAGGAGGTGGGTTTACTGGCCACCATAAGCATGTGCACTCTGTGACAGGAATCTTCTGGAAATGAGTTGGCGGGTAACACTGGAGCATGTGCATTTCATGCTAAGAATACTCTAGAAATGGGTTTGGGGGGTAGTGGCATCAGAACATGCGCATTCTGCCTGTTTCGATGACCAATCGTTGACCCGGTCCAGCGCACAAGTGCAGAAACAAACCACATACAAAAGGGGACATAGATTCAGAGAAACACTACCCCACCCTTGCAGGATGTGGTCCTTCATTCTCCCCCCTCCTTGCTCAGGCAAGGCAAGTGTTTAAGACATTTTGCAATGTCTCTGTGGCCATATGCTACATGGGGCCATCAGACTCTGCCTGTGTGATGCCAAGTGTTTGAGTCAATTCCCTCATGGGAACCAATGACCAGCTTAATAGTAGAGATGGAAAGAAAAAGAGATTTGATGAAGGTCTCAGGTTTACTTGGGACTTGGAAAACCTGCCAGGCATTTTTTATTAAAGAAATACATCCCACAAAATATTCCAGGTCTGAGAAAATCCTGGAGTACTTTACCAGCAAGAAAAGTCAAAAAATAAACACCAGCTTGAGCAGGTGCTTATACACATATGGTATTGTAGCTACTGAGTGAGAAAGAGCACTAACAGAATATTAATCCAGATTTTAGAGGAATACAGGCCTCACTCTAACACTGTAATGCACATTTGATTTCAGAGCCTATGCTTCACTGAAAGTCCTCCATGATGAGTACGTTCCAGCAAATTATGGGGATGTAAATATGTGTGTCAGGAGGAGCTAAAGAAGGAGCTGGCAGTAGTTCCCCAGCACTAATATCCCTACCAATATGCATTTTGAATGGTGAGCCTATTCAAAGAGTAAACCTGTGCATCAACTTAGACTCACGCAAGCTTCTGTATTAAATTCTTATAGACTTACTCCCAGAAGCATCAGCAGTTTAATAAATGAGAAAGGCATTCGTAAGTTGAGGATCCCTGGGTGCTACCAAGGAAAACATATAGAAGTTATGATAGTGACCTATAAATAAAAAATAAACCTGCCTGAAGGTGTGTGAAAACTTACTTGGAACTGTGTTTAACAGAGCATGGAAACAAGCTCAGTTTTTGGATATGGAACAGCTGGGACAAAGTTTTTGGAAGTTGTGCCTCAGTGAAATTTGTGGCTTTCTTTTTTGTGGTTGCAAGATTTGTATTTGTGGTAGGGAATACACCCTCAGAACCTCACTCTTTATACAAACCTGGCAAGCATGACACAGGGCCTAATGGAAACCCAAGCCCTTCTGAAATGTCAGGCAGGCAGAATACCTCAGGGCTTCTCAAATGGCTTTAGAAACCTACATCTTGGTGACTGAATCAAGCCCTAAGCATAACACCACCACAGGATGAAGATAGTGTTGTAAATGTAAAGCTTTCTCTTCATCTTTCTGCTAGCCTATCATGGTGTAATTTTTCCCTAGAGAAACTAAGGTCAGGTTGCAAACTAAATCCTAAGAAGTTTAGGAAAGGAATGGAAAATTTTCATGAAAAAAACCAAACTGTTTTAAGGCAATATCTGTTTGACCATGTGGATTTTTTTTTTTTTTAACTTGAACTTCTTAACTTGACCTTATGTAACCTTATTCATCTTTACTCACCCTTCCTTGGATTTTACCCATAAAGGCCTCCTGAAAGGTGTTGATGTCAGTGATGGGGCTGTGCTCAGATATCAAGGAGTTAATTTTCACTGCAGTGCTCTTGCTAAACAGTACTTCTCTGTTTAAAAGAAAGAAAATTTTATTTAGGGAAATGACTGCAACATCAGTCTGGGGAGAACGCAACATCAGTCATAGGTGCTTCCCCACAACCAGGCGCTCAACCTTCACATCAGCTTCTCCATCCATTGGTGTCAATATCTGGTGCCCACATGTCCCCTGCATGGCTCATTTCTCTGCATGTTGTCTCCCCCTGCTCATGATTTGTCATTTCTGTCACTGATGTCCCTGAGGCCAGCAAAGCTCTTAGGCAAGTCCAGCACCGGCCCCCCAGGGACCCCATTTCCATCAGGTCTGCTACCTCCAGCACATCCAGACCTGCTGTACCACCAATTGAGATGTGACACTGCACTTTGATCTCACCCTTTACACGCCTTTGCCACCATGCCAGAGCTCAGTCTTCCAGCTCCTGAGCAACTGCAGCTCTGCAGGTATCAGACAGGGGTATCTTGTTTCCATGTCCTGCACTTGGATCTGGAAAATCTGTTTTTAAAAAGGTAATCAAAATGTGATGGTGATAGCTAGAGACCCCTGGCTACTCATACTCTGCCTTCCCACATTGTCCAATCTGGAACTTGAGACTCTTGCCTTCAAGCTGGACTAATAGAGGTTAATTCTGTAGTTAAGCTCTGTGGGAGGTTCAGTGCAGTGTAGCACCCCCATAGCACCTACGCCCCAGGGATTTTATTCCTCGTTAAATATGAGGAGAGTCTCCTCACTGAGCTTACTCAGGATGTTACCTGATGGTACTTGACAAAAATGACTGAGAGTCGTGTCTCAAAAACCCTTCTCTGCTCTGGCAGACTATGGCCTAGGATGTACACTTTCCCGTTTTCTTTATTTCTTCCATTCATCTATGATTATTAGTTGAATTTCTTTGCTTTGCCTGACTTCTCATCGCTCTTTATCTTAATGTCTTTCAAAAATTTATGTTGCGGGTGTTTTTTACTGCTGTTAGCAATTGCAGTAGCAGCACTCTCATCTAAAAATGACGCAAACACTTGAGGCTGGATCTATTCCTGTAAAACTCTCAACCAGTCACTGTGACTATTTCAGCTCCTTTCCCAGTATGGATGGGAGAGATGCTAGTAAAATCAGCTGCCAATTATTTAAACACCATGGCATTGATACCCATTCAGAATAAGTTTAAATGCCAGCAATTTGGGGCAACTGATTCCTGTCTTCTGCCATCTCAGAGTCTGTTCCTACTTAGCAAGAATGACAGAATCTATCCTAAAGCATCGAGAAAGAAGTTGGTTAAAAGGTGTCTTAGGAAGATTCATTTCCCTGGTGAATTAGTACCCTTTCATTCACTGAATAATTAGAAAGAAAAATACTCAGCTGAAAAGATTTTAAAACCTGAACAAGTTTCTTCCCCTTTCACCCATTCATTTCAAGCTTCGTCCTTCTATAAATATAAAGCACTATTAATGACATGTCCTAACCAGAGCTCTAATATAATCCCATCTACGAAAAAAGCAACCCAATTTTCTTGAAGTCATAATAGCAAATAAAATTTACATTTTTCTTGTCATGTGAGGCCTAATTTTTCCTTTTAGATATAATACTTGTCAGAAGGTGATATTATGTCATCCTAATGTAGCCCCAGGAGCCATGGTGACATACTCTCTAAGACAAAAAAATTT
Organism: Platalea leucorodia; assembly: GCF_965183815.1. Taxonomy (NCBI): domain Eukaryota; kingdom Metazoa; phylum Chordata; class Aves; order Pelecaniformes; family Threskiornithidae; genus Platalea; species Platalea leucorodia. The sequence continues at coordinate 83,410,286 of NC_138858.1, forward strand.
TCCACTTCTCTCTAGCTTTGTGGAGAAAATGATTTCTGGTTAGTGTATTTTTCGTTAGTTTACTACAGCAACTAGCTGTAACATCTCCACGGCAACTAAATCAGACTGTACAGAAAGGTGGAATTAGGTCCTGCACCTCTTCCCTTTGTCCGGTGCTACAGGAAAGGTGTCATTCCTGGAGTGTTTGTCTTCTCGCACCACTGCTCCTGACCACGGTGTCTGAAAGCCCACCCAATGTCCCTTGAATAATTTCCCATGGATTCCTGGCTGTGTCCCTTCACTCCTCATGGCATTTCAATCCTGATGGAATTACAGGATTTTGCATATTTCCTCAGTGCTTCCAGATGAGCAACAGCTCAGCTGAGACACCAGTTTCTACATACCAGAAAATCTAGGTACATGCATTTCACATAGGTGGACAGGCTCCGTGGTGCATGTGCAGAGTCCAGCCCTTCCATGGATGTCAAATCTATAATGGACATGGAAAAAATCTATCCCAGGCTTACTAGATGCACTGCAAATGTGCGTCCCAGCTCTGTAGAGAATGTGGTGTAAGTCTAGAGCTTCTGAGAAGAATTAGCCTCACAATGTATGCTATAAACAGTGCACACATACATTTTTTTTTGCCTGGATCCTACCTTTAGACAAAAGAAATAATTTCTCCTCAGGGCTATTCATATCCTAGAGCTTTGATTCAAGACACTCAATAACATTATTTCCTACTGCCAGCTGCATCACAATGTTGTTAATTCTCATACAGCAATAGAAGTGCCATGCAGTAGCAGAAATAATTCATTATTCCAGCACCCATGCCTTGTATCCTGTGGGAGGAGACACATACAAAGCAAAATTTAGATTTCTGTGCTCAATGAAAGAGTTTGCCAACAGTTACGGTGTGCTTCCTCTGTGCCTTGATACCCAGGACTCTCCTTTTGATCCTGGGTACAGAGTTAGACTGGCCCTGGACAATGACAGTCTCCTTCAATAACTGATTTTATAGGCGTAAGTCTCTAGTAGAAATGAAGGGTCTATCTAACCTTCAGTAAAGTGACTGCCAGTGTCAGTCTGGAAATTAGTTTAAGGAAAACAAGGTATAAAATTTCTCAAAAGAAATGTGAAAGCCATTTTAGAAGTACTAGCCTGGGAGGAAGTTTGCTAGCCTTGGCTTGGAGTTGGCCTTATTTAATAGTCCCATGGAGGGTCTTTGCAGAAGAAGTATGAGGATGCTGATGACATGCATTGGCAGCACAGAGGCAGGAGGCATTATTAGTACAGAGGTGGATCAGAGTATCATATAGGGAGAACTACTGAGCCTTGAGATAAAATGGGAGGAATTTTTTAAAGTGTAGATAAAAGGTGTTTTGATTAGGGAGTAATCAAAAGAATATCTCCTATAGGGTGGGGCTAATCAGCTGAAAACAGCAGATAAAGACTTGTCTGTCCCAGCTGGCAGGGGAATGGAGGAGGTCTGCCAGTCTGATGCAAAGAATGAAGGTGGCAGATGTGACCCTAAGATCCGTGAAGAAAGATATTACCAGAGGGGAGTGTAAATACAGCAATGAAAGGCAATACTAAGATCTCATCTAGAGTCAGCATGGTCATCCAAATCCATGAAATATATATTGAAGTTAAGCAAGTGTGGAGAAGTGCTACTAGAGTATGATAGGCCTTGGAGTTCAAGCATATTGGCTTGGACATTGTTCATGACCAGTAGGCTGGCTTGCCTCAAGGCAGCTTGGGCTACGGGTGGAGGAGCCCAAGCTCCTTGAGATCATCTGTACCCACCTATTAGGTATTTTCTAAAAGAAATGGTGTGTGGTTTTAGGAGAAGGTTGCACAGTAATTGGTTTTTATTTAATGAATATGCAAATACTATTTATTAATGACAAAATAAGAGGTATTGAGGCTAAAGTGAAAAACAATGAGAACAACTAGGTATAAACTGAAACTATCAAAGCTAAGAGCTAAGGCTGTCTAACAGCCTTCTCCTAACTGTATGTGGGCAAAACAATTTAATACAGACTTACCTGTTGTCAAAAGGAGAGTGGGTTGCCTTTTGCAGTTGGAGACTCTTTTAGATCTATGTTCCTTAGTCAGATGCAGAAAATAATACAAATATGTCCACAATAAAGGCTGCCTTTCTTGTCAGAGATTTGCAAGGAGGAGTGGTAGAGGTTGTATGGGAAATATATTGACATGAAGAGACCATGGAAAGATGTCTCCCCATTGTTTCTATTTCTGTCTGAAAACGTATTCCTTTCTAAGTTATTTTTGCTTTTTCTGGAGAAAGTCATCTGGACTATCAGCAAACTCAGGGGAAGAGGAGCTAATTGACATAATTATTATTGAGAAGCTGTGGAAGGATGGTAGAGAATGAGGTTGGTCAGGAAAGGACAGTTAAAAATAGCTGTCTGGAACCTGGGAAGAAGCTGGTGTCTTGTAGCGTGCCTAGTACTGAGTACTGGGACGACCCTCCTCCCAGAGCTGTAGGCAAAGCTGGCAAATGAGAAACCTTTTTGTCTTTGCATTTATTTGATTTTTTGCTTTAGGTGGATTTCTAAGAAATGCTTATGGTCTGAGGCATCTCTTTAGAAAGCAGGAACAAAACCTTTTATCACACCTCTCAAAGCGAAGCCGAGTGTCCAGGTGAACCTGATCCAGTTAATGCCAGTTTGTGGTCACTCTGTGATTTGATTTATGGGGCAAGAAGGTATAATGTCAAGAACTAGGAGTTTTAAGTTTCTAAGTAACTGAAAGCTGAAATCATCAGCTCCATTTCCATGTGTCTAAATTTTTACTTATAACCCTAACATGAGGGCAGCTGCATTGCCAGGCTTTGTTGCCAGCCAGAATTAATCGTGTCTTGCCTGTGCCCATCTCCTCCTTGACCTCCTGCCTTTTGTCCATCTCCATCCCCATCTCCAAGGTGTCTCATGTTTTATTTACATCCTTGCTTCCAGGTGGATTTTTTGTGGTGGAAGTCGAGGTAAATCTGGCTCATGGAGCAAAGCCAATGCCTGAAATGCTTGAAAGTGGTTTCTTCAAGTACATGAATAGGGAGAAAATCCAGTCATTCTCACTCTGATTTCCTTTTTCTTTTCATCTTGTAATGTATTTTGCTCTTTTTTTTGGCTCTTCCACTGCCAAAAAAATAGTTGCCTGTGTGGACCAGATAACGTTGGTCATCTGTGTAAAATTTTGCCCTGTCAACCAAAGAAAGAATAACTTCCATTACAGAAAAGCACCGAATTTAGTTTTATTTTGAGAGCAGTAGAAAACCACAGGACTTGCGGTAGTGCAATTTTTATAAAAATATGTATCTCAACATTTGGATCATTAGTATAAAAAATGAGAAAAACAGGTAATAAGTAGGTCAAGTCAACTTAAAGGAAACAAAGTATTTGGGACCAATAGCACACAAAAATGTAGATAGACTTTTACAGAGAAGTTTGCAAAATAAATGACACAGATTATAATTAAACCATGTGGCAAACAGAGAAGTTTTGAAATGTACAGCATATGCTAACAATATTTTTAGACAAAACAATGCTCATATGTAGCATGAGTAACAGAAAACAATATCTGGTCAACAGACAATTGTTAACAAAATTGAAGTCAACCTAATTAGCAAACTTTCAGTGCATCACCAGTAGTTTTTAGGGATAAAAATCCATTATCTGAATGAATCATGTCAACTGTTTGATGACAGGTGGTCTGGATTTTGAAGTGCAGCTGACTTCTTAAGTTTCTGGAAAACCATGCATGAACTCCCTCCATCTCTTAATTGGTTGTAAACAAGTGGCCTACTACAACTTCCTGCCACTCAGGACTACCCTTTCATTCCTGTGTTCAGGGATGTAGGGGGTGGGTACATGGAGGAACTGTCTTCTGAAAATAATGTAAAAAAAAAATTTAATAAAAAATTTTTTGCTTAGTCCTTAGAGTTAGGCAAGTAATACTGTTCCCATTTCACAGATGGAAAAGGAGGCATAAATATGCTAAACTAATAACTCAAGGTTAAATAGGTCAACAAGAAGTGTGTTAGGTACACAACCATCCAGTTACTGGTAGTCAAAGGGAAAGGAAAAGTGTATTCTGTTAATAGAGAGACATCAGGAATACATATGGAAAAAGACCTAACATGGAAAAGAAGAAATTACAGAAGTAACTCAAAGTGTGTCCATTAGTAATCAACTTTGTAAAATTACTCTTTGAATGTCATATATAGTCATTTGTTGGTTGTAAAAATTAACTTTTCTTACATTCTGAGAAGAAAGTAAGTGGAAACCATTTTGAAGTTAAATGTTTAGTGTTCTTTTAGACCTCCACATTCTCTGTAATTTAAGTTCATAAAAATGTAAACTAGTAATAAGGCTATGTGAAGATGGAGCTTTTTGTCTCATCTGTTGTAGAAGGGGTTCCTTGACTGAACTTCAAGACTTGCTATTTTTCTGCTGAGGTAAATGATGACAGGATATGATTCAGCCCGTTCTTGCCAGGGACTAATAGCATCTGCTAAGTTTGATTTCAGAAAGATTTTGTGGTTTTTCTTTCTGGAAGTCTCATTACACCTGAAAGCATGCCTATTTTCTGTCTTGTCTAGAAATATTACCAGTTCCATAAAATCTATGAAGTTAGTGTTGAATTAAAGCGTTACTAGGCTCTATAAATTAATGTTAAGATACATTTAATTAACCTGAGAGTGCTAACCTAGATGAGAAGGCTTTCTCAAAGACTGGCAGCCAGAAGAAGGAAAGGTCTTTGCTAACAGTACCCAAGTTATTGTTATGGTCTTGGATCACCACAGCCATTCTCTGGATGCTTAAACATCTCTTAATGTACTTCTGATTGACTTTCTTGAGGTGATGAGGGCTGCAGACTGGTCTCATGTCCAGGGCAGGAGATGGAGTCTAGGGGGAGCCCTCGCTCCATCCTTGATGACTACATGTGCCAAGATTATAAACTGCTCTAGCAAAAAAAGGGGTCTAATAATTCACTTTTTCCCTCTAGAAAAGGCAAGCAAAGAAGAAATTCTGGCACCTGGACAGTGCCAAACACCTGAGCACTTCATGCTCTGCTCAGTTCCTGGGTATTATAGCCACAGGCCACCTCATCTGCAGAGAGATCTAGACAAATTAGAGAGCTGGGCAATCACCAACCATGTGAAGTTTAACAAGGGCAAGTGCCACATTTTGCACCTGGGACATGGCAACCCTGGATGTACATACAGACTGGGGAACGAGAGGCTGGAGAGCAGCCCCGCAGACAGGGATCTGGGGGTTCTGGTCAACGGCAAGTTGAACGTGAGCCAACAGTGTGCCCTGGCAGCCAGGAGGGCCAACCATGTCCTGGGGTGCATCAAGCACTGTGTTGCTAGCTGGTCGAGGAAGGTGATTGTCCCGCTCTACACTGCACTGGTGCAGCCTCACCTTGAGTACTGTGTGCAACTTTGGGTGCCGCAGTACAAAAAGGATACAAAGCTAGTAGAGAGTGTCCAGAGGAGAGCCATAAAGATGGTGAAGGGTTTAGAGGGAAAGCCATACGAGGAGTGGCTGAAGTCACTTGGTCTGTTCAGCCTGGAGAAGAGGAGACTGAGGGGAGACCCCATCACGGTCTACAGCTTCCTCACAAGGGGAAGAGGAGAAGCAGGCACTGATCTCTTCTCCTTAGTGACCAATGATAGAACCCAAAGGAACGGCAGGAAGATATGCCAGGGGAGGTTTAGGTTGGACATTAGGAAAAGGTTCTTCACCCAGCGGGTGGTGGAGCACTGGAACAGGCTCCCCTGGGAGGTAGTCACGGTGCCAAGCCTGACAATATTCAAGAAGCATTTGGACAACACTCTCAGACATACAGTGTGAATTTTGGGGTTGTCCTGTGCAGAGGCAGGAGTTGGACTTGATGATCCTTGTGGGTCCCTTCCAACTCAGGATGTTCTATGATTTAATGATTCTATAATTCTATGATTCTCTTAGAGCAAACTACAAAATTATCATTATTGTATGATTATTGTAATGATCACAGATTTCTTATTCTGCACACAATTATTTGTACAACATACAGAGTGCACAGTACTGTGATCTTTGCAGTGTATAACTGTTATTATATATATATCATATTAGCAGAGTGGATGAATAGTTTGTAATAGGTATGTTTTTAATGGATTTTTTTTAATGTCTGTTCAATTTTTTCTTCATTTCAAGCTGCCAAAAACTGGATCATATTTTTCACAGATGTATTTGCTGTTTGAAATTATTCAACCAATAATTTCTGTGAATTATCCTTAGCTTGTAGCTCATTTGTGAGCTGTTTTTTTTTTGCAATTCTGATATTAAGAAGTTGTGCTATTTTGCCTGAACAGGAAGGTCACACCAGCAGTTTCCCTTCTAGACTGAATGAACATCCCATTTTGAATTGGTTTTCTGTTGTAAATTTAATTCTAATTGGTTATCTGAAAAAAGTGAGGGGTTTTTGTCAATATTCTTGTCAAAAAAAACCCTTACTTCATGGATATTTCTGAGAATAGGTGGAAATTTGCTTACAGGAAGCTCAAACAAAAATAATAAAAATACAATCAAACGCATTTTCTTGTAAATGTGAACAAATAGTCACTGATTTTTTTTAAATAATTTCATTTACTCTGATAGTGATTATCATTCTCTCTCCCCTAGTGTGAAATCTGAGAAGGATTACTGGATTTTTTTAGAATATTCTTTTTGACCAACTGGCACATTAATACTAGAAATGTTTTTTACTGACTCTATAGGGTTTAAGATTTTACTATACTAATGATAAAATATTGTGATAGATGACAGTTCATCGCAGTTAATTGCACTAACAGCAAAAAGGCTTCTTCCTAACAAATATTCACAGCTTGTATGAATGCAAATCTTTTCCTTTTCAATATATGTTGTAAGCCACTTTTAGTCTAAAGGATCCCTCTGTCTTCAGTCCCAGTCCTTGGTAAGCTGCCAGACACAATAGGGCATTAATTAACATGTGCCAGGGATTCATCAACATGCACGGTGATAGAGAGCAATTGCAGGCCCTTATTTTTTGCCCTTTTTTTTTTTTTTCCTTGCTCCTTTGCATTTCTGCGTCGTTCATGAAAGATCTACTCCAGTGTGTAAATCAGCTTTTGCTAATCACCTGGTAATACAGTTCCCTTTATTTTCCAGGGCTGTTGTCAAATTTTTCACACATCCAGGAAAGACATTTACTCTATCTCTTTTTCATGTTCAGAATCCATTTGCAGGCTGCAGACGGTAAAAATAACATATTTGTTTACTTGCCATACAACCTACTCTGTAAATAAATCATCTGATAAACTACAAAAAAAAGGAACAGAATGAGATTCGTTCTTCTTAATGTTGTACCAGTGGGAATGGTGGAATTACTCTCCTTGTTAGCCCAGGGTGACAGTAAGCTGGTCTGCTAACTTACATGAGTGTAGGGAGAAATACTGTAAGTCATACAGAATCCAGCTTTTACTACTCAGCAGTGAGTAGTCCAATAAATCAGAGATGTAAATTAAATTTCAATTAGTCTTCAGGTAGACCTCTTTCCCTTTATCTCCAAGAACATCAAACTCTCCTCCCATTTCCTTGTTTGTTGTTGTTGTTATTAGTATGACTACTACTACTACTACTACTACTACTACTTTTTTTTTAAAAAAGCATTTATCCTAATCCTAAACATTCTCCTTATATTATTCACTTATGACCCCAACACCAAGGGAGTGTAGAGACCTGCAATTAAGTTGCTAGTATCTATTTGCTGGTATAACTTATAGCACAGAAATATGGAAGCAGGTAACAGAAGGGAGTTTTGTAATGCTTTTATATCATAAATGTCTGATAAATAAGATGATGTACCTGACAGCCTAGATGTTGCGAGAACCTCCTTTTTTCTTTCTTTTTCTTCTCAATCACTCCATCGCTTTTTCTTAGATCCTTTTTTACTCATTTCAAACAAACCTTTCTCTCTCTGACCATACCAAGTCCACTGTCTTTGAAAATATTCCGGGCAGAATCGCAGGTTTTACTTTTGTTGTGTGCTTCTGGCTATCAGTAACTTCAAATTACATTATTTCTTGGGATTCCCCATTAAAATATGTTTCAGAAATGAGCCCATTTTACCTTAGAATGAGTAAGAATGAGTTAGAATGAGTAAGACAAAACATGAGCCTCACTTCTACTTGTCTCCATAGTAAGAAGCGAATTTGGCTCATAGGCAAGACAGATGGATTTTAGCAGGGCTGAACTCACAAGAGTATAAGAAAAGAAAAATAAAGAGCGCACTGGAACTTAAAAAAAAACCCAACAAAACATTCTCCCAACTTTTCCATGTTTAATAGCTGTTACAGAAAACGTTATGTCAATCTACACATCTTAGCCTCACCCTCATATGAAACGTGTATGCCAACATAAGTTTGAAACCTATTGAGGAAAGCTAGTAACATTCAAATCAAGATTTTTTTTTCTTCACATGATATCATGTAATCCAGAGATTTGAACATAGTGATGTCCCACTGAAAATTATATTTCTTCTGCAGACACTGGGGCAGTCAATAATCTAATTTGCTGTAGCACTTCTGCAAGGAACAAGAAAAAACATCTATAGCACTCTAAAAAAACTAATGGGATTTGTGTATTTAGACTTGCACCTAGATCAACAATTTTCTAGGTGTGCAGTTATCCACATCTTGAGTTACTAAGTGCAAATGTCAAAAAACGTCACAGAAATTGTTCTGCACTATAATGTGCATAACTTTAACACAGGAAGTACTTAATGGAACAACTGTCTTCTAAAAGTCCACATGTGACATCACTTCCTGAAATCAAGCAACACCTGTTTTCCTCTGGTCTTCATACAGACATGACTGTGTGAGAGAAATGGCTATTATGGATGCAGTATTTCTTAGGCTAAAAATAATTTCTGTGGTATAGTGCAGACTTTGGACAGAGCGTGGCTTCTGCTCAGAAGAGCACAAATTCCTGCGCTCTTAAAGGATAACTGAAGTCTGAGTTTCTAAATTTTTTGCAGTTTTATGCCTGTACGGTGTAGCTTGCTTCAAAAAGGCTATTCTTGATAAGAAGTAATGCAACCAAAATCAGATGAAATACCTTCAGAATGTCTCTACATTACTTTTAAGTACTGAGAGAAAATTTAACATCTCCATATTATGCCCATGAAATATCTTCAAACAAGTTGTGTGAGTACAAAATTAGTATTTTTTTCCTCTTGGCTGTATTGTACAGAATTTAGTTCTGGTCATAAATCGGCATGGTTCTGTCTATGCTATAAATGCTATAAAGTCTAGCAAAGATAGGAGTTGAACTCTACCATAAGCAAGGGTTTAGAGTTTTGAGTTTTGCGTGACTCCTGATGTCTGTGTTCTTCAACTTCTCCCCACTTTATGGGGAAATAAGGGTTGTATATAGCTATATGACCTGAATAAAAACAATGAGCAGCATTTTCCAGGGAAGCTTGGGGCATTTGAGGGATGTTCCATTAGTATCAAGTAAGAGGCACATTTAAGTCCTCTTGCATATCACTGGGAGCATGCAGCCTGACAGGTTTCCTCTTTGTCCTTTCATACTGCATGTTTAATGACCAGGTGACAATAATGCCTTCATACTGACATTTTACATAGTGAAATGCTATTGTGTGATATTCTAAAACCCTGAGTTATATCACCACAGTGCAATAAAAAAGGATGACAATGGCACATCCCTTTGTCAACAGGAAGGACAAATAAAACCAACATAGAAATCCAGTGTAGAAATCCACAGCATTAAGACATACACAAGCACTGAGTCAGACACCATTTAAAACAGCAAATCAGCTGGGCCAACGCCTGACTCTCACCAACTGACCTGAATGTACAGTAGCTCTGAAATACAACCATCCCATCACATCACCATTGCTTGAAAGAAGTCAGGAAGACCTAATTTCTGTGAAGAAACAACTCAAGAGTTCTACAAGGAATCTTTTCAGCTATGTGCTGCAATAGACTATTTATTAATGATATTTATTATATGTATCGATACAGTAGTGTACAGGTACTCATATTTATTATAAAAGACCCAAAACAGACCTATCCCCAAACTGAGGTGCCTTTGCCATAAGTTAAAATACAGAGTCAATGCAGAATATAAAAATTACAGAGGTCTGTATAACACTGCAAAATAATTAAGAGTCTACTGCCCTAAGAGATAAACTATTGAACGGGATACTTAGGCACACACTTTATTTGTGTATAGAGATGGCAAAAAAAAAAAAAAAAAAGCTGCAATAATATATTCAGAGTGTCAGCACAATTTTTCAGTTGTCCAAACTTTTACACTTCTTCCATTCAAAATTTTCTATGAAATTTTTTTCTGAAGTTTATAATTTTGTCACTAGAATTAGTGTTGCTAAAAGCCACAAAATTTGAAATCTTAGCCAGCTGCAGAGGGTCTAATCTTTGTGGCAATATGTAGTTTAAATTAGATATATGATTCTTCATTTTGCTAATAGCAAAATTTTCGCTATCATTAACCTGGCAAAACTTGTCTTCCTAAACAATGGAAAGGTCCCTTTTGTGTAGGTAGACTTCAAAATTGTTTATTTTTCTGCCTGTGTAGACATTTCTGAGATAAGCATTGTGGTTTTAGCTTCTTAAAGACAACACCTTACATTCTTGATGCTTTAAACCAATACACCCTTTCTAATGATCAGTTTGACTTATGTGGTCAATTTGATTTTCTATTCACCTATGTTCTGAGGTTCATAGTAAGAAATACATAGCCCTTTTGTGAACATTTTTAATACAGTCATGTTAGCACAAGAAATGTAAAACTGTAGTGAAAACAGAGCATGTACATCTATTCAGCAGCATCCTTTGAAACACTGATTTTTGGCATAGCTATCACTATCATCTAGGGAGTCCTGCTATCTTTCACATGCAGTATCTCTGGTTTCTTTTTGTCACCATTTCGTTTTCCAGATTGTTGTGGGTACTTTTTGGGAAAAACATGAGCAACAGGGATTACTAAATCTGCCATCACTGCATAACTAATTTGGTTACTTCTGCTATTCAGTCTTGAAACTAATTCTTTCTGGACTACGTGGTAACTCTGTCCAAAAACAGCTTTGCTGGGAGCAGAGGATCAGTATGGTTTTACTGAAATTCCCTTACTAAATCAGTCTGGAAGTAAAAAGTCATGGTAATAACAGAAAAGGCAGGCAAGCGTCACTTTCAAAGTAGTATTTCCAGTCTGAAATGCTTACACTGAGAGAGTTCCCTAAAATCAAACAGAATCCATAAACTGTACAGGGACAGACTTTTCTATGCCTGATTCTTTACCCCAAAAATTTACCTTAAAGGTGAGACACAGCACAGAGCTCAAGCTAGTAAAGATGTTGGGCTAATTAACTTGTCTCTGCATCAGCCTGGCACTGCCACAAGGAAGCAGAGGTGGATTCTGTACAAAGAGCCAGGAAAGAGGAGAATGGCAGTAGCAGTGGCTTCTCACCTGAAGGACACCCCATAAACATACAGAATACAAGACAGAATGGCATCATAGAGAACACTGCATAGTTGCATTGTGGTTGCCTGGAGAAAGGACTAGCTGTGTTGTATCAAACTCATTGTAACGATTAATCAGCACAGATGATGGCACATAGTACCACCAATGCTTAAAGTTACTATTAAAAGCACAAGAGATAGGGTCACGTATGTGTGCATGAACTTCTTTCTGCTATACTGTCTCCAGAAACAGTGATTTAGGAATATTCTGATTTAGAGGTTTTATCTAGACTGTTACGTTTCACAGCCATCAGTGAACTTGCCCTCCATGAATTTGTTCAATCCTTTTTTTTATTTTTTTTTTTGTAATGCCTCTTTTAACAATTAGTTCCCAGAACATTGGCTTCACTTTGCCCCGTGGAAGCAAATCTCACAGTTAAATTATCTTGATCTATTTTTTATGTTGCAAGTAATCAGAGTTTGCAGCCTCATGTTCATGTTCTCTGTACGTTTCATACTTTTATAGGCCTCTTTCCCAAGCCAGGAAGCCTAGTCTATTGATCTCTGTTCATATAGGTTCTGTTTCATATCTGACTATACTTATTTCCCTTTTTCTATATCTTTGCTAGTTCTATTACATCTTTTTTGAGATGGAAGAATCCGAACTTCATGGACATAGGAGCAGTTGAAATTTAAGCCATGGCATGGATTCTTTAGTTATTATTTTCCTAGCACCTCTAAATATATTTTTTATGTTTTTGGCTCTGCACTGACTCCAAAGTGTCTTTCCTGTGTCTTAATGTTTAATGTACAGCTCATCACTGTACACATGCAATTGCAGTTCTTTTTCTTGCATTACTTTGCAATGATTTGCATCTACCTTTCTACCAGAAGTTTTTGCAGTCAACATTAGATTTGAATATCCTGAAAAGTTTTTCAGCACTGAAAAACTTTGTCATGTCACCATTCACCCAGTTTTTCCAGATCATTTATGAATATATTAAATAGCATAAAATTCATCACTTATCTTGGTAGAACCTTCTTAGTAACCACCCTGCAGGAGGACAACTGCACAGGTAAGAAAATGACAAAATCAGGAAAATGGAGGGCTAGCCATTTTAATTATGTCATGGACAAGAATGTATTGGGGAAGTACATTATATAGAAGCAAGAATTGAAATGAGGTATGGCTTAAAATCCAGTTCAAAAGTAGTAGATGTCAAGTGCAGACCTGGCTGCAAAATGGGGACAAAAGAAGCAAAGGATAAGTAAGGGAGATGGGGGATAAACAGACAGTTGACTTGAGTTTATAAAGAAATTCTTTAAAGTACTAGTTCTTGTGAAGGCTTTTAAGCAAGTCCAAATAACCACAGAATTATAAAGGAACAATAATTAAGACAAGAGGAATTCACAAATAAGTACAATATAACATCATGTTAAAAGAAAATTGAAACTGTAGAAAACCAGCCAAGGTAAATACAGTAACAGAATAATTTAATGTTCCTCAAAACCTGATTACGTGAAACATGTAGAAAAATCAGTGTTCGCCACAGCATAACTTCCCCTTTCTATGGTTTCAACCACTTGTGCTACCTTACACATACATGAGAAAGCAGGTCATTAAAAAGGACAGAAGGAAATGCGTGTGAACGAGTCTGTGTTACATCCAGGGTCAGGTTCTTATTTGGATCTACATTATCACTGACATTGGTGTTCAGTTCTAGGGTGATAGTAATTATTATTACATGAGTAAAAAACACAAAAAAGCTTTTTAATGTCACTGTGTAAATTCACAAGTACTCCCTGCTCCTGAGCATCTAATGCAATTCTGAGCCCTCTGTTCTAGAAAGGGTATGAAAACAACAAGAGAATACTTGGAAAAGAGGATTGGAACCAGTGGCTGATAGATGCCAGCAGTTGACAAGGGGCTGTGAGGACTAAAGGGTCACACTACTGATGGTCTTTCCCCTCAAGAGTCTGCTGCCAGCCATGCGCTGCAGTTTAGGTGAACTTCAGTCTGACAAAACACACTTGGTCCTGTGCTTTTCATCCCATTTGCATCCACTCAGACTCTATCTCCCAGCCATCCTGGAACAGTCTGTGATTGCTCAAAATATTCTACTGCAACAAATATGCTACAACAAATACAAAGAAGAGTAATCCATTAGAAAATATACTCACCAGGAATACCCCTGAATTTTGTCAAGCCTCAAAGAATCAGAGATTGAGATAAAAGGATCCAGGAAAGCCTCTTTTTTAGCATGTGATGAATCAACAGCACATATTTAAGCTCACAACATCAGATATTTTGCTGCTTAGCTGTACTGCCTCCTGTGTAAGAGACGTTTGTAAGGGATTACATTTATGTAATTTTATTTAAAGGTGACTGCTTCCTTGGAGGGAGAAAAGGCATATATTGGAGCAGAAGATAGTTTCAAGTTATCTTCTGTTTATGACATCCTTTTGCAGTTATTCTAAACCTTACCATACAGCAAACAGAAACACCTTAGAAAGAATTTCATGAAGAGAAATGTTGTTAGAAGAAAAAAGTGCAAGAATGCCTGAACAAATAAAAGAAAAAGTAATAACTCATAAATCTCTTCACGTTTTAGAAAAGCAGTGGTATATTAATTTTCCTTTTTCCCAGAACTACCGTGCTTGTATTTTGTTGCCTGTTAGGATGTGCATCTCTTCCTGACCCTGCTTGTCACCTTCTTTTTATTTCTGTGTTTTAAAATAGAGTATGAGAACAATAGGACTAAGAGATTAGTGGAAGAAATTTCTTTTACTGGGAACCAAGCAGGCATGGATCTGAAAGAAGAATTTTACACATAAAATGAACCCTATGACAATCTGGGTTTTCACTATCACAATAGTTAAATTTGTTACAGAATTTCCCAATGTAAGTATCTAGAATACACTGATAAAAGTAAATATTGTGGTGCAACATTAGTTCAAGGCGGTACTGAACATCATTCAAAAGCTACTGCAGAATCAACAGAAAAAGACTCATTCCTTTAAACAGCCTTTCCATCAGGTCATGGAGGTTCATAACGGTGAAGCTCAGCCCAGCTTTTCAACTGGCATGCAAGTTTCTACAAATGTAATGCCAAGGTTTTTCTTTCCTGTGCATCTGCACAGTGCTCAGCACAGGGGGACTCTGCAAGGAAGAAGAAAGTGAAGCCACCATCACTGCTAACGCAGGGGCAAGAGGTCTCTGGGGGCTGTCCCCCAACCTGTTGCAGGGGACTGGGTAAATCTTTCATCCGTTTTGCTGTGCACAAACCTGCTTCAGGATTTTAGCAGGAAACTAGTAAACATTGTAGAACTTGCTGTAAAAACACAACATTTCACCAGATATGCTGACCAATGCCCATATCAAACCAGAATTGTCCCTCCCGTTTAGGTGAAACTAAACTCACCCTTGTAAAAGTCACCAAAACTTATTGTGCTTTGGAGGAGTTACAATACCTGAAAAGAAGAAAGTTTTCCTAAATTTATCCATATGCTCTTTTTCAGATGGCTTTTGTATCTGTGCAGCATCCTGTACTTTCAGATATCAAGTAGATATTCCAACAGGACCAAGGAGCTACTTCACCTTATTGTGTTGCTAAGTGTGCACAAATGCAAGCCCACGATTATTCCTGCAACCTGCATGCAGATATCTTTTAAATGTTGCCCTTTAACATTTAATTTGCTGAGAAGAGGGAAAAAAAACAGACCAGAGTCGGCATTCTGCCAGCATGTGGAAGGCGCAATGATTATGAGAGTCAGTCCTGTGAATATTTCTGAACTAATGATTTCAGAAATTGTCTTAATTTGGTCATTTTGTAGCAGCACCATCTGAGCAGAGCTGGAGGAGGCTTCTGGCCAGGGCTGGATGTATAACCTCCATCACCACAATGATGCACCTCTGAGTTAGCTGTGCTCCTCCCCTGGGACAAATGTACTCCAATATTTTATATGTTCCTGGTGAGCAACATAAGAGAACACCCAATTGCAGCCTGCCATTCAAAAAGAATATTTCTGTAAAGAAAGATGTGAAAATGTAGGCATTCAAGTGAAAATCCAATCCTTCACAGTACAGAGCCTCGGCGAAGTCTTTTAAATGACCCCTTTTATCATGGTGCCATGTCTGTACCTTTCTGAAGAGTGAGACCTGGTAAAAAAAATAGATATATGTATACAAGTGGTTGAGTAATGTCTTACTCATGTGCACTTTGTTCTTTTTGGCAAACTGACCTTATCAAAGGGAAGAAAGCTACGCACTGTGACAAGCTAAGCCCTATGGGAAAGTCTGAATTAGCAGTGAGTGAGGTTTCTCTGTTATCTCATTTTAAATTATGATCAGTGAGAATCATCTTTTTCTCTTTTCTGAGGTGATGATACTAAAGCAAAGTCATTTGCTTGCTTTTTTGTTATTCTTATGATTTTCTAATCAGATACTCTGTTGCGTGCTTTAAGGAAGAAGCCCGGTTTACGATAATGATAGTAATTGTCATGGTACCAATATGATAGTATGCTGACCCTTTGATTACTTTGCCGCCAATACAAGTAAGTACTGTTTAGATTTTAGAGTGGCATCTGATTTTTAAAGATAGTGCTGCTCACGATGTAAGTCAAGAAATGCCAAGGACACTTTTATTGCTGCACTGAAGTGGAAGTCCATAATGGCCATCGGTGGAAGGGTGACAGGACTCAGGTGACAGGACTCAGGTTACTGACACAGGGAGTAGACATGGTCTGGTTTTGATCAGACAAGTGGAAGATGATTGCCAGACCACCTTGCAGTGGCAGCTGCATGGCTGTATGGTTGGATCTTGTTATTTGTCAGCTGCTGTTCTGCGATTTTCTTCAGGAGGGTTGCTGCAGGTATATGACACTTATGAAGAATCAAGGGCCAACATACATCAGAGGTGATATGTGTGACATGTCTTGAGTCTCTATGGGTGAACTCCCTTCTTCCCCTCAAACTAGAAAAGCAGTGCACCAGGGAAGTCTACAGGAGAAGGTGATCATAGGTTGCTGTTTTACAGACATGTTTCTAGAATATGGATAAAAAATTTAAATTTACCTTAAACATATAGACTTATCTAAAAGCATTGTGTACACCAGCTAACATTACCCCACTTTTGTTAAAACCTACAGCAGTGACACTAACTTGCAGCAGGTACTTTGATGTATGCGACATAAAAAAGCTTTCTCTGTTCCTTTTTTGCAGTTACCCAGTTCAGTAACCTCTCTTTCCTATTTTTTTATTCTTTAAATTGTGGATGAATGGAAAATAATTTCTAGTCAGTATTTATTATATTCTCCATGTCAACAAACTCATCCTTTTAACCATCTCTGATTCTTCCCTTTCTAGAGTTCTTCAACACTTTGTGTTCCTTCTCAGCACTAGGAAGTTTACTTGTACTGTAAACGGAGACGTTCTGCCAATTGTTTAATTACTTTTGTTTGACTTTCCTAACACCTTGGACTTTGGACATTTCTTTTAGGGATTTATCTGAATACTAATAAGGTTCCTCAATCTGCAGCAATGTGTGCTGAGCTGCCAGAAGATGATGTGTCCCACAAGTGTCTTCATCTGGGAAGGGTCTTCTGTTGTGGAAGGTGCTGCCACCACTGGGTTCAGTGACCTGATAGAGCAACAGACCATGGTCTGGTGTCCTCAGCTCCTGTCAATCCCATTACAAGGGAGCTAACATTTTTTAACTCTCTTTGCTTATATGTCTCCTTAGCTGCTTAGTCTCTCTCTGCTCTCAGTAGTGGTGAAGCAAATTAACCAATATACCTTCAGAAATAAGACTATCAATTGTAAGGAAGCACTAGGGCCTGTAACATATTCAAGGAAACACCTTTGTTCACTCTATCTGAATTTCTGCTAGCATTTTGAAATAGAACAGCATGGAGAATAAATCTTTTGGAATATCCATAAGGAGCACACCTATGATTAATACAGCTGGTGAGTGGGTGGTGTAATTAATCACTACACAGCACTATGGCTGAAACAGTGTTTCTCTGAAAAAAAAGGGGAAACCTCAAGCTGAAATAACTCATCTGGGCTTCTCTTTTAGGGCTCATTTCCCCAGGTGTCCTGGAATAATTCAATGAATACACCAATAGTCATGTCCGCCCGTCTCTGACTTTTATAAAGCATCCCTCCACACAGTGAAGTAAGAATCATTAAAAAGTCATAATTTATGAACATCCAGTGTGCTGTGATACCAGAGAGGTTGTTTTCTGGTGAAAGGAAGTACTTGAAGTACCCCAGTGTGCAAAGGGTTGAAAAATACTGATGTTGGCTGTTGATCACTGCAGCTAGGAGCTAAATACAAAGGTATGAAAGGACAATTACCCAAATAAATAGGTGATTATTATTTAATTGGATGAGTACTGTTTTGCTCACTTGCTTGTTTTATCTTGTTGACAAACTGGAGGTTTTCCATCACTTTTGGAAGTTTTTGGATAAGGTTTGCCGAGCACTGTATGTAATGTATTGGAGCAGGATCTGTGCGCTGGCAGAGTAGGCACATCAGACTACTGCAGTGGAAAAACACCTCTGGACGTATGTTTTGCCTGCATCTGGGAAGTCAGTTTTGCTGCTGATAATGAGAGCAAGGTAGGCATCAATGCTAGTGGGCTAAATGCTTTGGGCACAGCAGTGGACACTCCAGTGACAACAGTAAGAGCATTCTGAAACTCTTCATCTCCTTCTTCTCCAACTGCCCCATCTCCAGTCCTTGTCCCAAAAGTGGCTCCGCCAGCTTGATCCACGCTTAGGACAAGCCTTCACTGCACAAGTGCAATGCCTTGTCCCTGCACAGTTTCTCTGATGCACAGCCTTTGGTCAGAAGGAAGCATGGGGGCTGAGCGCCATAGGGATTTGTCCCCTTACTAAGATACTCTGAAAAAATGCTGCAGTCAGAAAAGAGATTAAAAAAAATTAAAAATCAATAATTATAAAGCTGACTTGACCAATACCACCATGAGCTTTTCGTGCTGCCCATTCTCCTGGCAAGCTGGAAGGCACTAGCAGATACAGCCATGTGACAGGCACAGGCTAATCTGTGCAAGCAGCATGCTAATTTGAAAAGTATAATCTGAAAATAATTTATGATCTGAGTAACTTTAGACAGATATCCCCAAATTCATCTGATTTCCATCCTCTTTCTATGTTTTCAAAGCCTGTTTTGGTGTTAGTTCCCTTTCTCTAAGTTCATTTTAAGTTGGGTAAATAATTACTTGGTAAAATTGCATTCCCTCTTATTTTTTTCATTGTGCCTTTTTCATCCCAGAGAATCAATGTGGATGTGAAAGAAGGCGTTTTGGAGTAATAGGTTGCAATACTGAAAATGTAGCATTTTCTGCTCCCATTGAAGTCAATGGCAAAACTCCTACTAGTATTAATGAACCAAGAACTGGGCTTTTAGTATAACTCCGTTTGACTGGAATGAAGCAAATTATGCTGGTTTGTCATGAGAAATCAAATATGACCAGCATATTCATACAAGAGTGTGCACACAAAACCATATTCACATACAATTCCTATAAAACCCCTGTTTCTGTTGCTCAGCACTGGGGACAGACCAGGGCCAGCATTCAGTTTCAACTCGGGGAAAAAAAGAACCCAAAGCCATATTTTAAAAGGCAGTGTTCCCTGTGTCAATTAGGGCTCCAGTTTCAAAGATGTTTCAGAAGGTATTCAGCTTTCCTGCCTTTTTTTTTTTGTTTAAAAAAAAAAAACTGTGGCACTGAAATGTATCTCTGAGCTCCTCTGCAAATGTAACAGCAAGGATCTTTCCCCTGCTGAAGTCACTGGGGCCACTTCTATCATCTGTAGTGAGAGTTTGATTGATGGCTGTAATTGGTTATCACCATGCTATCTAAGGACTGACTCATGGTCATATATATTTAGTAAACTTGCATCAGCAATATTCAGATCTGTAACAAGTATAGAAAATGCAGAGATGCATGTAGATAATGTACACAACACAGATGGAAATGAGCAGTGGAAGCTCTCTAGAACTTCTTTGCCTGTGGAATATTACAGGGAAGTGAGAATACCACCCCCATTTTACTATGATGAGAGTTCTTGTGTAGCACATGTACTACTCAGGTCTCTTAAGAGTGTTTCTTTTCACTCTGAACCATGAAGGGTGTGGGGAGGTACCATAAACACCAGGGGAAAATATGTATAATGTGAAGCAATAAAGAAGGCAATAAATTTCTAGTGATGACAACAGTGAAAAACAGCAACTACCATGTGAGACTGGATTGTGCGGGGTGGCTGCCAGCTCAGGAGCTCAAGCCCGTGGTTCAGGAGCTGAAGGAGGTACTTCTGCTTTAGGTCTTCTTGGTGCAGAGCCTGTGAAACACAGGTTCAGCAGCTCTGCCCGTGCCTGCTTCATTGCTGTAGCTAGTACAATAGCTAGTTCATTACTGTAGTTTACAAGAATGAGGCTGCTCAGTGACTAGACATTTCATTAAATTGGCACAAGCCATCTGTCATTTAACTTGTTTTGATTTGCACAATGCTGCTCTGAAGCGTTAAGTGAATGAAGAGCTGGTCTGGCATTGTGTGCTGCAGGGTGGAAGGCAGCCCAGATGCAAAGTGAGGCACCGGCGAAGGGAAAGGAGTTACTCAAACAGGGATGAAAAGGGTTTTCTGTTTCTTTTAAGAAGAAACCAAGAAAGGAGAAGCAGGGAGTGAAATAAAAGGTACAGCAGAAGACACTAAGCTGCACAATGGGGACCTTACTGTATAAACCTAAGATGACAACGTTCATAGGAGCAGCCTTTAGGTTTTAGTCTTGAAAAAAAAAATCAATCTTGGAGTAGCTACAGTCTTAAGAAAAATACTGAAGGCCAAGGACCTAAAATGTAGAAAACCAGGCTTCAGAACAGGATTTTTATTTAAGGAGAGCAGCACAGACCTTTAACAAAATCATTTTTTACATTACATTGTGGAACCAAAGTCTGCTCAAATCAATAGTAGAATAAGAACACAATTATATCAGACATGCTTTTCTAGTTTTAGATAAGGAATTATGTGGATATCTGGATTATACAGAACAATTATGAATTTTTCTCTGTTTCATGCAAGGAAATGTGCAGAACAATTGTAGGATTCTGTTCTATCTGGAATGATATTCAAAATACAGCACATAATTTTGATATAAAAGTACCAGTGTTTGTGTCTTTTCTGACTTAATGTAAAAAAATCTTATTCGATATATCTAGATTTTACATTTGTGCTCCAGACTGAACATCCAGATTGTTCTGTGACTCTGTAGAAATCCAAAAGCGAGCAAAAAAAAAAAGTGTCACATGAAGCGAATTTGTGGAAAAAAAAAGCGGACATTACATTAGTTTATGAAGGAAGGCAGTATAGAGGTTTCCAGGCTAAAGAATTTACCTGGGGATATTTTAGTCAGCTATTTGTTGGAGACTTATCCCAGTGCAGATGATACAATAAAATACTTTCCTCTGTTGTTCGACTTGGTCCCGCAATGTTCTGCCATCTCCTTGTTGTTGTTTTGAACATGCCTGGTAGGAAAAGAGTCTATATTGTTTGCCTCACTTAGTATTCACGCTGAGATACTGCTTGAGAGTCTTGAAGATGGAGGTTTTGATGTTTTACTGCAGGACTCATATACAACCTTTATTACGTTGCTTATTTAACAGATAATTAGTACTATCTGGATTTCTTTATTATGGTATTTGAGGAATGTGGATGTTCATCCGTACACTTGCTCGATAATAATAATTATTTATCTGTGAAAAGTCCTCAGCACCACCTGCAACAGCCTTTCATAATGGTGTAAGACAGAAAAATTTGCAAATATTAGACTATAGGGCTACATAAGAAGATCTGGAAATGGTGCAGATATGTGGCAAAGGGAAGGGAAAGGTCATTAACGAGCTCAGAGACCTATGGCAAAATACACAGGTTCCAGGTTTTGTCAGAGTGGGAGCTCCCAGCAGGGTGAGGCTAAAGGGGAAAGTGGTGGAGCTAAGAGAAGGGATAAAATAAATACCTCTGGGCATCCAGAAACAATACCTTAGATCCACAAATAGGCTTAAACTTAATTATTCCACATTATTCTGTGAAACCAACAAACTCCTCTCCATTACGTACCGAGGGAGGATGTTTCTTTGTTACTGATTAAAGGCTGAAATACACAGCTGACATGGAGATTTGCAATTTGGTCCAGCCCATAAATTCCTGTGACAACACACAAGGAGAGAAGAAAAAAAAACAAAAACAAAAACAAAAACATGTTAGGAACGCATGGGTGCCAGCTGGCTCTGAATCTTCTCATTTCAGGAGGAGCAAGTATTTGACTCATAATTACTTGGTGTTCGCAAAGAAATATTTGGGATATGCACCGTTATATACCAATTCTAGAACTAAGTACAGAGGATTTTAGTTAAAAGTGGGTGCAGTGCAAAAGGATGCCAAAATTGTCAGTTACTGGTGAACACAGAAATTGGCTATCAGCAGTACCCATGAAGGTGAGGCAGGCTGCAGGGTGTGCATCCCCCATTCCTCCTGTAAATTCCGGCGTGTCTCTCGCAAATGATCAGAGATTCTGATAGAGTTACCTGTACTCTAGGAGAAATGTAAAGTTTTTTTTCCATTTTTTTTTTATTATTATTATTATTTTATTCACAAATAGGTCGGGCCCGGGAGCTCCGCGGGGATGCTCGGCGGGAGCCGCTAGATGGCAGGAGAGCACCGCGCAGCGCCGCGCAGCGCCGCGCAGCCCCGCGGGCACCGGCCCGGCCCGCCCCGGGAAACAAACACTTGTGGGCTTTGTTTGCTCTTTTTTTATTTTTTCTTTTTTTTTCTTCTTTTTTTTTTCTTTTTTTTTTTTTTTTTTTCCTCTCCGGGAGAATTTACAACCGTCCCATTTTTCCTGGTGCAGATTTGTTGATTTCAATGAGGTTGCATTAGGAATCAACTTGACCCCCTGTCTCTACACTTTTGCGACACACCTATCAAGCTTTTTACCACTATCTGCACCTTTACTGCATGAAAAATTACTATATTCTGGCACGGACCATCATTTCCTCCAACACAAAATGTCTATTTAAGAGCTCTTTTGATCTTTTGGATAACTGACTTGATTTAAAATAATGGCAAAAAGAAGTAAAATTAAGCCTCCGTGCTCAGCAGTGCATGAATGACAAATCTGTTGTAGTCTGGAGTATATTTTAAGAAACTCTTATAAACCTCTTGTAGAAAAATTACATATTCTCAGAAAAGATATTACACATTAGGAAACTGAGCAGCATTATTTATTTCATATGCTATTGATATAGTTAAGTTTATACAGGTATTATAGATTTCCTAGCTCCTAATTTGCTATTATACAAATCCATATCATCCACAAAGGTTCTTAAACTTACTTGTATTTTATAAAGCTATGTGAAACACAGAAGTTTTTTGCCTTGGGCTCAAGCTAAGATTTTATTTTCTTTCCCAATCTAAGTTGAAATGTTTGAAATTGCTAAATCATTTATTTCACATGTTTCCAACAAAAAGAATTCAAACCCCAGACACCTCTAGCCTGGCTAGAGACAAAGCTGAGATTTTTGTTGCCTATGTAAAACTTCTGTTGTGCCTGGCACAGCAAATTCTGAAACTGGACAATTTTTGCATGATTTAGATTATAATATGGATGCTTGATATAAGTCTTGGGGTTTTGGGGAGGATCTTTCCTTTTAAAGATGTTTTAAATAAAATTGCCACATCTTGTAACAGAGCCAAAACTCAGAATTTATGTCTAAGTCATAGGCAAAACAACACAGCCCCGAAAATCTTGAGATGAGTCTTGTTACTACACAACACAGACCCTGAAAGTGTCTTCTAAATTTTTTTTTTCAGGGTAAGCCTCTCTGTGTTTAGACTTTTTATTGAACTAACAATCTTCCTTGGTCTTTTTTTTTTTTTTTTTTTCTTTAGTTTTAGTATCTTACAATTTAGAATTCCCTATTACTACAAGTAATGGGATGAAACTTATAAAAAGTCTTCCAGATCTGAGTTGGGTTGAGTTGGCCCTCTGAAGGGCCAGAAGGTCTGTATGGCAACCTGGTTCCTATCACAAGTGTGTGAACTGTGGCAGAAAGCTCTAAGGCACAGTAAGTGCGAGTGAGTACAGTTCCTTTGAACTATATTAGGAATCTGTCCCCACCGTAAAAATTTTATTTCACCTGTGAATGCTTGCATAGAATTTTGTGCAGGAAAGAATTTAAGGTTAAATTTTGTCAGCTAAAGCATCTACTCCCAAAACAGACTAAACCAAAATAAGTTTTTAAAAAAACTGTGATGACAACCCATCAGGTGCTCTTGAATTATCTAAGGCTTTTCCACAGATATAAATATCATCTATAGCTTTTCAGTCCCACCAGTGAATACCATTCCTAAGCAGCAGTTTAGAGGTTTAACCACATGTCCCTGCAAGGCAGGCAATGTTAGTCTGCCATGGAAACTGCCTGCAATAACCCAGCTGTAAAGAAGCAGGTAGCAAGAGTTACGGCAGACCTGTTCCTCTGACTCTCAAGTCATTTTCTGCAGAAAAAGGCAGACACCTATTCCCACAGAGGGACCCAGACAGCAGCCTGTAAGGCAGCTATGTTATTGGCAGCAAAGCAGCTGCTCCCTGTGAAGGACCCGGGCAGCGCAGGCTGATCATCCAAGACAGCTTCGAGAGAGTTTGTCTTAATCCCCCTCGGTGTCAGCTCACAAACGAGATGCAAAATTTGCAGTGGAGCCTGATGCATGGTGGCGGTGGCCAGGGTGTGCAGGGGTGCACAGTGGCTGTCCCCGAGGCTGTGCAGGGGACTCACGTGCTCAGGGGGGCTGCCTGGTGCTCAGAAGTCCTCTGCTCAGCCAAGCGATCTCTGCAAGCATTTCTAGCAAAGCCAGCAGCCATTTCAGGTCTGTGTGCATGCATCAAACTGAGCCAAGAAGTACAATTTAAAAATGGCAAACTTTTATTTAAATGCTTGAATTGAAATGGTTTTAAAACCATCTTAAAAGCCACAGTTAGCATGACTCCTGACGACGCTGGTGTTATGATCTTGACAGACATTAGTGCTCCCTAGTATGGCTACAGAGCAATCGTATCTGTCCCTCTCATTTAACCCTACCACTGTGGGAATAGCCAGGGAAATGTACAAAGAGCAAAGGCTCTAGTTAAGCTGATGATTAGAGGTAGGGTTATGAAAAGGAAATAAAAGAATCCTTCTGTTGCACCGATGCACAAATAGCACGAGTTCTGTAAGGGCTTTTGACTGCATTAGCTGATGTTTTGATTTGTATTATACTTTTTACAAAAATAGACTCGTTTATTTGAAATATCTTTCTTCTGTCTATGAATTTTCCCTCCTACGTTTGCACAGCAGACACACTGACATAAATAAGGATTGGTATTTTTCTTTTCTTTTGGTTTTTTTGTGTGGCCTTGTGATTTAATATTGGTTAGCTTATCTTGCTGAATTATTGCTGAAAATTAACTCTGTAACTACCAAGTCTGATCTGAATTCTCTCAGTGCCAGGAGGCACACAAGGCGCGAACATCGTTCATCCACTTCGATCGGTCTGCGGCTGCGTGCTCTGGAGTCCCAAGGGCCACAGCACAGTCTTCTGTTGTTTTTTTCCTCAGGACATGACCAATCCAGTTCCATCTCCTCCTCCTCACTTCATTACTGATTTTCTCCATCTCCGAGTTGATGCTCATCGTTTCTGCAACTTTTTTTTTTTTTTTTTTCCGGGAGGAGATAGTTGGCCTCCTGCCCAACCCCCATGACTTGGAGGGCCAGTGGTTTTTCTGTCAGGGTGGCCTTCCCTTAGGCTGCGTTGGTTCGCGGCACCTTCTTCAATTTTATCCGGTGCACCCTCCAGAGCGGGATCCCCTATCCACCACCCAGGGGACGCGCCTTCTAGCCGTGCAGCCCCAGCCGAAGGGTAACTACCAAGTGCAGATATCAAATCCTACTGCGATGCATACAGTTATATTAATCCCTGAACTTCTCTTCTTGATGATGCAGCTCCACAGAAAAATCAATGCCTCCCTCTGCCCCTCCCCAAGAAAAAAAAAAGAAATAAAACCAGAACAAAATGCTGGGTTTTTATCAGGAAAGAAAAAACTCCTACGTTTTTTCTGGTTTTGAAATATAGGAACAGTATTATAGACTCTGTTTCAATTTCTTTAAAACATCTCAAAATCCATTAAAAGCAAAATAACATAAAATTCCAGTACAAAAGAGTATTCAGCCAGCTACCAGCCAGCCACCATGTGTCAAACATAACCATAGGCAGCTCTGTTGAAACCCAGGTATTAAAATAGAGATGAATGTGTCCTGCTAAAGAAAAAACTGATTTCACAGTAACTTCACAACTGTTTTAAATATGATATCGCATATCCTTAACACACAAAATAAAGAAGAAAAGAAAATTAAGGGACACAATTAATGCTTTTTAATTTTTTTCTATGCACAGGGGCACTTGCGCTTCGTTCATCTCACGCAATCACAGCAACTGAACTCAGCAGACATGCTAATGCTGCCCTCAAAAACAACACAGAGCCACCTGAAGAGTCTTCTAGCAGCTTTCCACATGTGTTTTTTTGAAGTCCCATCCACGTTGCAAGCTGCCCAAGGCTCTTGGTCTCCAGCAAAGCTCAGCCTGGCCATCAGGAGAAAAAATAAGAAAATACAGCTGGCTGCCCCTAAGTGACTTTCCCCTAAGTTTTTGAAAGAAACAAGAGTAGGATAACTCTTGTTGATTTTCCTGTAGTGGATTTCTTATGCCAGGAAGTCAGGGTGAAGGAGGAGCCTTCAACAATGTTGTCACTGCTGGTTAGCCACCTGAGTTCAGCAGCACCAGAAAGCTACAAACATCCCATCTTTACTGGTGTAGCCTTCATTCATGAAGCATATCAGAACAGAGCTGTAAAGATAGACTCCTTCCACCCCGTCACTTAAGCAAGGGCTGAGGAACTTGAGAAGGAAAGCGTCACCTCTTCACAAGGCAAAGTAAACACCCAACAAACACAAAAACAGGGCAGAAAGGAACAGACTAGAGGAATCATTTTTCCTATTGCTGCGGGTGAAAGCCATGGGAGAGCGGGCTGGCTGCTCTCCCTGTCCAGCACATTCCTGCACACCAGCCGTCAGCATGGCCGGTGGTGAGCGAGGAAGGTGAGCCTTTTGTGAGTCTGGCTCAGCACTGTGGCCACATATGGCCGGTTATTCTTAGAATTATCATCAGAGAGTCTTCTTCATAGAGAGAAGACTTAAAAATCAGAGCCCTGGTGTTCGACACCAGTTATAATGCCAAGCAATGACATTTGACTTCTGCATGGTATCTCTCATACTCCTTATATTAGAATAGGAAACACACAGTTACAGTAATAAATGTAACTACCATAGGCATAAAATATTAACACTATAGTGTCTTTATTGTATAAAAAAGTAGAAGGAGATCTCCTATGCAGAAAACCATGACTGCCAGCAAGAAACACTGTTTTTGTGTTAAACCTCAGTTACTCGTGCTGTTACCATTGGTTGTCTACTGGCATGCCAAGCCAGGGAGTGGTTGTTTGATTCAAGAGACCAAATCATGCTTCTGCTAGCACCAATGGCAAATTGGACTCTCAATGCAAAAGGACAGGATTTCACTCAGGACACTTACGAAATAGAGAAGGGGAAGATATTGACAAGTCCATCAGGAAGATATTGACAAGTCCATCAGGCCATCACGTAGGTGCCAAATTAATGTGCAGTGAGGGAAGACAGTTTGGCTTAAACACATGCTTGCATTTCAGCTGGGTAGTTCGGTTCATAACACGTATGTGCAGAAACTGTAGTAAGCAGCAGTGTTGTGTGCATATGGGCACGGGTCTTTCTCACTGGAAACCCCCATCGCAGTTTCCCTCTGCCTTCTTCTCTAAACCATTACTAAACAGTGTCCCTTTTCTTTTATGCCCTTTTCGACCATGTACCACACGCAACAATTTTTCCTACTCAACGCTGAATAATCTTAGCATAATATCTAGTCTAAACCAATCAGAATGTTTGATGGTCTCTGCCCAAAATTAGACTCACCCCTTTCAGTTGAGGCACAGCTGAATATATTTTTGTTCTCTCTTGTCCCAGCTCTGCTTTGCAGGATAGTATTTATAAAGAACACCTACTTCATATTACAGGTTTAAAATGCATTATGTCACCTTCCCCTGAAAATGGAGCTTTAGTTTTAAGACAAGATTGTAAGTGTTTATGATTCAAAGTACAAAACATTCATGGGATTTATCACAAAATGGTCAAGCCTGGCAAGCTGGCAAGGATTAGTCTTTCCACTAGCATTCACAGACAGCGTTTCAGGGGCTTTGAGATTCTCACTGTATTTCTGCAAGTTCTTTCAGATAGTACCTCCTAAAAAAAAATGTTAGTAGAAAAGTTAAGTAGAAAAGTTAAGTAGAAAAGTAGAAAAAAAAAAGTTAAGTAGAAAAGTAGAAAAGTTTAAAAAATGTTAGTAGAAAAGTTAGTGTTTTTTAACATACTTGTAAATGTGTCCATTTTCATAAGGTGGATTGCCTTCTGAAAGAGCACTGTCGCTTATCTGATGCAAAGGATCGTTTCATGTGGTTGACTGTCATAGATCTTTTGCCAAAGAGACACTCTTACACCACCAAAAAGGAGAGAATGGAGCTATTTGCCAACAGGAAAGTGCAAAACCATGTCAGAGCTTGGTTTTGTCTTTTCATCTTCTTTAAAATCTGGAGTAAAGAAGTGAAAACTGGCAGTCTAATCTCAACTATTGGTGGAATTGCTTCTTAAAGCAATAAAAGTATACACATTTACATTAGCAATATTTCATAATATAAATTATAAATAACATTTATTTCCCTTCATGTCTTATATAAAAGTAGGGGTGCAAACATATCTACTGACTCTGGTATCTTCTGCCTGTGCTGTCTTAGGCATAAAAATTCTTATTTGACCACTTCTGTTTTGTGGAGTACACTAACTATAGCATAAAGTGTTTACAATTCTGCTGAAATATGTAAATGATGCAAGAGTGAATCCAATAGCAAAAATGCAATTTTTAAGAGAAAAATACATAAACTGACATGATGCAGGAGATAAGTGCTTTTTAGAGAATTATGCCAATGCAGTAGAAGGTGGACAAAAAATGCAGAGTACAGAATGAATGCATGTCTCTTCAAAACAGTACAAGCTCTCTTTTGACATGGAAGCAATTCAGTAGGGAGGAGAAAGGCCAGAATTGAATTTAGCTGATGCAAATGAAATTAAAGCTAAATTGGTTGTCACATCAAGATGATGTTAACTATGTAAATGTTTGCTGTTTATTAAGCCACCGTTTAGAATTTAGACTGTCATAAAAATATGACTCTCTTATCGTTCATTTAAGATACAAACTGTGCATTTAAAAGAGCATATATATGGATTATTCACCCCTTTCACACCTTTGAGAATTAAATTTAAAATCTCTTCTGCTTTTTTTCCAGTATTTTTCTATAATTATCACTCACATGTACTGTAGTTCCAGGCTACCAAAAAAACAAAACAAAATAAAAAAACCCCAAACCACCAGGCTTTTCTGGCTAAGCAGTATCCCATTACATCATTGCTTCAGATGCATTCATTCTCTACAATATTGTTGGCTGTTTCAGGTTAACTACCAAAATCATTTGCCTGAGAATCAAGATTTAATTGTCTTACAACTACCTCTGTGAAGTACAATAGGGATTACAAGTACTCATTGATTATACTATTGGGTAGAATAAGGGACTCTTATTCTAGCATTTCTCATTCATTTTGTCATTGCATTCTCTTTGAAAGAGACCAAATGGGTCCCAGCAGGTGAAAGCAAAGAAACCTGAAAGGCCCCCTTTGATGAAAGACAATACCACAACTGCCCTCCCCCCATTTTTGGAGATTGTAAAACCTTATTAAATCATGCCCCGTTAGATATTGATTGAGAGGGAGCTAAACTAAAACCAACAATAGCAGCATGGATCAGAGAACAGTGCTTTCATCAATGGGCACTGAACATAACTGAGCTTTCCCGTCCTTTTTGCTGTGTGTTTTTATTTTTAAAAAAAAAAACAAACCAACATATTTATTTTTGTTTAA
Organism: Platalea leucorodia; assembly: GCF_965183815.1. NCBI lineage: Eukaryota > Metazoa > Chordata > Aves > Pelecaniformes > Threskiornithidae > Platalea > Platalea leucorodia. Next base: position 83,439,966 of record NC_138858.1, read on the forward strand.
ATCATTATACAAGAAAGTCATAGAATTATACCAGCTTTGTCAATCACAGATAGCCAGTAGCTATCCCTGTAGTACTAGTGATTTATCTTCCAGACTGTCACAAGAAATCCCACAAACAATGTTAAAGTTAAGACTCTTGGTTTTTTTCGTTGTTTTTTTTTTTTTTTTTTCACCATTATGAGCAATTATCGCAACTGCCACTGACTTCAGGATGCCCTTAATTATTTCAGGGGTGGTTTTGAACAAACTCTGTGAACAGAAGAAATGAAACCATTTGGTAAAGACTGCTTCTGGAAAACAACAGAAAAAAATATTGTTTTTTAAAATCATATTTTATTTTAGGCTACTTTCGTTACTTGCTTGTCATGTCACCCATTTATGAAACCCACTACAAAAATTCCCTTCATGGCAGTCATCTCAATATAACTTGAATCTGCCTGCTATTGAGGAGACCTCTTTAATAGAACTGTGTGTTAATTAACTGTCAGAGATTTATTTATATTTACGGCCTAGTGCATTTCAGACCATGTTAGGAAATTATGAAATGTGAATAAGCACACATTTAATCCTACAGGTATTTTTTCTTCTGATAACAGAGAAACTTAGGTCAGCCTCTGAAGAAATTATTTACTATAAATATTTCGCCTGTGATTTAATTTCATTTCTTCCTGCCAGGGGTCTACAGGTCTTCTTTGTCATGGACAGAAGATCTCTGAATCAAGGACAATGCTTAAAGGAATAAAAATAGAATAATGATGAAAACAATCTCTTTTTAAACAGCATCACTGTTCTATATAATAAGTGATTCCTAAATTCAATAAACTGTGTAAAAATTTTGCTTTTGAATTAATTTTGGTTGAAGAATCAAATCATCATCCAGATCATAACAATCTAAATACTAGTGTTATTATTCATCACTATCAAAGAAGTGCAGTTTTTCTGTTTATTATTAATAGCCTTATTTGAGGGAGTTTCACTATTCTGTATGAAAAGACTCTTTTGGCAATCAAACGTATATTTCTGGAATAGTTGGAATTGTTATGGAATTTCTGAACCCATTGTTCAGAGCCGAAAATCATTTTGATAGTTGTAAAATAAAATTAGAGTATTAAAAATAATGTGTTCATACTATGAATACGGGAAATAAAACAGCTTTTATTTCCAAAAATTTGGTATATTTCACTAGTGCCACGAAAGCATCTGAAGAAAATCCTGGAAAAAAAAAGATAAAACAGCTCAGAATAATGCAGGAATTATGTTTTTGAAAAGGATATAAAGAAATGAATGAATTATATTGTGCTCATATATTTATGTCCATATTAATTTTTGATTGATTTACACTATCCTTATCCTAATAGCTGCCTAGCTGCTATTTAATATTTTCCATTTGTTTGCCTTCTCCATGTCAAGTCCATCAGGATTATCGTGTGATTTCATACTATAACTTGCATTAATCTAAAACATTAATAAATACTTATTACAATCCTGCACTATTAAACTAACTGTACATTCCTCTGTCTAAAAATTACAAAGGTTAATTGCCATTTAAATTGAAACCAAAGTATCAAGTTTTACAGTTATCATCTGTTTCATTGTTTGTTGTTGTTTTTTTTTTTACGCAATTTGTTAATGGCAATTTTGATAATGGCAAAATCCATATATAACACAGAGATGGGGTTTAAACCAGAGAGTTTCAAGGCACGTTGTGAAAATTACAGCTAAGCTTGAGAGTCAATATCTTGAACAGGTTTTATAAATACATCTTGCCAGTTACAGAGCTTTAAATTTTTATATGCTGCTCAGGATGAATAATTAACTGGCTGAAATTTATAGCTAATTGTATTTTCATTTGATTTGACTTTTCAAGCACAAAAGTTACATGCTAGTTTTATACTGATGATTACCCATTTCTAGGCAGATCTATGCTTCCAGGAAGAACATTTAACATCATTCTTTTTGGTTGTAAGGGAATCTGATAATTCAACGATCAGCAACTGCTTTGCAAAATCTGTCTACCCTAAAGAGCTCTATGAAAATATAACCTGATGGCTCAGGATGTTACAAGATTTCTCCTGTCTTATATTCTCCACTCTCTAGGTATAGAGCTGTAGTAAGTCTTCAAAATGTGTTTCAAAAAACAATATACAGGAACAAGAATATGACTGCAAATTACTCAATGGTAAACTACATTAAACTATTATATTGCCATCTATCTTCTACCAGTTGTTGGCAATGATTATAATTTTTCACATAGGAGGTACTTTTAGTTATCTGTTTATTTGTCCTCTTGTGTTGCACTTTGTGTCCTTCAAAAACAATAAATTTAAAATAGTCTAGCTCTAAAGAAGAGGCTGCACTTGAAAGTTTCCAGGATGAATAATTTGTTGGTTATTTAACTTTAGATTTTAAATAATTTGCAGTACATTTAAAGTAGCAGTAGTACAATGGAACCAGTATTTTGATGTCAAGCATTTACTTTAACATTTCAATAGTGTTTAAGTCTTAGTGCTCTCAGGTCACCTGGGACTAGAGTGGGCTGGAGTCTGTTGTCTAATTATACAAACCCAGGAACTGTCATACCCTATTACATTACTAACATCAATTTTTATTTAACAGCAGAATTTATCAATTAGGTCATGATGCTGCTTCAGCCAACATGAAATGAGAGAAAACGTTCAAGTGTTCAGGTATTTAAGTTGTTTAGATAAGTATTTGAAGTTACTGTAAAATGCAGGCTATCAAAATAGGAAGTATGTTTACCGATCTTTAATATATTCACTAAATTGTTTTAATAACATTCACAGAAATCATATACATTTTTATAGCTGGCTTCCATAACTTTATTACACATTTTCTAGCTAGTAAGAATTGCTTTACATGATCATTCCCATTTTTAGGTATATCTACAGAAGGACATACATACAGACCTACATAGGTACACAAATACATACGCATTGTTTACTCATCAAAGTTTAATTGAACAGCTTTCATCAGAGGTGATCTGGTGAAGGTATGAACTTTTAGGAGAATTCTCACCATGCACTTTTATGGGTTTAGGTTTTTTAAGCTCTCTATATGCTCCATAGAGAAAAATAGATATCTCCAGAGAGTTGTTCAGGGCAGGGACATCATGATGTGCTCTTGGAGAGGACTAAACATCTCACGGTGTTGGTTACCCAAATGCTGATGGATGATCTCCTCTCCTTCCCTTTCCTTTCCCTTTTGACTTTCCAGGAACAAGGACACTCATCTCACCTTCCTAAAACACACCTCTAGCACTCTGCCAGCCTTCCATCGGTGTTTTGGATGCCAGGCCCTCCACAGAGGAGACACCCACCCCAGCACATGCCGGCAGTTGATATCCCAGGACCCAGAAGGTGTTTTTCTTTGAAATCAGCTTAGGTGTTTATTCTAACAAATATTATGGATTCATACCTCACCCTCCTATAGCATTGGGTCAATTACCAGGTTCTCCAGGACATGGTATTGCCAATACCTGCATTCCTACACAACACACTGGAATTCAATTAGTATAATTCAAAGTACAAAAAAAATTCAGTTTATCTCATCCAGGTTCAGAAGACAGGCTTCTTTAATGTTCCCTAGATAGCTGAATGCTAAATTTATGCTAAAGTAAAAGGTATGAAATGTTAAGTTACCAACATCAAGTTTAACTTGGATACATTAAAAGAATAAAGGCTATGTAATGAGTATAAGCATTTTCAGGTATAACTCTTTTACTTAGACTTTCAATCAGTGCAGCCTTCAGTTGCAGTGGGAAGTGTAACTTCAATTTCCAACTCCTGTGTTTAAATTTTGAACTGTACCATCCTATTAGCATAATTTGTGCATTTAATTTTCTCTATTAAAGAAATGATATGAAGATGATTACACTTCTATAAACACACATTCAAAAGTGCCTGTTCAATTTTCATCTCTAGCATTGCATTAATGTTTTTCATATTCCTTATTTTTTTTATTCCCCCTCTAAATTTCTTCAAGTCCCTTTTCCATGAATATTGGTGATGGTGAAGCATTTATCAGCTACTTTTGTTTGCTGAATAGATGGTTGTTCCAGTCAAGAAACTCAATTTTCTTACAGTACAATTACTTAGGCTTGTTACTAATGTATGATAATGTAAGGAAAGTGTAGACTTGTTCAATATCTTGGGAGGAGTCATTTAATATCATTAAGTTACAATATCTTTACTTTGTACAAATTCCATAAAGCTATTGCTGACTGAGTATTTGAATGCAAAAGAATGAGAAAAATCTCCAAACATGTTGTATATTGCTTCTAAGTACTATACATATATATATATTTAGCTTGCTTATATGGATGATTTTCTACATCTCTGTTTCCACACTTATACCATCACCATTTTACCTAGAAGTTACAGCAAAATTTTCAATGTCTCCAATGTTCAGTTAGTAACTGATGAAAAATTAGTCAAGCAATAGTTTTTAAATGAACTCTAACCCCTTACTGAATGCCTGTAAGATTACATGTGTGATAGTCTGTCAGATAGAGCTAATATACTAAATACACACAATAACTCAGAAATCAATAACAGTGATTTTAACGTATGAGTTTAGAGAGGTAGTACTTGGAGGGTAGGGTGTGTTTTGGTTTGAAATTGCACTAAACTGATGAAGTACTGGATTTGTAGTGTATGGTTTTCATAGGTGGTGGCATCTTTTATTCCTGTTGAAATCCATAGCAGTTAGGGACTTCAACACTCTTGCAGACCTTTAGCATCAGCTCAGCTCTTTGAAGCCAAAGATGATATCTTAAAAGAGAAATAGCAAGAGTTAAGAAGTATCTCTTGGCTAGGCTCATTAAAGCAGGATGAGACTGGACAGAAGAGCAGAAATATCATAATACCTCCAGGAAGTTAAATTAAGTTGTCTGGTAATGACATGTGCTGTTAGAGTCAACTGTAAAAGCTGAGAATGCTTTGCTTGGTGGGTTGAGTGAGTCATTTGATCACCAATTCTGATGCAATTTTTTTGCATAAGTAAAAGACATTAAAGAAAGGCCTGCTCAAAGTTTCAGATATCAGTATATATATTTTAAAAAATAGCCCACTGATATACGGAAAAACACGACTTCCTTCTATCAAGAGGAAAACCAAAAATATTCCAGCACCTACTCTCAGCCCTTGCTGCACAAACCCTGTTTCTCAGCAAACTCAATCCTGACCACCTGGAAGTAAAAATTTGCTTTTTCAGTAACAGAGACATCAGCCTTTTCTATGGCATACCAGCAGTGGAAGGAGGGCTGGTACATTGTTATTACTTACTATTTCGAAGCACTGATTGATGGTGACACCAGTTCAGAAGGTGAAGCAAGGCTTGCTTCTTGAAACAGACATTACTGAGTCTGATCTGGTAAATTGGAGAGGCACACAAGTTAAAATGACTGTTTTGTAAGGAGTCTCACTGCCAATGTGGTACCTGGGAACTTACTGCACCTTTCTAGTTCTCATTAAGCCACATGCACACTCAGTTGTAAGGTTGCTGCATTTTTTTGATTGTACTTCTTTTTATAGCATGTTTAAGTAGTAGAAGAAAAAATCTTTTTATCTGGTTTTTTTTGCCTTCCTTAGCTTGTCTGTCTCTAAGTACATTTAGTGAATATACTTACCACGGTACTGTTTATGTTTTGAGGAATATTTCCATCTACTTCTCTGTAACAAAAGGGGTCTGCTGTCTATTACTAAAATATCACCTGAAAACTAAAACTATCATAATGTCTTGGTAATTTAAAATTATTATGTTTAAAATCATAGATGAGTGCCAAAAGGAAAAGCGTACCATTTAATCACAAATGAAAAGGGAACAATAGGATGTACATGTGACTACAAAACTGTTCTTATTCTGTTGTGATAAAAGAGTTAGCTGGGTGTTATGCAGTGAAGGGCATCTAGGAGAAAAAAAGCTTACCAGAATTAGCTTGGTTCCTCCCTAGGTTAATTAATACGTGGTTAATTTCCCGGTTAACAGGGAAGATCACTTCCAAGAAGCCTATTTTTTGACAGAAAGCAAACAACATAACCACCAGTTTTGCATCCCGTTCAGCTTGTAGGCAGCCAACTTATAATTTTTAATAACAAAAATTATGGACATTATAATTTCTGTTTGGGGGAAGAAAAAAAGAGCAACTCTTTCTGTGGGGTTTTTCCACATCTTGCTGTGTGATAAATGTTCGTAACAGTGGTATGTAAAGGCTACTCCTTATCTCTCATCCAATGTCATTGAAATAAAGTTTGCATGAGACATTATGTTTAATTCTCAGCAAAAGAGCGGAGATGTCATGCATATAATATTTCAAGGCAGCACTACAGCATGGCTGCTATTCAAAGCAGTTGCTCTGTTATGATTTTCTATTTAGAGTGGCTACTAACAGACACACTGCTTAAATGATAACTGCAAATTACAGAGCGCTGCATTCTCTGCAAACCTGAAGCCTTATCTGCCACTGTTTTATGGGCAAATATGGGGTATGTCATGCAAGTGTGTATTAACTTAATTCAGACATTTCAAAATACAGTAGAGCTTGATGACATTTACTTAGGTAATCAGCTGATCCAATTTTTTTTTGCACATATTTCTTCTTTGCTAAATTCAAGCCCTTATTTCTCTGAGGCTGTGAAAAACGGTTGTAAATGTACTTCATTTCTTAGCTAATTAGTGTGGGTTTTTTCCCTCTGTCTATTTATTTTCTTCCACACCTACCCTTTTCTATTGCTCCTGCCAATCTTGCCGTTATAATTTTCTTAGCACCAGTGTTAAAAGTGGCTCCAGCTGGTGGCAGCTTCACCACAGCAATGCATTACTATCGAGAACAATTGTCTCAATGTGCTAATTCATCAGGGTAATTTCATACCAGACCCTTTCTGACTGCTTACAGAAAATCTCCCTTCCCGGTCAGGCCAATAGTAAGAAATCCTTGATGAGACTGTTCATGTTGTCTGAGGTTACAGTTCAGAATAAGAAAGAAAAGAGGGGGTAAAACAAATAATGAAAAACACGGATTGTGAAGTTTATCTGTCTTGCATATACAATATATGATGCAAAGAAAGGAGACAAATAGGAGGAAAATGGGAGCAGCTGTAAAATGCCACAATTTATGACTTTTGGGGAAGAATCCAGGGATTGAGGAGACCTTCTGTCTTTGTATACTGCCCTAAGTGACTTCTGCAGACACCCTGAGGATGCAGGGGACTACCCAGAGTCCTAGCAACAGGATGAGGATCATGGGAAGCCTCCTAAATATCAGCTTTTAAAAGACAGGCTTTCAGGCACGAACATATTTAGGGACAACATGGATAATACGTTTCCTTTTAAAAAGTGTTGAAGTATATTGATGTATTTGATTAGCAGAAGTAATGCAGTGCTGTAACACTGTGAACTCAAAATGAGATTTGAAAGCTTGGAGAAACTCTCAGCTGACGAAAAATGTAATGTCATTTTTGGGGTAGATGAACTTAAACAAGGAATTGGTTTAAATCAAATCTCAAATACAGTAATTTCAAACTCTCCATTTTAAAAAAGATGCATTTTATTTTATTTTTCCTGTTCTTCTTGTCTTTTTAAGTGAAGTTCCATCTGTTCAATCTCTCTTTTTTTCCATTTGCAGAAAACATTCCAACAGTGTCTTAAGTTACATGGCCAATATCAGTCAGCCGTAGTTTGTTTCCTCTTTCTTAATTTTGTGCCATGTTTAAGAAATGGGAGGAGAGGATAAGGAATGATCAGAAAGAAAAACTATTCTTGCAATATATCCAACATGGTCAGAATCCAAAAGTGCTGCTGTAGGTTCTTGCAAAAAAATACTACAGCCACATATTTCCAATATAATTTCTGGACAAAGAAAATATATTGGAGAATAGGGGACTTTTTTTTTTTCCTTAAAAATACCTTTCCTTTTCAAACCCTTTAAACTATTTTTTTCTTTCAAATATCTTGTGTTTGATCATTCGGTACTGTGGACATTCATGTTTTTGCCTGAATATATCCTAATAATTCACCAGAGAAATGATGATACACAGAAAAGATGTGGAGCAGATTAAAATAATTTATTTACATAAGTGATGAGTAAGCATGTCAATTAAGGAATGAAAGCAACTGAACCACATACACACTCTGATCAAAAAAGTCCAAAACATAGCTTGTGCTTAATACAGCAGGCACATCTTCTACAGTAGATAGCTGTGGAGATGGAAATATATTGTGGTATGCATATAGCTGCCAAAATCTTGCCGTTAGTGGTCTGCATCAGGGGCTGCACTCTCTCACTCAGGTGCAAAGGAGTGTGACTTGTTTGGCTTAAGGTAACTGCTGGATAAAATGGACCCACTCAACCAATGGCTGCCAAAAATTAAGGTATGGCATGTGTAGAGGTTGGAGCTGGACATGCACCAGCTTTTGGGTTGCTCAGGGTGCAAGTTGGCTAGATGAGTGAAAATACAACAAAAATAATGCCCAGTATGGTTTTACATTGGACTATATTGGACTATTGTTTTTATTGCAGCACTGGTGCTCACTGAAATCAATACTTGTGAATAAAGAGAAATAAAACATAAACACTTATGAAGCCCCAGTTTAGCAAAATCAAGTTCTGTGTGCCTGCTGTGAAATGGTATCCATAACATGCATCCAAGATTGATGTGGCGAGTTTCAGGTAAAGAATATATCTACCATAAAGAAAACTGAAAAATCAATGGAGGATTATTAATCAGTCTGCATCAGGGCACAGAATCAGTTGTCCATCTAAAAATCAATAAATCCTTTGGCATACCTTCTTTCACAAGCTCTTTTAACCCAAATTGGAGAAGAGCTGGCCCCATGCCTTCCTGGCGAAGCCTTGCCTGTCAGAGTACTTCAGCAGAAATTTCTAGACTGAGGGCGCTGCCTTCCCAAAATTGAGGATAAACTTCATGAAAGGGCTTTATGAGTTGACTTTTTTGAGGTCATGTAAGCTGTTGTGAAAAAAAAAAAGGGTTCGGAAGCATGGAGATGATTGTAAAAACACCAAATAGCAGAATGGTTGAGGTTGAAAGGGAAAAAAATTGAATATTTGTTTTAGTTGATTTCCCCCTTCCCCAGATCCTTCTGAAACCTTAATTATTTTAATCCCTCATGATAAAGTATTATTTTTGAAAACTGACAAAAATATTTTGGAAGTTTAAAAAGGAGTTTTTAAACAGCCTGATGCCAATATGTCTCTTCTCATAGTTTAGAAAATCTAAGCTTTGGGTGAATCAAACCCAGGATCTAAAGTTGATTAAAGAAAAGGTGTTGCTTTGGGCTGGAAAATAATTATTTTCAGAGCTCTGCTTCAAAGACAAATGCGAACCAGCTCAATTCCTCTACTACATTTGTCTGACTGTATGGGTTGTTGCTTCCTGCTGTTGTTGGAGTTTTATTCCAACTGGGCAAGGAGTAATAGGGCCAGCAAGGAGTAATATAGCAGTCTAATATGGCTATTCCTTGTATGAAAATGAGGCCAAATGGCTTCTATCAGTGCTCTCTACCCTCAGGAAAATCAAAATCACTGTGAATTATAACTAATGCACTTCAAAATAAAAATGAGCTGCAATAAAAAAAAAAAACTTCATTTTTTGTTTTTACATAATCCTACATTTACATGTGTATATAAAATGATGATGAAGTCATCATTTAGCACAATTGTTTCAATTATGTGAATGTGTTTTGCTCAGAAGTAGTCACACTGTGCTACAAATATTTCACCCAGCTTCAATGGTGTTATTATCCGGCCTGAATCATAACATTTGAACCTGTGACCAGTGAGCTGCAGGAGGAGGAACAACAGACATTTTAAAACATGTGGTTTCTTTTCCTGATGAATCTATAGCTGTTGCTCAAATAAGACACTTCCTTGAAGCTGATCATACTGACATAAATTGTCTGCTGTGTATTTCATTGTTTGTTAATTTCCCAAATAATTTGTCCTGCATAAAAAGTCAGGTGAAAAGACAACTAGACTCTCTCATGAAGAGAAAAGTTGGTTATATTTGTTGTTTCTCCTTTTTTTTCTTTATATTTTTATTTGTATTAATAGTGTTTGAAACCTTCAGAGTTGCACCATGCTTCCACATGATTTTCTTTTGCAAGCCCTCCTCCACTTTCAGCTCCCACTCTTTCCTCTATTCTGCCAGCTAATTAAACACATAAACCTGTGAGAAAGCCACAGTTAAACCCAGCCTGCTAACAAAGACGATTTCTCAATAGGCCCAATGTCGAATATGTTTCAGATGCCTGATGAAATCTCTTCATGAAGCAATACATTTAGCTACACGGCTGCCACTTGAGGTTGGTGATTACCCAAAAACTATAAGGCAGAGATTGAGCACTGCATCTGCATACAGAAAAGTTTTAATGAATGCCCCAACCATGGGTCTAAAAATGTGACGCTTGTGTGCAGGCATTGGTACAAGCAAGAACTTTATGGAGTGGACACTTACAACATTATGTTTATTGTTACTAAATAAACTCATTCCTGCCATTAGCAGCAAGCTGTAATGGAAATGGGAGCTCATTCTGTGGCTCTTGGCACTAATTGGGATGTAGATGCCAAAATGATAATGCCTTAAAATACCTTAGATAGATGGATGGAGGGAAAGATAGGCTTTCTTTGCAGTCAAAACCACTTCTGCACTCTGTCCACTTCAAATAGCAAGTTTGTGAGCCCTCTGTGCCTGATTTATTAAATACACCCTTTGTATATTTGCTCTTTAAACTCATTTATTTTTACAGTTATAATATAATCATTATGTGCAAGAATATTTGCTGTCTGCAGTAAATATAATTAATTAGTCATGGTACACATCATTTTAATTTTATTTTGCAACTATAAATCATTTCTGATTCAGCAAGTGGTACTGTAGAAAGCCTGGTAAACTAAATGCTGTTTCACTTAACGTTGCTAGATAATTGAATAAAAAGAAGTGCTGGGTAAATGGTGTGGAAGTAATATCTAGCATCACTCTTATCAAAATGAAAGTTCTTTAAAGCCAAACCTCATTTTCAGCAGCAAATGAAAAGCCTAAGCAAACAAAACTATTTCCTTACCTCTTTTAGAAAAAAAGACATATTTTAACCAAATATATAGTATACATCATTTTAATTTTACCAGAAATTGCATTTTATGCCAGCTATGGCATTAGCTTCCTGCAGAACTATTGGTAGCACACACTGGAGTTTCATTTTTGGAGTCTCCAAGCATTTACCTAATCCTTGACTTATCCTATAGTCAGAAATAGTTTGAAGGAGGAGGTAAGGGAGGAGCATTCTTGGAAATTACTCTCCTAAACTTCCAATGCATTCACCGTTATGATATGTCCCCAAGCAAGCAACAGACAGGCACACAAACACAATGTCTACAGAGGATATATAATTTTTATATTTATTTAGTAATAAATTAGTGAGTAACATAAAACTATGTCATAGTTCTTGCCAGAATCATGTTGAAAATGTGCATTTAAATATTTATTGAGTAAACTGGCCAACAATATCAGTTGATCTGTTTTATTAAGAAAATATTCTGTGGCTGGCAGCTAAATTGAAGGAAATTAAATAATGGCAAGGGGACTTAGGTATGCTTTAGAAGATTAGGCTTCACAAAACCTCAAGAGAGGACCTGGGTAATGCTATAAAAGTACAGAATTACTTACCTGTAATGAAGCTAAAGCAAAAAAACTCAGCAGAGGTATTCATGATACTAAAATAGCTTGATTAATCCATGGCCTTTGAAACAGGCTCCTTAGGTGATCAACTTAACCACTTCTTCACGTAGAAAGTAAGGCATATTACATGTGCATATTTTTGCACCAAGCAGTAGTTAATTAAGACAAAACTGAAACCACTGACCAATTTCTGTTCATTAAGTGCTTCACTTGTGCCAAAGAAGATCCTAGGTTTTGTGGGTGTGAGACAGTAAGAAGACATTCATGTGAAGGGTGGACCTGCTGGTCATTAAAATCTGTATAATAAAGTTTCAGGTCATCTGATACATGGTGGTGAGTGATCCCTTTACAAAGATAGATATTGATGTTTTTAAAATATTACAAACTTGGTTCTGTTTGGAAGAGACACTTGAGCCAGTCTTAGCAGAACAAATGTAAGTGGAAGTGGGTAAAACAGCCATGAGGTCATGTTGGAAACAACACTGGTGCATGCTGTGTGTGGTTTCTGGGTGCTAATGGTAGAGAGCGGTCACTCCTGGCACTGCAACATCATCATTGTGCTGATTGGAGGGAGACAAACGCCCTTGAACCCGTTGTGCTATAATATGCAGTGTCACACCCTCAGAAAGGAGGTCACATCACTACAGGTCTCCAACTTGTGTGCAATCCATCCAGAGAGTTCTTGAAGCAACATCACGTGCCATGCCATCAGGGTATTGACAAGGCTTCTTGGCATGTACTTCTGAATCATCTTTCTACTTGCAAGACTTCCATCTCAGAATGTTTTCTAAGGGATTTTTTAAAATAATTAAAAAATCCTAAGTACATTTATAACTGGTGGCTATAGCTAAGCTCTCTGCAAGGAAAGAGGAATTCAGACAGATTGCTTATTTCAGTGTAGAATCACTTGATGTACACAGGTTTATGACTTATATACCATTATTTATAAACTACTTATTTATTTATAAGTTACCTCATTCATTACCATGCAGGTACAGGGTTACAAAGCTATATTTCACAGGTTCCCCACTTTTTACACTTTTTGAGGTAGTGAAACTTTTCCGCCCATATAGCTTTCTGTTGGAAAAATAGCAGCTTAGCTGCATGCCATGCAATGCAAGATCAGAGGCACATAAATCATAAAAGTATTATATAAGTTCTATGAGAAAAAAAAAATCACAATTCTATAACCTACCACACATATACTAAAGTTTTCTCAATGGAATGGATGAACCAGAAATAGTCAATGTACCATATTTTTTTGACAAAATCCATCTCTATTGGCTATTAAAGAAAAAAAGATATTTTGATGTAAAAAAACCAAAGTCCTGAAATAGATGAGAGAGATTATGAATAAATAGACAATGGATTGAAAGGCAGAAAGGAGAAGTAGAAATACACAGATTTTTATTTTAGCAGAGTATAATGGTTAAATGCTTTAAATCCTGTACAATACTTAATGTAATCTATCTCCTAATGATCAGGAGACGTCTAACAAGGTCTGCAAGTAACAAAAAAGAATTCAGGTTAGTCAAGACAAGAAAAATTGCAAGAATCAGGGTGTGTAAATTCAGATGCTCTGGAAAAAAACTCAAGGATGACTCAAAGAACTTGTAGCCTGCCTAGGTTCTGAACAAAATGCAGGCATTCACATGGGCAAAAAAAGCCAAAAAAATATTGCAAGTAGGACAGCAAAAGATTCTCTGTACTGAGAATACTGTGCCAACTGTTAAAAACATATCATTCCCTCACTCAGAATAGTCTGTTCAGATATATTGTCACCATATCGCAAGTGAGAGTAAAAAGAAAAGCAGTGAAGATAATGGAAAATAATTAAATATGTAAAATGTGTCCTGTCTGAAGAGCTACTAAAAAGGCAAGAATCCTCTTTTTAAAAGGGAGTCTAAAAAGAGATTGCATGATAGATGCACATAAAACAAGCTGCATGCAGAAGGTGAATCATACTCACGATGTGTGGCAAGAATGTTAGTTGAAAATGTAATGATAACAAGAAAAGTCTTGTTTTGTAATATGTGTAATCTACCTGTGAAAATCATTCCCATCAGATACCACACAGGTTTACAGTTTAATACAATTAAACCAGATTTGTGAGTTGGTATAAATATTGAGGTTATCTGTAGTTGTATTAGATACGCTATTAATTAAAGGATCAATACCCAACTGCTTCAGCTGTATGAGACAGCTTTGGACTCACAGCAATAGGGATAAAAGCAGGGAGGGGAACATCCTGCATGGCCATAGTGTCTGCACTTCCCTGTGAGGAATGTGGCCTGGAACAGTGTCGCTTAGGATGCTGACAGAGAAACATCTGGAGTGATCTGCCAAGGCACTGTAGGTTTCCCTGTTTTCATATTTAGAATCGGGTTAATAGTGAGAAAGTTTTTATTTCCAATTAAATCTGGTCCTGGCTTTAAAATACAGCAGCTAATTCTTTTTAGCTTACTTTTTCAAATCTGTTACAGGGGCTTTGAACAATGATACTGAAATAACATTTCAAATACATCACTGTGCCTAATGAATTACAGAGCTCTTGATTAATGGCACTTGTTCAACATTACACTGACAGTAGTACGAAGTGTAAAAAAAATGGTATTTCTGCCTGGTGTGTTTTCTCTTATGAGACAGACCAGGCAGCATCAGCACAGATTTTTTTTTTTCTTTTTTATTCTTGAATTGCCTCTTTTTTCTATTTGCCTCCTGTTGCATTTTTCATTTTGCAAGTGTGGACTTTTGTCCTGCACTGGAGCTTGGATGAGATGAGCTATCATTCAGGAGATATGTAGGAGGTTTTGCCGAAACATCACTACTTAGCTTTGACTCTGCATCCAGAAAACCTCAGTCCTATATCCTAATGGGCAGCATAGCGGTGGGCAGGCAAAAAGGAGGGAGAGGAAAGGAGCTGAATGCATGTGCTTGTCAGATCCATCAGCAAACAAAACAAGCTGCTGGAGTATTCATCGTGATGCCACTGGTGAATTGCAGTTGACTGGAGGCATACTTCACTGCGTGGTATCAGAGTTTATGTATTTTACTAACCTTATTTCACTGGGTTGAGGCTGTACAGTTTTATGGGGCCCCCAATCTCTACCAGTTTGAAATAAATTCCTGCTGAGCTGTATATCACAGCCTGACAAGGGTTGTGGGGCCATCCTTGTACGTACAGGTGTTGCCTGTATTTCTTCTGCCACTTCCAGACCAGGAGGTCACTCTCCTCTGTGATAAGCAGGGAGGCACGCCATAGGGCTAGGAGACAATAGCAGTTTTCAACCTTTTGTTAGACTCCTGCAAGCTGCTTTCAGCACTGGTGGCAGGGAGGGTTTGTGCTATTCCAGCTATCTCCACTCTTCAGCTTCCCCCACTCCTCCTGGCAGCATCAGTGACACAGATTTTACAAATAGTGGCAATAAGCCTAGTTTCATCTGCAAAATTTCGTTCCCATTCATTATTTTGTTGTCTTTGCTAATGAACACAACTGATCTCTGCGGGGAAATGCTGCCAATACATCCACGTCCTGTCTTGTCATCTTTAGGTGTCCCACATTCTTGCAAAAAACCCAACCAAGCCTGCCTCTGGGCCTCAGTAAAGAGTGCTACAGAGGGCCAGAGGTGAATTAAAATAGCTCTTCGAAATATAGCAGTTAATGGAATCATATGAACAATCTATTTTTATGGTTTTTGGGGAACGAGCTCCACTGAATACCAGGAAAGGATCCTTCACCTTAATACATAGTATTGCAAGAGGGGCATACTCCTGGAGAAAGTAGGAACAAGATGAAGGCCACTGAAAAAATCATTCTTTTTTCTTTGGCAGTGCCTCTGGGCTTTAAAGTAGTTTTCAGTAGCCTAAAGGTATTTCCACTGCTGAAGCAACACTATTTAATCTGTAACGCCTGACGAAGTTATGTCCTTACCTGCTCTTTCTTCAGCTCAAACACTCAGAGACTGATTTCCAGCAATGACATCTCTTTGGTAGATACAATTTCATACCAACCACATGTGTCAGTTTTTCACTGCCACTAATAGATAGGTGCAGAAATGGTGACATTGCTTCCGTTGTGAATTTGAACCTGTGACTTTTTGCTCCTCCAAAAGCAGATAAAACTGGTAAAAAATTGAGCCATAGAGCTGAAGCACAAGCTCCTGCCTTATCTTCATTCGAAGGCAGATGTGACCTGCATGTAGACCGAGAGCCCTGAGTCTTGTCCCTTCTCTCTGTCACCATGCTGTGTGGCTCTTAGTAACACTTGCCTTGGTTTCCTCATCCAAAATGGATTAATATCATCAAACCTCTTCAAAGAGAGGCAGCAAGGGCCCATAGTGCATGAAAAGGACTGTGAGATCTTTGGGCTTTGCCATCCATAAAAAGTCAAGATATTGCAAGCACTACAACATCATTAATACACAGCAAAACACTGATAACTTCTGTATCCAAAGGAGACAGAAATACTCATGTTTTCCTTTTCTTTGCCATAAAGGACCTATCTCATTTTAACACGTACAACACAGAGAGAGGCTGAGAGCATGGCTTAACAAGACAAGCTTTTGTCTAGTGATTATGAACTGCATCATCCTGACTGACCATCATATTTTTGAGGCAATGCAGGGAAGGATGGAGAGTCATAACTGAGCTATGAAGAGGAAGAGCAGGGCTTGTGAAGGAAATTAAAATGGTATTGCAAGAGGAAACAGTACAGTGCACAAAGCCCCAGTGAGACATATTTTTGGTTATTTTTTTTATTAAAGATGACAGCTTATCCATATGTTGGACAAGCAATAGTTTCTGGATAGATACCATGGTCATCCATAGGCAGAAATAATCGTGGCAATTTTACCTAGAAAGAATGAAACATAACTCAATGGTAGAGAATTGCAATACAGGTATTTAGTTATAAGGATGAACCTGAATAATGAATTTACAAAGTCTCACAAATGTCTAACGATGTCCCTCTATTTTTCTGTAAAACAAGAGTCTGAGTGAGATTCATGTCTGAAGCACTTTTCTTTTGCTGAGAGACCAGAGTGACACACTGTTGCCAAATGTAGGTATTATTAGATATTGTTTTTTGATTGCTTCCCAGAAAAAAAAAATAATGTATTTATATTGTTTATCACTGTGTTTGTTTATTTTAATGTATTTCATGGGTGCAATGTGTTTTAACTTCCCAAAAGTAGCTCATGCTGTGGCATTAATCTGATTTCAACAACTCTGTGCATAAGAAGCAGTTTTCAGCATTTGTAACTGCCTCCACTGAAATTACTGGAGGCTGAATTTTGTCTTTGCAGAGCCCCTTCCATGCCATGCCTTTGGTGAAATTGCAGGCTGTTGTTCTTATCAATAAGGAGCATCCATGTTGTAGGACATCTGCAGCATGCCCTAATGCAATAAAAGAATTTTCGGTTGATGGATGCCTTTATCAGGGAAGCAAAAGATCAGAACAGGGAAAATTTTCACATCACCCACAGCTGGTGATTTAGGGCATGTTGAGTATGTTTGAGCTTTCCCAGTGTTCATCTTCAGATGCTTAAAGCAGTGCTTTTCTTTTTGTTGTATTGGATTTTCTCCGTGAATACTCCTTGGATATTGCCGAGATAAAAGAGATGTCATGTGTTGTTGACTGATATGTAAGTATGGACAAGAGCTGAGTGAAAACAGACCCAAGAGCTGTTTACTGGAGACATAAGGCAGATTTGAGACTAGAAACCCATTTCAGCAACCCCTGCTCTCAGGAGTAACTTGCCAAAATCTGTTTTTTAGGAGAAGCTCAGGGGTTTGCTTTAATAAGTGACATTACCAAACCCTGAGGCTCCTGATTCAACCAGGGCCCCAGTTAGAGCAGGACTGAGAGAACATGCACAAACAGAGCCATTTTCTTGACCTTCAGAGGGAGAGGCAGATGATGCCCCTTCTGCCCTTGGGTTGTCCCTCTGCCTCCACTCTTCTCCCCAATGCTCACTAGGGACACCTTTAACAGGTGGCAGTTCCTTTCCGCACTTTCCATAAAGACACACAGTTACCTGCTTCAGCATCTGTAGCTTTTCAGCAGCCAAAAGATTCAAAGCAGAAGGCAGCCCTGGTATTGGGACAGAAGGAGGATGTTAAACATCAGCCTTATATAAGGAATAACTACCCAGGGGAAAACAAAACAAAACAAAACAAAACAACAAACAGAAACTGCCCAGTGCACTTTCTGCCCAGAAAAAAAATCCAGTTTTGGTTGCTTTCTTTTAAAATTGGTGCTGTTTGAGATGCATAGTGGAAATCTGTAGCTCCTGTACAGGCAAATTCAGTGCCCATTAATGGAAGGCTATGGCTATCTCCAGCAGGTATTAATTACAGTTGCCTGACAACATTTATTGCAGAATGGGAAATTTAATTTTTTGTGCTGGGTGAACAAAAACAAGCAAAATGAAATGTATGTGAGTGTCTACTTTTTTTGTTTTCACTGTGAGTGAAGACAATTTTTCACCAGTGAAGCTGCTTTGTACTCAGTAAAAACAGAATTTATACATTATGCTGGCTAAAGACAGCTGAAGTTCAGAGTGCCAATTCCAGTTCCCATGACACTTCTTTGCAGGTTGCTCTTTAGCAGTGTTTAAGAAGAGAAAACTTCTGTCAGGAGAGAGCCTGTAGGAAAGGAAACTATGTATTTCTTTTTGGAAGAAAAATAGCACAAGAATAGAAATTCTAGCTGAGAAGCCGAGCTGGCTACATGTTGACTATTTTAGAACTATTCACGCTACTTTCTGCCTTTGGCAAAAGATAAATTTATTTTTCTGAACAAAAAAAATGAATAAATTATGCCAGGACAGACATTTTGTTTTACAAGGGGAAGTTTCAACATTGGAGATGCAATTTCACTATTTTGCAGGGAGAGCCTTTAAACTTCAGTGAGAGGGTGTAAAAGGTGAAGAAAGGAAAAGGGAAAGCAATCTTTACTAATAAGGACTGGGATGAAGTAGCAAATGCAACTACATTTTGCAACAAGCCCCTCCCTCCTTGCCTGGCTCTCTAGCAGAAGGAGCTATGAGAAGCCAGTCAGTAGCAGGAGCATGCATCGGGTCTGACAGCAGTAATTCCCTGAAAACTGCATGACTGTAGCTACAGGCAGAGCTGTGTATCCCCTCAGGCTCTACCATCACTGTGACTGGCTTTACTAGGATAATGTCACGGCATAAGCAGCAACCCAGACTTCGTGCATAAATTTGGAGGAGCAGGGAGATGGGCAGGACATAGTTCCAGTCCTAGGCTCCGTATCACCTTTCTGCAGATGAAAGCAGGGAAGGCAGCTACAGGCAGCAACTCAAAAATCAGTACAGCTTCCCACCCAGCCCTGCCTCTGCCACCCTTGGGAAGGCAGAGCAATAAAATGGTCGCTATATTTCCACCTGAATGTGGGGCTGACACTGCAATGCTTCCCCTGCCCTCCCGCTCCCCACACACCTTTTCTTCCATGACAGTCAGGCAACCTTCATGTGTTTTGGTGTGCACTTCCCAGGGGCTGCTTGTGTGTTTCAGTAAAAAGAAAAGACGAAGGAGGTATCGAGCACTGCAGGTTACTTTTCAGCCTTGGAGAGGCACAGAGATACAGATGTGGAAAGTGACATAGGGAAACCTATAAATTATGGAATAACTGCAAATAAAACTATTGCAATAACAAAGCTTATTGTGATACTCGATCTGTCTTCCTTTTCTTTATTCCCAGAAATGTCTGTTTTCTGACCGTGAGGTGCCTCCAAGCAAGCTGTGTTGGAGCCCTGCCAAGAGAGGATGCTGCCTCCCTGCTCTCCCATTTGAGGTGCCTACATCCTTCTCTGTGTTTAACATGTCAGTCACTGTGATGCTTAGGCATCATCTACACAATTTTGAAGGCTTCACAGTTTCCCCATCAGGGCAACTGCATTTCTCTGGCCTTCTTTGGGAAAGGAGGTCCTGCCACTCTGCCGATGCCTCTCTTGAGGAAAGGGCTGCTCCAGAAAGTTATGTTGTTGTCTGAAGGAGATGGTGTGTCCTCTTTTCAATTTTCCCCTGCAAAAATTTCAAAGCAAATGTGCTTCAGCTAGTCCAGGCTGCTTTGCCCTGAGCACAGTCAATGCATCCCTCCTTGGCATGTTTGGGGACAGGGTAGCTAACAGGTTGCCCTTTGAGAAGATACTTCAACGGGTAGATTATCAACAAGGCAATTATCACCCCTGCCTGAAGATCTGGTAGGGTCTCTAAGGGGCTGCTGCACAGCAGACCTATAAGCTATCCTCTGAGAACCCTATAGGCTGTAGGGTAGGTGGTGTATGGTAGCTGGAGGCACAAGGGACCTGTTGTAACCGTGACCTTACAGTGTGTTGCTTTAGAGATCCCCCTGCTCCTCTCAGGCTGCCTCATCACTTGGAGAGTACCCAGTGGGACTAGGATGGGTTAGTCCCTCATAGGAGCCTTGCACTGCATCATTAGAGCAGCAGAAGTGGGAAGCATTTCCCACCCATGGAGGAGGGCTAAGGCATGCTGTCCTCTCTGTTGCCTTCATTGAGCCTCCTGTTTCATAGAATCATAGAATCATAGAATACCAGGTTGGAAGGGACCTCGAGGATCATCTGGTCCAACCTTTCTAGTACAATGTAGACGAGATGGCCCAGCACCATATCCAGCTGAGTCTTAAACGTGTTCAGCATAGCAGAGTCAACCACTTCCCTGGGGAGATTATTCCAATGGTTGACTGTTCTCATTGTGAAAAATTTCCTTCTCGTGTTCAATCAGAATCTCCCTGGGAGTATCTTGTACCCGTTACCCCTTGTCCTCACCATGTGATTCCTTGTAAAAAGGGAGTCTCCATCTTCCCTGTAGCTCCCCTTTAAGTACTGGTACATGGTGATGAGATCGCCTCTAAGCCTCCTTTTCTCAAAGCTGAACAAACCCAGCTCTCTCAGTCAATCCTCATACGGCAGGCTTCCCAGACCCTTGATCATCGTGGTGGCCCTTCTCTGGACCCCCTCCAGCCTGTCGACATCTTTTTTGTATAACGGGGACCAGAACTGTACACAGTATTCCAGGTGTGGCCTGACAAGCGCTGAGTAGAGAGGGATAATGACTTCTTTGCTGGTGATGGCCTTTTTGATGCAACCCAGCATCCTATTGGCCTTCTTGGCTGCAGCAGCACACTGTTCACTCATGTTGAGCTTCCTGTCCACCAGGACACCCAGGTCCCTTTCCACAGAGCTGCTCTCTAGCCAGGTAGATCCCATGTCTAGCCAGGTGGATCCTGTTTGTAGGAGCACAGCGGAAAGGTTGAGCCACTGCAGATCTTAGGGCATTTTCCCATGTCCCTCCCAAGCTTTAGAAATGAAAGTTGGAATTTAGATGAGTTCACCACCTGCTCCCCTCCAAAATACAAACACACAACCCACGCCACCCCCCCAAATATCAGACTAGTAGATTTACAAGGAACATGAAAAGACTTCATGTCTCTTGCGGGGTTTATCACCTAACACTGGCAATGATGTTAAGGTAACAATCTGGATGGTACACACCTTCACATGCCACTATCAAGTTTATGTCATTAGCAAAATCTGAAAGGAGGCTCTTTAACAGCCTTGACTTTTACTGGCACCAGAAAAGCCCAGAATTAGACAGTTTCAGACTCTCCTTTGCAGATTTTGTCTTTACCTTCCAATACAAAGTCAGAAATTTGCTATGCAAAAAATTGTCAGTTACTATACCCAATACAACAAGATTAATAGCCTGTATTAGGGTTTCCCAGAAATACTACTTTTGCTGCTAAAGGGGCTGCTTTACAAAAGAAAGGGACACAGCAGGTGGTTCCCCTACAACAGCAGTAGCAGCAGCAATTATTAGTAGTGAACAAGACATATAATACAATACTGGGCTTTAGAAGGCCTTGTCTGTGGTAAAATCACAGCCATGACAAGGGACGAAGTTACAACATAGTTATCCCCTGACCCAAATACAATATGGTCCTATTTTGTAGTGTTGATGGGTCCATAACTATGTTCCACAGCAAGGCTTAAAGGTTAAGGTTACCAGCTGCACTCTACAATGAAACTGTGTTGTAAGTGGGTCCCAAGACACAATTGTATTTCTAGTATAAAAAAACACTAAATAGGCTAGATGCTATAGATCTCTCCCTTTTTCTCCGTCTTCCTTGTGTATGCATACACACTTTGCCCTAAGGATATCTCTGGAGAGCCATGCTTCTCCATTTACTGTAATAGGAAATGCTTGATATGATGACAGGGTCATTGTCTATCAAAATCAGGAGATCAAAAGATTCACAGTTAACTAGTAACAAGTCATCAAAATGCTTTATGACAAAATTTGAAAGAGCCAGGCCCTTCTTCTCATTAAGGAGTGACAAAGCAAACATCTTTTCATTGTGTCTTCCAGAAATTTAATTGCTATTTTGCAGTTTACTCAGGCTCCTTCATCAAATATATCTGATACTTCAACTCTGTGCAAATAGAGAAAGCATTGCCAGTTTCATCAAGGAACAGCTGAAAATCAGAAAAAAAGAAGAGGCAGTCTGACCTTTATAATGGCTGTCAATACTTTAATAGATACCTTTTGGCTCTTCGACACTTACATGCCAAGTACTGGCTGTAAGACAAGAGGCAGGGAAAGAGAGATGGGAGCTACTCTGGTACTGGCAAATTTCTAGGGATCTGAACACTTTTGGTCTGATCAAGTGATGGAGATACATGTCAGTTGCAACCTCACTCTTTTGCAACAATAGAGTTCTTTCACTCGATGGTTTTATGTGCCAAATGGTAAGTTTAAGAAACACAGATACTATAGGATACAAATACTATAAGTCAGAAGGTTAAGGAAATGAATTTAAAAGGTTCTGATTCAGGGTCTGTGCACTTCAGTATCTTCCACATATCTTTGCCATACAGCACCAGTTTTCATTGTTATGCCAATGACTTCTCACCAAGGTCTGCCTGCTCCATCGGCTAGTCCTGACAGGAGGTCTCAGCTCTGCCATCATGCCCGCTGAAGTGCAAATGTGGATGTTACTGGATTCCTCACAAATCTTAGCTGAAACACTGAAAATTGTTTCCCTCCTAATTTATTAAAATCCACTCTGGATTTTAAAGAGGGCTTTTTTTCTGCCTTCCTGGGCACTAATCTGATCATTCCTTCCAAAATTAATTTCTTGAGTGCTAAATGATGTCACAGGCTTGTGGGGAAAACAGCTTGTTGCCTTAGGCACGTGGTGTTTCATAACATGGTGCTAGAAATTGGTGCTGAAGAACATGCACAACCCAACAGCAGTGAAGGATCTCAACACAAAATTTGCCCCTGCTCCTTTTACATTACCACTTAAAACCAATGGTGGACCATTGCTTAATCCAGCCACATAGAAAAGTGGTGCTCCATATTCTCCTGGCTTTGAGAAACAATTAAATCCACCTGTCTGTTTCCATAAAAATATCTGAAGGGTTTTGTGACTGCTTCAGTTTTCACATCTATTGCATCTTCCCAGGTCAAACATGAGATGATCTTCACATTCCTTGCACAAAAAGCAAAGCAGGGCAACTCCTGCAGTTCTGCAACAGCAGAGAAAATGAACATGAAGTCAGGAGAAGATGGGGAGAAAGGAGGGGAGGCACTCAGGCAAGCAAGCCGTAAGAAAAGGAGTTGCTTATTATTGTCATATGGTGATGATAGAGAACCCCAAAGTGGGTGAGATATGTCCCGCTGTTTCTTTTTATGCTGCTAGCAGACACACATGGGGCAATTGCTTTGACCCAGTGTCAGTGTGTGAGTGAAAGAGGAGGAACTAAAGGCATCCATGCAAGTGAGGCTCAGTTCTCTCTTATTTTGTTGGTTTTCAATGCCAAGGTGTGTTTTAAAGTACGGCACAGCAAAAGCTTCTTAAAAATCCTTTCGGGTTCTACATCAGCTAGGGGTCTGTCTTTACATCTGGTAAAGCTGTTATATGTTGTGGTGTCAAATGAATTAGATAAACCTTGGATAAATAGGTGGGAATATGGCAAATTATTAAAACGCATGTTAAAGGCCATTAACTTTAAGTATGCTTCAAAGTGCTTCGCTGAATGGCACTTTTCAGGTATCCTTTGCAGGGCAGTACTGTGGAAACTGATATAAAAGGCATAATAAAATTCAGACTGAGATTCATAGGCAGACTGCTTACAAACGTGGATGTAGGAGTCGATGGAACAAATGAAAATTGGGCAGTGGATTAGTTACATCCCTCAGATATTTGCCCTATCTCTCCCATGACATTTTTAACCCTGAGGCAAAACCATCCAGTCCATTCATGAATCAGCTCCTGCACTGACACTGGTTTCAGCATGCTTTATTAAGAAAAAACAAAATCTGAATTAGTTCACATTAGTGTGCCAGGCTGAAAACCATCAAGTCAAGAACTGATTTGTGACTAGATCAGTTCATTCCGAGTTGGCCATCCATCTGTTTGAAAGATGGGTCAAACAGCTGAAGGCAGTAACAGCTTTAGCATCCTAATTTTAATTCACTGCCACAAGTCTATCAGCCCTCCCAGACACACTAGAGGTTCCCTCTTCCCCTTCTGCAGGCCCAGCTCTGTCATTTCAGTACTACTTATATTTTTAAAGGCACTTTACAGGAACTATCCTAACCCAGTTATTAAAAAAAAAAAAAAAAAAAAAAAAGAAAAGAAAGAAAAAAAGAACAGAATTCCCAGGGAACTTCCCAAGGGATTTACTTGTTTTAAGCAATGTATAAAATGTGAGAATTTTCTTGTGAGCTTTCTCCAATTATATACTCTTTTTTGGCATTTTTCTTAAAGATGTCAGACACAGAATAAATGTATTATACATAATTTACAGAGAAAGTTTTAAAATTAACATTATAACATAAAGAACTGCATATGAATTAAATGGCTAATTAGCTATATGCTTTATGCCTTATCAGTGGAGTCATTGCCTATGCTACGATTCTTTCGTTACAAGTAATCTGAAGACTTGAAGCAGATCTAAGAAAAATTAAGAAAAAGTAGATATATACCTGAATTTAAGCATGTGAACTGCGTAAAAAGGATGAATAGTGGACAGTTCACCAGATTGAATGTGTTGTTATTTCCATCACTGGTTTACATCCTATGCAAATTCAAAAAAGCAACCTCCCACCGCAAGTGATTTATGTTTTGCAGTGGTCTACTGGAGTTTCTTCTGAACAAATGGGAAGAAGCAGCAACAGAGCAGGCTCAAGTGTGTGGCTTCCTCATCTCACTAAATTTACAAGAAATTTTTTACATTAATTTGAGAGATGCTTGGAGGTCTCCTCATGTATTCAACCTAGAAACAATGTCAAATGCAATCAGCTCTCACATATTTGAAAGTGAACTTTTTCAGAGTAGTCACAATCTATTAGTGAGCGGGCCAGAAGTGGGGTGGGCTCATTTGGGGTTTCCATTTTTGGAATGACTCTGCTGGCAATTAGTAAATCACTAAGCATAGCCCTCCCTAGCCATTTAGGTAATTTAATATTATTAATTTTTTCTAAAATAAGAAGTGGGTTATAAAGTGTATCATTTAACTTAAGAGTAATTTGTTCCACTATTTAAATTTCCCCAAAGGATTTTATCACGGTACAGTCTTATAGCGTATGTACAATGCTACTATGCCTATAACACTTGAGTCTTTAATTCCAGAAAATGCCATCATAATAACTTATCTTAGTTTTGATCATTTCTAGCTCATGCATTTCTTTCCCCCTTATACTCGTAGTCAGCTATGGTACCCAGCACAGGTCCAGGTCAACATTTTTTTCATAGCTACATAAAAGTTTATTTTGGTGGAGTGGTCCAGATTGTGTAGAAGAACATGCTTGAGATGTGTTTGTGTGAGCACAGAGGTGTACAAACACAGATGGCTCCTTTTTCGCACCTCCTTCAATATGAAAGCAATCCTGATAAGAAATGTTATTTGATGTATTGCCAGAGCACCAAGGACAGGAATCCCTTGCTCTGAAGACCATAACTAATCTCTTATCTTAGTTATCTTTCACATTATCATGTCAAAGTCTTGATCCCACTTTCACCCTGTTAGACTCAATCCTTACTTTGCTGCTTTTTTAATTCCCTGTGCTCTTTCTGCTTTCATGCCCTATATCAACAGAATAAACTTATTAAAAGTACCATTGCACTCTGCTTTTTGGCGTGGGTCTCCTGACATATACAGTGGAAAAACATAACCTCTGGTAGATTAATTAATAATTGTTCATTAATAATTTGCTCCCAAGTTTGAATCATACTCCTAAATTGTAATAAAAAGTATGTTTTTAACAGTACGATTCTTTATCCAGACATAACACTGCCGACTGTGCTCCTGTCAGATGCCATAAACTTGGTTGTGTCAAGCAGAGTAATGTCTTAGAGAGCCTCTTAGCACAAAAAAAAATCAGTGTGAGAACAGTTAACACAACCTCCAGCTGAGTCAGTTGTGAATAGGTGGTAGAGGCTGGCATGGGGCTGAAAGTACATTCATTTGAAAAGCAAAATTAAGATCCTCCACCCTTACAGACATTTAAAGTATCCTGTGGTATTTTGCATATGAGTAAGTTACTCCACATGACCTGGAAAATTCCCCAGGTAATGTCTCTGACCGATACCTTTTCTTTGGAGTTTCCTTTGGAAATGTTTTTACAGGGCTGGCTCATGTCTAGGTGGTCATGGCGAGTGGGGGTCTAGCCTACTTATTTTGGTGGGACCAAAATTTTAACAATTTGATTGAGTGCTAATTATCCCTTTGAACTGGTAACCCATTCCCTACTCATCCTCCTTGGACATGTGTTACTTGAAATGAAAAACTGCAGAACAGATACTTTTAAAATAGAAAACGCTGCCTGTAATTTTTTTTCCTCTGAGAGACACCTGTAAGAGCAAACTCACACTGTTTTGTGGCCTCTCCTGCTATCTAGAAGAATGGCCTGCCCTGGGGACACATTTACTCCTAATATTTCTCTCCCCAGTGCGTATGCTCATAACTGCAGCATTGCATGTTTTAGAGGTGCCTACAATACCTCAAACCATGGGGTGTGCCCAAGGAATTAAGTGGAGCTGCTAGACCTTTAACAAATGCCAGCAGACAATTAAAATATTCTACTCCCAGCAAGGGATGAGTATTTTCCATCATGTTTATTTTTCTGAAAATTGGTCCTTGTTCCATGGAGTTTAACCCAGCAGTTGGTAGAGTCATCACAACAAAATTTTGGTTCCCAGAGATGTTTGCTTGTCCAAAGCAGCAACTATTTCTACCTTCCCTTTCTGCCTGGGGTTTCTCGTCCTCTTCCTGCTTTATTTCTGTCCTTTGTTCTTTCTCTAACTCCCTGCAGGGTTATGTAGCAAGGTCAGTAATATCCACCTGCAACAGATGGAGGGGACCAGAGACAGGATCTGGCCCTGAGCATGCCAACAGTGGAGAATGGCCGTGATGTTGTCAAGCTGTGCTGGCAGTAGGATTTAATGGGTAATGTATCTGTGCGTTTAATGCATGTCTTCAGTTCAGTTTTATAATAAGATACCTGAACAAATACAAATCTCAAGGATATAAAGAATGCCATTGATTTTTTTTTTGATGATTAAAGTTAAGCATGTTCTTAAGAAATCTATTTATTTTGTGCAGGCTGACATAAGCACAGCTATAAGTATGTGTTTATGCCTTGGAAATGTTTTATTGAGTCAAAATATATGTTACATTTATGAAGTGAAATTTCAGAGCTGTGTCCCCCCTTCTTTAGTCTGTATAATAAACATTTCAAAAGACCAAGACTAATGACTTCTTCATCAGTTAAAAAAATGTATTTTGACCATTAACTTTGCCAGAAATTCACGGACTACCAATATCAACATTTTGGCTTAACATGCAACTGCTTTGTTTTTAGAAATTATTATTTCCATTTTTCAGTTGCATCTTCCTGCTTTTTTCTGCGAACTAGAGGTTTAGGAGCAGACTTATAAATGAAATAAGTTTGGTAAAATCATTGTAATTATGGCCTCTGAATAAGACTGCAGTTCTTTGTTCCTCTTAGTTATTTCTCATTATAGAGATGATTTTGAAACATTTTACTCTTACTTTCAAATGTGACAATCAAGTTAAATTTATAATTTGCTATTTTTGGTTTCATAACTTATTGCATATTGTTTCTTGAAAGTGCCTTTATTTCATATGAATTTTTTTGATAAACCAAGAAGTCTGCATTTACCCAGGCAATGTGTGTTGAAATGTGATGTGGGTCCTTCATTTTACTTATGGTGCACATTTACATTTTGTGTATTTCTGTAACCAGCTACTTTTCCAACTGCTTAGTTATGATGTAATCCCTTTCAATTTTTATACAGCAGATATCATCCCGTGATATCTTGTAGTTTCATATTCCTGCTAGCACAATTACAGGAACTGTTAACATAACGGTAAAATCTCTGTACCAAAATAACCTCTAAATGGTTTTAGTATTATGGAGCTTTTTATTGAGGTCAACAACATAGAATTGCCTTTATGTTATTGATTTTAATTACAGTGCATGCAGCTATGTTCTCTCAGCACTGAGAGACAAAGCTGGTACCCATACTGTGTGCAGACTTGTTCAGTAGAGATGTTGGCAGGACCTCACTCATCTGTCCAGCTGTTTATCATGAATGTAAAAGAAGCTGTGCACAGTTAGACAAAGTGGCCAGCAGGATTCAGCAGAGGCCAACAGAGAGCAGAGTCACAGCAAGGCAAGCAGATAATGATACCTTGTTTTCTCATAAAACTTGTTGGAATATAATGGCTTCAGACCATGTACTCTTTGCAATTTCACTGAAATTGGCCCAAAGGGTGTTAGGAAGGAAGACACACACACACACACACACACACATGCAGACAGGAGTACATGCTTACACCCTGTGAAAATGTGAGCTTTGTCTCTTTAGAGAACCATGTAAGAAAGAAATGTGAAGTTAACCTCATCTACTTGTGTCTCTCTTTTGCCCATTGTCTACTTCATCTGCATGGCCAAATTGTCTTTTTTGTTGCTTTGCTCACTTGAGATGCATCAGTTCAACAACTGATGAAAAGGAGCCAGAGTAAAAATAATTCTAAAAAATGAGTCAAGCCTCCTCATTTTTCTTCTTTGATGAGGCTTTTCTTAAGGAAATCTCCTTGGATGCCACTCTGTGACTCTGAGGTGAGGTTGGGTTTGCCATGCACACACATTGCTTATTGGAAAACCAGTATTTTCCATCTGTCTCAGTGTGTTTCCCTACCGGCAGAAGCAGTGAAAACAGGAAAAGCAGACTTGGGGGGGGCAGCTAAAAAAATCAATGAGGAAGACACCCCCCGGCTTTTCTTGGTGGTCTAGATAGGTGGCAGAGAACATTTTGTGCCTCCAGAAGAGGATGCTGGGAAGGGGACAGAAAGATCTGCAAGAACATCAAAGGCAGAATGTGCATGGAAAGGTCTGGGAGGACTTAGGAGGACAAGAGGGAAGAGTGGGTTAGGGTTTGGAAGATACAAGACGTCACTTGAAGACTGAAGTTTGATTCACATGTGGAAGGAATCCTGAAGGATCCAACACCTCCACTGCAGACCTCACATCAATTTTAATTTCTTTAGCTGGTTTCCACTTTTGTAGAATTAACTTCTTTCCAATTAGATTTGCCCTTAAAATAAAATGCCCTTGGTCTTTGCTAATATATGTAATGAAATCAAAATCCCCAAGTATAAAGATACCAGAATTCAGAGGTAAGTCTATGCTCATTTTTTTATTTACTTTTCTATTACTTTTCTTTAGAACCAATACTCTCCTCAGCCTGGATTCACCCTTGGAAGTCCACAAGGACCAGCTACAAAATAGTCCCCCTCCCCTCCTGCTCCCCCCCCACATCCCTGTGCTGGGGAGGCAACAATCTCCTCTTCATCAGAGAGACACGTTCTGGGTACAGAGTCAGAATAAGCCTGTTTCTGAAGTTTCAAATAGAAATTAAAGTAGTATCTTCTTCTCATAAACTTAACACTTTAGAGAGGGAAGGAAATCTTGTCCATCTTTCCACTGTGACCTTTGAAAACTGACCTGGTCCTGCCTTCAAGCCTAAAGAGCTGGTCAGACCCCTGGACACAATGGTGGTGAAGACCACATTGCCGTGGTACTTTGGCCAGCACTGCTAAGCCTTGAAAATCCAAAATAACTATACTTTGCTCCATCAAAGAACTTTTTCCATCAAAGGCACCTTCATATCAGGAGTAATTTTAAAGTATTTTCCAGTTCCTGTATGTAAAATGTAATTTCTGTTCAAAATTCTGTTGATATATTTCATTAAGATTTGCTTCCACAAATCTTTTACCTCAAAGTCTCCAGTTATTACCAATATCACTACTTCTGGTGGCATAGGCTGGGAGTTAAATACCTAATCAGAGGATGGGCTTTTATTGATATAGTGAGGAGAGAAGGGGTGGGTTACAGGAGGCTGGGAATATCCAGCTATTCTGTGAGGTGAAATGGTCTGTAAAGCATTTTAGGCTGGGGTCAAATTGAAAGAAAGCACAAAAACAGATTAAATTGCCAATCTCTTTCCATGCCAAATTTATCCAGAAGTTGCATACCATACCATCCTGAATGCTCTTCTAACCTGAATTGTTTGTACATCAGTCCTGAAACACTGCTCTGATGATGGGAACTCAAAGCTTGCACAGAAACTTAAGTCAGGTCGTGTTTCCATGTACTGCCAGCTCAGAGGATGGGTAA
Source organism: Platalea leucorodia (assembly GCF_965183815.1). Lineage (NCBI taxonomy): Eukaryota > Metazoa > Chordata > Aves > Pelecaniformes > Threskiornithidae > Platalea > Platalea leucorodia. The sequence goes on from NC_138858.1 coordinate 83,470,433, forward strand.
TATGGCAACACCCTTTCATCTCCTGCAAACAGGAGTTTGCATGTTCAGGTCACTGTGGTGCCTGCTGCCACCCAGGAAGATGAGTTGAAAAAGCATGGCATTGCACTAAATCTTGGTGGTGGCAGCACCTGGATCAAGCTTCAGGGAAAAAGGGAAGAATGCAAGAAAGGAACTGGCATGAAAATGGCATTCTCCCGTGATGATTTACCCCAGTATATCATCACGATTCCATAGACAACTACTACCCTGAGACAGAAAGGTCATGTGCTCTTTGTTTGAGGCATTTTTCCATTCCCATTTGTCTGAGGCCATGACAGCCATGGCAATGCCTCGTTACAGATCTGCACATTGACCTAGTTAATGAGCAGGCATGTGGAAAAAACATGGCCAAAATGTGCAGAGGTTGTTAATGTCCAAGTGTAAAATTGTCCATTTGAACAGCGGTGGTAAGAGTGACCTGCAGCCTGCTCCTGCAACCCAGTCATATGAAATCACCTAGGCTGTGCGTATCACCCCATCATTTAACTGATGTTCAGCTGTGCAACATCAAGATGTGCAAGCTCCTCTAGCCCCTGGTAGGACTCAATGTATCATTTCCAGAGCCCAGCCTCCTTTTCCACCTGATCCGGTCCTTCTCCTCTTGAGAGTAAGAAAAGAGATACAGCAATTTGACTCTTACCACCATGCCTTGTGGATAATGATGTCCAGTGTTTAACCTAATTGCATACACACAGAGCCACTGCGGGGGCTGGGGCAAGGCTGCTTTGTGCATACCACCATGTGTGATGCAATGACCCTTGCAGGCAAGATCAAGGCCAGTGTGGGAAGGTGACTTGTTGCTTCTCTGTCATTGCTGAGGCGATTGTCATTAATTCTTTGCCCTTTCACCCCTGTGTAGTGGCCATATTCACCAGGGACCCACTTTAATGAGTAGCACTTAATATGTACACAGGCTTCTGCCATTCCCTCCTCCCACCTGCTTCTTCCATTTTTCAGGCAGCAGTTCCTGGTGTGTCACAGGAGCTTTCAAAGGGAGCTGCACATCAAGGAAGGAAAGGTGATGTGCTGTTTGTCTGAGGCAGCTTTTCCATGCCCAGAGCATTCCCATAAATGAGAGGAGTTTTAGGACTCTAACAAAAGTCAGATAAAGGGAAAGGATGAAGGGGTGTAATGAATGAACCTGTCATTAAGCATAACGTAAGCAGTTTCTTCATGTTATCTGAGGTTATCCAGATTGACAAGTAAGCAATGCTTTTGTCAAGCACTTTAACAAAAACAGATGCCATCTGTGTGCAATGCACTGGAGCCAAAGATGTGCCATGTTTAAATAAACAAAAGCATAAAAGAAAGCTCTTGACCAACCCAGTGTATAAAATCAGTGAGTTTGCTTTTTCAATTAGCATGGTGAGAAGTACTCCCTTCTCCCTCCTGCTACCCCAATTAAAAATGCTTTATTTCTTTGGACCGTTGCCCTCTGAATGCTCTTGCACTAATTCAAGTCAAATTGTTTCACATTCCATCAGTTGGGAATTTTACCATAGGAAACATGGCCAATTCTTCTGTCATGATTACTTTTTCTTCTGCTTGCTGCTTTGATGATTTAAAATAGCTCTCACTTCCAGTGGCCGCTCAAGGGTTGTCTCCTAAACTCATAAAATCCTTGGAGGGAGGATTCCTGTGATTCTTTTGCCACCTTGGGCAGTTGTTGTCTTGGAAAGAGATGAGAAATTCTTTTGTAAGAAAAAGGATCCAGCTTTACATTTGTTTGCAGCCCTTCTGGGAGGCAGCGATTCGATGATCACAGCTCTTGCAGCTCAGGAGGAAAAATGATCAGTGCATCAACAATATTTGGTAAGGAGCAGAATCTCTTCTCACAGTGACCATCATGGCATTGTACATCCTCCCGGGACACACCCACATGGCATTTGGGAGATTATGTCCACTCTGAGAGCCTTCCCATGCATGGGAGGTAGCTACTCTGTGTCCGGGATTTTTACACTACAATAGGAAAAAAAAATGTATTTATGGACAGGGGGAGGGAAGAAAGAAAGGAGGAAATCACTCAGTGACTGCTAATAACCTGAGGTTAGAGGATCTCCTAGACATATGCAGGACAGTTAAAATTCAGGGAGGAGTAAGAAAGCAAATATGAATTCGTCCCTGTAAATTTTCAAAGCAGGGCTTAAGAGGGCTGGGTTTACAATTCTTCAGTGTTCCTGATGTCTCTGCAGATGTGAGCGTTGGCTCCATGCTCATTTTCTGTATTAAAACAAACAGCAGTGCATGAGGAGAAAAAAACCACACACCTTAACAAAGCACTCAATATATATGAACTTCAGGCAGCAGTTAAGTACTACCACATAACTGAACACTTCTTTTAAAAGCAGCTTTTATGCTATAAAATCAGCAACAAAGCATCTCTGGGTTTGAATGACCTCCATGCTTGAGTCTGAATATCCAAGAAGTATGTCACCTGTTCCAGAGCTTTGATCTCATGTTAGAAAGAAAAATATAATTATTATCATGTTGTTCAGCTCAGTTGACAGAGGATCTGATATTTTAGGAATGCTTTTGAGATGCCTAAGTTGAGAACAGAAGGATGCTGCATTCCTAATTAAAAGGAATAAGAGGTGTAGTTTGATCAGCATGATGCTCCAGCTGAAAATAAAGCACCTAAAGATGATGAAGCTAATAGTTAATGAAAGAAGTGCTTGCACATAAGATGAACACTGAGTGACTGGCCAAATCTCTCCCTGACAGAGACAATTTAATTACATTTCACAATAAAATCACCACTTGCAGGACTGTAGGGGTCTGTCAGTTCCCAATTTAAATCATGATTTTTGAGGTTGAAAATGTTGGCCCATCCCAAAACACAACAGGCACAGACATGACATATCATATGAAGTGCCAGCCAAGAGATACATGTATTTTTCTTTTTAACAAGTGAAAAATGCTTTAATCCTTTGAAACATGATTGAACTTCAAACAAAAGGCAGGATTATAAGCCTTCAGAGCTCAAAAAAATGTTGTGCTGTACTCTCCCCTCTCAAATTCAAGGTGTTAAGTCATAACACTATTTATATATATACACATAGATATATACACAGACTTATAAACATATACACATATACATATATATGTACATGTGTACATATGTGTGCATATACACATACACACACACAGACACATAAAAGGAGCTCCTCATTTCTCCTCTTCATTTGCAAGCTATTATTAGGTACCTGCTTCTTATGCAAAGGACTTTTTTTCTTCAGTCACTAGTCCAGGTAAATGACTTTTTTTTCTTTGTTTTTCAGTCTTTCTTTTTTTTGGTTTGTTTGGTTTGGGGTTTTGTTTGTTTGTTTGTTTGTTTGTTGTTATTTTTCTAACACAGTCTGAAATTTTAGAACTTTGAAAAATTTTTCCAGACATCACATCACATTCATAAGGACTGGAGTGCTGAAAATGGAAGTTCAATGCAATGTAGCCTTAATAGATTATTGGGTTTGGTTAAAAAAGAAATAAACACTTCAGTTTAGAGGAATGGGAAATAATTTCCTTACCTTTCACAATTATTTCTAAGACTGTGTGTTAAAGCATAGTTAAAAGAAATTGGTTGAAATCAAAACACTTTATTCTGAAAATGCCAGCAAGGGATGTTTCAACAAGATAAAAAAAATCATTTTCCAGCTTCCTTCTAAAGTAGGTTTCCAGTGAAAACATCCATTTCCCAGAAGATGTCTGCATGACCAGGTCCATCGTGTGTAGCTATTACAGGGTGGGCATAGTTGTTTCTTCAGACACTGAAAGCAAATGTTGGATGGAGACTACCATTAGGATGGGGCAGCTCTCTGGCCGTGGTCTCACCCTGTCCACAGGTCACAGACATCTGGTACAAATATTGCATCTTACCCATAGAGACACAGATAAATCTTACTGTTAATGTGACATTTTGTAAGGGCTGTGTAAATTAAAGACGTCAGTTCTCTTGTGTAGTGGGCGGATGCCCAGGTTAGAATAAATTGGCTGCCAGCAACAGTCTCATTGTGGCTGCTGGGGTTCAGTGCAAGCCTCCTCTGACAGTGCTGCTGCTGCACCTCAAGGTAAAGGCTACCTCAAATTAAAAGTCATTCCCTGGATCTCCTGCACTGGACCTTGGTCTTAGATGGCAGAATTTCTAAAGTACAAATGAGTTAAGGCCCTTGGAGCAAACACAAATTTGGCTAGTGTGTCTATTCAGTGGATTTCTGTTGGTAGCAAACCCAAACGTGGAACTTGCTGGCAGCCAGCACTCGTATGTGCCAACATCTGTTTTAACCTCAGTTTTAATGTTTGATGTAATTATTTAAAATGCTGCAATATGAAATGAAATGAGAGAGTGCTTCCTTTAATGTTCATTTTAAAAGATAAGAATGTTTCATTTTTTTCACTTAGAATTGGTGGGGAAATCTTGATAGAAATGAAGTTTCAACAAAACAAGGAAAAATACTAAAGCTTTGAGCGAATATTTTCTCCTGGCTTCAGACAAGCTCTGCTTTCATTGCACAGGACTAAGAGAACCCAAGTTTCTTTTCCCTCAAACAAATTACCATCCTTACATATGCTCTGAAATTATCATCTTCTTTTAATTAAACACACAAAAGGCATATTCATCTTTTAAGCAATGATAGCAACACCATTAAAACATAAATTTCAGCAAGCATCTGGAGCTTTTATTTGTTCTAATCTGCATGACATATTTTCCCTCATTTCATAACAGTGTATTCACTTTGAATGGGGCTTTAGATGCTGTATGTGTTGCACAAGATAAGGAACTAAACCAACTCGAAGTTGCCTACAAGGATCATGTGAAAATAAATACCATAGTAGTGAAACCTGCTTTAGAATTTGGCTGTTTATTTATCCATCTCAGTTATATATATGCCATGATAGGCATAAAGACAAATTACTTATGGAAGTTATGGTGGCAGTTGCCTGGCATAGGGAAAGCAAAACGAGGAACATATTTTAATGTTTTCAGTAAGACAAAGATGTAAATTTTTTGTATGCCTGTGATGTAGTTTGGGCGGGTTTTTTTTCCCAGCTTCTTTTACATCTTCATGCTGCAATTCTGGTGTGAGTGACGGTAGCCACAAGTAACATAGTGCTAGGCTTTTAAGAACTGAAGACCCATTATACAATCAGTAAAGACTCATACAGGGTAAAGAGAAAATAATCATGGTCTGAGTCAACACAGACCAAATTGGACAGACCAAATCCTCTGATCCACTGCAGATCGCCCGTTTTAAGATTTTTTGACATCTTCCCACTAGAAGGTACCAAGAAATAAATTGCTGGTAGTGAGACCCTATTCAGCAGCAGGGGGAAAACCACGGCCTCATTACCAGTGCTGGTACAATGCAGTGTGGACATAAGGTTTGCCATTTCTAAAGAAATGCCCTTTTCATGGGATGCTCACTTAAGAAGCATCGCCAGGGGAATAAAAATTAATATGCCTAAAACAAGGACAGTGCCCCTAAGATTTTATGTCTATCTGCCTGCTTTCTCTTTGACCCTAAATTAGGCCTCAGAAGGTGTAGTATTTAATACAGATGCCAGGTACAATGTACCTTCTCACAATTAGTAGCAAGTGCTGTTTTGTAATTAAAGGGTGAAGTGGGGCATGATGAACATATGGAAAGGGAGACCCTTAAGAAGTGATGGAGCCTTCAAAAGAAATTGCTAATTAGTATGCATTTGATGTGTACTATACCAATTTTAAGACTTTGCCTAGAATAAATTGCTATGTTGGGTGTTCGAAGGAGTGGTGAGATTAGCATTTACAAAAGGGGCAATTTTCTGTCTTCTTGACTCTGTTAAATGGAGGAAATAACTTCCAAGACTGAAGCAGTAGTCAGCCCATCAATCATCCTCACAGCTGGAAACTGGGGATCCCAAATGCTGAGATGAGTTAATCCGTCAGTTAATAAGTTCATAGTGGCACCATATGGCGCTGGGCCACTCCACACTGGGGCAAGGACAGCACTGTTTACACAGGCATGCTGCTTTCTCAGGTACCTCCCCACTGGCAGATCCCTTTGTTCTGGAGGGTCAATTTACTTCGCACAGTAAATTGACTGAATTGATCAGTTCAGAGCGCGTAATTGTTGGTTAATCCCAGGGAATCATGTCCTGCCCATATGGGAGAAACAAAGGGTGCTGGCAGTGGGCGAGTTTCTTGCTCCATCCTGAAGGCTATTTTCTCCAGACATGACGGACATTGATTAAAGCTGCCGGTAGGTGGATACACAGCCTGTATCAACTTTAAGTGACAGAGGTAATGCGAGGACCGGCTTCCTTCAGTGAGGCTGCTTTAGGTGTCTCAGCCTGCCTTCTGTTGCTAATTGTCCCAGGGGAGGAAAGCACACGAAGGTTCATACCACTGGTTCGAATGCCAACCGGCACTTCTTTAAAATCTGAACACCGAATCATACGCTAGCAAACAAACAAAAAATAAAATCAGTATGTTTAAAACCACACGAGCAGCAGAATTTAGTACAAGGCACAAACAGGCTGTCTCTGAATCAGACAAGGGCTCACCCAGATGCGCCTAGGCACTGCAGAATATATAACTTTCTAGCTTTAACCTTGAAATTCCTCAATTTTGCAAGTGTGTTTGAAGACATAATTTCAAAACACGGTGATTACGTCTTAACTTAAGTAATAAAACTCAAATTAGTCTGCAAATGTACAAAGTATCCCATTTAATCTTTTCTTTTAATCAAGCTTCTTTTCTATAACCAGTGCATTTCTGATTAGTTTCCAACAGAACTGGCAGATTCTTCTTTCACTTTACAAAAAAACTCATCTTTTTTTAGCAAGCATAATAAATAACATACTTTAAAATATCAGAATTATACATATCTGGAAACTGTGATGCAGTACTAAGTACAATTTCCCAAAAGTGGGATAGTAGCACTGATCAAATAGAAACCCACATTTGATAGAGGGTTTCCCTGTCTTGTCTCCAAAGCAAATTTTTAGTGTGGGTTGTGGGGGCTTTTCTTAACTTATAACTTGCTGTTTATTTCAGTCCCTTTGAAATTTGTGGACTGAACTTGATGGATAAGTATGACCTAGTATACATAAAAAAAACACTCTCTCTGAGGTATACTTCAAATCTGAACTGAAAGAGTTAACTCATAAACAATTGGCTTGTGAATTTAATTGTTTTGGAGCTATTATGTTCATTTTATGGTATGTTGCTTTTGGATATTCGTCTCAATATGCGGAACTCATCATTCTGACAGCCAAATAACTGTAAAAGGTAAACATCCTTTCCCTTTCCCTTCCCCTTCCCTTTCCTTTTCTCCTTCCTTTATCCGTTCCTTTTCCCCTTTCCCCTTCACCTCCATTTCCGCCTCCCCAAAACCTGTTCATTCATTTTAACAAAAAGGTGCTGGAAGGAGACTCAGACTCTCAGGAGTTTTTGCCTGAATTCTCCCAGACTTCAAGGAAAGTTTGTCTTGTCTCTTTTCAGCAGTAAGTGAGAATTAAAGTTTAGAAAACTACTGTTCAGGAACCTTCCGGGATGAATTAGAAAGCATCAGTGACAAATACCTTCAAAACCAAAGGAGGAAGCAGTAAAGCAGTGTATCCAGCTTCTGCAGCATTATATAAAAGAAGTGATTTTTTCAAGATGTTGGGCAGATGAAGGCACAGTGGACGAGCTCAGTTCCTCCAAAAGGGCATCTCTTCACCTGCACTTTACTTTCTCAGAAAGTAGACTTTCGCATGAAAAATACGCGTAAGAAAGTGTAAATAATTGAATATATGTCCCTTTTCTGCCCCTGCTGCCTTTAAACAAAAGAACCTCAAAAGAACATTTTTAAGACTAACTTAATTTTATGCATAAAAAAAGTAGAAAATATTTTCTGTATATTAGCGATTGTGGTTTTAAATCCCATAGTAGATTAGATCATACATAGTGTAACATTAACTACAATAGTAAATTCTAATTGCAGGGTCTGAATTTATGTTTAAACAAATGATGGAACTTTCAGGAGGGAAAGACAAAAGAGAGGGCTTTGTAGATATTACTGTTGGAAATGGGTCTATTTTCAAAATGACAGGCAAAAATATATATTAATAAAGCTCTTTCCATTAGATGATTTCATATTTAAGGAAAATAATGTTGACATACAAACCCCTCAAAATTCCTAAAGTAGTAACCACTAGCCTTTTGATCAACAAAATCAAAATTCAGTATCCCAAAAATAAAACATCCCAGTAGCATGTTTATAACGTCTACTATTATATACATTGAGAATGCAGTATATAGATAGATAGGTTGGTTTATACCAAGTTTCATTTCAAAGAAAATATTTTGTAGCTGAGCAAACCTCTCGAAAGCTAGCTTTCTAATGGAAATACAGCCATATCTTCATATGGAAAGCAGTTGAAATCATCACTACAACAAAATAAGATGAATTTTATGATTATCCTTTTTTTCTGGAGGTTGTTGTGATTTGAAAATTTATGGCATCATCACTGGGGAAGCACAGTGACTGGCACATCTTGCTCTTCCTTGAGCTAGATTCAGCAGGGGACAGTGTGTAAGGGGGAAGGAAAAGCTGCTTCACATGATTACTCTCAGCCCATCAACACTCCCTGCAATGCTGCTGGTAACAGACGCTCCAAATAAAAACGTGTAATGCAGGTCTCTGCACCGCCCCTGCTTTCTAAGCTACATAGAACATACAATATGTAATAGGATAAGGTATTTCCAAACTCCAGGAGTACTTCTGAATGGACTCCAAACAGCAACATTAGTGTATCAGGGTAGAAGTGATCGTTGCTGCCTTCAGTTCAAATAAAAAGTTGGTACAAATTCTAAATGGTTAAATGCATAGGATTCCATATTCTGGGCTGTCAGTGTTGATTTGTGGTTTGGTTTGTTTTTTTTTTTTTCTTTTTTTACTTACTTCAAATATTCTTGAGCACAGCAAAATGGCAGCATATTTGGAGACACCCTCATCACTATTTGTTTGTGAATTCCCACTAGACTTGTCCTCTCTCTGGATGAGCCACAGAGAAGATGCCTGAGGTCATGAGTGCCACCTGACACTGAGGGGACAGATGGGTTCTTTTAGGGATCCTTGGCAGAATGATGGCAGCACTAAATCGTAATTACAGTTGAAGTTTTATTTTCTTAACAAAATATTATGATTAGTATAGCACAGAATTTATGATTAGAATGGCACAGGATTTCTACAGGCAGAATCAATGTAGCACAACTTATAAGTATCATAATACAGAATTTATAAAAAACCTGATTTTATGGACAGCGCTCTGTGCTGTTGCACTTCCCTCTCCCATGCCGGGACTGTAACCACCACTGGGCTGGCCGAGTGCCTGGGACTTTCAAGGCCAATGAGGAGGGGAGTAACCAGTCTGGCGCCCAAGAACCTTGAGGCAGGGGAAGAAATCTGTTTGGTTTGTCTACTTGGTACACAGGACCTTCAGGGCCTGATAATGAGGGGAAAGGAATGAACGCTTGGTCACAGAGAACGGCTGCTTGCCTCATAAAATGGCATTAGTTATGCTAACCACATTACCAACGGTTGGGAGCAGGGGGTATCAGTCACAAGTAGTTGCCAGAGTTTGTCCTTCAACTCATGCAGCTGAGGTGAGTGCTTTGAAGACTGAGATCCCAGACACCCCCAACACATCCTTGCTTGTGATACAATCTTACCCAGGAGCCCCTGTCAGAGCTAGGCTATACAGACATGAAGTACCATGGATGTCCTCTCCCAAGGAGGACACTTTTCATCCATAAAACCAAGCAGAAACATAAGGTGCACGCTGCTCTGGGATCCAGTGACTGAACATCGCTCAGCTGGTCCAGTTTTACCTCCATCAGCTCTTCCCTCTCTTCCGGAGGAGTGGGAAACAACAGCAGCTCCTCATCAAGCAGCATCTCCTCCTCATCCCTGCAGCTTCTGGCACATGGGACAAGACCTTGGGAAGGAGCTTCAGACCAGAGCTCAGATTTGCCCACCTGAATTTGGGCAGACATCTTACTAAATCAGAAAGACTAAGCGACCTGATACTGAGAGATTTCCGCTTCAAAAAAGCAATTATATAATTGTCTCAAGGCAGAGTGAACTCTTGAATTGCCCGTCCTGAAAGTTTCAATAATTTCTGGCTTTATTAAAGTCCTCACATGAAAATGAGCTTGCAGAAAGTGCATGACCTTACACTTCACCACCTTGTAAGGTCCACAATACCTACACTACGAAGGAACAAAGGGAACAGCAAACTTTAGTTGATTTGCTATCTCTCTTTAGAAGATATCTTAATGCTGGGTTCCTGTTTTGCCTGAATATGTTCTTTGGACATATTATAAAGGCAAAAGGGGAACCTCTTTTGGCTTGTATGCATAAAGAATCACAGTTATTAGGACTAGAGGTGATCTCAAATAGCTATTCTGATATTGAGAAGATATGATTTAGACAAAGAACTGAAAAATATGAACATTTCTGCTTCTTTATTTGCTGGATATTATTCTCCTCAAAGAAAAGAATTTCTTTGCAAGAATTAGCTTCACAACTAACCACACTGCTGGAGCTTCAAATTCTTGGCTGCAATGGTAGGAAAAGTTTTTCCATTTTTCCTTTGGGGACAAGTCATCCAGTTGCCATATTTTTTAAGTCAGCTGTATTTTCTCAGATCCTTTGTAAATCAGTCTTGCCATGTTCACGTGCTCCTTACAGACAATATCTCATTGGCTGCTAATTGCAGACAATTTAAGCCAAATTTTTTTCATATGATAGAAAGAGACCATAACGCAACCACTCCCCATGTAGCAAGGAGCAGCAGAAAAGGACAGAAACTGTGTAGGAATTAAGAACAATTCTGCCTTTCCAGTTACACTCATGTAACTGAGTGTAATTTGAGGTGCAGCTAGTGAACTGCCCTGCCTGCTTCTGTCGTACCCATCACTCTCTATGTTTTGGGGGTTTATGTCTGAATACTGAGTGTATAACCATACATCATGTCTGTATAACCGTAATCATGATGCAAATTGAGGATATTTTGCTGCTGCATGTGATTGTGTGTGCCTTCCTCCCACAAAGCCTCAGGCAGAAACTCATGATCCCAGGTAAGAAAGTTGCTTCTGCAGTGGGGTCAGACCCAATTCCCCTTGTGGAGACGTGAAAAATAAAACATATCACACCATCCTGCTATGCTGCACTGTCCAGTTTGCATAGTACGTAGCAACAAGTGACCTGTTAAATGATGACAAATCCTTTAGCTCCTGGCTTTAGACCTCTGACCTCTTGACTCCCTGCCTGTATCCAGGGAGCAGTCTGGGGAAAAGAATGCAATAAATGGCTTGTAATCTAGTGGTCTCAAAAGAAATTACATCAAAACCAGCTGTTACACTACTAGTCGTTAAAGACTGACAACATGTTAACTAAAATAGAGCCTTTATATTGTGTGGGCTTTTGCAATTGATGAAGGTCCAGCACTGCTTCCCTCTCCCACCCTTTATGGAAACAGCAGTAAATGTCATTCCAAGTAAATATGTCCTGTCATCCTTTAAACTATAAGTAAGATGTGTTTGATTACAGTCTCTTCTTTTTCATTTTAATTAACTGTATTGGGCTGTGTTTCTCAATGTTAAGCTTTACAATGTGTTACCAACTTCAGAGCACAGGGGTGACTCAGCACATAATTTCTGCATTTCCAGTTGCCTCTGACTGATATTTATACTTTGTTTTGATTATAATTTAGAATTTCTTTCTCTCTGGTGTTCTTTTGGAAATATTGCATAGAGGTACACAGGATTTATGATGAAATAAAGTCTATATTTGCCTCACTGGTTTCAGTGTTGGCACCTGAAATGATTTGAGGCACAAGTTAAAACAGACTGTGCCTGACAGTGGATGTCAAAATTTTACCAGTCTTTCTGCTCATCCATGCATGCATCCAAAATACAGCAAACCAGCAAGCATCATTGGGGAGAAAACCAAAAAATGAAGGAGCAAAGTGGTGTTGGGGGAGGTCACAGAGGAATGCATGCTGCTAAGCACCTCTTAGAGTCCTTCAAAGCCAAAACAGTTGTCTACCATGTATTTGAACAAGGGTATACATGAAAAGGAGAATGCCTGAGAAGGAGGTTCAGACTTTTCTCGGCACCTAACCCTTCCTCATCTCAATGTTTTTCTTCAAATCTCCACTTGTGGACATTCCCTCTATACAAACTCTATGCCATAACCTAAAGGAAAAAAAATTATATTGGAAGTTCAGCCAGTAACTTCAGTGAAGCCATAAATTTACCTCTGTTGTCTGTAAGATGTAGTAATAACAATTAAAAAAAAAAAAAAAAAAAAAGAGAGTAGTATTTTAAGTCACAAAGAATAATTATTTCCAGGAAGGGATTGTCTAAAAGGGTCAGTTACGTCTCCTGCTGATACTTGTGAAAAGTGGTTAAAAGCTGAGGAAAGCTGGCAAGATGAGGCAGCTACAGTGAGTTAATGTGAAGCCAATTGATATTCCCAAAACACAGAAGATACTGTATCTTTTCTATTGGTGGAGAAGAGATGGAGAGTAAAATCTAACCTGGAGAAAATATATCTGTTAATAGACATAGAGTCCTCCTAAATTAAACCTACACTGCATCTGAAAGTATCTAGGATCTGCCTCTTTCCCTGTCAGCAATGCAGCCTGCCTACTTTTCGAAGACTGCCCAAGCTTAGGATACAGCAACATCCTCAGAAGAGCTTGTTCTGGGAAAACAAGCACACACATCTTCATATTAGCTAGAACATAAGATTAAACAGATATAACTGTTTAATCCGACTAGCTAGTACTCCACTAGAGTAGCTGTTGGATCCTTCACCCAGGGAGTGCAACTCTGCTTTTGGGAGGATCTCAGCCTACATCCAAAGGGAGATTCATGATCACCAGGTATGCTGGGTGAAACACCTTTTCCTCTAAACCAGGTCATTAAATTTCTAGAAATGAACAAGTGAGCAGAGAATAGACATCTCAATGGCTTTATGGACCTGTTTTGGAGGAGCACTTCTTCAGAAGAGGAATGTCCTGGGATCCTGCTCCTTGTTTTCCTGATCTATGTCCTACGTAACACAACTCAGTGGCCTGGGACCAGAGCCCTGCTACAGCTCACCTGACGGTCACCTATCGTCTTGTTCCCTTTCTTATCAGCCCCCAGGATCTTGCTTTTCGAGCCCTCTGCTAGGGGACTCCCATAGGATGAGGAGCCAGGAGGATGGCTTCCAAAAAAAGTGTTTAAATCCCTGATTTCTGTTATTGCTTCTACTGTTTCCCATCCTTAAAAATGTGGGAGACCAGATCGCAGGTCATCGGTATTTCCTCTTGTTTCTCTCAATAGTCTAACTAGAGGCTGACACTTAATTGAAGTTAACCCTGTTCCACCCTCTGCCTCAGGATCTTGGTGTTTGGTTTGGAGGAACGGATCACTTCTGAGCTTATGCACTAAAATATAGGCAAAGCAATGTGCCTGGTGCACCATGGATCTCACAACAAATAGAAAAAAGCTGGACAATAGAACAGAATTACATTTTAGGATTTCAAAAGCGCATATTCTTCAGAGTAGTTTTACAGATCTGGTTAGAAACAAAGTAGTTTATGTACCCAAAATGTATTTCTTTACACTTCAAACTCGATCAGATGTAGGACCCAACTGAGCTGTCTTCAAGAAGTACTGTTATTTTTGTTCTACTCTATATTTAGGATGATACCTCACTCGGTATGTGCATATATAGACTAACATTCTCTGCTTTTGACTGTTCGCTTTAATGATCTGCAAGAAGAGAATGAAAGCTTATTCTTCCCATGACAAGGCAGAATGCCTACTGAAAACTAACTTGGGAAAATAATCTGATATAAAAGTTCTTTGGTTTTGAAATTATTTTCTGTTTGCATTGATCTTGACCTTATGTAAATTTACTTTGTAAGAAAACGGAAGAGAATATTTTTAGCTTTTTTAAGTATAAAGGAAAGAGATTTATCTGTACCAGCTGGAAGGAACATGTGGCTGCTACTGGTTTGGAAAGTGGCACCTTATGCAGTGGAGCAGTAGGAAGGGAAGTTGACATAACATGTGTGGGTTATAAGTAGAGGAGCAGAAAGCAAGAAATGGCAGCTTCTGTTCATTTCAGAGAAACACTAAGAGCAAAAAGATGATTGTCCTGAGGCTTCCCTTTCTCTAGCTTTACATTTGCCTGATTCTCCCCCCTTTCTTTTTTTTTCATTGTCATGATTTAACCCCAGTTGGCAACAAAGCACCACACAGCCGCTCGCTCACTCTCCTGCCTCGTGCTGGGGTGGGGGAGAAAATTGAAAAAAAAAGTGAAACCCATGGGTTGAGATAAAAACAGTCTAATAGGACAGCAAAGGAAGAGAAAATAATAATAATAACAACAATGATAGAGGAATATACAAAACAAGTGATGCATGATGCAATTGCTCACTGCCTGCTGACTGATGCCCAGCCTGTTCCTGAGCAGCAATCGTTGCCCCCCCAGCCAACTCCCCCCAGTTTATATACTGAGCATAACGCCATACAGAATGGCGTATGGAATAGCCCTTCGGCCAGCCTGGGTCAGCTGTCCTGGCTGTGCTCCCTCCCAGCTTCTTGTGCACCTGGCAGAGCATGGGAAGCTGAAAAGTCCTTGACCAGTGTAAGCACTACTTACCAACAACTAAAACATCGGTGTGTTATCAACGTTCTCATGCTAAATCCAAAACACAGCACTATACCAGATACTAGGAAGAAAATTAACTTTATCCCAGCTGAAACCAGGACATTCATATAGAAAAAAAAAAATGAGAAATATGCTTGCAGGAGTATATGTGCATGTTTGCCAGCAGATTAGGTAGTTGTGCCATTTCATTTATTTATTTGTTTTCAATGATTATAAAAATGTGTTCGTCCCTGCAATGTGAAGGATTGGAAAGTTAATTCCTCGGTATTGCCAGGAAGACCAAGTACAGCTCTTTTGGTTTAGATCATTTGTTTCAGGCTGGTTGTTAACCTGAGGGAGATTTATCAGTCATCTCAACTGTCATATATCTTAACTTCCATTTGCTTAAAAACTCTCTTGGTCAGACTTCAGAGTCCAGCTACCCTATGCATCACTGCAAACTATCCAGACATAAGGCAAGCAGCGGGTAAGAACTGCTTCCTCTCTCAAAAGCCCTATGGTGGCCTCTGACACTATGTTGGGCTTGCAGCTGAAGCTGGAAGACAAAATATTTTGATTCTGTAAAAGGAGATTAGGCTCAAGGACTGCTTCAGAGAATGCTCCTGCTTCATATCTGGATCAGGGAATGGACCTCAGCCGATCCAAAGGGAGGGTGAGTCAAAAATAGAGATGGTGTCAGAGGTTCTCCCTAGACCAGGCTGGGGGTCCAGGTCAAACATGGGTGCTGGTCTGCCCGGCAGCCTACACCCACCCCTCATTCTTACAAAAACAGAGCAAAAAGTGGCTAAAGGGGGCTCCATCAGTCAGCACACTGTGGGGTATGCAGCTATCCCCAGCAGCTGGGAAACTCTCCAGGTGCCTCACACCCTAAGATAATCTTGTCTTAGTCCCTTTAGCCCTGAGCCAACGCCTTTTTGTTGGTTAAACTAAACCCCTCAGTTTCATTTGGAGATGGGCTGTATAAGGAGTTGTGGGTGATTCATTAAGATGCACACTTTTCTGAAGGCTGTATAAACCCCTAGGAGACATACGTGAACATCTGCACAGGTTTTCACAGGGCACAGAAAGGAACTTAGAGAACAGCACTACTGGGAAAGCTCACATCCTGAATCACACTTCTGTTTATACCTTTGTATGGCTGAAGGAGATTGATACAAAGTGGGGACTTTCCACAGCGTGAAAAAAAATCTCTTTTCTTCTGGAGGCTGGTGCAGATCTCAGTGCAGAGGTCTAAAGCACCATCTCTGAGAAATGGTGTGTACAAGTGGGAGTGCATCCCCTCCTAGCTCACCTTGCACTAGCTCGCCTGTCCCTGGATGCCACAGCTGCAGGAACCTGATGAGAAACAGTGTTATGGCCAAGGACTATTGGTCTGCTGCAGCTGAAGAGGACCATTAATACTATACTACTACTGAAATAATAATTTCTTCAGCTTTTTTTGGCCACAAACCTGTTGACTTTTAAGAATACGCTGAAAACTATGAAAGCCAGAATTTTCCAGTGGCCTACTTAATGATGCACTGGGTAGAGAAATACTCGTCCAAAAATTCTTAGTGGGTCAGAGGCCCTTATTTTTGCAAAGCAACATTGGTAATTCTTTTGTTCTTTTCTTTGCTCAATCACCTCTCTGTTGTCCCTAAATAGTTCCTGATGCTCTAAACAAAATACTCCCAACACTACTTCTCCTCCTCCTGGGTAATTTAGATTTCAGAGCGGGGATTAACAAGTCACCAGTCCATGTATGTCTAGTGTGTTCAGCTAAACATTAGCATATACAACTGCTGAGAAAATACTGAAATAATCTAAGAAAAGAAATAACACTTGGGAAAATGCTCCTACTACCTCAAACATTTTGTGCAAGTTTTCTGTGCTCTGAACTGGGTCAATATTTGTATAACTAGAAAATGCACTTTGTGCAAGGAAAAACATTATTTTATAAATGCAGAATAGGAGGAATCAAAGTTTATACTCTTCTCTGTAGCTACCTTTGTATACTTAATACAACGCACTTGCATACTGATTTTCTTTTTATAAATCAATACAGCTATGAGCCAGTCAAGTTCTTCTGGAAACTCAGACAACTGCTCATTTATATTAAGGCTTCCTTAAACCACTCCTCATACTTGTAATGCCTGTAAAGGGACTTTAAAATGTGTGGAAATGTCATTTAGTCCCAGATTAAGGAACTCTGCCCTCCATGAAGTGTAAAGTAGCATTAGCCCAAATGCCTGTTAAGTTCACTCTCTTTAACAGAAAACATCTGAATGAAACCACAAAATTATATTCTTTGTAGTTCTGCAGTGAGCTGAATTTTCATTTTAGATTATTATCTTAGTAATAGGAATAATCTTTGCATTTTTATCAGTATCTCAGTTGTATATCGTGGGCCCTGGGCAGGTTTTCTGCCATTATTTGTGAAAGCCAAGCTTGACCCTCTGTTGCTCTCTAAAGAATTATTTTATACACTGAAATCTATGTTTTAGAGACCACTGATGTAGAAACTGACAGCCTTCAGGGTGTAGGCATCTTTGGCTAAGTCACTTGTAAACTACTGCAACTAAATGACAGTTTACCAGCATGCAAAGCCATTAGAAATGCATAGCTGAGTGAATGTGAGTGAATTGGAAAGACATATTTGATCTCATTTGCTGTTTGTTTTATATGCTTAAGTTTATCAATCAAAGCCTACAAGCTGAGGACAAAGCATAGAGATAGCTGTTTGAAATCTGACAGCAGTCCTCCATTCAATACAGCATATAATATGGTATAGATACTATTTAAAATAATGTAGATCATGAAGCTGTACCTCAGCTATTAAGCTATTAAGACCTGTGTGGCTCTCTCCATAACTTCTCCTCAGAAGGCAGAGGAAGATAGCTATACTATCATGTACATATGTATACAAATCTCTGCATATAATTTCTATGTATCTGCCATGAACATAAATTTCTGTCATTTAAATACTGCTTATCAGCTGTATGTAATAGATCTATCACAAACAGGGAAAGAAAAACATGTACGTACTGCTATATGTTTAAATATCAGCTGTACAGAAATTCATACACATGTGCATCTATAAATCTATAGATATTTTACAAATGTTCACACTTTACAGAACAATCATATGTATTTATAATGCTATATTTGTGTACTTTGCATAGGGAAAACAATACAAACATACACAAATGTGTGCCTGATATCAAAGACTGAAGTTTATAAACATATATATGCAAATGCAAATGTGATACGTCACTTTCATACAGTGGATCTAATTCTTTCCTCCCACATGTTAGCCTTGAACTGCTATAATTTCATTGAAAAGAAATGTATTACTACAGATTTACTCCAGCCTAAGAAAGCTTCAGACTCCAGATCTGCAAATTTACTACCTAATAGGCTTCATTCTTGAGATAACGGGTTTGGAAAAACCAAGTCATGTCTGCTGTCTTTCTTCCTTTATTTGATATTTTCGATTGCCTCACAATGCCCTTTGGAACATACTCATAAAATAATCTCTGTAACTTGGTAGCTAAGTGATGAAATATCTATGATCTTGTTAGAAGTCACAGCTGGACTAAAATTTCTTCTTTTTTTTGGCTTAAGCTAAATCGCACTAAAGGACTCCTGCAGAAGTATAATAGAAGATGGACTAGGTCTGAAAAGCAATTTCTATGTCATTTTAAAGGAAAATCTACCAGCCTAATAAAAACTGTTTTGTTTATATTCTGTGTGGCTTCAGTTCATATTTGTCATAAATCATTCCAGTTCTCATACGCTCTCTTTTCAGGTTTCTTCTAGAGCCTGTAGTTAATAAATTACCCAGTAAGGAAACTCTTTTTTCTTGCTGCATTTAATCTAATCTTCATATGAATTTTCCAAAGAAAATCTAAACTCTTTTAAAACCTTGTTTCATGTAACCTTCATTTTATTCAGCATGAAAATAATTTCCATTTACTTACCGTAAAGAGTTATTCTCAACTGTGGAAAAATTAGAAGTGGCAAAAAAATCTGTTGTTTAGTTTTACTGATGCAAAAATAAAGAAGAATTTTTTTACAAATGTTTTTGTCAGAAAGGTGAGTACACTATCATTTTCATTCTGTTTTGACAGATCATGAAAACTCGCACAACTTTTTATGTATGGTAATAATAATTAATAGATTTTCTCTGCTCACAGTTTTGATGAATTTGCAAGAGTTGTTACCACAACAGTTATAACCACAATTGTTCATGTTTTGTCTGCTTGTGCACTGACCCTGGATATTAGATGTTGTCTAAAGGGGAAATGAATGTAGAATCCTGAGAACAAAATTAATATAATTTAAATTTTGTCTCCAAAAGAAACAATTCTGCTTTACATTTCATTATTTCATCAGTTTGTTGGCAAACCATGGTGAAATATTTTTTTTGTGTGAGTCAGTAGAGAACTTGCTGGTTTTACATTTTTAAGTCTCAAGAAATCTATATATCTAGAAAGGCCAGATAGTTCTAAGGTTGTAGTGGTGATAGCATCGATATTGTCTAATTAATTTCCCCTCCAGGTCAGGATCTAACTCACGGCTTTGGTTTTATACTTAAAGAATTTATACTCTAGGACAGCGATGGCATTTTATTTTACCTGAAGGAGTAAAATATTTCATTAGTTCACCACCAATGCTAATGCAAATACTATTAACAATTGATTTCTAACATGTTTTTGCTGAGTTATTTGTGGAGAGGATGCTTCCCCTTTATTTCTTAACAGCATTTCTTCAGGAGTTGGGAACAATATGTGGCCAAATCAGAGATAAGAAATGGAACTGAAATTTTAACAATGGTAAAAATTCAGTAGACAGGTATTGATTTTAATGACGTCCAGTCTAAAATATGCAATTACCACATTACCTTCATAAATAATGAGCCAAAACTGTCGTCAGATGAGGTTAATAGAAAAACTCAATAATTTCCGTGTACTGAGGCAGAAGTGTATGTATTTTTGCTTCTTGACTATAGAATACTCATTGATTTTTTTACCTGCAAGTCAGCAAATTACATGAATTGTAGAAGTGGTACAGCAACAATCTGCTAATCCAGGGCATGGCCAAAGCTGGGAAAGGTCAAGTGTCTTAACTTTATCATTCCTTCTCCAAACAATGTGTATGCTGCCGGGAGCTACTCAATGAAATTGACAAAATCTTTAGAAGAGTAGGAAACTTTCAAAATGTAATATGTTAACATAAGTAGCACCCATAGCAGAAAACTGCATTCACAGACCAACTTATTGCAGACCCAGAAATGTTCTCCTGAACATAGTTGCTGACCAGCAGACAAGCACCTCCTTTTCTGAATGGATAAATTATGTGTAGAACAAAATGAAACACATATTTGAAAACTTTGTCATAAAATATAACTAGCCTCTTGACTCTTTGTAAAATAGCTTTAGTCATTCTCTTTGGCTAATTCAAAGCGAAAGACTTGAAATAGAGATAAATTATTTTTTTAAAATTAATCTGTTCCTTGCTGAGGAGATATTTCATGTGACTATGAGTAAGTCACTAGATTTTGCCTACATAGTTGAATCTGTGTGGTATATGTAGTGCAGAATATTTTGATTACTTGGGAATAAATGTCTTTGTGGATAATATTTTTGAATAAAATTATCATATTCTGGAATAATTATTGGGGTTTTTGAATGAAACAATTACCTCAAAGCAAAGTTTAATCCCAAATAGATGGTTCTCCTGTAAGGACTATTAAATTGTTGTTCTGCAAAAGAGATGTTGCTCAATTTTTTTCATGTAGACAGCACCTGAAAATGCAATGTTTCATTTGCTAGGCTGTGCAAGAGGGATAACAGCACTTGGCTACATCATGGCAGTATTCTAAGGATAAATACACTTGCAGACTTGAAGGTTTTCCAGTTTTAGGCACACCACTATCTAAAATTAGGAGAGAGAAGCAGATGAATAGCAGATGAATATTAACTTCTGTTTCTTCATCCAGACTACCTTTGCCATCATGTAATAGTTCTGCTGCATAACATTTTTTCAGTTAGGAGTTTGGACCCTCGCTTACATTTGTCACCCAGTGACTGGAAGAAAGGCAGAGTTTTATGCCTTTGTACTAGCGGTGAAACAGCAAAGAGGTCAAAGGAAAAAGTTCCTATGGACTTCACTTGTGTTTTGGATTGTCATAGCATGTCTTCAGGTACAGAGTGTGAATTTCTAATGTACAGAAGACAAAACCTCTAAAACATGGAAGCTAAAATGTTGCATTTATTTCTAGGACGTGTTTTAACAAAATGCCCATGGCTTCTTATTCCAGAACTCAGAAAAGGAACTAACCAGTTACACACATTCCAAAAAAAAAAAAAAAAAAAAAAAGAAAAAGAAAAACCAGAAATATCATGTCAGAGACACTGCTGCCAAAATGGAGCTTTCTTCTGATAGCTAATGATTTTGTACCAGTTGACTACTTCCAGTTAAGGCGATATATGAGGTATCATACAGGTTAAGCTCATTTTTAACCTAATATCAAAGTTTGGGAAAGTTTTTACACTCACTGGGTGTTCTAATTTTTCAAAATTAAACTGCCACTTGATTTGCAATCAGATTTGCAATCAAAGATCTGATACTTGCCATTCCCATTGGGAAACTGTAGGTGTTGCTGATGCTGCATAGTTGCATAAAAGAGGCAGGTGACCTAAGCACACCCTAGAAGTATTGGTTAATACTTTTAACACCTTCTCAAGAAATCTGTTTTCCTGCTTCTGTGTGATACTTGAAAATGCATTTGCATTTGATGCATTCCTCATCACTTGGGGTTTTTGGTTTGGGTGTGGGGTGTTTTTTGGTATTCTTAAAGTAATTTTCCCAGAACACCAGCCTGTATGGATTTTAGCTTGTTAGTGAATCATGCCCTTCAGGAAGCTCTGTAATGTAGGGAGCAGTCTACTAGAGTTATGGATTTCATTTTAATTTGAAGGGAAAAAAAAATCAAGATCTGTTAAAAGCTGATTGTATTCTGGGGACTTTAGCGTACATGGAAGTGGCTGTCTTTATCATGCTTTAAAAGAAAGTTGGTTAACAATACACTCTAGACAATACTGGGACTTTAGTCTTCCAGTTTATCACTCTTGTTATCCCAGGGACCAATTCTCCAAGCACAATCTGTTTCCAGTCTTTTTGTCATCAGAGTGGAAAGATCAGTGGCCTTTGACATGGTGTGAGCTGTCAAGTGAATCAAGGGGGACTGTGCCACCAGGACGAAGGACAAAGATCGGAGGTGGGCTGAAAACAGCTTCGGAGCCTGCTGAGCACGACAAGTTGCCCAGAGATCCCAGGCAGCTCAGTTTTTCCTTGGCACTTGGTTTTCCTGGATGCAAACACCTTTCAAAACTTTGTACTGAAATGTTCACACTTGAGGCACTCCTTGTTGCAATATCACTGTGTCACTCACTCTAAGCATCTTCAGAATGACCTAAAAATAGGCCTGTCAGTCACAACGGTAAGAAAACAGAAAACTTCCAACAGTCTGACATAGCTGAATAGAAAGATTTATATTTCCTACCATGAGAGAAAACACAGAATGAAGTCTGATAAAAATATGGCGTTTTCTAGACAGATCAAATGAAAGAATGACTATATTTATCTCTGTACTGATGTTGCCTGTCTCATCTAAACAACTTCAAACCACTCCTTTCTAAAGCGTAATTTTCTATGGTATAACTTATTTGTAACTTAGACAAGAATTATGTTGCAATATAAAGCAAAAAATGGAGGTGTTTTTGCTTGTCTTTTACCTTTTTGCATGCAAAGTCAAATAAAAACAATGCTAAACTTTATTCTACCAGTAAAAAGGAAACATTAAAAAAAAAAATTAATGTGGCGTATATATATGTTACACCCATACTTTTAAAAGTATGTCTGCCTTAGAAAAGCTTGTTAACAATGGTCCCCTTCTCAGTATTTATGTTCTCCAGGCAAATTTTGATTTCAAATCAAACAGTTGGGTGGCTGAGTTTACCATACAGCCTTCTCCTCTCTGTGCAGTGTTGGACAAACCAACCTGCATGACTGTGAATGATGAAGCCTGGTGGGTCCCTCATTTCTCCAGAAAGTCCTTCTGCTGCTGTGGTACCAAAGCAACCAATGCCGATGATGGCATGACTGCGACTCCTGGTTCATGCTTATCATCCTTAAATGAGCTTCCACCCATCCTATCCTCCAAAATCACCACCACTTTGCAACAAATGGAGGAGCAAATAGTCAACCTTGTCTGAAGGGACCTAAGCTTCTCTGTAATTCATCAGAGAACAGTACTGATGGCTGAGGGGTGATTCTAAAATATTTCAACCCCAGTCTTGCGCACTCTTAGGTGCGCCAATAAATAAGTATTTCTTTTCCTTCACCAGACTATCTTTCTCTATCAAAACACACCAGACTTGTTAAAGATCTCCCTAACAATGTAGACTGGTTACTGTTTTGAACTTGAATGCTTTCTGCTTGCCAGGAGTTTTCAGTGTGAGGGAAGAAGTAGTGCAGCAGAAAGAAGAAAATGTGCCTTATTTTTCTTTTTCATGCTTCCTCTTCTCCCACCCTCCCCAAATGAGCTACGTTTATTTAAATAAATTAAGTTTGTGGGAAACATCTCCCTGGCTGCTTTTGGGACAGATCATTGGTCTGGTTTTCCTGGCTGTTTGAGACCATAAAATTCCATGTTAGGGAGACCATGCTGCTCACAGTGCTTGCACGTTCTCTTAAAAAAAGAGAAATCATTTAAAAGTAGTACTAGTCAGTAGTTACCTCATTTTCTATATGGGTCTTTGCACTGTGGCATATGCAACAGAATAATATATAAAATCTTACATCTTCAGTACTCTACCCTGTTTTAAATTATGCAGCTCTTCTGTAGGAGAAAATTTAGCCAAATACAGCTCACTATCTCTTATCTGAAAATATTGATTCAAAACATGACAAAGGGACTTTATTTGCTCTGCAGCTTGTCCAGCTCCAATTCAAAACATGTTTCATTTCATTTGGGATTAGGGCAGGTTGTCTTTTTGGTTGCAGTTTTTATGTTTATGCCACTATCCTTTTTTTCCCCATATTAAAGAAGTTGTTGTCATGAGATGGATGTCTTCTGACACCATGGAACTTAAAAGAGAAAAACTAATCCAGGACAGATCACTTATCTTCATCAAATGAGCTTCCTTCTGACTGCGTAACATTATCAGAAAGTTGGGCAGAGGGAACCCAATGAAATACCCTTCAGAGCCTGTCAAGATGATTTTTTTCTTCGGAAATTGGAATTAGAACTACTTGATTACACTACCGTTTTCTTCTTTTTAACACTTCAGTTTTACAATATGTAAATATCTGTCTTCGTAGAGTATCTGGGAAGTACATCACTGACAATGTGCATTGCAAGGAAGGATTTGGCTAAAGAATGTCCATAAGAACTAGAAAAAAATTTTATTATCAAAGAGTGGCAACAGAAATGGGCAAAGGTATATTTTTGATAGAACACAAAGTAAGAAGTATGGCCTGGCATTTTTATGTCTTTTTTAGCATTCTTAATCTATTTAAGGCAAAAAAGTAGTTTTAGAAAATGACAAGCAAATAATAATTTGAAGAACTTCTAATGTTTTAGTGATCCCAACACACGCTTTTATTATGTATTTTAGTCAGACTTTGTGAGACCGGTGTTTTGGTACATTTGGTACCAAAGAAATGTTTTGGTACATTGGTTTTCTGATAGCACTTCTTTGGAGAAATGATAACAAGCAGTGCAGGATTTAAGGGTTTTGCCTTCAGCTGTCTAAAATATGTCAAATATTGAAGGAAAAAAATTCCCCAAAATCAAACAGGTGTCTCTGTGAATCCTGAAGAAAGGTTTGCATGGGTGCTGTTTGTGAGTTTCCTCATGCCAGGGTCAGAGTGCTGCAGATCCAACAAACTGCACTGGCTTATTTTCCAACATTGATTTCTCTCTCAATGCAAAGCCATGTTATAAGGCTCTTGCACTAGCCACAGCACAGCAGAGCTGACACTCTCTCTTAAAATACTTATTGTTAAACCCATGATTGCTTCTTCATTTCTAGCAGACCTTTTTTAAGTAAAACTTGTTATTTATTGGATTAATGTGAGCTTTGCATGCATGTGGACTGGTGCTCTGCAGTTTGGACACTGCCTCCTTAACCCTCCTCAAACTTTTATCACCTCAGGGTCAGGCTGATCCTTCCTGCTTTTTATGCTTACCTACTATATACCACCATGTCTGTTATATACTTTACATGCAATTTGTGCAGAATTTACAGAGTGATAATGACCTGTAAAAACTATACGTTGTTGCCCAAACAGATCAATAGTGGTAGTTAAAAGGATAATTATGCAATTATATGTTGTTTAAAAGCATAAGTGAAATTTTGTGCATGTGTCTGATTTACATGTCATCTAAACAAATAACGAAAGATCTGGAAATGCCTCATGGAGAAAGAGCAAAAATGCAGAGCAGCATAATGCCTTCCTAGCAATTGTGGCATGAAAGATACTCTTTCGAGATCTCACAGAATGTATTTACATGATTATTATGACAAAGTGATCTCCTTTAATATGTACATTCAAGTTTAAAAAAAATATTGTAAAAATACTACCATTCTACTCAGCACTGACCCTTTTATCTACCAGTCTTAATGGCTAACACATTTTAGTTTATTTGATCCCATTAATCCTGAATGACCAATACAGCTAAGAAGGAGTGAGCTAGGCTTTTTTCCTTAGTTCAGTTTCAGTTTCTTTCATTTATATCTGCTGTTATGCTGTTATGCACCCCCTGTTGTCAGATCCTGAGCCCTTGTTTATGTTTTACTTTTTCAAGAGGCCACCAGTGGCAAAACTAATTTCTATGGTGTGGACATACTCCTCCTTCCCCCTTCCCTGATGTGAATTTGTTCTCATGATTTCAAAGCAAGATTTCAGGATCTCCAAACTGGATGCCTATTTCATGCCATAATCCATCTTGATGATTAGCAAGTGAGGTTAAATAAAAATCAGGGCATTTAAATTATATCCATAGCCCTTTCTAATTTTTTCTAAAATCTCATATTACTTGAAAGTTACAAAGTCAGAGGATGAAGAGACGGGAAAAAACAATGTCTGATAGCTCTAGCAACCTTTATTTATAAAAAAATTAATTCTGCCTAGAGATGCTATGTGCAGTGCTTTGCTCTGTATTGATCAGAGGTTGAATTCCACTCATTATCGAATATTAGAGATGATATAATTGTAAACGAAAGAGTCAAAAAGGGAGAAATGTGTCAGTGGAAATTTCTTTCTATACCTAGAACAGAACCAAGAGCAAGCAACAGAATAGAAAGTCTGTAATTTGTAAAAAAAAAAAAAAAGAAAAAAAGAAAAAAGAAAAAAGAAACTTGAAAGGCAACAAAAAGTGACTAAAACTAAGTATTTCCAATAAACAGGACTGGATAACTAAAATCCTAGAATCCTAGCTGAACTATGCAAGGATCTCCCTGAATCGTAAATCACTGTTTTTAGTGAATGCTAGTAAATTGCTAAAAGGAGGATTTCGAAATGAGGTCTACAACACAGGGTGCAAAACTTGACTTGGATTGAACTAGAAAGTTATAGATTAGAGTAACTTTAAGTAAAGTTACACAAAAGTTACATTGAAGAAAACAGCTAATCTCAGAAGCAACTAGAGAATTAGAGTCTAGAATTAGAGACAATAAATACAATCATAAGAATGCTTTCATGAAAGGTGGAAGTTATAAAATTCTTGATTTATTTTTTGAATGATCACATACCTGGTCAATAAAATAGTTTTGATATAGTATATGCTATAATGTGCATGAATTTATCCAAGACATTATACTGCATGATGTTTTGGGGTTTTCTTAAACAGGAACTCACTGAAACTGAGGGAGCTCACCCTGTTTAGACTAAAATCTGACTCATCTTCCATATTTTGAAATCAATTGGTAAGGAGACATCAAAGATGGACCTCCCTAATGGGATCCCCCATGGTTTAGTTCTTGTTCCAAAAATATTCAGTATTTTTATTAACACCAGACTCTGTAGATTGCCAGTGCTACACAGACTTACAGAGCAGTACAAAACTATGGCAATGAATTATAGAATAGCTATGGCTTGAATAATGATGTTACAAGGTCACAATTAAGAGAATATGTTTCAATAAAATCAAATGCAACCAAGAAAAATTCCTGCAAAACCCCTCTGTGGACAGGGAGACAAACTTTAAGGTTTTCAAAGGTAGCACACTCTATTTGAATTTGGGGGTAAATATAGTGACAAAGGAACTAACACAATCCTTGACATACAATTAAAGTTAAATGTCAGACTGGCCTTGCTCTGTGTGTGCGTTGGTGAGACTGGCATTGCAATACTCTGCCCCATCCTTGCTTGATCAGAGGGATGAGAAAAGCTGAAAAGAGGTCAGCAGAGAGTCACACACAATGACTGAGGAGGCTGGGGAAAGGGCACACAGCGAGTGCCTGAGCTGTCTTTTTGCAGGCAGATGGGAGCTCGCTGTGCTCACACCTCGAGCAGATCGACAGAGCCAGCCCAGACCCAGGAAGGCATCTCACAACAGGTACTGATACAGATTTTGCCAGGCAGAGAGGCACCCAGGGGCCTGTGACCAAGCTTTTTGGCAGTGCAACCTCTGATCCTATGCCATTGCCACACTGGGAGCTGGGCAGCTGCTGCAGGTCCCTGCTGTCTTTGAACAGATAAGCTCAGCTCAGGACTGGCATGCTTTGCTCATGGGCTCAGGGTTATGCCAGGTCAAGAAGGAACTTTGTTGCAGCTCGGACTAGCAAAACTCACCAAGACATCTTGCCTTCTGCAGAGTGAAATGATGGCTGTTGACCTGGAGCAACATAGCATCACTTGGGGAAGCCACTGCATTGTCGAATCTTGCTATTTTGTCACAAGGCTTATCCAAATTGATATTAACTGTTGCATTTACAGAGACTAAGGAATCTTGCCTGATAACTGAAAATAAATAATTCAGTGTTCAGATGCTAGAGATGGGGAGGAAAATCAGTACCTGTGATCTCTTTCCTAGAACACCCTGAAACCTCACAACAGGAGGCAATAGTCAAGATGCAGAGATATTTAAAAACCTACTCAGGGCAGACCTAAGCTGGTCCTTCCTTGCATGGGGGTTGAGCAGCTCATGTCCAGGAGTCCCCTCCAGCCTTTGTGGCTGTGTGACTCTAGAGGAACCGGTCCTAGCCACTTCCTAGTCTCTACCATTTTAAAATCAGATATGCAATTTGTGCAGGTCATTCAAGGTCACCCTCACAAGGGAGGACAACTATTTCTAAGTGATTTTTAGACACCTGATTGGGTGTTCTGGTTTTGGCTGGAATAGAGTTAGTTTTCCTCCACACACCTGTATTCCCAGCTACTTGAGAGGCTCAGCCCACCAGATCGCTTGAGCCCAGGAGTTCTCGGCTACAGTGCACTATGCCAAGCAGGCATCCGCACTAAGGCCAGCACCAGTATGGTGAGCCCCAGGGAGCCAGGGGACACCAGGTTGACTAAGGAGGGTGAGCGAGCGGCTCTGTGGTGCTTAGTTGCTGGCTGGGGTTAAACCACAACACTGGAGATGAGATGGACTGCAGTCTGGAGATGTCTCTCCCACACTACTGAGGACACTTCACTTGCACGAGGTGTTTAACTTATGGAAGGTCAGATGTAGGGATCTGAGTCCTGGTCAAAGCCTGAATAACATGCATTTTATTTCAAAACTTTGAAGCCCAACTACCTGATTAACAACTGTGACATGGAGCTGGCCATGCCCTTCATGTATTATTTGGGCTTTCTTTATTTGTGTAACTATTTTTATATGATCAGTCTCATGATTATGCAAATTGATTACATTTGTGGCACTCCTGGATTATTTGTTCCCACAAAATAGTATTTTTGCTTTCTTATTTCTAAAGACCCCTCAGTGCTTGCAAATTAGGGAAGAACACCTGTAAAAGCAGGTTAAGTTTCTTAAACCTGGGGGTGGATGTGACATTAGCTGGGGACTCAGTACAATTACTGTATTTATTTTAAAGGAAGCCTCTAGACAGCACTGATTTAGTACCGTTAATGATGTCTGGCAGAAAGGTTACATACTAATATGGAAAATGACAGTGTGGAATACATTTATCTTCACAGTTCATTCATGATGCTTCAGGGCATCATAACTGCTTCAGGCTTTATCGCCTGTGAGTTAGGGACCCCACATTCACCAGGAAGCAGTTAACAAATGCTTTATCGCAGTGCTCTCCCTCTGCATTGCACATAGAGCCTTAACGTTGAATTAAGACTAAATAACTCAGAAGTGGAACAAGTGTATTGAAATATGTGAGACACAAAGCTAAATGCTCATAGGCACAACCCTGCATGCAGATACCTATAGACAAGGCAAAATGCCAGAAGCCTCTCCAATTCACACAGAAAACATTCTGGGAAACCCCTGTTTTATATTTACAAAGGGATATTGCAGAGGCAAGTGGCAATGAAAGCCATGTCAGGAGCAGGCACACAATACACTATAAGGGTTTCAAAAGAGCCCCATGCTCCACAGCATCAAAAAGCTGCAATAAAGATCAAGAAGAATTAAAAGTGATGATGTGACTGAAATAATCCACCTTGCAGCATAAGGTCATTACACTCATCTTCTCTATTGAAGCCACCTCAGCTCCGAGGCCTAAGCTAAAGCTCCCTGGCCTGAAAATGTTTCTAATTAGTGTATTAGCGTGAAGACGAATCAGACCTGTATTTACTCCCATATAACCATTTCCAAGTCATTTGCAGACAGGCTGTAGGTTCAGAAGTTCCTTGTCACAAGTGCTCTGACAGACTTAAATGAATTCTCACTCAAAAAACCTGCTTAGCAAAGAGAGAAAGGGCCCGATTCTGGCCTCAGACTAGTTTAATGGGATGGTGTTTGCATAAAGTCAGCTAGAGGCTAGAATTAGATATAACTGCCGATAAATATATGTACTACACACAAGCACACAGACCCCTAAATTACACTAGTTTAAGCTAAAACAGCCTAATATTAAAGGACTGAAAACAGACAATGAAGTTAAATATTCTAAATTATAAGTAAATATTCTATTATTATTAGAATTCATAATAGTCAGGGAAAAATGGCAAAGGTGACCTATGAAAATTCACTTTGCAGAGCCTCATGATAAGAAACATTTTCAGCTACTGTCAATTTATGCATGACTAATGCATACACATAAGTCCTGATATGTCTGTTAGGCTCATATAGTCAATAACACGAAGCCAGTGTGCCATTTGGGAGGCAGCCACTAGAAGTCTGAATTTATGTACAAATAATGCACAGGAAATCTTCCACACTTCCAGTCTCACAGAGCCTGAGCCCTAATAAACTGCAAAGGAAATTAATTTCTTCACTGCACGTCTGTGAACTGATGGAAAACCTCTCCTGCTTATTGCACTATCACAGGGTCCCTCAGTCTCATGAAAAGGAAACATTCATGCACGCTTTCTGCTTTGCTCTGTTCTTAATGTAGCATCTTCGTTAACTTTCTGTCTTCCACTCACCTGATTTTGCTGAATGAGATCTCATGCTAAAATACTGCACATTACATTTTTTGCTATAATATAAAAATGCTGCTATTTAAGAGCATCAATTTTGTGTGCCACAGTACAGTGCAGAGAAAGCTAGCAAATTAGTAAATCCGTTTGTACCGAGTTGTGTGTTACTGTGGTTGGCGAGCCTCTGCTATCAAGCTGGATAAGCTATTGATAATTAGAGGGAGCTGATTTGACAGAGTGTATGTCACCAAAAAAAAAAAAAAAAAAAAAAAAAAAAATCAACATTTTTAAAAGCTCTGCCTTGACAGAATAGGAAATTCCAAAGTTTCTTTTCAGAAATTCCACTGGGCAATGTTTCTAAACCAGTATTTTCCCTTATCTTGGAGGTTTTTTTCTCTCAAACGGATAGCTGCAAAAGCTTCTTGGATCCACAGCTCCAGGGCAGCACTGACTGCAGATTGACCTGCTATCTGAGGACTACAGCACTGCCTACTCTAACTGCCCCCCTAAAATGCCTTAAAACAGTTTTCCTAAATTAGTTTCATGAACCAGAGCCACGTGGTACAGGAGTCCTTGACTATAAGGCAGAACATTAAGGTCCTCCATAAAAAAGTCATGTATCTCACAAAACCTCTGCCTTAGTAAGATTCAAGGATCCAAAATGACAATACAACAAAGAGCTGTAGACACTGATAAAGTCCAGTACTTCTTAACTGTCCACCAGGGTTGCCCCAGAAGACTAAATTCAGGCTATTTTCTGTGGGACCGGTTGCATGAGGGTCAAAAATTTAATCAAAATACGTTCATGTGCAGACCTTCATCTCTGAAAATCAACATTTTCCAATAGAACATATTTGTGTAAATAGTCTGGGTAGGCTTTACTGATGACTAAAATCCCCCAGATGATCTTTCTGATGGGAACAGGAATATTCAAAACCAAGAAATTAAAACACAGCTGGTCAACATAGAAAACAGTGAAGGAAATGTTCAAGTTTTGATTTTCTTGCAGACCTAAAATAATTTTGTTTTTAAATATTTGTGCACATTTCTTCTTTGGAACTGCTTCTTTTTTAAAAGTTTTTAAATTTTGGGTTTCACAAGAAGGCCTTGGAAATGAAAAAAATGTCAGTTCAGCTCACCCAGACAGGACATCTCATGGCCATCAGGGTACTTTGTCCCCTTGCACAGCATCACTCTTCCCCATTTATTCCTTAGAGTGACTTATTTATGAGCCCTGAATTTATCTGAGCCCTCATATCTGCCCTTAAAGAAATATGTATCAGGGATTAAAATGTCATGACACACTTTCCAGTCTCTTCCCCCAACACAACTTAATTGACATCAATAGGTTTGTAAAAATGAAGCAAGTCACTGCAGAACCAGATCCAGGAAAAAAAATAACCTTCTAAGCAAAAAGGAAATCAACTGCCCTGGAGGTGTAAAATGGGAAAGACAATCTGAAGAATACGCTCAAGAACCCAAGGATGCTGAGACTGAGAGAGCACTGTATCAGCATCGGCCAGCTGAGCTCTTAGTCACAGTTTTCTTAATAAAAAAATATGAGCAAAATGCTGATATTCTTTTATGGAGAGACACAATCAGTTTTTGAGTGAGAGGGGCTGAGGTACAAAACTACAATGATGATTTTAAATCATCCCTGATTTTTTCTGTCTGATGCAGGATAGGAGTTGACATTACTTGCCAGAGTGGTTTGTACCCAAATGGACGTTTTTTCTGGATGGTGTAGTTATAAGCTCAGTGGACTGTTTCAAAGGTAAAAAAATAATATTAACCCAAACATTGGCCATTCAAACTATCCACCTCTAAGAAGGGCTGTAAAAATGAAATTTTAATTTCAGTAAATGCCCATAAATAATTCATGAAACTGTACCATTTATTAATACTATTCAACACAGACTCAACAACCCCCTGCTATCTTTCTTCATTGCCACCACTGTTTTTGAAGATAATTTTTCTGAAAGGAAAATCAGAGAAAACAGCTGAGGTGGACATGCTGGCATTTCCTAGGATAATTCAGTCTGCATGAAAGCTGCATTCTCTTTCTGAGCCATGGGAAGCTGCAAGTCACCAAATCACAGAAGCTGTAAAATTTGAGGGAAGGGAAGACAAGGACATAAGTGGGAGAAAATGAGTGTAGACTGGATGACTGACAGAGATCTTCTGTCAGTTAGTAAGTCTGTTTCCCTGCAAGTCCCTTGCTCTGCCATCAGATGCTATCACATCATGTAACTCTTTCAATAAATGTCTCTTTCCTGATAACTCTTACAGTTCTAGAAGTTCATTCCCCAGATGCTTCACAACCTTCAGCTGATTTTCAGTTTATACATAGCGATTTTTAACCATTTATTTCTGCGCTAGTCTTATCTTTTCCCATAATGAGGTTTTTTCCTTCCCTGGTGTTTTCCTCTGTCACATAATCAGAGGCAATAATATGCCCTTTTGGCTATTGCTTTGCCAGGTTACATAAGTGAAGCTATTTTCTTCCCTTCTTTTAGGACAGCTTGTTTGCTTTCTTATCTTCCTCCTCAGCCTCTGAGCTCTATTCTGGCTTGATTTCATCCTTCCCCCATAGGAGAGATCAGAGCCTTACAAAGTGTTGCAGATGGCCTGTCCCTGGCGGAAATACCTCACTAGTGTTTTTCCAATGGCTACATCAATGTTGAAAGCTTCAAGTCATCCAATGACCAATATCTTCAGATTTTTTAGGAAAAAAAATAGTGAAAAAAATATTATGTTATTAGTCCCTTACTATTGGACACTTACTAGTGCCGTAAGGAAGTCTGTTCTCATTGCCCTCCTGTCTGATGCTTCTCCTTTCAGCACAAGCAGCCATCTTTTTTTTCAGCTCCATGTTCATGTCACACTTTTCCAACTAATTCCCATTTTGCCAGTTTAACTGAGAATGTCCATTATAGCAGCACATCAGATGTTTTACTGAAGTCAGGCAGATTTTATCTATCCATATCTATCTATATCTATATCATCTATGTCTATATAATCTATATCTATATCTATATCATCTATATCTAATCTATATCTAATCTATATCTATATCTATCTATATCTATATCTATATCATCTATATCTATATCTATATCTATATCTATATCTATATCTATATATATCATCTCTGTCTCTATCTACCTATATCTATTTCAGCTATATCTATACCTGTCTATAGATTAGTTTTGTCCTAAGTATAAGTTTAACTAAAACTTCTAAAGATATCCAGTTAGTTTGGCAAAAGACCACTTTTAGGGAAACCATGTTGCCATTTCAGTTCACCCTCCATTTACTAATATTTCCTAATACTTTTTCATTTATTCTTTCTTTCATAATCTCTTCTGATGTTCTAATGCCTACTGTCTGGTTTATTTTGGAGCTCAAATCATGGCTCTCTAATTTTTGCCTTTCCGCCACAGGAAAATTTTCCACATGAGTTTCAGCATATGCAAAAAAAAAAAAAAAAAAAAAAAAAAATTCTCAAGATAAATATGGAAGACATAAGAAGTTGTTATGCTTAAGGATGTTAGCTGGGGAACTAAAATTAGGCAACTGTTCTAGATGAGAATAGCAAGTGGGTAAAAAAGTTGACTTGCTGATAATTTTCTGAGGAATTTTGAATGAATTACAGAAGAATAATGAGTTCAGCAGTAAGAGTCATAGTTAAATTGTTGAGTATATTCAATAGCTACTCCATCTAGACAGGATTCAGTGGGCAATATATGATCACCCCAGTAAAACAGAGACATGAAGGACTCATGAATTCTTGTATTTCACTGGTAAGGAGAGTGGGCAAGTCTCAGTTTCAGACTAGAGTAGACAGAAAAAAAGACATGTATACATCTTTGAGATCTCTAAGTATTTACTAGCATAAAAAAAGCTCTGTAAGATCCATTCTTCAAACAGCACAAGCAAGTTGTCGCATCCACATCTCTGAAACCTGGATAATAATTAAATTTATATCTGAGACATAGCGCCAAAGAAGCCATAGCTTCATGGAGTAGCAGCCTAGAAATTCAAAACATCCATTTAATTTTGTGTAATCTTATTCAATAAACAAGATGTACTCATTATTCTCACACTTTCCCTGGGTGACATGCTGGCAAATGTTCAGTGATAGTTTTGTGACAGCTTGAGCCAGAAAGCACACTTGAAATCGTAACACTTGCTATGCTGCAGAAGCATAGGGTACAGTTCCAAGCACCATTTCTCAGAGCTTGACAGAAAGTAAAGCTAAGCTATCCATTTACATCAAAACACAGGAAGTACTGAATCCTCTTAGTTAAAATAAGTCCAGCTTACAACTAATCACACTGATGGAATAGCAGAATAATATAAGGTAATGTAACGTAACGTAACGTAACGTAACGTAACATAACATAACACGTAATATATAACATAACATAACATAACATAACATAACATAACATAACATAACATAATATATACACAAAACAAAATTGCTGGAAAATAAAGTTTCACTCTAAAAAACAGTTTAAGAAGCAGAGGTCTGAATCCCTTGATGCTGGAGAAATTACAGCTGGTACCAAAAAACACCTTTGCTTTTTCTCCCTTTCCTTCCTCTCAAAATTTTCTTTAAACAGTTGACATTCTCCTCAAAAGGATTAACCATATCTCTAGACAGATGGTGTGATTCCAACTGCTACTAATATTATTAATGAAGACTGCTGGCTCCTTTCCCTAAGGAATTCTAATTGATAAAAAAATATTAGTCCTATCACCTAAAGGAGGCTTCTTCCTTTGAAATGTGCCTGTTCCTTTGACATACGTCTGCTCCTTAGGAATATTTCCAAGCACAATAGTAACAAAATGCATTTCTTACTTTCCAAATAAACATTAGTCAATTAGCCAATATCTAAAAGGTGCTATTTTAGTGTTATGTGCAATTGTACTTTATACATGAACTGGCATAACAGTATTAAAAACAGAACCCAAAAGGTGACACTAGCAATACATAACTTAAATATACGGAAAAATTCTATGAAGCCATGATTCCCTGCTGATTTTTTTTCCAGTGTACCAATTCTTGCAATTTCATCATAATTTTCACAGTATATGGTGTTTTGCTTAAAATAACAACTACCTGTGTCAGGAAATTGCATGAGAATCTCAGCTTTCATTAAAAAGTAGACTTCTGGGCCTCATGGCTGCAAAGAAATGCTCAGTAACATCCTGTGTGCCAGAAAGACTAGAAATAAAGGGGCAGAGAAATAGAACACAACAAACATTATTTTATAAGTCATTTTATTTTACCCAGCTGTGTGATTCTGTGAGGGTGAGTAATGATATCTGAATGGGCTAGTCTGGACAAAAACCAATGTTAAAAAATATATCTGGGATTTTACTTTTTATTTATAGTAGATTTATGACTGGAAATAAGTACATTTCCAAATGTGTTTAATAGTTCATTTGAAAAAGGTGACATATGACTACAATGGATAAAAAGCTTTTCAATTGATAAGAAGTGTATTGAAGAGATGCACATTTGTTATCAAAGTTTTGACTGGACTGGACTGAAGAAGTAATGAACATCCAGAACCAGAGTTTGCCAAACTGATAAACTACATGTTGGCAGCTGACATCTCCTCTGCACATTCAGACAGTCCATGATGTCCCTTTGTCCCAGCAGTTTGCAAAATCACTGTATTCTGAGAAACCTAATGGGAATCTGGGCATGCTTATAAGCAAGGAAAGGAAATGGCAAGTTTGGGATCAACAAGATGATGCAAAGCACCACAGGACATCATACTACTTTTGCCCATGAACAAACATGTCTCAGAGATGCATTGAGCTGAAATGACTCATATGCATCTCCACTGGGCTGAGGATGCCCCAGAAGAGTATTTCACATGGCGACACCCATAACTGTGTTGGTAATTGCCCACCAGAAGAGGAGGTTGTGACTCCAGTCTGTAAGAATAAGAAGAGATAAGACCCAAAAGACGGTCTGAAGGACACATTCAGTCCCAAGGGAGAAGTCCAGCAGTCTTGTATTTGGCCCTGAAGGCAAGAAGCAAATAGAAAATAAAGTCTGTGTGTGTAAATTACCAAGCAAATTTAACTAGTTGTGGCACTTTTTGAACTTGCCTGCAATTAGTAATCGGATAATGGTCCATATCCTGCCCAATAAATCCATATAGCTCCATTGACACCTTCGTTTCCTGGAGGTATTTAAAAGGTGGGTAGACATGGTGCTTGAGGACATGGTTTAGTGGTGGACTTGGCAGTGCTAGGTTAACGGTTGGACTCGATGATCTTAAGGGTCTTTTCCAACCTTAATGATTCTATGATTCTATGATTTCACAGTCGCTTTATACCAACTGACATTTTGGTTTGGCAGCCCCATTAAAATTCATTTTTATTTATTGCTCCATAATACACAACCCAGGATTTTAAACAGTTACAAAAGAAACCGTATCTTCTGTGTCCACTGCAATGTTCTCAGGGTTCATATGGCAAGAAGCATTTGTCATTGTGGAGAAGCTGTGAATTGTAGTTGAAAATACATTTTTAATTTAAAACTCGCACTTCTGAGCCTTTTGTGTTATCAACTACCACCTTGCTGACAATTTGTATGATATGCAACTGTAGCAGTACGAGAGGCCAATATCAGCAATTATAAATCCACTTTCATTTTGATTTACCCCTTAATTGCTCTTCTTCTTTGTACTTCTGCAGCCACAGCAGCCTGCATTACTGGCACTGCAGTCAAGCAGTCAGGTGCAAACCCAGAACTGAGATTATTGCAGAAGTGGGGAATCGTCTCTTGCACCTGTTTCTTTCATGGCGACTGGGAAATCCAGGAACGATTCTGCCAAGATCCATGGTGTGATCTCTTTTTTGCTAATTTTTGGCACACCAAAGGCCAAAGTGACTGAAAAATGTCTGTCCTACCAGGGCAAGTTCACATGAATCAAAACACCTACAGAAATCTGACACATGGACCAACACTACAAATCATTTATAGTCTGATGCATGGTATTGCATGATAGAAATAAGAGTGCCTTGACTTCAGCAGGTCTTCAGGGAAACAAGCAGTAGTCCACATCAGGTGATCACAAACAATGCAATGCAATTGTAAAAGGCTAATATTGTTTCCAGAACATCTAAGAATGATTTTATTTGGTAGGAGGGGATTTGCTGTTCTTCTGGAGAGGGACAGAGGTGAAAAATTGAGAACTGGATTCTCCCCAGTTGCCATCCAAGTTTCTAGCATGCTAGGAAAAGTGAATTTCCTTAGCTGCATAACTCTGGATTCACATTAGTACATGCCTAGAATTCACTTAGACATCAGTAGAGTTGTGAGTATGGCTTTTGAAGACCTGTGGTTTAATATTTAAATAAATGTTTAAACATTCATGTCCTTCCTTCAGCTGACAGACCCGTCTTGGATTGTACTGGTAACAGATTTATAGCCTCTCTGAAACTGTGCTCTCTGACTGGTGCATGAGGATAATTCTTTGCATTTTAGTGGTATATTTCATTTTGCGATCTCAAAGCACTTTGCAAGTGCACAATAATAAGTTAAGCCTCGCAACACACCTCTGCGGGAGGTACTGTGCTATTATGTCCATTTAATGGATGTTACAAATGAAGTATGGTGATGTTAATTCCTAATGTCAAACAGAACAGGCATGGTTGCAGCATGCTATAGACACAGCCACACCAACAGGGACACTTATTCCAAACATTATCATCTCCAACATTTTATAATCACCTCCAGCATGAAATGAAACTAGATTAATTGCTAGAATTTCGCCCTGTGCCTGCTGTCCTGTTCATGTGGATGGAAAGCTTTTGTGTAGCAAAGCTGGCAGTGTAAGGTTCAGCTCCTGCAGCGGGCCAGTAAAGGCTCTATTTTGCACAATTCACGGCACAGGGAGCCTGCTTGCTGGAGGCCACTTACCTTCATAAACAGCATGACATGCAGCAGGAGTGGCTATTTTGCCAGCAGCATTTTCTTCTCAGGTAATCTACTTTACTCCATCCCTAGCTTGTTTCAGAAGTTTCCTGTAAATGCTCTGGACTGAGGCAAACATCTAGATGCTGCTGACATCCAGTGAGGAGGAAGCCTTGCAGTTTCTATAGCTCACGGCTCGGACATGCTGTGGGTGGGCAAGCACCTTGTGAAGCAATGCTGCTCAGCTGAACAGGTGTAGCAGGAAACATCAAGGATCTTGGGATCGCCCATGGAAGAGGGCAAAAAGCAATTATAGTGAGTTTATGGCATGTACAAAAAAATGCAGAAGACACCTAGCTGTCCAGGATTCTATAAAACTAATGGAATTATCCATTTCCCTGAATAAGGTGAAGGAAGAAAGCATAGGTAGGCTGGCCAGAGAGATGAGGACACAAGCCAGGAGATGCCAAAAATGTTGCTGAGATCTCAATGGCATTGCAAGGAAAGAAGTCTGAGGATGAACAGATGGTAGAGGAGAAATGATTGACTTTGTTCGTTAAAAAAAAACTAAGAATGATGGGTTTCAAGGCTTGCTGCAATTAGTACCCTTTCAGTTTAAATGAATTGCTCATTGGAGTAATAAATTCAGGAACTGCTGCTTTCAGTCTGCCCTTTTCACAGGCAAGAGACACAGAGATGGCACAAGCCCAAGGCAAAACCTGAAATATGACCTTTTACATATTAGTGTGTATCACAGTGTAACAAGCTTGAATTTCTCTAATCATTCCCTCCTTTCCTTCCGTCTGTTCCAGATATTGCTAGAATACCCACCCTGGTATGTCAGATCCTTTGATAGCTCCAGAAAATGCTCCTTCTTGGTGAGAAAGGGTCCTGAGAGGATTATGAAATGGGACTATGGAGTTTCCCAGGCAATTAAGCACATATGATCTCTTCTCCCACCCATCCTCTCCAGATTTTCCTGACACCGTGAAATTTTTTTTTAGAACTTCTTAAAAGGTATTATGAAGCTTATTAAAAATACAAGGAAGGACAAACTACATCAGGATATTCAGGAAAAAAAGTTAATATAGACTAAATCTTCACCTGAACTGCAGGTTCAGGTGGTTTCACCAGTGTAGGCATGTTGCATCATCACCTTTCCACCACTTGCATTATTGGTTATTCTTTTCTGTAGGGCAGACTTCGAAAAAGCATTGTTTGACTCTTTTCAAATTAATATGACTAGAGGAAGAAAAATCCAGAACCTATATGACAGTCTTTTCCTTCTCTTCTTAAATGATTTAATTTCTGAAAGCAAAAAACCCATGTAGCAATCAGACAAGAACTAATCAATCCATTAAATACCCTTTCATCTTCCAAGCCAGTCTTGAATCATAGCATCTGAGAGAGTGAAGACAGACACAATCAGGTCCTTTCATTGCCTAGCACAGGATTATTCCCTAGACAACACCTTGTATTGCTTTTTTTCAGTCTAACATTGGTTGTATAATGTAAAGGGGCTTCTTTGAGACAATTACTGTACCATCAGAAAAACATCTCCTCTAGGAATCTTTCTTGATCTACATCCTAAATAAGGTTCAGTAGTTCTGTTACATCATTTCTGATTTTGTTTTCTCATACAATCCTCCCCAACAGCCATCATTGCTTCTCATCACAGCTGTTTATTTGATAAAAGATTAATAAAAAAATTGACTGCTACCATGATTCTTCCTCATTTACTTACTTCATTTAAAAAGTGAGTGGTAATGCACTAATTCTCCAAGTCCAGTAATGAAAAATTGGAGGAAAATGTTGAAATGGAAAAGGCAAATATTAATATACAAGCAGAACATTAAAAATTTTGTCATGTTCTATTAGCAGTTCACATGCTGGCATCTGAGTGTATTAGCCTTTGTTTTCACTAATCTGATATGAAAAATGCTTGAAATGATTGCAAGGTCATATCTTATTAGGGCAATCAAATGCTAAAATTCTATGATATTAATGTAACGTGATAGAAAATGGCTAATACCATAGACCATTGCTAATATGTTATGATGGATTATGTAGATAAAGTCTATATTGTTTTCATATACTTTGATGAACTATTTTTACTCTTTTTTTACAAAGGGAATGGAAGGTGGCAAAGGGTCAAGAATGCAGAGGTTGAATGCCTTGTATGTCCCTGAATGCCCTTTCTTGTAACTTTTATGAATACCAGTGGTATTCCTTGGTCGAAATCCCACAAAATTCAGTGGGAGCTGTTCTGCAGTTGTTGTATTTTCTTCAGTTCAGGACACTGAATCAGTCCGTTAATTATCTGCATTTTTATTAGGAAAATAAAAAAAAAAAAAAAAGAGGTATCTTTTTTTTTTTTTTTTCATCTTTTTAGACAATGATTCATCTAATTCCTGCCAGAGAATACAGGTAAGAGTTGCCCAAAATTTCAGATAAATGGTAGCTGCCCATGCAAGTAATGAAAGTTACTTGTCTGTGCTTATACTTCATGGTCAGAAGTTTCTTGGTAGCCTGCAGTTCTTTCCCATAAGTTCTTTCTTATAAGCTTTGAGATCACCATCTAGGCCACTGATCAGGTTTGATCCTTTCCTTTTCTTCTCTAAAACCTTATCCTAAACATTTCAGATAATGTAGGTTTTGTAATTTAGAGATTTTACTTAGTCTACATCTCTGAAGGACTGTGTCTCCACCAGTACAGTGCCCCAGCAGCTGCGACGTCCCACAGCTAGTAGAGACTTCAGCTGCTTCCTGAAGGAAAAAGCTCCTCATCCAGCTGAAAAAAAGACCTCTCCAAAGCCAACTGCAACCTAAGAAAGAGAAGGAGATTTTGATGCTCAGGACATGTTGAATCCTTGCAGTTCCCAGGTTTTAATTGTCATGACAGTAACCTCTCCTGAAGAAGAAAAAGCCAGACATGAAAACTTCCATCACATTTAGGCTCCTGGAGACCAGAGGATATGAGCTGATTCATTACAAACCAAGTGATAGTTTGACGATATAGGATGGGACTACACCTGCCCTCATCACCTGAGCTTCTGATGGCTCTAGATACAGCACAAGACCATGGGCTTGGGGTGAGCAGATTTACTCTGGTTCTTTGAAACTGGAAGATCGTCATCCTAAACAGGGAAAGGAGGCAAAAAGTCCCAAAGGACTGACAATAGTATTGAATTAAGTGACCAAAAAAATATCCTTTACTGCTGGCAGATGTTTTGACCCCCTGGAAAGTGATGAGTTTTTTATCATTTTTAAGGGCTGAACATTAGGTTACCCAGGATGAAAGAGTGCACAAAAAAAATTTCATTAAATGTCCTAATGTCCCTAAAGATTAATGTGACTTAAGCATATATCTACCATTGTACTTTAAAATTTCTTTCTTTTTGCGCTTTTTTCCACTATTCAAAAACACTTTTACCGCCATGCAAAACTAGGTAAGAAACTGCTGCATTGAGTGATGTGATTTGTGTATTCGATTATGCAGTTTTAAAAGAGGACATAAAGCAGGGCCCACTCCTATTAATTCATTCCTGTTTCACTTCTTCCAGATCCCTTAAGTACCTCAGCAAAAGCATACATGCACTCCAACACAAATCTTGAAAAATTAAGAACAAAACATCACATTTCAGAATACTTGAAATAATTTTTTTTTAAAGTGTTATTTATTCCTTGTATTCTCTCACTCTCTCAGTCTCTCTCCTTCTCTCTATCTTTTTTACACTTATATTAAAACCCTGGAAGATTTTTTGAAAAGATTGTATCAAACTGGCAACACTAAGTTCTAATGTTTATCTTAATGTAACATTTCATACCCTGAAAAAATCTTTTTATTCCAAGATGATATTATCTATGGTTTACAAAATGATTATGATGATTGCTTGAAGGTCTTGGCTTAGGAAATCTAGCCTTGACACACATTACTTTTATGGAAAAATAAATTTCTCTCAATTGGCTCTTAATGTCATCGGAAGAAGGGAACTATTTAAAATTAGCTGCCAGACACAGAAATAATCTTAGTTGAAACAGAATATATTTCATAAAGACATGAAGTGGCTAACCTGGCTTTTGGATAGTGCAAGTATTTCAACATATCTTACTACTACCTGGAAAATATTTCAGACAGGCTCTAGAGAGATCCTATGAATTCTTCGCATGCATTCAGTACTGTGACCTAATGTTCTCAAAATGTTTGCAGAAAACAAGATATACTGTGCCGCTGACTTTTGGGGGCCTCTTTGGAGAGCTTTACAGTATCAATACAATAAATTAACTGAAATAATATCTGTGCTAATTGCAGGCAAGTTTAAAAAGCTGACTTGTGTTTAGGTTTTCAAAATGCCAGTGAACTCAGATAATTACCACATGCTGTCATGGTGAGAGCAGCCAGGTCATGTTATCAAGACCTTTGTTGTCCAGCAGCAAAGAAAATAATGGGAGGAAAATATTCAGTACCTGAAATAAAGGCTGTGGGCAGCAGATGCCAAGTCCAGCCCCTTCCCCTCCTGAGTGCCAGCCTGCTACCAGAAGCAAGGGAATGTATTCAGATCCGACAATTAAGCCCCAGGCATTTGGAGACTCTCTCTCTCTCTGGATTAATTTTTAAGCAGTTTTTAAAGTGGCTCCCTCTTGGAATGAAGGATTTTGCAACTTGTTTGCCTGAGACGTTTTTAATCTTATTCAGTTCACTCTGTTCAAGTTAGGGAATCTGAACATCTCTTTCTAACAAGACTGGGGCCCCTGAAATATCACCACTGACGATGACAGGGACACCTCCTGTTTGGAGGCACTCTGCAGATTTCCATCCTCATTAGCCTGACCCTCCTCCCACCCATGGTGGGGCAAAGCTGGATGAAAGAAGTGAAGCCAGTGGAGCTATCCCAAAGTAAGAGCTCCTTCAGATCAGAACCAAGTTCTAGTGAACTCACCAAAGTCAAGGATGTGCATGCGAAACAACTGAGAATAGCATTTGGCCTAACAAAAAAAACCAGACACCATCAACAACGCAGGAACATAACTTGAACACATTTTTATTTATCCTGTTTTTTTTTTCTCAATGCTCTAAATCTACTATGTTCTTCCTGAGTGTTGCCTGGCTTTTTGGTTTCCTAAGAGAAAAATAAAATTTGTCATCAGTGCAATCCATTTACTTGAAATTCCATACCCAGGAAAGACAGACGGACATGCTCCACCTTCATTTTGACACATCAGCCATGGCATGCACAAATCACAAGCTTTAAATTTCCACAATTGCATGCTCCATTATCAGCTGCACAGATAGTAAAACAAGCTCAAAATAAAACTGCTTTGTTCCACCCAGGAGTTCAATAATATCCCTTATAAATCAGGACTGGTTGTACGGTTTCCTGCACACATCCCACAGACTCACTCTGCAGAAGGCATTGGCCATCCATACCAGTTTCTTGCCTCTTTGTATCTGAAGAGTTATACTGCTCCGGGGGGTGGAGCTGTGGGAAGAGAAGGAAAAATTTATGGGTTATGAATATTGGCAGAGAAGATATTCTTTGTTTATTGAAGTCTTGTTTACATAAAAGCTCTTCACAGGCTACCCCCTAAGTCTAGAGGTCCTAAACCAGTGTCAGTGAGCTGTCTGGGTATTTTTTCCCACGTATTGCACTGCTATTCTGCCGACAATAGAGACCCATTAACGTTTGGCCCTTCAAGTTAGTGCAGCCCAAGCCTCAGTGGCAGGACGTCTGCCCAATATGTAAAATAATGGAATGAATGGATTCCTTGGAAACAATGATAACAAGACCTGGCTGAGCTAACTGTGACAGCATGTGGTAATTTTCCAGCCCACTGACCCTGTAAAGAGAGCTGGAGCACAAAGCTTAGACTGTGGAGCAGGTTGGTCTGAATGGCTGCAAAGTGCAGAATATCTGATGATGTCATACACACAATTTGACAGATGGGGCAGCATTTTTGTTTGTTTTGTTTTGCTTTGTTTTAAACTTGAACTTCACTGTTTATTTTTCCAACATATTTATGCATTACAGGTGTAATGCCAAAAGCCACAGCTGCTTTAAAAGCACGTCTCAGAAACGTTGTCATGCGTTAGGTTTAAGAAACAACTTTATTTCCTGGTGAAAAATGGTATTGCTTGTGCAATGAATGCTCTGGGAATGGTGGGAGAAAGTTGCTATAGAATGATGCATTATCTCTGTATTCAGCTCCGCAACTGTGTTTTGAACCTAGCTCCCCCCTGAATCCTAATACATACTTTGAATAGCATAAAGAATTATTGTTATTGCCTTGGCCTAGTCATTACATCAGAGAAACAGACAACCAGAGATTTCTAAACGGCTTACTAACTTAGGTTTGGTGTCTGGGAATAAAATTAGTTAAAACAAGTTCATTTGAGTATTACAGAATTGGTATGTGTTTTCAAGACTATCCAACTCTAAATATGCTTCAGACACTGTAAATGCACTTAAGTATAAACATATGTTAACACAGTTGCGTACCTCCAGGATCATGTTTGAAAGTTTACATAAATGAAAGTTTTTCAAGCAGAGAAAGGGTTGGGAGGGATAATTTTTATCACAGCTTGAAATTA
Organism: Platalea leucorodia; assembly: GCF_965183815.1. Classification (NCBI taxonomy): domain Eukaryota; kingdom Metazoa; phylum Chordata; class Aves; order Pelecaniformes; family Threskiornithidae; genus Platalea; species Platalea leucorodia. The sequence goes on from NC_138858.1 coordinate 83,515,290, forward strand.
TCATTATCAATGACGCGTATTATGTTGCTGCCTTTTCAGCAGCCAAGGATTCAGTCCCTATTATATTAAACACTGTACAAACACACAGTAGCAGGCAGTCTCTGACCCAATGAGTTTTCGGTGTAACAGGTAAATTCAATACAGAGACAGGCAAAAGGTATATACACCCATTATATATACACCCATTAAATCCCTCACATCCACAGTATGATAAGAATCGCCATGATTTTTTAGAATGGGGAAAAGGAGTTTGACCATCTCCTACATAACTTGAATTGCAGGTTGATTTTGTTACTTTCTGACTCCATTTAATTCTAGACTATTAGAAAAGTGAAGCAGCATATTTGTGACATTGAAACTTCAGTGACCAGAGAGGAGACCAGAGGGAAATATGTGGGTTGTCTCTAACAGCCACTTTTAGGCTGTAAAAAAAATTTCCAAATATCTGCAAGCTTTGCCTTTTTATTACACCTTGCTTTACAGGAGAAAGTTTTCAAGTTATGGCAGGTTTACTGCCTTTTTTTTAATACCTAAAATCAAGACTTTTCCACCCAGGAGAGATCTCTGCTGATCAGGGAACTAGCAAAATTTTCACATAGAGAATTTTCTCTTCAGATTTTTTAAATTTCATTTTTGTGACTAGTCAGTACCTTGGAGGAGAGCAGCCTGAGTCAAAGGTTCAGTAGCCTCAACCGTTTTGGTGCAGGTATCAGGATCCATGAATGCATGCATCCCAGAGACTCCCAGAAAGCCCTGAAACAAAATAAGAGAGCATGATTCATTGACAGGAATTCATTTTTTTCAGGTGAAGAACTCCTGCAGCTATTTCCAATGAAAAAGAGCCAACAAAACAGAACTCTGGAAACCAATGATTGAGGTTTACAAGTTGGGTTACTGCTCTGGGGTTATGACAGTGACTTCAGCCTGCACATCAGTCTTATGAGGAGAAAATAGTGCATCTTGACTTACTCGGCATGAAATATTTCATCATGAAAACATTTGCAGTGGGGCAGAAAATGACTCATCAAATCACAGTTGATAACTTTTTAATTAAAAAAAAAAATTTTTTAATGTCTACATTTTTGAGCAAGTAAATGCATCAAGTGCTTAATTTTTAATTCGATTAATGAATTGCCTGCATCATTATTATGAATTATGCCATACTAGGTAATTTTTAATGTTATTAATTAAGTAAAATATAACATAAGGTATAATTAAATATATCTATTATACATTATATCTATTTTATTATGACAAACAAAGAGCTATCGGTTTTAAACAAACTATGAAGAATGAAGATAAATTTCAACAGTTTTAGCATGTTATAGATGCACCTTTGTTTTAAAGGAGACACACTGAACCTCCCTTAGGTATAGGAAACCTTAGTCTCAGCTTGTCTAAACTGATTTACTGTAACAAGTTGATCATTTTCTCCAGAAGACGAGTATTGGTTCCTGAAGACTCTATATTCCTCCTGCATGTGTATGTTACTATAGAGTAAGTCTGCAGCATTGTTCTATTTTTCACACACACCTATATTACTTCTATTTCACATGTACATACACAAGCGTTTGCCTGTATGTGCATAGGCACTCTGTTCACATCTCAAAAATGGCCCTTCTTTAATTTCTGTGCTATAGGGCAGTGGTAGGGTCCTTGTCAGTCTGTCACTTTGATGTTAGTATCCTCACTCCTCACTTTTCAGCAGAAAAAACAACTTTTAGGACCTATTTTAGGAGTTCTGTGGATTCGCCCTCTCCACCTGCACCTTCTCCAAATCACTGATTTTAAGGACCACAAGTACAAACCATAGACCATAGCTTGATCCCTTCCAAAACTCCCATCAGAAGTCAGTGAGGGCAGAGATGCAGAGATAGAGATAGTGAGAGAGTTTAAGACATACACAAGCTCTTTCCTTCAGAAATGCCTGAAGACTTCTTGAGATTTTGAGTTCCCATAAATATTGATGGAAAATAGAGAAAAATATCTATGTAGCCAGCGATGCTATCAGCTACAGCAGAGGAATGGTCTCCCAACCCTGCTCGTACCTACAGATGCCAAATCTGCCACAGTAGAGAGTGTAGGGGATACCTGTACAGTTCACACCTTATGGCCCCTGACAGTTTGGAAACTTGAAGAAATGGGCTTGCGTATTAATAAAATGTGGACAATAAAGGACCTAGAAGGACAGAATAGTAGTACATACCCAAGCAAAGATCTGATGTTAAAGACATGTTTTAGGCCAATGCCATTGCAGAATTTTAATCAAAAAGAAACGTACTATCATTTTACATTTGTGCCACTATAGTAATATGAAATTTAAAAGAACATTCTTCATTTCTGTATATCATAAGAATCTTAAGGTTTTCTCTCTTCTTTTTTTTTCTGATAAGCAACATGAAATGAGCATGACAGTAAATAACTTCTATGCCCATTTGACAGAAGGAGTTTTTGAGGAAGGAGGATGAAGTGACATGGAAGAAGGACAGGAGAAGAGGCACAGAGGGATGCTGTCTTCTTCCTATGTTGGAGTAACCCATTCTGCCCACGACCAGACTCTGTATTAGCATGTTCCTGAGCGTTATATTGGAGCTTGCATGATAGTACCTACTTATACTGCAACATACAAGTGTGGACTAAGGAAACAATTTCACCCTCCTGTAATCACAATGACATGATTCTGATCCTACCAGCCAAGGTGGCTTAGACACAGGTTTGGATCCAACTCATTGAATGTGGGATTTGGTTATAAAGAACATTTTTAATTTGAGATCTCTTTTTGGAAGGATATACAGTGTATTAATTATTAGGAGACTCATGCTTACATGGCAATACAGTTATGTTTTTAATGTAGAGTTATCAAAATCCAAGTTGAAATGATTGCCTAATTTTCAGTCTGTAAAGAGGAAGAAAAAGGATATATGGCCTTGTTTATGCACAAAATTGGTTTTAAATCAATTAAACTGGTGAAAACCCCTATGTGAACACATTTAAATTGGTTTACATCTGGCTTGTATTAATTTAACTTCATTCAGTTTTCACCAAATCAATGCAAATGTGTAATTAGCTTAATGGCTCTTGCTCTTCCAGAGCAATAGTCTTTCATTCTTGACAATGGGGAGCTGTTTTCATTTCCTACAGATTCCAAAGGAGGTGTCGAGCTTTTATACAATCGCTTTTACTATTTCGCTATTCTTTCCTTTGACTATGTAAGGGCTGGTTCTGTGCATTAAGTAGCCGAAAGTGACAGGCTGTGAGGGCAGGTGCAAGGTAATGCGGCGAAAGAAGATTTTCTGTGTTTTTATGGGCTCATATAAAAGAATGCTCAGAGACAAATACAGAGCAGGTCACTCTTGCCAGCTTCTGGGTATTTTTTCAGGTGTTAATTTCTCCATCTAATCTCCAACATTTGTCACTTGTCAAACAATCCCGTGTTGCCCTTTCCCAGGCATTCATTCCCTTCATTAATTGATGCTGGGCTTAGCTATTTTTTTTCTGCCAATTAAAGTAAGCATTTCTTGCTTCAGAATAAAGTCGTGACTCGTGGTTTTGTCTAGGCTGATAACCACTTCTTTGAGATTTTTCCAGCAGAGCTGTGAGGTGTTCACTTTATTGTCTTGTATTCATTCCCCTAAACTGTTGACATTTAGGAATATGTTTATGCAAGGACAAATCCTGAAGATTGCTGTAGATTTGATGGAAATTTCCAAGTGCCATCAGTGCCCACTGAAGACAACAGATATGATTGTAGTCGGTAGCATCACCAGGTGCTCTGCACTTCATAGGATCCAGCCTTGGACTTTACCAGAAGTCTCTAAAAAGAAAAGGCATCTTTCACGTAAAAGCAACAGATTACACGTAATAATTCTGCTCTGAACTGCCCTGCATGTTTGTTTGCTGTAACACACTGTTCCTTAGAGAAAGACAGTAAAAACACAGGAAATATGTTTTAGGACATTTTTTATGTAATGGATTGGATGTCACGAGAAGAGAGGCTGAAGCCAGTGAGTTCATCCCCAGGCCTTGGGAATATCATAAACTTACAAAACCAACGAAGCAGTTTTCAGCTTTATCAAATGCAGTCATTATGTGAAATCCTTTTCCATAAATCATCTTAAAGTTATTTTCAATGGCAATTCAATATAAATCTACTTTTCCAACCAGGCATATCCGTGGTATGAAACACCAAAGAAAACCATGAAAGCTGCTTTTGTTAATTCACTCTGGAAATATAAATAACTGGGCTAGTAGTCAGTTGCCTTTGACATGGGAGAACTGCTGGAGAAATTAAGATGCCAAAGGATAGTCTGAAATATTTAGTAAATTACATACTGTAAGCACTGATGGAAACCACTCATCCATTGTTTGAAATGATTGGCAAATGAGTTATCATTTTGTGGCCAATATTGGCCTTGCCCATCTTGGCTATAAGTTTCTACAAATTAATGACTTTTTCTGAACTGCCTATATTGTTGTAACCAGGAAAGTTCAAAAACAAAATCTTGTTTCCACTGTGGAAAATACAGTTAAGTTTCAAGTGGAAGTAGATACTGCATCAGGAAAATGTTGGACAATGTGTGATAGCACTTCTCTTATGTGATTTGATTATCTAACCTTTTTTTAAAATGTTTTTCTGTCATATAGTTCCCCTACTTAATATCCGCTGTCTTGGAGACCTATTAGATAACATGCCATAGTATACCTAAAAAAAAGAGAGGAATAAACAAAGAGAACTTTAGGCAATTGATGATGAGTAAGATCAATTCAGAGTTCTTCTAAATTCAAAGACTTGCATATATGTTTATACATCTAATGTAAAATAAACATATTTAATTGTATATATGTTGTTTTTTAAAATATGTTTGTATGTATATAAATAAACAAGTAATTGCAGATATTAATGTATTCCACTCTTAATCAAATTGGAAAGTTAGAAGTTCTGTTACAAAATGGTGCCTTGAGACCAAGGTAGCATAGGTGTTTGATGCTAGCATATCATGCTGCTGCATGACAGACAATTTCTAACTCTCATTTCTTGCCCCGGAGGTGTACAGGCATTGTCTCTCCCACAAAAGTAATACATAGAATATACAGTAAATAATTTATTAATTTACATATCAAATTTATATATAAAACATAGCAGATGTCAATATGCTACCTGATTAGGTCTCTCAAGATTTTTTATGCATATTGTTTAAGTAACACAATTGAAATGCTCATTCACTAGTTCTATTTCTGTTTAACTTTCTGTTACACAGAGGTAAATGCAGATGTACACAATCACTTATCCTGCTGTCAAGGAAAGGGAAAACAAAATAATTGGTTGTATTCTCTAAAAGTACCTTTCTTTTTGCATTTTTTTTCTCAAGTTATTCGTTAAAGATGTCAGTCTTCAGGATGACCTATACCAATCAACACACATCTGTTAAAATTAACAAAAAAAAGAAAGCTTTGATCCAGGCAGGAGGCTGCTCTTGCTCTCATAATGTTTTGCTAGGATGTTTTTTTGTCAACTGCAAGATTTATAGTAGCCCACGTTTGCCATTCTAGGTTGAAGATCCAAAAGATTAATATGATGTGAACAGTATGTGACTGCTTGATGACCTTTCTGTATGTTCACTGTAAGCTCAGCATTGGTATATCTTTGTCAGAATCGCATGATTATTTTCTGATATGTCTTACAACACTGATGCTAGCAGAGGATAATGTGACAGGAGTGACAGCACTTTGACATTTTATCCAAGCCAGATTAAAAGCTACAGTAATTCAGACTTTCTTTCTCCTCTTTTATGATCAAATTTAAACTGGGTAACACTTATGCCTTCTTGTTGGTTGAGTAAAAAGTGACATCTCCTCCTTCAAAGATAAAATGGCAAAAATAGATGGGAAAAAACCACTCATTTTGTACATATGAAAACTGTTTTACTGGAACCCTGAGTCTTTAGAGAAGGTATAATCGTCACAGATGGCCCACTTAAGGCTGTTAATGTATAAAGTCTTGCCTGCTGTGCATTACAAGGCTATAATTTTCTTCTTGGGTTCCTATGACTAAACAGCTCAACTCAGCTCTTTCAGTTTATGACATCAGAGAAATCCTCAGTGAAATTATAACCTTGGGAATACCCTACAGATGCTTTTATTTCTACTTACAGACTCAAACTACTTGTGTATCACTGCAGAGCAAGTTAACAGAAAGCAATAAAGCACTGTAATATTTATTTAACATAAGAACTCTTTCTTTGGGTTACATAGTTCACATTCATCAATAGTTTAAAAGAATGTGGTGTTACCTTTTTTGTCTGTTTTTTCCAGCCAGCTGAGTTCTTTCAATAGAATAAAATTCATGGTCCCAGCAACCGAGCACACTGTTTTGGGCTACCTCTGCATCAAGCCAACCCCTCAGCAATTTTCTGACGTGTCACAGCTACAAGGCAAGGAACATGCCATGATCATGCAGGTCTTCCTTATCAGTACTCATGCTTCTTAACAACCCCATGCAACGCTACAGGCTGGGGGAGGAGTGGCTGGAGAGCTGCCTGGCAGAAAAGGACCTGGGGGTGTTGGCTGGCAGCCATCTGAACATGAGCCAGCAGTGTGCCCAGGTGGCCAAGAGGGCCAATGGCATCCTGGCCTGTATCAAGAACAGTGTGGCCAGCAGGACCAGGGAGGTGATAGTGCCCCTGTACTTGGCACTGGTGAGGCCGCACCTTGAGTACTGTGTTCAGTTTTAGGCCCCTGCCCACAAGAAGGACATCGAGGTGCTGGAGCGTGTCCAGAGAAGGGCAACGAAGCTGGTGAAGGGTCTAGAGCACAAGTCTTATGAGGAGCGGCTGAGGGAGCTGGGGTTGTTTGGCCTGGAGAAGAGGAGGCTGAGGGGAGACCTTATTGCTCTCTACAACTACCTGAAAGGAGGTTGTAGCGAGGTGGGGGTCGGTCTCTTCTCCCTAGTAACGAGTGACAGAACAAGAGGAAACGGCCTCAAGCTGTGCCAGGGGAGGTTTAGGTTAAATATTAGGAAAAACTTCTTCAGCGAGAGGGTGGTCAAGCATTAGAACAGTCTGCCCAGGGAAGTGGTTGAGTCTCCATCCCTGGAGGTATTTAAAGAACAGATAGATGTGGTGCTCGAGGACATGGTATAGATGGACTGGGCAGTGATACATTGACGGTTGGACTCGATGATCTTAAGGGTCTTTTCCAACCTTGACGTTTCTATGATTCTATGATTCTATGATTCTTGCTTGAGAGATGCAAGCTTTACCTCCAGCACAGGACTTTCAGTAGACCTTTTTCCAATGCACACCTCCTCCACCACCCCAATGCTCTCTCTGTGCTCGCTGCAGCAAGATGCTGAGGTACTTTTCAGCTAAGAGGCTAACATCAACTGAAGACCCTCTTGGCTGGCCAGCTATGGTCAGCTTCTGTGCCTGTTTAATTTCTAGGCCTGCCTTGATCATAGAATCATAGAATCATAGAATCATTTAGGTTGGAAAAGACCCGTAAGATCATCAAGTCTGACCATAATCCTCTCCTTGCTTCCCAACTGTGCCTGCCTAATGCATGCCACAGACTTTCCCTCTTCTGCACTGATTCACTTCTTGTAAGGGCAGAGTGGAGACGCTATTTATTACCCATCCTGGTCTTGCCTCCTTCTTCTCTGCTACAAGACCCTGATCCCAGCTCAGACAGATTCTGAAGAGGAATTACAGACCATGAGGCAAATTGCAATTTCTGTCTAGAGAAGATGCAGTCCTGTCTTTTGTGGTTTTGAATCACTTAGGAATCAATCTAGACTTTCATAAACCCAAGAATTATCCAGATTTTCATAAATCTGAGAATTTTTCATAAGTATTCACTAAGTAGTTTTGAAAAAGAATTTTTCAGTATGTATGTGGGTGATCCGCAACTTGTTTTTTCTGACTACTTGATGTTTATTCATCTGATTATGTGACCAGTTGCTTTGGTCATATGCGGAAGCTAGCACTCCTCAGGTGGATAAGAGTATCTTTAAAGCAGAAAAATTATCATAGCCAAGCACCTCTCAGCACACATGTTCTCTGCAAGTCACCTTCTGGATAATGCTGTGCTGGATAATCAAAATTCCCAACAATTCCTGCATGTGTGATGTTGTGTACAGCCATGCACAGGTGTAAAGAACAGCGTAAGACCTACAAACCATCATGCACAGATGCCAGAATTTTTTTTAAATGATCATAATTGCTTTACTATTTAAGATTTCCTTACATTTTTAATATTACCCATGTTTAATGCCCATTAAGGAAGAAAAAAGAAAAAAAGGGTATGTGGTTGTTACAGCCTAGAATCATAAAAAATTGCAACGTTTTGGACCATTATTTTTATTTTCATGATAAGCCAACTTGTTTATTAATGCATAACATGACTATGAACTTTTCGTATGCCCCATCACTAACTGGCATATTGTAAATTATAGGGCAGTGATATGAATAGGAGGAAGCCATGTGAGACCCCTTCCAGTCTGGGCTCCCGCACAGTGGCTACTTAACATGCAGACTTCTGTGGAAATTTTCCTTAATTATACTGCAATTGAAATCACATCAAAGGTTGCATCTGTGCCTTATACAGTGTCATGCCTACAGGAACCTGCTAGATATCTGTAGCTCACAGAAGTCAGAAGTATCACGGTTTTCTTTGCAGATGGACCACACCTGGCCCTTATTGTCATAATGATGTCTTCTTCAGGTCACGCTATGCTGTTCATCCCTGGAAACATTTGATGTACTGTTACTAGTAATCTTCAAAAGTTGCTATATTTTACTCAAAAAATGTTAGAACTGGCTGTATAGATAACATCAAAACACCATATGAATGAGTAGTAAAAAAACTCAGCTTACTTTCATAAAGCTGCAAGAACTGATTTCAGGACAATTAAACAAATGGTAATTTCTCAGGTAAAAAGGCAAACTATATTTTTTTTAAAACCACTTAAATGGTATTGTTTCTACTTCTGCTGCTGTGCTTCATGTTTCCATCTCCTACAAGAAGGAGAGTACCAAAAAGAGAAGAACTTATTTTCACAGGAATCTAACTGCAGCAAAATCTCCCAAGAAAACCCAACACCTAGGTGACAGAGATTTAAAGAATAAACTTGCAAACTTTTGGGTGCTTCCCTGAATCACATCACCATATCTTCAGAGGCTTGCTTGTCACCTATTGTCAGCAATTGACTTATTTTTTTTTCATCTTACCTCTGCTTCTATTCCACTGTCCTTTTTCAAAGTATGGGAATCAGGCCTTTGGTGTTATTTGATACTAAAACAGATTAAAACTGCTTTTCTTCCACCATAGTGCTTTATTTTTCCTTTATTAGTTTTCTTTTATCTCATCAGGTTTGCACATATCAGGATTTTGTAACACTAGTGAGTACACCAAGGTGTCTTGTCAGTGTTTCCATTATCATTCATAAATAATGATTTTCAAGGTTAATATTTCAACAGTTGTAAATCTCATCTTGCTGAAATGAAGCAGCCTGGATTTGAATCTATTCTTTTCCTTATAAAGTTGGATTTAACCCATTAAATCTCTTTTCTTGTTTGTTTTTTATATGATAAGAGAGGTATCAGTAGGCCAGCTCCTCAGGAAGCACTTGTCTGGAATCACCTCAATAACTTCAAGGACCAAGAAAGGAAAGAGCTGGAAAATTATTATTAAAACATTATTAGTCTTGATGGTGACAGAAGAATCTGGGCTCATGAACAGAAGCAGAAAAATGTTAACTCTACTCATGAGAGGCTGTCCTCTTCAGTAATAGTTGTCTTTATTTTAGAATACATGATGAAGGTCCTCTCTTCTGCCTCCGCTGGGTTCAAGTCCCATGTCACTCATGCCATCAGGCTGCCCGTGTTCTCCACTGACCTCCTGACTCTCCTGTCCTTCTCACCCTCCCCACTCAGCCAATACTGACTGTTCTCCAAAGTCTGAACACCAATGTTTTTGGAACCCATAGCTTCAAAAAAATCACTGAAACCACATGCGATGTCCCTTTGTCACTGGGGCTATCACCCTGTTTCCAGTGCTAGTGCTAAGGACACATTCTGCTGCTTTTCAACAACTCTTCTTTCTTTCTTTCTGGCTTAAACAAAAGCTATTTAAACTATTATTTTCTGCCAGAATCCTAATCTTGCACTGCTGCTGCCAGCCTCCAGCAGGCAGCATGCTTTCTGCAGTGCAAGACACACACAAGTTCTATGTGGCCTCCTGACTGAGACGGAGAGACAGTGTCTCTAAAAATTAAGGATCTGACATTTTAGCACTCATTCAAGAATTTTTGTGTCATGATTGTTCATCACGAAGAGTCTGAATTATTTTCTCCAATCATTCTGATCCTCCTTCTCTTTGCTGTAGCAAGATGCAGAGTAGGGATCCCAAACAGCCCTCATCAATGCACCTCAAGAACCATTCTATGACCCTCATATAACACTTTACATGACTGTTTAATTTCCTATTTAAAACAAATTAACTGTTGCATGCTCTAATCAGGACACAAAGGATCCCAGATCTTGTCTGGAAGTATGTGGAGGTTACTGAGAGGTTGTCCAGATTGATGGTTGCACTGAGTGTATGACCTTAGGATGAACTTTGACTAAACTTTACTCTTTGTGCACTTGGCAGTCTGTATTTGGAAAGCGTCAATTGTCTACATTCAACATATGAAATGTAAGGCATATGCTTTCCACAGACTTGGACCTTCTTTGTTTTTACAGAAGCCAAAAGCTTCATCAACCTTATTAATATCAGTTATATCAATTATTCCATAAGTATTTCAATCTGCTTTAGTATGCATTTATTTCATTAAAAGAATATGTCAATTGGCTCATGCTTTCTCACCATTTCCTCTTTTAGATTGTGTATCCTCATCATTGTCACTGTGGCAAGGGTGAGGAGCAATAATTGTGCCTTGGATGGTAAATTTCCATTACAGTTTTGCAAGACTGCTTTATGCTTAAGCTCCATTTAAATCCCAGGTGTCTCAGGACCCAAGAATTCCGTTAGTGTATTTTTATTTGGATTTTGTACATGTATTGTAGACATATATAAGTGTGTGTACATACATACACACACATCAGAGAGGGAGGACAGGAGAGAGAAAAGAAGGAAAGATTTTCAGATCATGGGGGACACGCTTTCACAAAAAGCACTCAGGCACACAGCAGATGATACCACAAGACAGCAGAGAGTTATTGCCATGAAGAGGCAATACACAGATCAGAGTGAACACTTGCTATGACCAGGACAACTGCTTTTACTAAAAAGCATGTTAAAAAAAAATCACATTATTGTTTATTAAAAATTATGATATCACAATGGCAAATTCATGTTAACTTGTCCAAAAAATACTCATCAGCAATTTTCCATCAGAATATATTTTCAAGCAGACCTAGCCTCCCAACCAGACCAGAAACTTCCCTCTGTTGTCAATACACCAATTGTCCACCAAAGCAGCTTTTACTGAAAATGAAACAGGGCTACCAGATCTTGTTCTTGGAAACAAAAAGACTTGTATGTGGTGGTTTAGCCTCTGCTGTTAATTTTTTTAACACATTTTTAAAAAATTATTTATTTAAAACTTTGTTATACAAATAATTAACCATTTTTTTCCCATCCTATTCTTAAATCAAGCAAACAGTTCCCGCTTTACCTATTTATGTAAGGCTATTAATGTTAGTCTACTTAAGTGCCTAGCATGAAGAAAAAGTCAAGGACTATTCTAATCCTCAGGACTAACCATCATCACTTATGTACCTTGCATAGATATTTATAGCATAAATATGTGCAGTTGTACATACACAAAGGAGTCAAAAATCAGTTAACATTCATTCTGTTTCAAAGACTAGAAAGTGCTGCAGCTGTTGCCAAGTTTTAGATAAGGGTTAAGTACCTGCACTAGGTCTCTTAAGAAGCCTTTTTTGACCAATATTCAAAATAATAAAGCAGAGAAACAAAAATGGAACATGTATAAGCTATAAATAAAAATGTTTGTAAACCAAACATCTACCATAGTTTTCTAGGTGCCAGCCTTTTTAAGAGCCTTTTCAAATCACACCAAGAGACCGTAATCCAGCAACACCATCAGGACACAGGGATGGATGATGATGAGCAGCCAAGGCTGTACGAGTGGTAAAAGGAACCAGAGCCCACTTGAGCAACACCAAAACTCACACCCATCAGGAACCACTGCAGTCCAAAGCTGAGACAGACTGAAGAGCAGGTTTACAGCCTGGACACAGTGGGGACCCAAAGGTGGGGACCAAAAGCTGTGCTAGGTGAGCCAGAATTACAGAATAGTTCTAGCTTGACTGGGACCACAAGCTGTAGCCAGTATGTGAATGCATGACTCTACAAAGTCAGAACTGCAAAGAGGTTTTTAAAAGACTGGTTCTGAGCCTGTTTCTCTATCTATGGCTCAATAGAAAGTTTTCTGAGTTAAATTCAATCATCAATAAATAAGTGCAAGAAATAAAATTAAAAAAAAAAAAAAAAAGGAGCATGCATTTTAGTTTGCAGATTTTATTTTTTTTCCCCTCAGCTTATTAGACTTGTACTGTATCACAGGTCTGAATGAATCAGCAAAGCTTGCTTTGCTTTGAGAAATGAGGCTAATTAAAACTATTCTGAAAAATGAGACCAATTAAAAGCAAGGAAACATTTTAAACATCTCTGTAGTCATAATAATAGTTTGATGGGCTTAAAGAGAATCTTTATAAAATATATTCTGGCCAAAAAATGTTCCACCAATTATTCAGCAATGTTGTGGGTATAGTGGTACTAATAGAGCTATAAATATTTGTTGAGAACAAGGCTGTGTGAGCATGCAACTTAAAGCACTCTCAGCCTTTCTTTCATTCATAAAGATCTCAAGCTTACCTAAAATCCAAGTTACTACAATCAAGCTCCAGGTCTCTGAAAATATTAGACCATGACTCAAGACCAGATTTCTGAACACTTCCATATGCTAAGTGGACATAAAAGGAACAAAAGCTCAGCTCCCAAATAGACGACCTTTCCATCAGGTTGTCTTCTTGGTCACAGAAGCCATATTTGCCCTGACAAACTGTTACAAAACCCCACTTATTCTACCCATCCAGTCTTAGGCATGACCCAAATGCCCAGCTTCATTTCCTGGGGATCTGAAAGCTCAATTAATCTTTTTTTTCTCTCCGGTCTGACTATTTTTAGATTTCCATCTCTAATGAGCAATTTCCTCCTCATCTCCCTATACTAAGCAAAATCTAAATTTTACCTACTTCTAAAACTGTCTCTGCACAAGTGGCCCCATGACCAAGTTGTCATTCCTTCTCATTACACTCACATGTAAATCTGCTGGAGGTGACCAGAAAATTGGAGGTGGTTGCCCTCATTAACTTCCTAGAGTGCCTTCTAGAAGTACAACGTGCTCTCTCATACCTGCACATTTCCACCAATCTCTACAAATACAAGAAAAAAAATCATCTAAATCATATAAGAAGGAATCATATGGAAATGTAGTTAAAAACCCCTCTGAACTAATTGCTCAAGAAAGCTTGAGATGCTCAAGAAAAGTGATAGAATATTACATCCATGGAGAATTTTTTTTCCCTGCTTTTAGTAATGATAATATTTGGGATTAGTATAGCCTGGCACCTGTCAGCTATAAGGTAATAAAAAACACTTGCAATATGCGCTTGCAACTGGAAGCTGCAGAGTGAAGAAACACACTGAGCTTGCTTGAAAGAAAGAGAGTAAAGATTAAGAGCTGTGTGGCACAACACGGAGTGCTGCTCGTACTGGGTTAGCTGGAAAGTGTTCATACATCTTTTGTTTGTGGACAAAGAAGACAAAGTGGCTTTGTCACACAGCAACAAGCTATGAGACACGCTGAGGTTAGCATCAGGTAATGCAGAGCTCTCTGTGGGCTAATTTACAAGGAAAACCCATTCAAAGCTGGCTTGGTTATGTCTACTCTATATAATAGACGTACAGACAATATAAATGTGAAGACTGACAACACCTTAGTGTTTTTAGGTTACTCTTTTTAAGTAGAGAAGCTTAAGGAAGCTAAACTCCATTGAATAATAGTAACGATTCAGTATTAACTATTAGATTAATTATCTTCATATCAATAACAGAAAGTGGTATTAGCAGTGTCTGTCCAGAAGCACTGTCTATATGCATCCCAGAGAGAAGAAGCACAAAACCAGAAGCTGGCACAGGACAGGTCTACTCAGCCGAACTCTTGTAAGTAAGCAGCCTCTTCTGCATTTGTAATAATGGCATCTGGGTTACACAGCACATACCAGGTGTTCCTGCACTGTCTACGTACATGATGATATTCCACTTTGTCACTTCATTCCATAATATATTTTAAATGAAGTACATGTCCAGTCCTACAGTCTTCAGTAAACACCAGTTTAGATTTTCCTAACTGTTTTTTTTACATGCTGGCCACCTTATCATGACATTAGCTCATTTTTTTCTGCAAGACATATTTTCTCTGTTTATAAAAATTACAGTTGCAATAGCATTTGCAATATATGGTTGCAGTTCAGTGACAGAAACATATCAAGCCCATAGCAGCAGAACTGCAGATTGCCCATCATTCACATAAATTCCCCAAGATTGTACAAATTTTGGGGTTTTGATAGCCACAGGATTTCTTCTGAACAATAACTGCTTACTCAGTTCTGATGCAAACATGTCATTCTGCTCTGAAGCTGTTTTCACTTTTTCCAGTCCCCAAAAAGGGAGACATTCCCTCAAAAAGTCAGAATCAAACTTCTGGCAATTCTCAGACATGGACAAACATAGAGTTACAGCTCACTATAGCTCATTTTCAGAGAAATCCCCTATTGTAAACAAATGAGGAAGCAAAAGATTTTATATTCCCACCACATGTGACATTAGCTTTTTAATCAGTTGCTCCTTCATTGATTAGTTAAACAGACCAATGAATGTCAAGCAGTCATCAACACTTGTGATATTTTTTCAAAGTAAATGACATACATGTGTGATTACTTTGCTATAGCTACACAGTCTTTGAGGAATTTAATTTATGTCCTCTGAAAGCATGGATAAGGGGTGACTCATGCTCTTTACCAAATCAAGCATGTTCTTCAAGCAGCCCCACTTAACTTTATACCTGCGTTGTGGAGTCATTTCAGTTCAATATTGCATACTCACCCCTGAACTGTGGTTCTTTTGCTTCTCAGAGTACCCGTCTTCTATTTCCCTCTTTGTGGCTGCTTTTCAAAACCTTTCTATACTAAAATTTTAAACTACTGTTAGAAACATTTATTTCCATCTCACTGATTCTGGCCAGGGAAGTATTCAAATTACATCCAACTCAATATATAATGATCTGTGAGACCTTTCTATCATTAATAAAAGCTGAATTTTGCTTGTTCTTTTTAAATTCTTCTGGTGGAGCACCAAGTTTCTCTGTGAATAGATCTATAAAGTTTGCTGTCGCAGTCTGATTTAAAAAGGAACATTCCCACAAGCACCTTGAGTCTGTAAGGCTCCTGCTTGAATTTCTCCTTAGAAATTCACTGTACCTTCCTGATGAGTAAGTCCCTATATAAGCTCTCTCCCACCACTCAGATCAAAGGTAAGTACACTTGCAGGTTAATGTGATTGTAACTTTCCACATGCTGTAAGTCTACTTGTTTGTGCAATCTGGAGAGAGGATTCTTCTCTGCAGATACTTGAATCTTCCTTTTTTCAAACCAAATTAAGCTATATTACAAGGTCACGTGGTTTTCAACCAGGCCACATAATTCATTGGGCTGTATAAGACTTAACTCTTCTTTTTACAGCTTTTTTTAAAAATAATCAGTTCCCTCTCATGCCACTATAACAACTAGATAAGAAGCATTGCAGACTGGTGCCAATGATGAAACATAATTTAATTTAAAAAATGATTTGGTAGAGTAGCAATAATACTATGTAAAACTTCAAATGAAAGTTTGTTTTAAATATCACAGGATACTTTTTATATGCTAATGAAAGAGCAAATGTCTCTGAGAGGGAAGAACATGTTTGAGGTTTAAAAAGTAAATGAGAAAAATCTTCAGCCTGGGTGATACAAAAATCCACTTCACTGTAAGCGTATTCACTGTTCATTTCCTAGCAAACCTTTGGTGGAGGAAGGGCTTATTTCACAGTCTACTCAAATGTTCTGTAATTAAGGCAGAGTCCTGTTCACGCTCTTTATCCAGAAGGTCCTTTTTTTCCACTGCTGTAAAAGAACAATCTTGGTTATTAAGCCACAGGCATGAGGGCAACCTGTTATTTTAACACGAGGACTTTGACTCACTGGCACTCAAGATCTGGAATTTAGGAGTGTGATTGCTCAGAGCTGTCACAGGCTTGTAATGTTTGTACTTTCCTGCTCTGAGAGAGCTGATGCGCAGTGTTGCACCCCTTTGAATTAGCACCAGTGCTGGTCTCCCACCTACTGAAAAGTGCTTGAGCGTAAGAATCATTCATGGACTTCCCCATGGTATATTACTGAGTCTGAGAAGATTTGAAATGTACTCCCTAATTAGGGTCTGATCCGAACCTACTGGTGTGAGCCAATGTATTCTCATACAGGTTTCAAAAGACCCCCAGATCAGGCTGCAAGTTTGTAGATATTGCATTCTCTCAGAGAATTTAAAAATAGTATCAGTCTGCCTGGCTGTCTCCCTGTTTGAGCTTTAAATCATCTTTATAGAAGTTTCTCATTTGGCCAAGGAAATGGCTTAGGTAATCTACTACATTAATACCAAAATACTATGTCAGATTGGCCTCCTTGCTACCCATATTCCAAAGGCTGGACCTCGGAGGTAGGTCATTACGTTATCTAAAAATGATTGCTTGGAGAATGAACTAGAAATTTGCTACTGGCAGGATAGCAGCTGCTTCTGAAAAGTAGGTGTTTCACCTCTTGAATGGAGAGGCTAGCTGTCCTCTGCATTTTAGATACGTATGGCAATTTCATCACACAACTTGCTGTTTATTCTTCAGGGGGTTAAGCTTCCTTTTAAATAAATGGTGTCCATGATTTTGGTAGGACATTTTCTCAATGCCAGGAAAAAATAAAAATATATATAAATATTAAAAGTTTTATTTAAAAAAATCGTTTCTCTACAGTATAGTTACAAATCGAAAGGCAGGGTAGAAAGATTAGACGTTCCCATCTGAGAAGGAGGTTATGGTGATTGCAACAGGATAATTCCCGCTCTTAAAAAATCATTGTATTAGACTATTGTGGTGGACTAGACACAGAAGTTTTATATAAATGGTGATTCATTTGTCTATATATGGGTGGAGTGTAAGAAAAAATCGTTGCCTTTTATTTGCCAGGAGGACTCATGGATTAATCCATACTAACTGTAAGGAATGTGATGACTGTCTTTCCTCATAATATAAATCAAAGAATAGCATTGTATGTTTTCTATATCCAGACTGGAAATTTACAGCTGAAATGAGAGCTGACAGTTGGAAAGAATTCCACTCTTTGCCTGGACACCTAAAGAAAACTACTCCTCCCAAGGCATCTCACTTGCTGTTTTCTTTTCAGCATCATTACTGTGGTTTCCTTTCTTATTACATTGAAGTTCTAAAAAAAACCCTGCAACCAGCTTTAGTGTTAAGGCTTGAGAATATGTAAACATAAAATATGTAATCTGTCTTTGATTTGAGCCAAAATACTGCATTGCTGTGCTTTGAAATCATGACTGTATTACAAAACTGACAGTTTTAATGGAAAAATCGTTTCTGAAAGCTGCCTTTGAAAACACACTGAATAATTCTCCAGGTTGTGACTGTTTCACTACCTGAATATTCAGGATAACAGCAAGAAACACCACTTTACCTTATTCTCCATGCTGTTCTCCTTATTCTTTGGAGTGACAGTCAGTGGTGATAAAACATACCTTGTTTTACAGTAAAACCTGTTCAAGCACCTTGTGTTTTTCAAACTACTTCCTGTTTGAAGTAACCACTCCAAAACATCTCATTATTTTGGTCCTGAAGAGGGTACTTAAAAGAGTCCTTGGACTTATTCATTACTTTCTCCTAAATTGTATATACAGAAGACCCTTAAGGCCATTTGATAAGAAGTGCTGCTTGTTTTCCCTCCTTGTTCCCCTCTTTCATCCTCAACTTAAATAAAAATATGAGGAACTCCAGGTGTCACTTCTCTGGTTTTTCCTGGAGGGCTCACTGGAGGTTTCAAAGGTGCGGTCTGTGATTACGTCAACACGTAATTCAAAGGGCAGACAGCGATTAATCTTACGAAAGACCATCTTTACACCTGAGTGTTTCTAAGGCACCCACATGAAATAACCATTAACACACACACACACAAAAAAAATTTTAAATGGAGTAGAAAAGATAATTCTTTTGTCAATTAATCAAGCTCCACTTATGCTCCTGATGTAACAGTGCTATGAATTTTCTAGGCAGCAGAAGAGTCTTCTACCACAAGAACAGGTAAGACATGGATTGTTAATTTATAGCCCCAATAAAACCCCAAATGAAACACTTTCTTTTAAAGTAGACAATTCTTATATGCCATGAAGGAAAAAAAAAAAAAAAAAAAAAAGAGATCAAATATATTTCTTTCCCTTTACAAGTCATCCTTAAGACAGATTTCTCTATAGTAGAACCTTACTAATAATCCAGGTTCACACAGACATATATTTTATCTTCTCCAGAAAAGTATGGTCATCTCTCTCCGGCTCCTAGGAAAGATTTAATAGTGGATGCCACAACATATTATTACAATTACAGTTACAATTACTTTTACTGTATTTTCTAGAGTCCCTTTCCAATCCTACTACATACTGAAAGAAAATAAACATAAAATTCAGTTAGAAAAAGTATATTTTGCGATTCTTTGTCATTTCTTTAATTGTATCAGTCCATTTACTCCCTAGTAAACAGCATTCAATCATTTGACTTGCATGCATAGATGCAAGTTAATGAAGTTTCCCTGGGACACACATAACAAACAGGCTTGAATGAGGGCAGTGGCCAAAAGGAGATGGCACCATAGACCATGGTTTTGCGTAGTCTTATATTCAACTACATGCAGCTGGGATTGCCAGGTAAAATTGGATGAAAATTCAACATATTCTGATCAGCTCAACTGAGGGCTTCTAACTTCAGAGTTATACTGAACTGCACTAAAATAAATATATATATGAGTCACATATAAACAGGAACACTTTCCCACACTCTTCATTTGGACGTTAACTTCACTTTTTAACATCAATTTAACATTTTATTCTGTCAGAGGTTTGTTTACTTGTATTTCTTTTAATGTGGTTTTCTAGTAGCTGCTTTGTAACTGCTAATTTAAATTGAGGTAATAAAATCTCATTGTTGTCTGCATCAAATATACTTGAGTGTGATGGATTATTCTGCTCAGTTTGACTACTTACACAATACAACATTGCTTCCCCCGGAATACTGGACCACGTGCAGCAATAACTCATTACAATCCTTTATTTTGAGATTATTTTTATGAAAAAGCTTTTAAGAAACTTTAAGTGTTAATTTCTCAACAGCTGAAAGATTGCCGATTTAATATTTCTTTATATGACTCAGGAAAAAGGGACCTTGCGTGTTTCCCTATGGGCAGAAATGACATCAGCAAACTATTAACTTATGGCACATCTCTGCAATTCATGTATTTACAGTGTTGAAACTGAGTGAAAAGGATTTCTTTGGCCAAGTGAGCAAATGCAAATTTTTTGTGAGTCCAGCCCTGAATTGCCCTATAAGCAGGCAGTAGACTCCTGCAAATGATTTTGCATGGGTTGGTACCACCATGGTAGATACTGTCTCTTAACTGAGATGAAAAATTGGCTCTGATGGGACAGTTTTGCCCTGGTAAGACAAGCCCTGTCATTTCTTCTGGGAAGAGCTGCTTTCTTGTTAGGCATAGCAAAGCAGAGCTAGAAGGGGAAAGGCAGCACCCTGTCCCAACAAAGCCAGCCTGGATATTTGGATGAAATGAAGAACACAGTATCTAAGATATTATCTTTACATTTTCATCTGATTTCTTGATGCTAAGTCTTTGTCAGTGTTGAAATATCTAGGTTTTCTGCATCTTCTGAATGCAACATCTGGGGAAAAACTACATAGCCTGCTCAAGAGGTCAGACCCCATTAGCACCTTAAGTCCCTTTCAGCTTCCAGCCTAGACTCAGCCCATATAATTTTAAGCACTTCACAAGGGCCCAGTGTCAGGAGCCCTGAACTTTTTTCACAGAAGGTGATAAGCAGTTCTAGAGAGCCATGCAGCTCACCTAAGAGTTGTTTTCCACTAAAATGTAGATTATTAACTTAGCTGATTTAGGAGGCTAAAACTGATTGTTATTAATCTAGGCCTTACAGTAAATGAATTAATAAAACAGGTTTTCACACATAAAAGTACTCAGGTAATCTGACTAACACAATATATTTTCTCAAATTAAGGCCAGCAGGAAGAGGAAAGAAAATCTTCCTTTGGGTGAATTTCTTCCTTTTTGGTAGTCTTGGTGAGGAAGTTAAGGTGGACTGGTAAAGAAGGTAAGATGTTATGCCAAGAAATGAGGGCTTTTCTGCATCCCACTTCATATTAATGAAGACTCTTCAAGGAGTATCTCAGAGATAAACTGGTAAGTAGTATTTAATTAAAATTTTTACTGAGATATTTCCAAGATACAAATTCATCCAGTGATTCTGAGTGGACCAGAATGGCATATAGACAATGATATTTCAAATGTGACTCATTGAATTATACCATTTCAGTAAATGTAACAATTTTAACAATGTTTAGTATCTCTCTGTTTAATATATTGAGCCACCTAAATAATTAAGGTTTTAATGCAATGGGTTGACAAAGGCATGGCAGAACGAGTTCTGATGTCACTCTAATGAAGAATGGGCAAAGATTTGTCAAGTCATCACAGATGCAAAATTCAGTTTCATTCCAGTGATAAAGTCCCTAATTCAAAGCTGTTCCTATCCATGAGTCCAGCTCCTACAAAGACTTACAGAGCACTCAGCCTTGGAGGATTCATGACTAAAATATTACAGAAATCCCATGAAATACTAACAAGTTCTCCTCTTAAGACCCCCCCCATTCCAGGTAACTGCTAACCCTCTATGATGTCTAACCATGACAAACCATCACATTGTATGTGAAGGATTTACTAAATCTCTTCAATGTGTAGTTGGGTTACATTTTTGTAGGTGGACCAGTGTAGAACTTGACAGCTGGGTCATCCTCCCAGCAGCACTGACAGAGCCAGCAAGTGTGGTAGGTATAGTCATGAAGACGTAACCTCATGGTCAGAACTGTAGGATGGTCACACTGTTGGAGGCAACCAGAAGCAAAAAATTCTTAATATTCCTGCCCCTCTGCTCCACTCATCCTGATATCCTACCCCTTACCTATGAGGATTAATCCTCAGAAAGCCAAACCAGTTAATCACATAATCCTTAGTTTTTCTATAAAGCTTTCTGTGTCCTAATAGTATTGATTCATAGCATGGAGTGAAAGGGTTTTTTTCTGAGCAAAGTGGCAGGTGGTATATTCAGCCTCAACACACCATCTCCCTTCAGGGAAAGTGGTTCTTACAAACAACAGATGGATGGCACGATGACTAAAGGCCTGAAATTCAGGTTGCATTATTATCTAAATGGGGTTTTTGTTTTAATTTAATAGCAGTATGATAAGTTAATCAAATCAGCAGGGAAAATCCCGTGGTGGCATTGGTGGAGAAAATACATATGTTATTCAATCTGGTAATCATTGTAAACGACAGGTCTGGGGGCAGTGAGGTATATTAATACAGAAAGAGGCAGGACAAATGCACTGGCGCTTATTTAGCTACTCTCCACATAAGGCATATCTTGCAAGAGTCAGACACAGAGATAAATGTATCACATGAGCCTTCAAACCAAGCTATTGAATGAAAGGGTTAGGGAAAGGCAGAAACCATTCAAACATATGTGTTGACTCCAAACCAGTAGGAAGCCATGGGAAGCAGGGGGAAATGTTGGGGTTTGTGTTTTTTCTTAGGAAACATTGGCCTGGCATTTATCTGCCTGCATCGTCATCTGTAGTACATCTTTCTGCTGCCACCCAGATTTCCATTCACTGATTTGTTTAACCTCAAAGTGGGAGGCTAACACAAATGCACTCATTGTCCATGCTGTAGTAGAATTAGGAACTTCAATACACATCCTACATTTTAATGAGATTTGTTATACAGTGTTGTGTAGTTGTCCACTTCTCCCCTAGCAGTTCTTAAGACTGTTGAAAATGCAAGATCAAATTTTTTTTAAGCTGATAAATGCAATGCACATGGTGCTTGGATGCTCAGGTTGTGGCACAACTAGAAAAGTGCTGGAAGAGGGACAGTTTAAGTTTACACCCCATCTTCACTGATGCCTTTGTGAATAAGAGAAGGGAAGAAGATGTGGTATCACATCTCTAGTTCTGCAGTTTACCCATTCGACTGAAAATGCTCAGGGTACAAAGCTTTAATGGCTTCTCCACAGGGCTGCTCTCAATCCCTTCATCCCCCAGCCTATATGGATACTGGGTGTTTGTCAAAGACTGTTATGGAACCAGAATTGTCTTGACATTGCCATTCTACCGCCATCTTCTGGGTTCGACATCCAGCCCCCAATGAAACCACCACAGGATGGATGCCCATGCAGAGACCAGGACACGAAAGGCGGGACCGTGAACTGCACGCACGCCTGCGCAGAGACCAGGGTGCAAAAAGCAGAAGCGCAAACTACATGTACACAGACCCGTTCTGCGCATGTGCATGGCCACATAAAAGGACCGTGTGCGCCTTTTGAGGCCCTCTCTTCACCCTCTGCTCCTCTCTTTCTCTTCTCGTCCTATACCACACACCTCCTTGGAAGCTGCTCCTGCGGACACAGAGACTGGACCGACTGGGCCTTTGATAGACGGGACAACGCCGGACTCGGAGTGGCAGTAGCTAGTTCCCCTACGTGGCTCTTTTCTCACCCGCCTGAGCACGCTCTTTCTATTTTTCTCTCTTTTTCTCTCTCTCTCTTTTTTCTTTTTTTTTTTCCCCCCATCTCCCTACCCGGTCCTCACCCCTTCGTTTGCCAAAATAAAGTCAAAAGGTTGTACGGCATTTGACCTCGTTTGCATCTTAATCTCATCCTTGGGATCGTATCGAAACCTCTCCCGACATTGGATCGGGACAGCGTTGCCCTGACGCAGGTGCAGGACCCTGAACTTGGCCCTGTTGAAGTTCATGACATTCACATGGATCCGCTTCTTGAGCTTGTCCAGGTCCTTCTGGATGACATCGCTTCCCTCAGGCGTGTCAACCACTCCACCCAGCTTGGTATCATCTGCAAACTTGCCCCACATCTAATGATTTCTGCACAGTATCAAAAGAAGCAGAGAAAGACAATGCAGAACAGACTTCAGGGCTTCCATGTGTGCTTTGGTAACAGTGAGAACCTAAAAATTAATTTTTCTCTCTCCCTGTCTCTCTCTTCCCACAAGCTGGCATACACACCTGCAGAAACAGGCAGTATTTAGACATAATCCATCATCAGGAACTGCACTTGCGGACTTATTTCTGTAATTAATTGTGACTTCACTGTTTTCAAATGCAAAATAATAGAATCTGGAGCTCATTAGTAGACACATTTGTTCCTGAATTCAACATTTTGTATTTGCAAGAGATTGTACTTGCACATTTTTTGATTCAAACACATACAGGTGCAAAATTCTGTGCTGAGTTTTAGACGTTGCTTTAAATTTGTCAGGACTGCAACACAAACACGTCCATAAATGCTGCTTGCCTGAAACAATGCCTGACACACCAGCATTAGCTAATTTTGAGATGCAGAGACACTAATACCAGGTACTGCTGATCTAAAACCCTCAAAGAGTTTTTCATTCTTGGTGTGTACCAAGGTAATGGTACTGAAGTCTGGTGCTCTTTTAGTTGGAGTTCAGGTACCTCAGCTGCGGGCAAATAAAAATTACAGGATTAGGATTTTGGTTATGCTCAAATATAATCATAATTTGCTTTCCAAGTTCCTGGTTTAAGAAGTTGGCTGTAGCAATTTAGGAAATAGCTGTAAACTTAGATTCGGGGTTAGATCAGGTTGGTGTGAAGGTTTTGTAAATGTTTCCTGACACAGCAAAGTGAAAAGTGAAAGTGAAAGTGAAGCAAACAGCAAGGGCATCAACGAAGAGACTGGCCAACACTTCTGATGAAGCTTGGTTTCACTGGACTTGTGTCTTGTGTGAGAGTCTCTGGCATTTAGAAAAGTATTTGGAAACGTATGTAGGATCACATGAAAGACTCTGAATTTATTAATAGTTCATGTTTGAAAAAGAGAAGGTGATATGACCTAATTATGAAAACACTAGCAAAGCTGAGCTCAATAAATTTGCTGTAGTTTTATGTACGTGCTTGCCATTATCTGGAATTAAAAAGCTACGGTAACAAATTGTATGTGAGAATATGAGAGTCCCACATTTAAGTATTTTATACACTTGTAGTTGGCACCCTGTGTATTAACACGTATTCAATTGTTTGGAGGAGGAAGTTCATGCCTTCTCATGTGGCTTTATGTCTCTGGGATGGAAGGGGCTTGGCTCCTAGTAAGTGTCCCATTTGTTTAGACTTTAGATTCCTACTGAAGAATAAGATTTGGATCATGCAAGGATCAGCTGATACAAATCTCTATCAGTAGGTTGAGAAGTAGACTGAAATGTCATATTTCTGAACATGGGAAATAATATTAGCTGCTGAAATATAAACATGTTCATATATGAACTGGTTGTCTGCAACACTGAATTCCTAGTGAGGTTGATAGGAACTGTATTAATTGCTTCCTTAAATATCAGAAGTAAAATTCTATGGCAATCAATTATGAAACTTCTTCTGACTAACAAGACAAAAATCACTCTCCAGTTCACTCTGGATGTTAGGCATTCATATTTTGAAACATAGTGTGGAAATAGATTACAATAATTTAAAAAGAAAGATTAAAGTCTGACTTAGTACTCTGAAAAATAGAGGTAGATCCTTCCAGTGTGTTGGGTAGACATGCCCTTAACTGAAATGAAAGGTCATCCAGTTAACAGTTTTCATGGTCCTTGCTGAAAGTGTTTAGTTTAGAGAAAAAAGATTAAAATGTGACACTGGTTCATAAACGTGAAATTTTTTTTTCAGGCTTCTGAAACTTTTATTCTTCATGAGATGTTATTCTACCTGACTTTGTCTTTGGAAGATAATCTTGATTGCTATGAAGGGGGGAGGAGCATATAAAATTGATGTGTCTAGGTTCGGTGTTCATCAGCCCACTACACTGAAGACTTGTTGTGGAAGTTATTAGATATATAGTACATATATATAGTATAGATATTATATTCCCAAGTTATAACTTCAGACAGGACTGGCCCACTTGTTTAATTAGGATTGAACTGGAAAACTAGGCAGGACAACCTTGAATTTTGGCCCAGCCCAGTACTGAATGCCCTAGTCCATTCCCAGAAATTTCTTATTTCCAGCATCAGCTTCACAACAGGTTAGGGAGTCCCCTTAAATCTTTGTAACATTTAAGAACAACCATGCTAGGGTAGAAAATTAACTATATCCTCTCCAGACGCTGTTATATCTCCAGTTGCAACTTCTTGAGCATTCCAGTAATTTCTTTTGACTGGGATAGATCTAAAATTACTTTAAAAAGAAAAGCTAATTTAAGGTGCTCAGCAACTGGGACTCAGAGAAAAGTGAAGACGGAGGCATAATGGAAGATCATCTAAAACTATACCCTCCATACACTGAGGAAAATGGCATATTTGAATGAGAATCCTGGAAAGTTACTTTCTCAGAGCAAGAAGAATTACAAATAAGTGGCTTCCCCATCTCTAAAGATTTCAGCCATTCCTGAATGGTACAGAGGCTTAGAGAATCTGAAACAGAAAAGCACTGTGTCTGTAACACAACATTGCACATGACACTAGTGTGAATGGCAAAGTTTGGGATTGTTGGGTTTGTCTCTGGTTTTCATTCCTGCTGTAGCTATATAATCTATAACCGTCAATCTAAAGGTTTCAAGAGCTTGGAGATTACAAAATCTGTAGCATAAATACATGTATGCTGAGGGGGCAAAAGGTCACCTGAAAATGACAGACATCCCAAAATAAAACAAAATTACTTCCTTAAGTGAGAGAATTTACCTATGAAAAAAAATAGCAGAAAAAGTAAAAAAAAAAAAAACACCCTGAGTAGCAACTGAATACCAGCAACAGAAATGTTTGCACGCTCATGGAAGGAGGACCACACACTTCTTTTACATATGTCTGAAAACACTCTTCAAGTAAGAAGTAGTAGTTATCTTTCTTATATCCCATAAAAATGGAGATGATCACCTAATCTTGGTCAGGTAGGCCATATGTATGTGAAACGGTCTTGTCGACATCAGGAAAGTGAGCAGTTGGCTTTCAAAGATGGCAAAATTGTGTTGTCTTCCTAAGACCATTGATTGTCAGTGAGTGACATTCAAAGATGTTTCTAATTTGTGAAATATTTCACTAAAAATCCAAAATTCAAAAATATTAAAACAAAAAGTAATTAAAAGTTTCAAAAATAACTCTTACAGTCTTTGGTTTTGATGCTGCTTTTTTGAAGAGCTGTAGTACTGCTTGACACCTTCCAGTTATTGAAACAATTCAGCTTTCAGTTGTCTTTTATATTTTCATATACTATTGGCAACATCTTAGCTTTTTAAAATCAAGTTGGTTTAAAGATCAAGTTACTACAGAGGAAAGTAAGCAAGCAGCGAATTCGAGTGGTAATCTGACACTAAATTGTGTAGTAAAATTTCAGATAAACTGGCTACATTTGCAGCACCTCCTCACTGTTTCAGAGATAGGCAGAGAGAAAATTTATCAAAAAGGCCCTTACATCTAGTTTAGTTTTAAACTAGGTTGTATGTAAAGGGAACCTGAGCCCGTGTACCTATCTCTACCTGTCTCATTCTGTATGTAAGGAGAACCTATGTAAGCCTCCCTGTCTCATCAAGCCTACCTATTCCATCTAGTCTAGGGCTGTCGCAGAAATATTTCTCTGCGGGTACTGGCATACCATCCTATACCCTTGGTAGCTGTGAAAGCAGGTTAACTTGACGCAAGTTATGTATTTTTCATTTGGGTTTGTTTTGCTTCATTCTGAGTTGCAGGAGAGACAGCAGTCTGTCTTTAATTTGGCTGAAACATCACAAAATGGGGCAGAGAGCGATGGATGTACAGGATGGCTCGGGAAGGACCTGTAAGACTTGAAGCAGAAAAGCAAAGGATCTGTAGGAGGGATATACAATACAAGGTATAATTCTGTACTGGGTTCTGTTCTCCTTTACAGCCAAGCAGCCTTATTGGAGCACAGCACTGCATTCAATGGGGCTGCATAGCTGCAGTCAGGGAAGAATTTTTCTCACTAAGGGCAAGGAAGAAGGTCAGAATCAGGAGAATAATACTGTATGAATGGATAATCCAGTGCTGTATTTATTATATATGTTGGAAGTAAAAAGAGAAAAGCTTAATACTTACGCTGGGGGAAAAAAAAAAAGTACGGCACTAATTCTCCCGGTCCTGCTCAGCTTGTTGAGATGACTAGTTTGCAGGGAAATACATGCATGTGAAAACTTGACTGTCAGTACATAAAAGTCTGCAGAGATGAAGTATACAATGTAAGGAAAGACAATATTCAAACAACTATTACTTATTTGGACAATGGCTACTTACAAAGCATAAATTTTTAGTAACCCTGCGGGGGGGGGGGGGGGGGAACCAACCCGAAAAAAAGACAATTACACAAGGAACTGAGCTTCATTTGTGCAGTGAAAATGGAGATTTTGTGCATAACACCTGCAGTTAGTACTAGTATTAGTATGAAGTGTATGCCACAAATGTTGATCTCCCTGAGAAACTGGTTCTTTCAGAAAGTTGAATAAAATGTAGTTTGCAGATGTTCTGCAGATGTTTGCAGATGTTTCTCAGCTACAGCTTTGTCTCAAAGTGATGAATGTATGAGAAGAATGAAGGGAATGTGAAAAACTTAGAAAGCAGAAAGCTGCAGAGGTGATGAAGAAAACAAAAAGGATCTAGAGAGGCACAAAAAATAGATGAGACTAATGTAAAGGCAGTGTAGATGAGGAGAAAGAGGAGATTTTTTTTTAAAAGCAGGAGGAAAAAAAATAAAAATTAAGAAGGTGGCACAGCTGCCTCTCTGAGAGAGATATTGAAAACCACAGAGAACAAAAAACTCAGAACCTGAGAGAAACTGGCTGATACAGGAGTAGATATAGGTGCACACAGGGAAATACCAGACCATGAGAAACCATTGAAAGGAAAGAAAGCAGAAGAAGAGTGTTCAGAAGAAAATACAGGAGATATACTTAAAGTAGAAAGCCAGACTAAATTATTAAAATTATGCATATTTTTAGGAATTGGAGAAACAGGCAGAGACAGGTGAGTAGGAAGGAAAGGAAATTGAAAAAAGTGAAAAGGAAAGAGTTATTTTGGGATTACTTCCTAGAAAATTGGGTGCTAAAACTTGATATAAAAAGCCTATGTAAATATGCATGGCTTTGAAGTGAATCTGTCACATCTCAGTACTTGCAGACTTGAATCCTGCATCCTTACTATGAAATCTTAAGTGTATTACTGGGGAAGGCTGCTGTTCTGCACCACTATGTGTCCTGTGTCTTATTTAAGCGTTTCCAAGTAATACACAGGAATCCCCTATGGCACTGTTTGGATTGCACTGAGGTTAACTGCATATGAAATGGACATTGTCCAGAGCCTACATCAAGACAGACATGTGTGCCGTGATGTTATATTGGTGTCATACGCACTAAACTTACCCATACTTGTTGCCAGGCTTATCTTTAATTTAGGGAACAGGTGACTTCACTGTTAGTAGGCACCATGGCTGAATGGGAGATGATCTAAAGAGACAAGAAAAGAAAACATGAAGGGAATGAATTTTAAATAGTATGAAATAATCCAGAAACCTCTGTAGGGGGTTTATACTCATCTTTCTTGCCTATTGTGTGGAGATAATTCAGAAGATATATGCTGGTAGGCAAAGAGATGTTATGTATTTCTTAGGGAAAGGTGTACGGAATAACTATGCATCACATGTTCTAAAAAGGTGATATAGTAATATAATTAACTGGAAATGTGTTGCAACTGTTATTGTATAATCCCTTACTAACTATACAGTTTTTGAGATCTTCATTGCACGAGTGTTTTCCATTAGATGTCCTTCTAAAACATACACAGAAAATATGAGTGGGTTGTATGTGTTTCAGAGTGGCAACATTAATCATTTTGGAATTGGTACAAACAGCTAGATCACTATTTCTTTTTTTGCTTATGTTTTCTCCCTTAAGAGATAAACTACTCCATTTTAGTTAAGCCACAGTTTAAAAAATGATCCTTTTCCTTAGTGTTCCCTCAGACCTGTATGCCAACATGAGCTACAACAAATAGTGATATTCTGGTGTGATCTTGTCATAAAGTCTGGCACTCAGTCAATTCTGCTTCACATTGTAAAATGGCATGAAGGATAAGAAAGCTACAGCTGTGAGTTACCAAATAACAGATCCATTATTTTAATGCCCAAGACGCACATGTCAGAAGCTGATCTAGCACATCCACCTGCAAAACTTCCCAGCTATCAACTTTCCAGTAAATATGTGGGTATTTGTCTTTAAATTTGCCCTAGTTGCAAACACAGAGAAAAGATACTCATGCAGTTTTGCAGCTGTACTGAATGGCCTGGGAGTTTTTCAAGACCTCTCTTTCTGGTGAGCAGAATGGCTTAAACCAGCCAAATTGCAAAGGAAACTGCATCATATGTTATTTCCCATGTGGCATACCACCTAGTGCTTGTGCAGGCAACAAATATTGGATTTGTTGAAAATCCAAATGTATTCTTTATTTCCAGATGAAGGGAGCTTGTGTCTCCCACCTCCCACAACCATTTTATGCTGTCAGATTGGGTATGCATTTCCATTTCAAAAATTGTAAAACACACATATAGAGATGATACTTACCTCTCCTTTCTTGAAGACGGGGCTTGTGCTTGTGCTGTCCCAGCAGAGAAAAGCTGCAGGGGGGGCGGGGTGACCAGGCAGTGGGCGCTGCTTGAACCCTCCCCAGAGGGACCAAGGGGGAAACCTTGGGTTTGACCTGGGAATGAGGACATGGCAATGGGTAACGGGATGACCACTACTCCTGCTGCTGACTAACCTGCTGCTGAGCTGGCCATGGCTTTCTTAAGGGTAGAGGTTTCATGCCCAGGTACAATGAACTGTGGTAACTGAGACTGGAGGTTATCAGTAAGTTGAACACTATGACTAGTATCTGAATCTAGCAGGAGAAAACCATTCCTTTTGGAGGAAGAAAGTCCTTATATCTCTCCTTGCGTTTTACTGTAAAAATCATGGTGTGTATCAGCCCTGCGATGGATCACTACCCAACATCAGAGAGTTTGCTATCCAGATTTGGGGACAGAGAAACACTGAGCAGGTTACCGTCCTCCTCTCAAGCACATTAATAGGTTGAAAAAAGATATGGCTACTTCTCATGCACTCAGCAGTCTTTTCCTACCACAGGTTTTGAAAATAGGTCCTAACCACTTCTCTCCCTGATTGTTTTTATTGTATTTTGCTGAGCGGTCAAAAAAAAAAGTGAAAAGAAACATCAGGCCCTGCTTTGAAATTTGCCTTTTCAATGAATGGTTTCCTCTCTTCCTAAAGTAATGTCTATTTCTAGTAAAGTAATTTCTATAATTCAGAAATGAAACTTTTCACCTTCCACTTAGAAATTACAATTTTCATTAATGAACTAACATGAATAGCATAGCACAACATGAAGGAAATAAAATGTTAGAGAGTTACTTACAAAGCCTTTTACAAACCACAGGGAAATAGATATTTAGTGGTAATGAGAGGAAAGAAATTGAATGTTTTGTGGAAGCATTGGAAGTGATTTGTCTCTAGCAATGGAAATTCCCTCCGTGATAAGGAGCTCTTTGAGAGAAGGAGTTTTGTGCAGCAAGGTGTTTGTAGGTCTCCTTGCAGGGGCAACACTGCACCATCCAACACAGCAATCAAACTTTATTCTGCATTTTGGCACATCATCCAGCAATGCTTAGGCACTGTCAGCTGGCCAGGTGCATATCCAGCTCAATGCAGCTAACTTTCTTTGAGTCGTAACTCATTCACATGCCTGCCTTGAATACCTGCTTTGGCAGTATCATTTTTTTCTTAGCTGTCAGAGTTCATTTGCCTTGAAATCCACAGTACTATTTACTGCAGTAGAGCTGCTCAATCCACATGCAGCTTTCCTCTACCATAATATGCATAGCCCTTCTAGGCATCTCTCCATGAGCTTGCTATAATTTTCTGATCTAAAGTAGGATAAAAAAAAAGTAAAAAAACCCAAAAACCAAGAAATAGATTAGTTGTGGATTCACTGATAACTGGAACGGCAGATTGAAAATGGCTACAGTCAAGACATGAGAAAAGGAACAGTACATTAATTCCATAAAAACACTTCATTTCTATAATTCAGAAATGAAACTTTTCACCTTCCACTTAGAAATTACAATTTTCATTAATGAACTAACATGAATAGCATAGCACAACATGAAGGAAAATTAGTGTTCAGATTGAATTACATACAGGGGACTGCCCAAAGCAGATTTTCTTGCCTTTGCTCTGTTGTCTTTTACTCTGTTGTCTTTTACTCTGTTGTCTCTTTACTCTGTCTTCTGTTCCAGCTCCAAAATTTTTCTCTCTCCCTGACCATATTTTAGTGTGCCTGTGACCCAAAACCACCACGTTTTGCCCTGCTCTGCTGCAGACTCCTCTCCATGCATGCCAAGGCACTGGCAGCCAGAGCCCCCCTGAAAGCTGGCTGCAAGTTTTATTCTATTTCAGGCAACCGACCTGTATTGTACTGGTCCTTCATAGCTCCTTCATAGCTACAGCTGATTACAAAATCTGTTGTTTCACTGGTTCCTCCTGTGAGCCATCCTCCCAGTTGGTATCTCTCATCTGATGTTGTAGTGTCACCACAACCTGGTCTATCAAGGGGGCTCTGCATGTACTTTGAAGCATGAAGGGCAAAGAAGAAACGAGGTTGGCTCCAGAAGTTTTACAAACATGTCTGAAAAGCTGTGGATCTTTGTTTCCAAGGAACATAAAGCTGGCAATTGTTGTTTGTCTGAAAGTTTCTTTCTACAGGCTTCCCTGACTCATCCGGAATTATCACTCTAACAAAATGCTCAGCCAGGAAAAAATGCTTTTTTTGGATCAAATGTAGCCCACTGGGTTTTTTTGTTGTTTTCTTTTGCTTGCTTTTACTTCATACAGGTGCTTTTTTTCCTTTCACAAAGATGCCAAGTGCATCCATACTCCAGGGACCTCTCTGGGGGAGGGAGCCCAAATAGCAGTTTCCCGTAGTACCTTTGCACCCTGGTCCTGGGCTCCCTCTCCACTGCTTGCTCTGAGCATCCCTGGGAGGTGGTGCAGCAGAGGCATCCAGGGGCATTTCAGCAGCAGAAGAAAGGCCTTCTTTGAACGCAGGGATCAGGCAAGCCTGAACTTGTGCTATTTGTTAGCTGCTGCAAAGCCTTCTGGATAGCCAGCTGGACCAGGGCCAAACCAGCCTCGGCAATTACAAGGCCAGTAGTGTGCATGGCCTCACCGGTACTGATGTAGTGATGGCAGCATTGAAAGCACCACCAATTGCATGCCACCCACAGGATGTCTGATTTGCCACACTTTTGACCATAACCAAAACTGCCAATGTTTTGCTTGACTCCAAATTTGCTATCTCAGATAAAGTTTAACTCGTATGTTTTAGACATACTTCCCAGTTGATTTCATGTTGCTCTGGCTAGGTTTTGCCATTACGATCCTCCCAAAGAGACTTTGGAATGTTAGAAATAACTGAAATAGTAGGTGTTTGATAGAACAGCATCATAAAGTAGGTCTATGCTGGTCAGGCTCTGTATCCGACCTCATTCCCCTCCATTGCTTCCCTTGTATCACTGTCAGATCAAATATCACATTATAAAAAAGAATTTGATTAAGTTTTTCCTTTCCGAAAATATGAAGAAGGAAGGAAGGAAGGAAGGAAGGAAGGAAGGAAGGAAGGAAGGAAGGAACAAAAGAGAAAGGAAGAAAGAGAGAAAGAGACAGAGACAGAGAAAGAGACAGAGACAGAGAAAGAGAGAGAAAGAGAAAGAGAAAGAGAAAGAGAAAGAGAAAGAGAAAGAGAAAGAGAAAGAGAAAGAGAAAGAGAAAGAGAAAGAGAAAGAAAGAGAAGGAGAAGGAGAAACAGAAAGAGAGAGAGAGAGAGAAAGTAAGAAAGAGAAAAGGAAGGAAGGAAGGAAGAGAAAGAAAGGAAGGAAGAAAGAAAGAAAAAAGAATGAAGAAAGAAAGAAAAAGGAAGGAAGGAAGGAAGGAAGAAAGAGAAAGAAAGAAAGAAAGAAAGAAAGAAAGAAAGAAAGAAAGAAAGAAAAGAAAGAGAGAGAAAGAAAAAGAGAGAGAGAGAAAGAGAGAGAGAAAGAGAGAAAGAAAGAGAGAAAAGAAAGAAAGAAAGAAAGATAGAAAGAAAGAACAAAAGAAAGAAAGAAAGAGGAAAGAAAAAGAAATTCATATTTTATGAACTCCTACCCTGAAGAGTTCTTGCGAAAGGGAATGTAATCACCCAGTTCAGCCCCTGTCCCATCGCCTCAGCAACAGCCACCCTCTGGTGCACAGGTCAGTTGGCAGCCGCTATAACAAGGACCTTCTCCCCATGGGTGGTCTCTGCTTTACTCCCATTTGTACTTTTGTGGTACTTTGATAGAGAAACACAAATGCTTCTTTTCTTGTCATGCGCTACTTTTGATTTCAAACTTGCCTGAAAAGATCAGCATGGGAACCCCTGCCTCCTAAAATACTCAGGATCTTGCAAAGCCAAATGTGTTCTTTTTCTTTATTTTCCTTCCTTTTTTTTCAAATGCAGTTGATTTCAGGACTAAGATTACCCTTTGGCCATTTACCAAACAGACTGTACATTGTATTCATGCTATTCAGCCTTATTGCCCTCCTAGTATCACCATGGTATGCTGCATTAGTAATAATATTTACCATCTTGTCAGTCGGTCAGTGGCAACAGGCTTAATGAAACAGGCCATTTGTTATTCAGCACAAATCACAGTCATTGAGAAATCAAGCTGGGAGATGCTTATTTACTGAACTTTTATTATCTGAATGTGCATGGGCTTTTAGAAAAAAATGTGTAAAACTTGTGATTTTGAATAGTGAGCATGAGATGGAGAAAAAAAAGAGCTATTTATACTGATTCTTTCAAATGAAGTCTTACCCATTTTTGCCTGTGTAAAAAGGATGCAAATGTAATTTGCTTATTCACGATTCAAGGTCCTTTTCATGCTGTTAGAACAAAGTAAATAAGGAATCTGGGTCAGCTGTGTTTTACCTCCATACTAGTAAACTTAGATTAATTCTGTTTGGCTAAGACAGTGAATATAATATCACAATGCTGTTGTGAACCTGAAAAGAGAGATTTCTGGGAATGGCATTGGCAACAAATGCCACCAGAGAGGAAAACATTTTCTTTTCTTGTAGAATATTAGCATCTAGAAAGACATATCAACAATTGAATACTCTCTTCTTGAGGCACAGCCACTTTCTTTTTTGGTACAAATAAACACCGCACGGGTATTCAAAGGATTGTTTCCAACTCCAAAAGTGTTGGAGGAATTTACTGAAACTTCTGGTGTTTCACCAAACAATGACCTGAGTGTGGTGGCTTTTTTATTTGGGATTTTTTTTTGTGGTTTGTTTTTCTCTCTTTTTCCAGGGGGGCGGGGCGGGCAAAGCAATATAAAACAAACTTGGGGAAAATAATTAATTTTACTTTATAATTAATGAAATGAGGCCAAATGCAGCTAAAAAGAAATACTCAATGCCACTGAACTAAAAAAAGTAAGAAAGAACTTCATAAATTCTTCATAAATTTCAAAAAATTCTTCATGATACCCTGTATAACACTCCTCAGATAACATGGAGCTACCAGATCTTCCCAAGTACTCTGGGCTCCAGCCAACATGTAGCCTTGCCAGTAGCATTCACAGCACCACAATGCCCTGGTTTGTTGGCTATTTTAATTTAAAGCATCTGTGAGGCTTTTTTCAGCCCTGCTTGGGTAGCCGTAGGGTTAGAGAAATGTCACAGTATCTTGTGCCATTGGAAGACCCCGGGACGTACACGTGCAAAATGTTCCTTGCCCTCTTCCCAGAGATTTATGCACGCACCCACCCCCGGGCACAGCCCTGGTCACCCACACACCAGCCCCCCCAGTGTTCAAGACATAAAAATGACACCAGTACAGTACTGGGCAAGGCAGAGGACTTTTGGGACATCTCAAACCCCCTAAGAAAGGTGCTCAGTAGTAGAAAACTGAAGGATACCCTGATTCATGATGGGTCATGGAAGATGAGTGGTAGAGCTGATCCCTGGTGGGGTTTCACAGTCCATCTGCAGCTTCCTTCCTCCCCAGGCCTTCACCAGGGTCACCCCTGCCCTCCCCGAGCTGCTCCTGGTCTCCTCTGCCCCTGGCATTACATGCCCTTCTCACCTGCAGCAAGGCTGCAGCTCACCAAGAGCACGGAGAAGAGGCTGCCTTGCCTTCTGGGGGCGACCTGGGCTTGCACCACACTACCACCCAACCCCTGAGAGCAACCCCTGTATTAAAGGCTTTTTCTGAAAGGCTGTTTCCACAGGTACATTTTGAACTTGCAAATTTTGCACTATGTGAAAATATGCTTCTGAATATATTCTCATGTTTCCAGTGATTATCAGTTTGCAGGGTACTGTAGGCTACAAATCCCATGCAAATAGCTTCAGTTATTCAGCTCCGGTGAACACTGAGAGCCCTTGGACAATTAGGGCTCCCCAAAAGAAACAGAATAAAAGAATTAATGACCACATTTCTTTTTTTATTTCCCATGGATATGTTGAGGATGGGGATATGGCAATGGCATGGGGAGGGAGGGAGCTTTATCATTGCTGAAATTAAAGGTAGATGAGAACCATGAGTTTAGCTAAATCATCTGCAAGTGAAATGCTGCACCATTCGCTTGTTAGGATGAATGTGCAGCACGATAGTGTGCTGCTGTGTGCTGCGCAGCATCAGGAGTTGCTATGTTACCCCCAGCATCAGGAATGCAGGGAACAATGTACTTATATCTTTTTCAATTTTGAAAAATAAAACAGGTATTGACATAAAATACAGTGTGGCACTGAAGTAATTTCGTAGTGGAGAGATCAGAGGAAAGGAGCCTTTCATCTCAGTGACAGCGGTTTACTTCTGGTTGTGACTTACGGAGGGCAGCGGCGGGACTGCTCCCCAGGGTGCCCGTCTGCAGGAGGATGCTTGCAGCTCTTGCACCCCAGCAACTCCTGCCCCAGCCCCGTATCCCAAAGCCACCAGGCAGCTGCTGCTCTCAGCCACATCGGCTGGTCTACAGAAACTCCTGACAGGCCCAGTGATGTATAGGCCTCGAACTGAGGGGGAAATAAGCCACCCTTTCATGATGGAAACAAATCTGACAGGTCTAGTGGAGGCTTATTGGTGTTGTGCCTTGAGCTTTATTATCATTGTTGTTATTATCATCGTTCTCTTGTTCATAGATAATGTCATAATTGACAGTCACACTGGATGTTTGATGTCGCTTGGGCATGAATAACCCTTTCTATAGGATTAATAATGGATCTTCAGTGAGAAAGAGGGGTGGGGATGGGGGAGAGTAGGGGAACCCTCTCTTAAAGGCAGCCTTTCCTCAGATGCTCTGCTTAAGGTGATAAGATGAACTTCCTCAAGCCTGTGCACTGTGGTCCTGTTGTCCGAAAACAATTGTTTGGTGCAGGAGAAAGTATGATGTCTGCACAGTGGGAAAACAGAGATACCTGCCAGCCTTCCCCAACATGAACAGTGAAAGGGCACTCAGTGGGTTATGAAAGACAGCTGTTTTGCACCAACAGGTCAGATTGTGGCATGGGCTCCACCACCATGCAAAATGGACCGTGTTTTTAATGTTACAGATGCACCACTTCTCAGAACAACATGACAGTGCCACTGGACACTCACTTGGCTGTGATTCTTTAAGGGTCAGAGAGGGGAGGACACAGTGTCCCCCTTCCCCAATCTTACTTAACAAAAGCCACAACCATGTTTCTATGCTAGGAGCACGTTTGTTTCAGTCAACTGCGATGTCTCCCAAAATAAACAGGCTACTGTAGAAAGCACACGCTTTTTTCACCTTTCTGTCTAAAGTTGCGTGCATGTCCTTCAGCAGCCCCACCAGCACTTTTGTGTTGGGCAACGATGGAGAAAAAAGCAGTCCTCTTGCAGCAATGCTATTCTACAGTTAACCACAGCCTCAACATCTCATTATCAATTTAGCAGGGCAGCTCAGACCACGATGGCTGAGCTACACGAAGGACTCATTTTATTGTTGATGCTTTTCACATCCATCTTTTCAAACTGTCAGCAGATTTTATATTCTGTAAAAATGAATATGAATAAAGGTTGCATTTTTGTGGATGGATTCTGAAGACACCATAAATTACAAGGGCAAGCCCTGAAATGTTTGCAAAACCCCACCAGAACCCGAGGGTAAAATTACTTTTTATAATTAGTAGAGGATGAATTTCAAAGTGATCAGGACTTTAGCTTCATTTACAGACTTGTTATATCTTCAGTTTCTCTAAAATTACACATATATTAACTGAATTGTCAAAAACTTGTTGGATTCCTAAAACAGATCTGAATCTACTTACACAAGGGATTCTTCAAAGGTATAAGTTTTAAAATTAGTCCTGAAAGGATACCTTGTGATCCATAGTGCTGTCTAAAGGCAGAGCTGACTCATCTATATCTTTCCTGATACAAGTTTTCCTAGATTGCTCTTAAATATGACTCATGGTTGGTATTTCAGCACTTCCCAAGACAAAACTCAAATTCTGGTGCTTAACTCTCCCTACTGTCCGTTAGGTTTTCCTGATGTTTAACCTCAGTTCTGTTTTTTGTAATGTGAACTCATAATTCCCTTCTAATTTACAGCAGACAAAAAAGAGAGTTTATTCCTCTCTTTTTTCCAAGCTTTTTGGCACATTTAAAGAATGTTATCAGCTTCCTCTTAGTCACCTCTTCATTAAACAAAGCTAATCTTCATTTCCTTCTGCCTTTCCTCCTAGCTTACATTTTGCAGAGCTGGTCAGACTCACTACCATCCTCTGCATTTACATCCCCTCCCATCACCTCTTTCTTTTCCCCATATAACTTTGCAAATTACAGTATCCAGCCAACCCTTAAATCCTAATGGCAGGCACTCAACTGAAGAAAATCAATGTTGCTACACAAATGAGATCAAGCTGATTTGAGCCAACAGTTACAACTCTTCACTATTATCATCTGTAAAGTAGGTACAAAGGTATATACATGCTTGACAAGTTCTTTGAATTACATGGATAAAAAAGCACTGCAAAAGTAGGCATTACTATTTTTTTTTCTGCTGTTGCTAATCATCACCATCATACTCCAGCTCTAGAAGAATGAACCCAAATAAGCATCATTGACAATGGTGAAAATAAATTGGAAAACAAAACCAAAAATAAATCCTCATACATTGGCTTCTTTTGGGTTAAGTTTACATTACATTTTATTTCTCAGCTCACATGATACTGTGTTTTTCAATATTGGCTGTACCAATTCATATTAGACAACACCATATTGCCTCTTTTCTCTTGTGCTTGTCAGGTGCCCACCAACTCTAGTACTGAGGGAGAAAAGCCTGCTTAGATAATTAGGTACAGGCAGCAAGACTTGAAGAATCAGCTCCAAATCTCACCTCGAAGTGGTGGTGATATTGATACAGGACGCACGGGAAGAGCTATATGCTGCATCCAGGCCTTTAAACCACTGCTTGCTCACTGGGGCCAGAAGGCAGCCAGGTACTGTGACTTCCCCACGGTGGAGGGAGTTCTCTTCTTCTTAGTCACCACAAGACAAAACAAATTTTTTTTTTTCATAGTAAAGGTGAATTATAGTTGCGTTCCTCTTCCATATCTTTCCTTGGAATAGCATTGTTATAAACATTCCCTGCCTCAAGGAAGGATCCTGGTATTGGCAGTTAAGACAATTTATGTCACATAATTCTGGGACACTACCCAAAAACAGACAGACAATGAAAACATCTATTTTAACTCCCTTGATATATTACTTACTGTATTTTCTCCAGCACTGGCTTACTCTTTCTATTCATGAGATAAAAGGTAATTTGAAAACATTTTCTAGAATATGGAACATCAAATTATAGCCTAGAGTACAGAAAATCAAATTATTTTTTAATTTTAAAATACTTTTATTAAGAACTCAAATTATCTTGCAACATTAAATTTTTAATAAGACAGTAGAATTACAACCCCAAGTTTTAAGAGAAAATGGGATTTGTGTTGCTTCATTTCTGGGACCTTTTTTTTTTAATGGCTTAAAAGTGCCTTTCTAGTCTGAGAAGAGCATTTGTAAAAATGGTACCATGGGATTCACATTTTTCAACTCTCTATGACTTCCAGATCCAAATCTGATAACTTTAAAAGTAAAAAGATTTCTTTTTAACTCCTGTTATACTCATCTGTTATGTTCCTTGTCTGCAAAGTGCTTGACTTGTTCTTTGCAAGAAAGATGTTATTCAAGGCAGCTGAAGTAAAAGGATTTCATTTTCTTGTACTATGTTGACTACTCATTATTCTGCCTTTTATTTCCTTAAATATCCATGGTCTGTGAAGCAACCATATGAGTCAGTTTAATCTTTGGCATCTGCAAAGCATTTACCATGTTTGTAGCCAAGCTGCAGTACTTCATGTTCTTCTTCAAAGAAGTCTTAGGTGTAAGGTGAAGGATTTGTACCATCTGAAGATTAATCATAGCCTGTGTGGTGCTTGGGGAAAAGTTTCTGAGGTGCACTTCATAGGGCAGATCCTCACTACTTTTGTTTTGGTGTTGTCAGAGGCAGTGGATCACAATTTCCTTCTGTTGCAACAAGGAACAAAACACCTACACTAACTATGCTGGGAAGTCATCCCCTTCATGCTATACGCTTAACTCATCTGCCCTCTCATCCTCCTTTACATAACAAATAAACAAGCTAGTGATATTTTGACACTTTTTAGTTTATGGGGAAAGCGCTTTTCTCCTGCAATGAAGAAACATGCAAGAGTGAGCAAACAGCCTGGCCCGATGCGTCTCGGCACCCACACCCACCACTTACGCTCATCTTCCTCATACAAAAGTCCAAACAAGGTCATGCCTGAATGCAGTGTTTAATGAGAGGGGTACAAAATTAAGTCCATCTATCCTACTACAATTGCGAATGACTCATTAACTCCATCATCTCCAAAGCCAATTAACACTAAGCTAAAACTAGGACATGTCACAGTATAGATGTGCAGTGAGAGGATTATAAGACAACTTTTAATTCTCCTGCCTTAACCTGTAAGTGGTCCTATCGTAACTGTGAATGTGACATTAACACAGCTATCCCCAAAGCCAATTATACCAAGCTAAGAAAGCTAAGATTTCCTTTCCTTTCCAGACAACTTTCCATCACACTCCCAGGAGAAGTTGCACAAGATCTGTTCCCTGTCTGTTGTACTGTGCAAACATATGTGTTGCATACAAAACAGACCTATGGCAACATCACTGCTGAAGGACCCTCTGAGCACCATTGGAGAGCAGAGGCTAAAGGGAACAGACAGATTTGTGTATCAAGAGATGTTCCATCCTCCCCTCCTACCTTACCCAGTCCCACGCCACCCACTGCCCATCTGCATGTGGCACCAGAGGTCCCCTTCCAGACAAAGCAGAACCATACTTGTCCTCCTGCCAGAAGCCACCAATAGGCACGAAAGCAGTGGCCAGATTAGCCTTTTCAACACAGAAATCTACAATATTGGCCAGTAATGCATGAACAAGAACATGCTTCATCTTTTGGCTTCAGGTCCAGAAGGAGTAGACAAATGCAGCACCTCACCCAGACCACAAACAGGTTTAAAAAGGAGATTTCCAGTTTAGAAATGTGATTGAGTTTGCCTTGCAGTTCTAAACTCTCAGCTTTCTCCCTGCAGAAGCCACCTACGAGCTTACCTAGCAACGACATACAAGTTGTGTCTGCTCATAAACCACCCAATGCAGTCTTTCTGGAGCAAACAATTATAGCATTTCGATCATTGGAATGTGTGACACTCACTCAGTGTGAGTGCCCTACAGAGAACAGCCTAGATACTTGTCCACGTCCATCTGACTACACAAGGTGTGCATGCAGAATTTGCTCTTTCATTTCAGCTGAAAAGATGGTTTCATAATGCTATTCATCAGTTCCTGAAGATTTCCAATCCCTTTGCTGTCAAATTGCACACATTGTTCCTCCATTTAAAAGGCATATGTTAGCATCACTGCAGTAATACCAGATCCTGGGAAACAGGCTTAAAAAAACAAAAAACAAAAACAAAAAACTAGAAGATGTAGGGGAAAAATATATGTAAATATACACAGTGCAGCTCTTCTGTGGTGAGTTTATTAAGTTTTTCAAAAGCAATAGAAGATACTGGATAATAGATGGCCCAACAGTGACTACAAAGCAGTAATCTACGTGAAGGACTCTACTCATGTCATGAGTAGTAAAAGCACAGCTCCGGTGGTTTAAACTGAGAATGAATTCAGCCGCACAAGTCAAAACCAAGGATTAGGTTCTCATTCTAATTATACCCAGTGACGTTTCCCCCTTCCATCTCACCCCAGGAAAAAATAAATGCGAAAAAATAAACACAACATCACACAAGCAGGAAAGAGGCTGTTTTGCCATTCTCTCTAGTTTTATTATTTGCAAATCTTAGCTCTGGACCTCTTCTCAGTTACTGTAGGTGAAAGAAAACATCTTCAGGACATGCTGGAGCAAGACAGAAAGCCTGAGTCACTTGGCTGATCTCATGGTGCTTCTCGGCTTCAGGGTTGGATCTACAGTAGGTATAGCACATAGCCTATAGGAACAGTAGGGGGCAGACGGGGCTCCAGATGGGCTGATCTACCCAAATCCTCTGGTGGGTCTCTGCTTGTCGTGCTGAAGCTCGACAGGTAACAGCACCCAAAGCAGCCGGTAAAAATCTAAGTCTCCACACCCCTAAGCACTCTCTTTTCTGCTAGCCATTGCAGGGTTTTGTATAAGACAGTATGACTTGCTAACAGTGAACGATGCCTTTAAAAAGGTGAGAAAGGAAGCTGCTGTACCACTGCCCATCACAAAACAGAGAAAGGGTAGTGATTGTTTGCTGGTGGAGAACACCCTCAGGCTGCCTGAGGACTTGTTGGAGGAGCAGCCCAGAGCTCTTTCAGGGGTGAGCTACATCCCAGGCAGGATTCGTGACAATCTGAATTTCTGTAGGACAATAATGGCCACATTTTTCTTAAAAGGATGTGTCTTATTGAGATCCAGGGTTCATGCACATAGGTAGGGATACAACCATGCTCTCCTTAGAAAGGAACGTGGTT
This sequence comes from Platalea leucorodia, assembly GCF_965183815.1. NCBI lineage: Eukaryota > Metazoa > Chordata > Aves > Pelecaniformes > Threskiornithidae > Platalea > Platalea leucorodia. Next base: position 83,557,986 of record NC_138858.1, read on the forward strand.
CACATAACAGACTCCTCAGGTATATGCATCCAGTTTCATAAAGATTAAACATGAAAACTGAAATAAAACAGATGACAATTTCCCAAAAACCCATTATTTTGGTGTAATGGGCTGGTTATATTTGGGCTTTGAACTTTATTAATCACTTTTTCTGAGCTTGCAACCTACTCTGAGGTGCAAGAGTGGCAAATGGAGAATTATAAACCAGTGTTACCTTTTGGCTTCTGAACTCTCACTTCCCCACATCTGCAGCAGAAAATCTCAGCACACAGAGGTTCAGAGTTTCGAAAGTACTTTGGACAAATTTTATTCAAATAGCGGAAGAATTGTACCAGCCACAAAGACTGTGTTGGAAACCTCAACCTAGTGCCACACCTTTGTGGGCACTTGAACACAATTGGAAGGTCATTATACAATACCTGTGAAGAGCACTTTCAAATGTAGAAAAGCAGGATTTGTAGGAAAAGGTAAAATCTGTTATTTGACCAACAAATACTGTGGAAAAAGATAGAGAGTTGTTCGGCTCAGAGCCCTTTCCTGAGTTACAATAAAAAGCAGAAATATCCATTCTTACACAACTTTCTGCAGCCAAGTGCAAGGCATAAAGGATGACAGAAAGTATTAAAAATTATAGCGGTTGAAATCTCCTGAAAAGTTACATTAACAGAGACAAGGTTAATGGGCAGAAATACTATATACAGTGGCCAAGTCAGTGCCACCTTCCCACACTTGACATTTTGCTTCAAACCTATAAAACTAAACAAAATGAAGTCCATTCTTCATACAGGGGAAAAAAGTGCCATAGGACAGTTTTTGTAGGGAGGAAATATTTAAAATTCAGAGCAGAAGGTACTAAAGAAGTGGTCACGAAAGAAGGAAGAATTTGGTGTGTTGAGATTAAGCAATGGGATCAAGGATGCTAGAGACAAAACAAGGAAGGATGACAGTGTGAGCGAGGGAGAAATGAGCTTTGTTCATAGGTTGGGAGATGTAGGACAGCAGCCTGCCTGAGTGCTAAGGGTAGAGCAAAGAGGGATCAATAGGGACCCCAGAAGAGGGATCTGTATGAGATGGAGAAGGTTTTAAGAAGAAACAGAAGAAGAAACAAAACAGGAGTAGGTGGGCCAATTGCGTGAGTCAAGAAACCTGAACCAGAGACGACTTTGGAAAGCTCCAAGTACAGCAGGGGTTGAAATCAGAAAAAGAAAGTTAAAGAGAGCTCCTTTCAGACAGTGCCAATCCTTCTTGAAGGGAGTTAATAAAACCCCAAGCAAAATAAGAGATACACGGGGGTGGAGATGAGATTTTAAGTAAGAAGTCAGAGGTGGCAAAGAGCTTTTACAGATTAGAAATCTCTGAGCAGATAAGAGAGGAGAAATAGAAGGGCCTGGCCAGGGAGAAGATAGGGCTGGAAGGAGAAAAGGTCAGCCCCACAGTAGAAAGAGAGCAATGTCAGAAGGGAAGATATCTCCCTGATGTCCTTCGCAGAGCAAGAACAAGGGCCAGGAATACTCAAAGCTGAGAAAAAATCACAGTTGTTGACACCATTGTAGCACTGATCCCTGTTCTTCTTTCCCACCACTTTGATATTTCTCAGGGCCTCATGAGGGCTTGTCTTAATCCATTTTTCTTTCCAGCCCTAATCCCTTCTCCTCTCAATCTGGCGGTGGCAGCAGTGACAAAGGCATACTGAGTATTGTCCCCCACCAGCTGTGCAGCCAGTGCCTGAAAAGGAGAAAGAGCAAATGAGCTCACAATGGGGGAGGGGGGGCAAAAGATTTTCAACTGTGAGGATAGATCTCTGCCTCTTCTGAGCCACCCAGGGACAGCAAATATCACTGCCAACTAATCTGAAGCAACCGGCATCATCGACACTATAGGGGCAGAGATCTTGGCAGCATCCATCATGGCAGAGAGTGCACAAAGAATAAAGTGGGCAATAATGGGGGCATGGAGCCTGGGCTGCTGCAGGAGAGGGGGATTTTCAGAAAGGCTCTTGCTGAGGCGAGGCATGAGGTTCTACTTCTGAAGGTGGGGATGGCAAGCAAACCAGCTATTTCCCAAAGGCACTCACTTCAATCATAACAGAATAAAGACGACTGCAGAAAGTAGCTACACACATCCAAAAAGCCCTCTGCGAATCTCACCGTTGTTTGTTCTATACGTGGGGAAATACTTTGTCTGGATATTGGAACTGGAACAGCCTGCAGAATAACAGGACTTGAATATCACTTCCACATTTATCCTGTTGGATTGGGATGCAATAAAGAGGTTGCGCATTTAGAAGATAACATAAAGTGACGTATTTTTAGTAACTGCTGAAATTGTTTTAATGCTAGAAAGATGAAACTGTAGGCATTGATATCCACATTCTTGAGTTGATGTTAGAATAAATAGAGGAATTTGATTGTTTTCAAATGTTAGTCACTTGAGATACATGTTTGCATTTAACAAAGCAAACCAGAGATGTACTTAAACAGATGAGTAAAACATTAAAATTAAAAACCAACCTACTTTTTCTCCAAATACCTTTTAAAATGGCACAGAGAACTTTACACAAGCTAAAGGAGCCTCTATATTTAATTCCTGAAGGCAATGATATTTCCTCAGCTCATCCAGCAATCTGGTCAGGTACTGCTGAGTCAACCTAGTTCTGGGACTTTCCTTGCTTGTTAAGGCTGTGAGATGTCATTATTTTGCTGCTGTGGCATTGTAAAAAACATCGTCTTTCTGGTTTACTGCTACTTAGAAGTAAAGGCTTAAAATTCCTTAGCATCATGTTTACTGTCTTTAGATCCAAACGTGAAATGCCAATTCATTTGCAGAATTGGCTTCTCTTTAATGCTGTGATATTATTTCTCTCTGGTTCAGGGACCCTCACAGTTGTCTGAGGACTCTAAGACACTGAATTTCATAAAACGTTGAAATCTAATTCTATTTTCTGCAGAGCCATCATGGAGTGTCAAGTTTGTCATACTGAGGCTTACACCATCACAGAATTTAAAAACTGCAACTTCCAGAAGATCTGCTATGCATGTATTATACAGAAACACTGTAGGTGCTTTACCGTTTCTGCTGGTTTATCTCGCATACCTTGCACTGTGCTTCCAGGGGAGATGAATGTATTAAGGTCTCAAAGGAATGTCTTCAAAGGGACCTTTTGGCCTACCAAAACCATTGCTGTGGGACAATACAATTACTCTCTTGAAATACATGGGCAGGATGAGGAAAAAGGAGTGAAGAAAGCCACATGAGTAAAAGGAAATATTTTGTGCAGAAGATAGTGAATGCAAACCAAGCATGAATAAACTTAGACCAAAAATGTGAAGATTATCATAGAAATCGTCTTCTGGAAGGGCTGTTTTATAGGAATCATGGAGGAAACAAAGAAAAAAAAAAAAACAAACCACAACCTGAGGCTTGATAGATGTATTCATGGAACTACATAAACGTAAACATAGTTCAATATCAGGGTGATGGCCTTAATAATTCCTATCTTGTAAAAGGATCAGCTCCAAAACTTATACATTTCCCTGAAGATGGTTCTGCGCTGCTGAAAACATGCAAATATAATGTCTACTGTCAAATATTGCCAAATCCTTCTCAAAAAACTGCCAGAATCAGTGGGATAAGTGTGTTGAGCACATACCAAAAATATGTTCTCATCAGCCCAAGTAAGCGACTTCATTCATGCAATGACTTCCATGTGAGACAAAGGCAGTGTATCCTTGAATATCATCCAAGTCATAAAAAATACATTGGGAAGAGGTACTTTGAGACATCTAATCCATCTCGGTGTTTTTTTATAGAGCCAAGTATACCTAAACCTGTCCTGATAGGTGTTGATCTCATTTGTTATGTAAAAAGGTCAATGACAGTAAGTCCACAACTCCAACAGTAACTGTGCAATATGTCAATATTATATTATACTTAAAAAGCCCTACTATCTCTCCTAACACATAGCATGGCCATTTAAAAAGAGTAATTCATCACGCAGATGGAAGATAGTTTCCTTCCTCACTCAGAATTTTTTTTTCCTAATTTTTCTTAATTTTTGCATCTATCCTTGTGTAAAAGTTTATGGCTCTCTCAAGAATGTGCTGGAAAAGTCTTAGAATCAGCACACTCTTCAAAAACACTAAAAACTAGCACAAGTCTCATTTCCTCCTTCCAGGAGCTCAAGATCACTTTTCATACATTGCTCAATAAAATTTCAGTAAGATTATGGGCATCTCTGTACTCGTGGCCCCTGAAAATGAGTCCTAACTCAAACAAGCATTCTTTAACTGTTTATCTTACCACTCTACAGTAAGCTTGAATTTTCTAACTTGTAAAATGATCTTCATCAAGATAAATGATGACTAAGTTTGATGAAACCATGGTGGAGGAACCCTGTCATTGTTCTCTTCTCACTTAGGAATAAAACTTTCCAATTTAAAACTACCACACAGAGCAAATCCTCATTGAATTCCAGTAAGAGAAAGTAGAATCAGATGTTGCAGGTATGACCTGCTACATCACTGAAATTTAGGCTTATTTTTTTAAGCATTTCAGGGATTTGGGGTAAATTCTAGTGAAACACCCCTTTCTGCTGTTCCCTTTTGATATCAACACTTGGGTCATGTACACGAATCATATTGCTGACAAGGACATGTGTCTCCCTTAGTATGAACATACCTCACCAGATCTGACCCTTCCTAGGCATGAACATAAATTCAGCTGCACACCACCAGAGATGGAACGCTAGACCTGAAGGACTGTCCATCTGATGCAGTGCAGCACCCTGACCATGTTTCCCTTCCAGGAGCAGGGTTAAGTAGGAAGAATGGAGAATGCACAAACTTGTGCATCTGTCTGTGGCCACCTGTTGAGGCTTTTTTACCTAATATTGGGTAGGAAAAGGCTGGCTGTCTCCAAGAAGATTCACAGAGTGAGTGAGCGAATGGAAACCAGGATGGGGGAGACCAAAATGGGAGGAGGAAAAGCTGAAAAGACAAATGATCAGATGCATTTAGGAGTTTGGTCCAAGTTTGTTGCCCACTCCTAGAGCCCTTTACCCTGCATAGCAGCACTGAGGACCCCTGGGGGTCCCCAGCACCACTGATGGTGAGGGCACACAGGCAGGACACGTGTGTGGGAGCTTGTCTGGGCCATTTGCAAAAGAGAATAATTAAAAGCACCACATTTTTATGTTCTTCCTGCATCTTTACCGTTCCACTCAAATATTTGAACCTTGGAATAACTAAACATATTTGAGGATGAAGAGATGTGGAGCAGAGTCTGAGGGTTTCATGGAGCAGGTGGAAAGAAGAGTGATGCCTCAGTTACCTGTTCTTTCTTCTTTTCAATAAGGTTTTGTTTCTTTTGCAACAGTTAATGTAAAATGTCATTCGTATTTATTATCACTGTGACTAGATCTTACAACCATATGGAGGAAAATCTTCTAAAGTCAGTTTTATACTTACTACTGAAAAAAAAAAACTTCCCAGGAGACATCAAAATAATGAAATCTCCCTTCTCTTTTTTCTTTTTTTTTTTGAACACTCATTATTCACACTTTGTATTAAACTTGTTTTCTTCCATTATTTCATCAGCTGTGTCTGTATATGAAATTTATAGTAGTAGTAAAACATTATGAAATCATAGAATCGTTTCAGTGGAAAAGACCTTTAAGATCATTGAGTACAACTGTTAACCTAGCACTGCCAAGTCCACCACTAAACCATGCTCCTAAGAACCACATCTACCCGTCTTTTAAATACCTCCAGGGATGGAAACTCAACCATTTCCCTGGGCAGCCTGTTCCAATGCCTGACTACCCTTTCACTGAAGAAGTTTTTCCTAATATCCAGCCTAAACCTCCCCTGGTGCAGCTTGAGGCCATTTCCTCTCGTCCTATCACTCGTTACTAGGGAGAAGAGACCGACCCCCACCTCGCTACAACCTCCTTTCAGGTAGTTGTAGAGAGCAATAAGGTCTCCCCTCAGCCTCCTCTTCTCCAGGCCAAACAACCCCAGCTCCCTCAGCCGCTCCTCATAAGACTTGTGCTCCAGACCCTTCACCAGCTTCGTTGCCCTTCTCTGGACACGCTCCAGCACCTCGATGTCGTTCTTGTAGCGAGGACCCCAAAACTGAACACAGTACTCGAGGTGCAGCCTCACCAGTGCTAAGTACAGGGGGATAATAACTTTACATTTACTTGTACTTTACAATTAGTTACATTTGGCATTAAAAGATGTTAATATGAGTATTATTTAATTACAAAAATAACAGCATGGAAATGAATACTTTTATGGAAGAGACCATTTTGAATAATTTTTATTCAAAAAAAAAAAAAAAAAAGCTCCACATTGTATTGCTTGTGTGTTGGAATGCAAAGTGCTTTTACAGCCCAACATAAAATGCATTTTATAGAAATATATAGCATTATTATACATGAATATAAAATATAGGTAGCATTGTATATATAGCATTATATTATAGCTTTTGTATTCTACAAAATAGAATATTATACAAATATTATACAAATATGTATATTTGTAATCTAGAAGAATTATTATATTATTACAAAAAATAAGTAAGAAATTGTCAAGATGATGTGTGAAAAACCCAGGTGCTGACAAACGACTTAGTAGTTATTGCCAGATTGGTCCTGTAACGCTTCCCAGACTAAAAGGTCAAAATACATCCAAGTTCTACCCTGCAAAGGGGAAAAAGCAGGGTTGTTTAAACCATTCCTTTTAGCTAACTCTGCGATCCCATCCCTTGCCTTGCACCACTCCCAAGACGTGTCTGCCCACTGACCTGCAGTCTGAAAGAAGAAAACTTTCAAGGCTTTTTATGGCCAGGAGTTTCCCTGTCCTTCCTCTGCAGGGCACCAGGAAATCTCCTTTCCTCTCCCCACCTCCAACCATTTTGCAGGATGGGGGAGTCCCAGGGTGTCCACCCCCCTTCCCTGCTTATTTCTTCTGCCACGCAGCTCCCTCCAGGGAAAAATAAAGGAGAGTGTTTGCCAGCTCCAAGGATGTTCACACTGAAGCGAATTAGTCTAGAAACCCCCCTTTTTTTTTTCTTTTTTCTTTTTCTTCTTGTTTTTCTTTTTTTTTTCTTTTCTTTTTTCTTTTATTTTTTAACACTGCAAAGGGATGAGAGCTGCATATCCACGTGTTACAGCCCAGGCACAAAAGTTGATTAAATTAAACTTAATTTAAAAAAAAAAAAAAAAAAAAAAAGAGGGAAAGCGGGAGGCAAGGAGGAGGGCAGAGGAGGGAGAGGGCCATGAAGGCACTAATTTGTTTTCCTGCAACATCCCAGAGCATCGGACAGGGAGGCCCATGTCAGTATCAACCTGACAGTGAAAGCACAGAAAAACTATGTATTTTAAAGCAGATGCTGTTGCTCTTCTCACTTAAATTCCCTTGAAGCTGAAGGAGCGGCAAACGAAATTTACTTTAATGTGAGGTATCACATTAATGGTTGTAAATATGATTAAAAAAAAATCTGTTTTGCTCTACAGAAGGCTTTTTACACAACTGGGTTAAAATAGTTTGGAGTATAAAATGCCACGTTACACTGCCTGAATAAATTAATAGTAACAGCTATGACCCCCACGCAGCATGGAGTTCTGCTTTGTTGCATGCATTGCATATCCATACTAAATCACGCTTGAGTTACTTATTTGTTTTTCTTAATTATTTCTGTTTAGTAATCCAGGATGGTTTACAGATCACAATTATTCCAGTATTTGCTTTATTGTTGTTAAAAAGGGGACTTGCTACTAAATGGATGCCTTACAAAAATAAGTTACTTCAATGAGACCAGTTGTGACATAAAACCCCTGTATATTTCTCCCACAACTGTGAATTCTATATTAAATTCAATATGAAATACAGATGTAAAAGACACTTCATCTTTTTCTTTTTTTTTTTCCTAAAGAATAAGGTCTCACATAAACTGACCTGTTCCTTTCTTTCCATAATCCCCTTCAATTATGGGAGACGAGTATAATTAAATCCTAATTTTTTTAGACTTTTCCAATTTGCTTTCACTTTAAATCTAATTACGTTTTGCATTATCTCAGAACTGAGAGCTCCAGAGCTCTTTTGCAAAGATGCCAGGAAGATGCTTAACTTTTTTTAAACACAGAATAAACACAATTTTTTTTGCAATATACCTTTTATTAGTGTAAAACATACAGTTACCTATACGTTTAGACTCATAGCAGAAGTGTACGGTTTTTTTAATCAATCTCCTAATAATAAATAGCACAGACTATAGAATTACAAAGGTATCTGCAAAAACTGGAATGCTGCTTAAAAAATCACCAGCTTGGTTGTTTTAGTCACAAAGTACAAATAACCTTACTACAGTTTTCAGAAAACTACCACTACGATTACTGATTAAATTAATAAGGGGGGGTGCACAGCTTTTTTTTTTTTGCACAAGAGGTGTTTGCAAAATAACCCAGAATACTGGGTTACTTGATTTTATCAAGGTTTTAATTGTTAATCCAAAATACACTGAATTTAAATTAATATATGTATGCAGGGATTTTTCAACTGTTGCTTTATTCTTGTGCATCAATCCAAGCACCTGGGTCTTCCAAATCAGCCCTCGTCTGCTGTGTTTGTCAAGATAGATATAACAAGCTTGCCTGGGAAAAACCCTGGGCTTTTTGCAGGTATGGAAAATCCTTTCCACAGAGAGGAGAAAGTTCACAGAAAGCTGCTTTGCAGAGCACCAAACGCTGTGTGAACTAAAAGGAACTGTGCTGGCATCTCCAGGCCATTGGAGACTTTTTGTTTTGGTAAAAGTGAAGCTTGGGGAAGTTCATGGGAAAGGTCTGTCATGTCAGAATTGCCCGCTCCTGGCAGTGGTTTGAAAGTATTCAGTCGGGGGATATGTGGCTGCTGGAGTCGAGTGCATTAATACATTTCATTATTTTGTAATTTTCTCTTGAGAATGAAGGCTTCGTTTCATCAATTAGGTAATGAAGTACTGTTTTAGATGTGTCCTTGTGGGTGTCAGCAGTCTGCACAACTGTTAGAAACTTTTCTTCCTTCAGCTGGAGCAATACTTTTAGGAAGCAATTGTTTAAAAAAAAAAAAGTTTCATTTCAGCCTGATTGTGCTAAAATACACAGTACTTTATGTTAGTGGCTGTAAATATAATCCTTTAAGGTTTGAGAGGAGAAGTTTGTAGTGAGATAAATTTTCAGATAAATTTTCAGATAAAGCCAGACAAGATTTTAACCTTTCTTCAGTTCTGAACAAATCACACATATTCTTACAAAATGCATATTCACAACATTGGAATTAAAAAAAAAAAAAAAAGACCCAAGAATACTAACACAAAGGAGGGCTCCTTCTTCAGGAATATTCTGACTCTCTTGTGGGTCAGTAGGATCTTGGCTAACCTAAAATAGTACAGGCAGCGAGGGTAGCCATCACACAGATGAAACACCAAAACTGCTGAAACTCCTATAGCAATTTCCTATGATTCCAGGAAAACTCTCCAGCAAGGGCAGGTTCATTCCACCTATGACCTGCCTTCCACATCAGCCAGTGGAGCCTGGGGTACCATGGCTCATGCGATGTCCTCAGCAGCCCTTGGGATGGATCCACTTCAGTGGCAGGGAAGTGGTGATCCCTCTCTTCCTCTCACAAAATAATTTGCTAAGAAACTGATTTTATTAAAACAAAAAGCTTCATAGAAATATTGAAGACCAGATCCTTTTTATTTTCTTTCCAGATGCTTTGCCCTCCTTCTAAATAACCTAACAAACAGCTGGAAAATTTACCTGCAGAAACTTTTCTAAGTTGGGAAAATCTCTGTGTGGTGATGGTCCAGAGAGGCTGCTGTGGATGCTCCGTCTCCGTACTCTTCCTCCAGCAACAAAACAACTTCACATCTGCCTCTGGGAAACGGGAGTATGGTCTGCAGACCAAAATGAGTAAAGCCTGGCAGTGTTTGGGTTGAGGAGCTTTGCCACAGAGCTGGGCAGGCAAATCCTGCCTTCTCACAACTCTTCTCATGTTTTCCTTCCAATGTTATTCTGTAGGAAGGAATGGAGACCAGTCACCTCCCTCACACATGGTACAAACTTGTTTGGTTTAGAAAGTCAAGTTTTTGAATAGAGTAATGCACCGTCTTATGCATGCAGAAAATCAAGATCTCCTTGTTAAAATGTTTAGTGTTTATTATTACCTTTTTTTTCCAAAGGCTATTCTCATATATGCAGGACCACTTATTAAAGGTAAACTATCAGTTGGCAAATGCACAAAAAATGATCTTTTTACTTTTTTAAGTTAAAATCCATTCCCAGGAAAGGTACAGGATGGACAACGAGAGGCACTGAAATCCTTTATCCGCAGACCAGAGGCTATACAAGCTCTCAGCAACTTCTGCGTGCCTGCAGCGTAAAAGCAGCAGCCCCAAAAGCAAGGAAGTAATTTCAATCCCCACCAGTGAGTCCCAGCAGACCCACTGCCTGCAGTGGATTCAGGTGTCATAAACACCCAGTTTCTCACCCCTATGCTTGGGCTGTTAGGTCTGGCAACCATTGCCAGGCATGGTGCTTACTAAGTTATAGGCACATCTCTGGTAGAAAGCAGACTGCAAGGATGACACCAGCGTATTTTACAGCAATGGCTTACACCTTCGAGCCCTAGCCACTGTGTCCTCTGCTGAGCTGGTGCAAGCACTGTGCTCTAAAGTGTTTTTTCTCCCCACTAGCAGTTTGCAAAGCCAAGCTTTCACTTCAACCTTCTAAGAGACACTGATGCTACAAGCAAGAGCTTAAGACAAAAAGAGAAAGGACTAGAGGAACCCTCCATGTCTCTGCTTCAGTTAATGGCGGCAGCCCCTTGGCAGCCCCATGTGACTTGCCGTGATTGTGACACAGCCTGAAAAAAGAACCAAAGCCACTTATTTATTAATAATGTCAAACATTCAAGTCAGCTAAGAAATACCGCAACATGTTGCTGGGGCTAGCCCTGCAGCCAGCAGCAAAGTACACCTACAGCCACAGGAAACAGAAGGCTCACTTCTTCCTCTTCTTTTTTTATTTATTTTTCTAACAGTCGTTATTTAGTTCACTCATTGCAGAGCTCACTTAGAGTCTATAGGAAATGTTTCTTAAATTTGTAAACTTATAAGTGTGCAACATACTGAAATTATGCAATTCAAAATATCCAAAAAACCTTTTTGCTTTGATAAATCAGACCTTGTTTGAAATGACTTGGTTAAACAGCTGATTAAAGGTACAGAAATAAAAGGATCTTAATTATTTGATTATCCCAAAATACCTTTGATTAGTCTGATGCAAAGTCATTTTCAGTTTATTAATTAAGCTTACTTAATTATGCTTAATTAAACATATTTCAATTAAGCATACTTAATTATGCTTAATGTAAAACATACGAGGAATCCTGCTGCCTTCATCAATGCATATATTTAAGTCACTTAAAGGGCAACAGGGAGATGTTGCCATCACATTTGCCAGCCAATTCCAAGAGCAAATGGCAGCACAAACAGACTGCCTTCAGCTGGAGGCCTCTTGGTATATTCTCACACTTGTGGCCAAAGGCCCTATTTCTCTCAAAATAAAAACTTGTTGAATGTGGAACAGTTGGTAGTGTAAAGCATATACAATGTAGTGGCTAAAAAAGATCTCAGCAACTTTAACTAGCTGAGAATTTGATTCCAGGCACCGGTATTTTTGGTTCCTTCTTAGGCTGACATAGCAATAATCAAAAAAAAAAAAAATTATTCACAGTCAGCCAATTATTCTACATTTCAGTGATCAGCAAAAGCCCCTAAGTTTGGGCCACCTAAGGTGGCCATGTAGGTCTACTCTGTCATCCAGAGGTCTCATGGTTAATTCACACATCATTGTGTAACAACTTTTAAAATCAGGCTGTGGGTACCGGTTATTCCTGCTTATGCCTTTGAGAGTCTTTGTCCTAAAAAGAATGTCATATATGCTTAAAGTGTCTTATCAAAGTCTTTCCTGGAGCAGTACATCCCAAAACCACTCACAAGAAGCTGACTGTTAAAATCAATGCAATTTTATGTTCTAGGTGCAGCACAAGGTTTCCAGAAGACTTCCCTGTTAGCACTGACACATAGTAACAAACACCCCAAAGCTGCGCTTCTCACCTTATTTCCCTCTTATCTGTATTTATTTTTTTTTTTATTCTTTGTTAACAAAACAACTTGGAGCCCAATGGCAATAGAGCCAAGCCAGAGCTCAAGTTGCAAAGATGACCTAAAATGAGGAGCAAGGTAGTTATCTGCTACATCCACATCCCCGGCTGTGCATTCAGGATCTCTCAATACCAGGTGCAGGGAGTTAAATTATCTCATCTCAGAAGCTGATGGCTTGATCTTCATGCAGGGAGACACATATACATCATCTGGGCATCACCAGCACCAAGCACATAAGCATTGCTGAACAACTCAGTGGGGGAATGAGACATCTATCAATCAAATCCTGCTGCTGAAGCCACAGCTCAGCAACTTCCAGAAGAGATTACTTTTGCGGAGAGGAATCTGACAACAAATTCACTTGGACAAACTTGCAGGAAGATATATGAGGTGGCAGCAGGTCTCTGCCTTCAGAGGGGAAGAAAAGGCACGTGGTAGGATGGGAAGAGAAAGCACTACATCAAGAGGTGAGTAATTTTTCTGACTGTGCTTTCCTCCCTCCAATTCTTTCTTCTTTATATACACAACCCTACGCATACATTTATATAGGAAAGGATCAAGATCCAAGAGCAGGGGCAATAATAAGTCATAACCTGCAGAGGAGTGATGTGCTGTAGTGCCAGAAGATGCTAGTGATTGCAGCGAAGGGAGGAAAAAAGTTTGACAGAAACATCACTGGAGCAGGCAGATGTATCCCAAATGATAATGATGCTGCTAAATTCTGAAAAAGGAGCATATGATGAAAAGCTACAGCTATGAAAGGGTAAGGAATACCCCTTGTGATATGGTGCAACCCTGACAACCTAGAGAAGACGCCTTTGCAATGCTACAGGCTGGGGGAGGAGTGGCTGGAGAGCTGCCTGGCAGAAAAGGACCTGGGGGTGTTGGCTGGCAGCCATCTGAACATGAGCCAGCAGTGTGCCCAGGTGGCCAAGAGGGCCAATGGCATCCTGGCCTGTATCAAGAACAGTGTGGCCAGCAGGACCAGGGAGGTGATAGTGCCCCTGTACTGGGCACTGGTGAGGCCACACCTCGAGTACTGTGTTCAGTTTTAGGCCCCTGCCCACAAGAAGGACATCGAGGTGCTGGAGCGTGTCCAGAGGAGGGCAACGAAGCTGGTGAAGGGTCTAGAGCACAAGTCTTATGAGGAGCGGCTGAGGGAGCTGGGGTTGTTTGGCCTGGAGAAGAGGAGGCTGAGGGGAGACCTTATTGCTCTCTACAACTACCTGAAAGGAGGTTGGAGCGAGGTGGGGGTCGGTCTCTTCTCCCAAGTAACAAGCGATAGGACGAGAGGAAACAGCCTCAAGCTGCGCCAGGGGAGGTTTAGGTTGGATATTAGGAAAAACTTCTTCAGTGAAAGGGTAGTCAGGCATTGGAACAGGCTGCCCAGGGAAATGGTTGAGTTTCCATCCCTGGAGGTATTTAAAAGACGGGTAGATGTGCTGCTTGAGGACATGGTTTAGTGGTGGACTTGGCAGCGCTAGGTTAACGCTTGGACCCGATGATCTTAAGGGTCTTTTCCCAACCTTAATGATTCTATGATTCTAAGACAAACGGGGGAAAATAATTTCGACAGAAGAGAGGAAAAATGGTGGAAGAGGGTCCCATGAGGTTGTAATTTGTACAAGCTGTAAAATCATGTTATTGGAGGCTCTGAAGTGTACCTAAAGAAGGGGAATTGTTCTGACTTGTTGGAGGAAGGACAAAGCTCTGAGACAGAGCCTGACACAGCCAGATGCAGTGCCTCTGCCCGCCATCCTCCACAGAGAGATGGCACTGATTTGGGGGGGAAAAACACCTGCAGCATGCCTGATATTGTAGTATTCTGTTCTGCCACTGCTTACAATGCATCCCTGTTTCTTTGTCCTTGTTACCCAAACAGTCACATAAATTCTCACCTGGCCTCACATCACTTCTTTCTTTTCTCACCAGGACTTGCACCCTCCTTATGTTGTGTCCCGCTTCATTGATGGGAATGTAAATTTCCAGTGCTTAAGGGTGCAGCCAGAGTGCAAGGTGGGCACCTGTTGACTGAATGGCTGATGTACTTTGCAAACAAAAATAAAGGAAACCAAGTCCTTTGTTCCCTTCCAGCTGCAGATCCCTCACCCCTTCACACCAGGGTCTGAGTGCACTTCGAGTGGGGCTTTTAGAAGGCACTCACCACTGGCTCAGCTCTGCTTTCACCGAGCTGATAGTTAATTAGCTGCAATGTCTCAAACCTCTTGGGATCTGCAACTTCATGACTGAGATTTTTTTTTTTTTTTTTATAAGACTGTGCATATCTGTGTTTGGCTTACTGCCACTTTTGGTTTTGAATGCTGCTCTCCTAGTTAGCCCTAAAAAGGTCAGGTGTCTCAGAGGCTACAAAAAAAAAAAAATCAGGCTGCCAGTGCCTTACTGCCAGTATTTCAAAATTATAACTGTACAGAATATAGCATATCTGTAATCATGAGTTAATTCACAAATGTGTTCTTAATAAAAGTGCTCCAAAGACGAAACTCTTTACATTTGTTATTATGGGTAGAGCAGGGTGAATACTGATACAAATTTTATTTGAATACTTCTGATTCCCCTCCCCCGCCCCCCCTTGGGTGAAATTTCCCATCAACTTTGAGGGAAGCACATTGCTGACACTTACTTCCAGCTAATCTCCAAGCAAACAAATATGCATCCCCAGATAGACAAACATAAATCTTGCTCACCATGAGGATTCAGACCAGGAAGATTATAATCTTGGGTTTATACTCATTCAGAAGACAAAACACAATTTGTATCACAGCTAAAAAGATGGATTTCAAAAGTCAAAAACAACGTATGAAAGAGAAGACACAGGTTATTCCAAATGTGTGATGCTAAAAAAAAAAAAAAATCAAGTTTTTGCAGAAAACTTAGTGTAAGTTTGTTAGGAAATTTTACTTTGCTCTGTGTAATATGGAGTAGGAAATGCACTATTGATAGGATATGTGAATGTTCCTCATTATTTCAAGGCAGAACATTTGTATTATAAAACCATAACTTTCAGGCATTCCTGCCTGACTAGGACGGGCAATTGAGCTTGCTAAGCAAATTGAACTACTCTGATGCTGCTTTGCAAAATGAGGAGAAAAATCAAGGAAAAGCGTGCATGAAAGCTGTGATTTACAGTCAAAATAACCAAATCATGTCATCACATAAGGAGACAGTTTCTCTACAATACCTAAGACCACTTGGAATAAGAAAGTAATTCCATGTCCATATGAGTTAGTAAGAAAGTGACAGCTTAGTACTTTTTTTTTTTTTAAGTGTGCTAGGGTTATTTTTTTTAAATAGCAAGCCTTTTCTGATATCAGTTTTGCAAACTGTTTAGTCTTTAAACATGTGAGAGTGAAATGCATCCTCTTTTTCCACAGCAAGGGGGTGATGTGCCTTTAACATGACTAATGTCACCACCAGCATTGGGATATTTTTGTTACAGTAGCGTTGCAGGGATACCACTCTCTTTCACCTAGGCCAGGCTGAGGCTGCGCACAGGGTGCTGCTGCTGAACAGAAATGTTGATGTTAGCAGAGGGAGCCTTATGAGCAACAGCACCAACATGCAGAGAGGGAAAAAAAAAGCTAGGGAAGATTACAAGCACATTTATAGGTTGTGCATACGACCGTACTAAAAGCCCTACAAAGCTCACTACAATGCTGCTTGAGTCACTAACAAATTGAAGCACTTTACAAAATTTGCAGCTCTTCAATAATTTTGAGTCGCTTTAAAACGCTCATGCTCCAAACCATAAAGACTTTCTTAACCACTGCAGACATATAAAAGGCACATCATCAAAATGACGGTAATCAACTCCTTCAATCTCAGGTGTGAAATTGTTCCGTATTTTTCCCTTGTCATTTTTGTTATTCACCTAGCGAAAAAAAAAAAAAGTGGTCATAAGGATGTACGAAAAAAAATCCCTTTTCTGGATTCCTATGTAATCAGATTCAAAAACCTTTGTGGATAAAAAAAATTCACAGTTATCTTATGCAACATTGGCTAAGCTATTATAAACTTTTTTTTTTAATATCCACCCCATGAACAAAAAAAATAAACCATGAAAGGCCTGAACAATCTCCAGAGGTTTCCCTTTAGTAGTGAAAGTGTTTTATGGTCAGGACAAGATGCACTCTTGAAGCATGTTGTGCTGGGTACTGAAAGTATGTTAACAAATATGTTAAGCTTAACATTTTTTTTCCTATAACGCACACCACACAGCAGAGAGCAGTATTGAATTGTCTAGGTCAGACATTCATAACTAGGAAGTTGTGTGAATAACGGATATCTCAGTTTAGCCACTAAACCAAAAGAATATTGGCGTGTGGGAGGGGAAACTTCAGAATAACTCAGAAGAACATGAAAATATATTCAACCTCAATTAAAAAAATAAATTACAAAAATCAAAAACTGTTACTTAAAGAAGGATGGGAACAGGATAGTTCAATTTCTGCTCTGAAAAAAAGAAAATAAAAATAATAAAAAACCACGGGTTGTGCCACAGATATTCATTTAATTCACAAATATTTTAGTCCCTTGAACAGAATGGTCTTTTTGATTTTCTTTTTTAATAAAACACCACTTCCTCTCATGCTGCTCACTGCTGAAGTATAAATGTATGTTGCCAAGTATATGCATTTCTGCATACACTGTTATTGCAAAAATGCTCCTGTCTGCCCCTGAGAACAGGCCTGAAGAGAGACGTCCTGTTGAAGCTTATTATAATGCAACAACACAGTGTGGTGTATAAGCAATCTGACGCTTAAAAGATGTGAAACAATAGCGATGGCTGCAAGGGAATAAAATGAGAGCCTCACCAGAACTGGAAGCAGCAACTTTATTTTTTTTTCTCCTTTTTTTTTTTCTTCCCCTCTCCTTCTCTGCCATGGCCAACTAAAGTAATCAGATAAGCTAGGTCAGCATAAATGAAGAAGGTGAGCCAGCTGCAAACCAAATGGCCAAAATAGCAATGACTAAGATAGCTGGGAGGGCATATGCACCAGAGTTCAAATCTCTAGGGAACAGCTTCATGCAGCTCTAATCAATTTTTAAATGTGCTTACTCTTGGTTTTTGCAAGTGAGTTTAAAACTAGTATTTCACACTAATTTTGGAAATATATTTTGCATCAAACGGCACAATAAACTAGTCACTAAATTGCAAAGACTTCAGTTAAAGTTTCTTCCCTTTTTCAAATTAATCAAAATCCATTCCTTTTGATTCAGCAGGAACTAAGTAAGCATCAGTTCCCAGATTCCCTTACAAACCCTCCATGTACATAGTACGTAAAACATATATATACATTTATCAGTGAAATACAGGTTAAAAGGAAACTGCCATCAGAACACACTAATTCACTCAAAGTACAAGAAAACACACAGGATCAAGCAGGACCAGAACAGGAGTCCCACAGAAAATTACATAAAAAAAGAAAATACAGGCAAAAGCAAGCAAATAACATTCCTCAGGTATCTCAACTTTAACACCAGCCCTATGAAAGGGAACCACACGTGCTACAGGAATCAGGAGAACCGAAATAAGTCTCATGCGAACGTGATGGATCTCATACCATGACCCCATCTCTGCCCAGGATGTAGGAGGGGAATCTGCTGTATCCTGGATTGCTCCTCATCCTCAGGGCAATGTCCAGCCCTCACCTAAGGGGTGACTTTTCATGGGGAAAAATAAAGGAGAATTCAATTGTAACTTGCACTGGGCACAACACCGCTACATCTAAATCCAGTGTCAATTTGCTTCTGCTTAGCCAGCTAGATATATGTTCAAGTTTAAAAGTCACCAGTATAGCAAAACAAGACCAGGGCCTCCGTACAGATTTAAGAGCTCACCTTGAAGTAGACAGGCTTGAACACTTTCCCCTGTAAAACTCCTTCTCTATGTTTCTAACCACACAGTGGTCTAATATTTACCCACTAAACAAACTATTTAGATTGCTAATCCAGATTCATTGCAATTGTGTTTGTTCAGCAGCGGAAACTTAATTTTAAAACCCTTTTAATTGAATGACCTGCTAGAAGTATATTAAAGTGATTTCATTATTTTAAAATTTCCTAAAGGAAAGGTCATTTGCATAGTGATCATTTTTCACATGCACCAGCAGTAGCCATTTTTCAGCATCCAGCTTCTACCCCTCCCCTTCCTCCCTTGCATTTAATTTTGCACCAGGTAGCAGACAGGCTAAAGAGATATTGCAACCACGAAATCTAGTCAAGTAATTTTAAAATTGTGTTTAAAACAGAGTTTAAAAGTTAATACTAGATAATCCCACAGCTTTGCCTTATTTTTTCTTGCCTTCACTGCATGATAAGGTCCTCAAAACTGAGTGTGCCAGGGAAAGGCGGGGGGAACTTTTGGGGAGAAAGTCTATGAAAAGCCTAATGGAGGGCAGGAAGGCAAGCCCCACATGGGTGAGAAGTGTATTGGCCCAAGTCAAGTGTCTGGGCAAGATTTGCTTGTGTCCTAAGGACTTTTCTCATGCCAAACTCCGCAGAAAAAAGAGGACACTAAGGTTATGGTTGCAGGTACTTCAGCAGGTGAGTTTAAGCCCACCTTCCTCATCCTCTTCACTTCACCAGTAACTTACCCTTAATGCACTTGTATTCTTCAGTCTCTGATTTTCTTATAACCAAAATATACTTCCTTGATGCTGCTTCTAAAATCCGGTATTTTCACACTAGTGCTGCCACCTGGCATTTTTATTTGGGTATAGAATGACGAAACGATCAGTAAATAAATATGTTCAGCCTCTACCAGTTGCACTTTCATCTACCACAGGACATGCTTTGAAACACATAAGCACTGGCAGACAAAATTTCTTTCAATGTTTTGACAATTTTATTTTTTATTAAGTGTATGAAACATTCATATGTGAAAGGCTTAGTGTAGTTACTTTCTCAGATATAATATCCCTCTCCCAGCAAAGAGCTTGCAAAAAATAAACCCTTTACACTTTTAAGCAGTTGAATCAAAAGAAACAGAAGATGGATGAAAAATAGGATTGTAGAGACTAAATAAAATTTGAAGAAAGATATTTTATATAAGCAGTACATTCCCTGACCACTTCAAAACTTATTTCTCAGTATTTTGGAGTGATGTTAACACAACCTAATTTGTTTGTTAAGAAGCAGAAACATTACTAAATCCACTTAAGCAAATAAGCCAACTTTCAGGGCACTTCTTCCTGCCCTGCTGAAGAGCTGCTCTGCTTAACATAGGTCAGCATCAGAGACATTAACAGCTGACTTTGGGCATATTTATTCTTATTTAATTCCTTCCACAGAAAGCTACTTCCTTCTTTGCTACAGCTCTGCAATGGAGAGAAAACACCTAGAAGTTTTTTGTGCAGATTGGGAGATTAAGAGAACACAGATGGAAAGCATCATATTAACCAAGATCTGGTAAAAATAAAGATCATCCCACTGAAAGCCACTATTAATTCTGTAATAAGAATCCTTCCTCTGTGAGTTTAGAATAACTTTGTTTTGTATCGATGCAAACGTCAGGAACTTGTGGAGCTGACAGAGACTGGAGGTTTTTACAAAAGCAGCAAAGCTGGACTTCACACGCTTTCCCAAAAGGATAAATTTATGCTGCAGGGTGACTTAAGTATGTTTCAACTCTTGCAACAGCTTGTTCTCCAAAATGTGTGAGAAAAGTGACTTCTCTAGTGGGAGTAAAGAGAGATGATAAATAATGGTACCATGGAAGGAGAAAAGGAACCAGAGCAAGAAGAAAGCTGGATTTCTTTCATAACTAAACTCAGAACAACACTAGCCAAACAACAGCACACAAATAAGAGAAAGCATAAAAAAAATCTGCAACAGGAAGACAGGGACAAAACCAAGAAAGCTAAGACTATCTAAGGGACAACGGAAATAGGAAGGAAAATTAATAGCTGACTATTACTTAATAGGGGAATTAAACAAATAAGCTCCTTAACTTTTTTGTTTGTTTTTCACAAAGGCAGGCCAGGATACAGGAAGAAAAGGCTACTGAATATTAAGAAAAGTTAGATGCCTTTAATCAGGAGTGCTTGAGGAAGGTCATTGGCATACTTAGTGGACTGGCCAAAAGTGTCACCACACAGTTATTGACCGGCCCCAAAAACCTCATGGAGGATAAGAAGTTTCATGGGGCTGAAGACATGGAAATGCAGTGATCACAATATTGTGGAATTCAGGATCCTGCTGAGCATGCTGAAGGCTAACACCAAGGCAAGGGTTCTAGATTTTAGAAGAGCAAACTTCAGCTTGCTCAGAGCTCAGCTGGGAGGGATTCCATGGGATGCTTCCATGGAGGATAAAAGAGCCAGTGAGTGCTAGGAGTTCTTCAAGAATGCGCTCTTGGAAGCACAAAACCAGTTTATCCCCTATAAAAGAGAGAAGTAAATGGAGCAAGAGGCCCCCTTGGCTCAACCACAAGCTCCTGGGTCTGCTCAAAACGAAAAGTGGAAGATTATATGTTGAGAACTACAAGTGCATTGCCAGAGTGTGCAGAGATGCAGTCAGAAAAGCAAAAGCTCAGCTTGAATTGGAACTGGCCAGAGATGTCAAAAATCACAAGAAAGGGTTCTTCGGGTGTGTAAATTGCAAGCGGAAACAGAAGGAAAACATAGGCCCACTGTTAAACAGGAAAGGTAAATCAGTCACCAACAATGCTGAAAAGGCAGAGGTTCTCAACACTTTCTTCACCTCTGTCAATGCTGTTGGGTCCCAGGCGCTGGGAACGAAAATCCAGGATGATCCAAACAGACCCACCACCAGTGAAGGAGTAGTATGTGAATTATTACAGAAGCTTGACCCCATCCACCCAAGGGTGTTGAGAGAGCTGGCTGATGTCATTGCGGGGCCGCTCTCCATAATCTTCGAGAAGTTGTGGAGATCGGGGGATGTCCCAGAGGACTGGAGGAAGGCGAATATTACCCCTATCTACAAGAAGGTCTCCAGGGAGGATCCGGGTAATTATAGGTCCATCAGTCTTACTTCAATCCCCAGGAAAGTTATGGAACAAATCCTCCTGGGGGCCATCACAAGTCAAATGAAGCATGTGATTGGGAAAATCCAACACGGCTTCACTAAGGGCAGGTCATGCCTGACAAATCTGGTGGCCTTCTATGGTAAACTGACCTGCTCGGTTGACATGAGGCGAGTGGTGGACGTTGTCTACCTGGACTTCTCCAAGGCTTTTGATATGGTTCCCCACAGCGTCCTTCTGGAGAAATTGATGCATTACGGCCTAGACAAGTGGTCTGTGCAGTGGGTGAGGAATTGGCTGGTGGGCTGCACCCAAAGGGTGGTGTAAATAGCTCTTTTTCAAACTGGCAACCCGTCACAAGTGGGGTCCCCCAGGGATCAATATTGGGCCCAACGTAACTCAATATCTTCATAGGTGATCTGGATAATGGGATCAAGTGTAGCCTGATGAGGTTTGCAGATGATACCAAATTGAGCAGGGAAGTAGACACTCTGCAAGGGAGAGCTACCCTGCAGGAAGATCTGGATAGGCTGGAAGAGTGGGCTAACAAGAACCTTATGAAGTTTAAAAAGGACAAGTGCAAGGTCTTACACCTGGGAAAACATAATCCAGGAGTGCAGCTCAGACTGGGATCCACCTGGCTGGAGAGCAGCTCTGTGGAAAGGGACCTGGGTGTCCTGGTGGACAGGAAGCTCAACATGAGTGAACAGTGTGCTGCTGCAGCCAAGAAGGCCAATAGGATGCTGGGTTGCATCAAAAAGGCCATCACCAGCCGAGATCAAGAAGTCATTATCCCTCTCTACTCAGCGCTTGTCAGGCCACACCTGGAATACTGTGTACAGTTCTGGTCCCCGTTATACAAAAAAGATGTGGACAGGCTGGAGGGGGTCCAGAGAAGGGCCACCACGATGATCAAGGGTCTGGGAAGCCTGCCGTATGAGGATTGGCTGAGAGAGCTGGGTTTGTTCAGCTTTGAGAAAAGGAGGCTTAGAGGCGATCTCATCACCATGTACCAGTACTTAAAGGGGAGCTACAGGGAAGATGGAGACTCCCTTTTTACAAGGAATCACATGGTGAGGACAAGGGGTAACGGGTACAAGATACTCCCAGGGAGATTCTGATTGAACACGAGAAGGAAATTTTTCACAATGAGAACAGTCAACCATTGGAATAATCTCCCCAGGGAAGTGGTTGACTCCACTACACTGGACACTTCTAAGACTCAGCTGGACATGGTGCTGGGCCATCTTGTCTAGATTGTGCTCTTGCCTAGAAAGGTTGGACCAGATGATCTTGAAGTCCCTTTCAACCTGGTATTCTACGATTCTACGATATAATGTCCACCTATAGAAAATGTGAGGTAACTGGGGTTAATAAACCACCCAACCTAACTTCAATACCCAGACAAAAACTCTGAACAGATTCCTAATCAATTTGTAAACTCTGAGAGGGTGAAGCGATAATGAAAGCTAACACAGATCTGCCAAGGACAGATCATGTCAAACCAATCTAATTTCCTTCTTTCACACAACTAGCCTGATGGGGAAGGGAAAAGTAAGAGATGCTACCTGTCTTGCCTTTATTAAGGTCTTTGAGGCAATCCAGCAGGAAATTTTCATAAGCAGACTAGAATATATGGATTAAGAGTGTGAAGCATGTACATGCCAGTTAGGACATAACACAGAAGTACTACTATGATCATTTCATTGTTAGACAAGAAGTATATAATGGGGGTGGTATCTATATATAAAAATACATACATGTAAACATATAAATAATGCATTTGTGCGTGCGCTCCCATGAGGACAATACGCTTCAATATTTTCCTCAGCAACTTGGCGGTTGGACTAGATGACCTTTAAAGGTCCCTTCCAACCCAAACCATTCTATGATTCTATGGTCTTAGTATGTTTGCATAGAAAACACATAATAAATATAATGGACCCAAGTTACAATTAATTTGAATTTAAAGTAACTTTGATACATTGGAGAAATGGTCTAATACTATTTTTTTTTTTTAAAGGAAATACAACAATGTGCCAAGTACTAAATAAAAAAGAAAACAGCATATATATAAAAATAGCAAATAATTGTCTTGCAACAGTACTGCATAAAAGGATCTGAGAATTATCAAATACCCAGATGAAAACCCATGTTGTAAAGTTGTTGTAAAACAAGAGGCAAAGTTAACTGTGTAATTAATAAGACTGTCTTATTGACACTTGGGGGCTTACCATCTGGGAGAGTTCAAAGAACTGGGCTTGCAGTCAACAGCAGGAGGAAAAAAGACCAGGAACACAGTAGTAGTCTGTGCAAGTATATAAAGGGTGAGTAATTGGTTAGACCTGTAACTACAGATACGTGGGAAGGTCCCTCTTTGTGGGTGAGGAAGAGACATGAGTACAGCATGCAGAAAGAGACGGTGAGCGTGCGCCTGGGCTGGCTGAAGGCAAAACCCCCAGGTGGGGACACAGCCAGCAACCTGTGGAGGCTGCTCTACTGAAAACACCACCCCTCAGCTAAAAACTGTGCTTTTGAGAGCAGACTGCACACTAAGATACAAAAAAACCCACCAATATATATGAGTAAAAAAAATTTAACAGAATGTGGATGCTACTAAGGGAGAAAGTCTCCAATCCAGCTTTTGAAGACTGGTAACAGACAAGGAACCTCTGAATTCCTACTGAAACTTCCTAAACCAACCGCAACAGCTTGCTTGAACTACCATCATGAGACATCCATTTCTCAAGCAAGGTTCTGATGAAAAGATGGAGTTGTAGGGGGAGGGAGGAGAATACGTGTCTAACGTAGAGTTTCTTGACAGTAGCACAAAAGTCTCAATACAACACAGCCACCAAAAGGCTAATAATAATAAAAATTATAATAATACAAAGAGGGAAAGGACAAAATGTTTCTTACTCCAGGCATTTAAAAGAAGTGGAACCTTAAATTGCCAGCTCAGACTTGAAGCCAGTGAGTGCAACAGCAAGTCTCCTCCTGCTAACAACTTCTGCTGCTTGGAAAGCCAAAACTTGAACTAAAATCCAAGTGCCAGTTCTTGATCTCTCATCTAGCTGCTTACCTAAGGAACTCATCTGCTCTATTTTTAGCTGAGAAGTAAGAATCGTAAAATTGTAGCAACAGAACAAAAAGTTCAAGTGCTGAAGACTTACACTTCTAACTTTATAAGAGTAATGTTCTGACTCCACTCTTGACACGTAGTTCAATTCGGCATCTTTTAGAAAAAGAATTTCCAGAGTAACCTTTCTTTTTGAAGATATCAGTATGCCTCTAGACAGACAGAATTAACATTTATATTTCCTTAATTTATATTCCCTTATTTTCAAATTTACATTACCTTTTTTCTAGATATTAGCAAAACTGTTTTAAAATCTTTCATCATTTACAACTTTTCAAAGCCATTAAAACCTATGCGATATAAAAAACAGCTATATATACTCTGGGTTAAAGAAATAAAGTTTGTTCATTTCCTCCTAGCCATGTGGCAATCCAGCCCCAGCAGTGCCAATCCAAAAGTTCCAAAATTCCAGTCTTTAGAAAAGAACTGTATTAAACAGTGGTTTAGTTGTTTGTCCCCTGGTTCCTTACTTTTTGTTGATTATCATTTTATTAAGAGCAGTAACTTGCTCACCCATAGCAGCTTATAGAGAGGATGTCTGAAGACAACCCAGTGGAGAATTCACCACTTCAGGCTGCAATGCAATTACTGACTCTCTCTGTTAAAACTTCATTTTCTACTTTTGTAATTTATCTAGTGTCAGGTTCCAGTCTCCCGTTCCTGTTCTGTCTTCCTCTAATCTTGAGTCCTTCTCTATGCAGATTTTATTCCACATTAAGGTACTTTAACCTCTGAATCTTCCCTTGATACTCTGCAGAGTTCTTTTTACGTTTCTCACGAAGTCATTTTTCTAGTCCTTGATCCTCCAGTTTTCCCAGGTTTTCACAAGAAAAACAACACATAACACCTCACTCTACAGTTTTATGGCATTGGTCCCACTTATCCTGTGCTACACAACACAATCAAATCACCCCTTTTGTTTTTTAATCCAAGTCACATTCACTCCCCACCTCCTGGATGGTTCTTAGCAGTTTATATTAAACTGCCAAATCAGCACGTTGTGCTTTCCTGCAGCCAACAAATCCCTGTCCAGATCAACTGCTTTCTGTATTTTTCATTCTGTAAATTGCAGCCCAAATTCCT
Source organism: Platalea leucorodia (assembly GCF_965183815.1). Taxonomy (NCBI): domain Eukaryota; kingdom Metazoa; phylum Chordata; class Aves; order Pelecaniformes; family Threskiornithidae; genus Platalea; species Platalea leucorodia. The sequence goes on from NC_138858.1 coordinate 83,583,419, forward strand.
TGATATATGACTCTGCTGTGCTCCCCTTTACCACTTCTGTGAGGTTGTGCTGCCTAGGAGATGACAGTAACAGCTCAATCCCACTCTGTGAGCAAGAGGACAGGGGAACTGGTAATCTGGACAAGATACAGATGTTTGGGCTGAAGATTTTTACATTTTACTCTTCTAATCAGGCTGATACCAAAAACAGAGTAGGAGTGGAATACTATGTGCTCATGCAAGGAAAAAAACTGGATTTCAGGATCAAAACTTTCAGGTATGCCCTATTCCCAATGTAACCCAAATGAACAGGAAGCAACTGGACATCCATGATCCTAAAAGATCAGATACATCTAACTCCAACTAAGAGCCTGTATTCTTTCTGTTTCTGACATATGCACAACTGCTTCACACTATACCCCATACATCTATAGAAATGAGCATTTCAGGAAATCACACAAGTTCTACACCCATTGAAAAACTGCTTTCAAATTTGACAGGTGGGAAGAACATGGGCATGGGGTAGTCATCCAGAATCACTGAAAGTAGCTTGCAAATCTCTTAACTCTGAGAGAAGGATGCTTTATTTTCCTTTCAGCCTTCAAAGAGACAGAATTACAAGGTAGCTCAACACTTCATGAACTAAAAAGCCGCCTTTCCCCCAGACCCATCAGGGCCGCACCTCTGGGAAAGCAAAATGCTAACCTTCAACAAACAGTGTTTCAGAGAGGTCTTTAAACACTCAGATATTATTATGAGAAGCAGAAAATATTGCAGGATTGAATCCAGAACAAGTATAAAAAATTACTTTCTATTTTTTAATGTAGATTTAAAGGGAAACTGAATATTCCTCCAAAAGAGTGATCTCCTAGTCCCTGCTGCATCCCCTTTGCAGTCCACCAGTTAACAGCCTGCCTATTAAGCAGGCAAGCAAGAGTAATTGTGTTATATCTTCTTTGAAAATTCTTCATAAAATCTGAATCAAAACAGCAACATTTTCATTTTCCAGCCCTGTCTAGACCAGCTAGCATGGGACAGAGAGTAGATGCTTGCTCTCTTGGCTGGAGCACACTTCTAGGCCTTCCTCTACCACAGAACATACTCTGCTAAAATTAACATTTCAAAAATTTTGATAGTCTCTAGGCTATTACACTGAATTATGCATGCTTGCACTTGACAGCAGAGGTCAGCTTTGCTAGTTTTCCTCACTGAAGACCTTTTAAATCAGTGGGTCTTTGGAGTGTGAACATGATGAGTTCAAAAGCAAGACCTCATATAACCCTTGAAATCAAAGGCTTGCTTCCATTCCAGGAGTGCACTGCCAGGGCTTTCACACCATCTTCTTGCTGCAGAGCAGATGAATGTGAAGAGCTGGAAGAGCAGAGTACACCCCTTTGTGGCAACCAGGGCTGTGGCTAGCAGAGGGATGGATGCTTTTTCCAGGCAACTGCTTGATTGTTTGAGCTCTGCAGCACTTGAACACTTCACAGGTAGAAAAGATGCTGTAGAGTCAATAGCCCAAGTAACCTGATTGTGTCCAGTATGGTTCCAGACAAAGTCCTTCTGAAAGTTAAACACAACTAACTTTGTAGGGCACAGAAACCTAGCCTAGAAAAAAAAAAATCTTGAGAAGCACCTACACTGTGTCAGCATGCACTGATTAACTTGAAGTGGCAAACTAGCTAGCATCAACACATTATCCAAAGTAGAAGCATGGACTATAAAAACTGTTGAGAAGAACATGCCAAGCTAAACACCCATTCTACTGCAAAGTCTTGGGGATTGTAGGGTCTCAGGGCAGTTTCAAGCTTCAGGTTGCATGGAGAAAGCAGAAGGCTGAGATGGTTTCTGACACGCAAACAAATCTTCCACCATAGCTCATTACCTTCCTCCTAACCATGATTTTAAACACACCCTAGTATCTGAGATAGGTTGATCACTTTCAGGAGGAGGTCCCACAGCTCAAATGCCTTGTATACTTTCATATCCCCACCCCAAAAAAAAATCAAGACTGGCTCTTCCTAGGTACTGTGGGGCATTTTTCCTCTCTGCAATGGGACTGTCCTTAATAATTGAAGGGGTCTTTGGTACCACTTTCGTTGTAGGTTAAAGGAGGCTGTTTTCTCAAGGATTTTTTTACTGGTGCAGAACTATCTGAGCAGTTTTGGCAACATTTATCTGTACGTGTTGCACACATGGAAAGAAAATCCATGCATAACCAAATGCGATATTCAAAAAAAATCAAATTAAAAAAACAAAGGTTACAAGCTGTTATTACTTTAAGTATATTCCTTCTTAGTGCTGCTATGATGAAACAAATAGAAGAGACCATGTAAACACATTTAAACACTTCTCTCTTTTTAAGACAGCAAATACAACCCCTTTTTTAAGTGGTTTCCTATAGGGAAGAGTGACAGTCAAGAAGAAATGTGATGAATCCTGTGAGTGTACTGGGAAATTCAGAATTTCCTCCACTTACCACAGTGTACAGCTGATCTTTTTCCCAGGAAGTTAAATTGTTCCCAAATTTTAATTCTGAAACACTCGGAAATGAAAACATTTATATTAAATCTGTAAGTGGTTCTTTGTGGGCAATGTGAATAAGACATTACCTGCATTTATACTAGAAAATTGTTTATTCTGATGCACCCCAAACAAGGAGGGGATCAATGGTCCACTCTATTTTTAGAAAAGAGAAACAATTTAAACTAGCATAGAAACTGAGAAAAAGTCTGTTTACCACACATTCTTTGGCAAACCTGGAGATTTTGCACAAGCTGATAACAACTGGGATGTTTCATACAAAATAGGAAAAAGAAAAATCACACTGATAGACAATAAATATTTATTGATCTTTGGCTTTAGAAATTGTCCTATTTTGGATATGGGAAATACTATATAAAATAATGGAAGTTATTTTTAAACCTAGAGTAAGTACTGTAAAACAGTCTATCCTTTTACAGTGCACAAATGCAACGCATGCAGAGTACATGTAGGGATACTAAAATACTATATGAGCATCACTGCAGTAGACATTAAATGTCTAACATGGATCAACGCTTTACAAAGGCAAGCAACTTTATGGGGCAGTTGATATACAGCAGATATCACAGTTTCTTAGACTTGCTGTGGTGTTACCATTAGCAACTAATAGATACAAATTTAGTTTTAATAATGTGTGCAATATAAAAACAACGTTAAATTATAACACTTCAACAGAATGAATGGGGAATAAGAAAGTATAATCTTGCTTCACTTTGCAAAATTTTCTGATGTTAAAGGAATTTAGGCATTTAGATGACAAACCAATTCTTACTATTTTCACATTAATAAAATGCTGCCTGATACATGGTAACATTAAGCAAGACAAAACCAGCTTCTTAAATGGTCTACAGTAAAAAAAGCAATGAAATTTCTTACACATAGTGTAAGGAAATGTTTAGTAAGCTTACTGGAGCAAGTTTTCCCAAATGGTGTACTATATACAGTACTGATTGCTACAGCCGCTTTTTAGAGCTAAAAGCTCAGAATGCTTTTATAAGCCTTCCTCAGAGGAAGGCTTCCTTTGGTAGATTTGAATCAGCAACACCATCTCAACTTACAAGTGTTTCACATTTAGAATGCATAATTAACTCAAGAGTAGGCACCTGCCGTTTCCTCACTCTTTAAATTTCCCTGCTGAACCAGACCAGGCAGGTTTCACCTTCAGCTCCTGCCATTCTCAGAGGTGGGGAAGTAGTTGGAAGGTAAGGGTGGTTTCACTATTCAGTACCCTAACAGCATTCTACAAAATTGGTACAAGGTGTAACTTGTGCCTTGTCTTTTGACCCACTTTGCTCAGTGCCAGCCAGCCATGCTACAATCCAGCTCTTTTGTATTCTTTGTGCCCCAAATCCAAGCAGATGTGGTGAACTTCAGTGCGGTCTTTCTGAGCTCACACAGAACTACTTACCTGGCTGAACTCACCCGTGTGCCTGCGCAACTGGGGCATAAGTAACAACCAGGGTGTCACTACAAAATGAAGTCAACCGTCTCAGAATTGTCTAAGTTCCTTCCCTCAGTCACAAAAAAAAAAAAAGAAAACTGAATGCATAGGTGGCAGTGGGGTGTTGTACTACTAGTCAGGTAGTGGGCAAAGCTACTAGATTATCATTAACGTAACAGGAATGGAAAAGATTTCTTCGAAACCTTATTTGCCTCCAATGTGTAATAACCCATAAACACACACGGACATTCTATATACTAAAACCCATAAGGAAAGAATAATTTTATAGCAAATTCCATTTTTAGGGCTAGCAGTCCTTGCATTTTCTTTCCAAACATTAACCTTCTATTATGTAGCAAAGTAACTACAAAGGTACACAGAAGAAATTTAAAGCATGTCTTCCAGAGACCACCCACATTTAGGCACTTTAGTCTACAGGGTACGAAAAGAATGCAGTGTTACTGTAGATTGTTTATTATTTGTAGTAATTGTACCTAAGTATTATCCACACTGACTTAAAAAAGACAACCAACAAATGTCCACAAAACCCCAACCCAAAATAGAGCAACTCCCCAGCTTTTCCAGCATGTGCTGCGCTCTCCTGTTCACAGATCCCAAAGAACCTCTAAAGCATAAGGCAAACGAGACAATTTGTTTTGAAACAGCAGATAACGCAACACCAGTCAGGACAGGTCAATATAATGCAACAACCATTTGACACCATCTACACTGTGATGCATGACAGTCTTAATACTTGTAAAGCTATAACTATAAAAATCGTATTTTAACAGTAATTTAGCAAGAAGAGGAAGCTAGAATTTACATAAGTAACATCAGAGTTTCCCATTTGGCAAATAGTGAAATGAAGGGAGGGGAGTCTTTTGTTCTTAGGTTTGTTCTAGAGTAGGAAGTATTATGTGCTTTTCACTTAAAAAGACAAAAAAAAAGACTATTAACAGAACAACAACACTGAATTAATGTGTGTTCCCAGCAACAGAGACATATTTAAAATAAAATATTTACAACTTGGAGGATGTTCCCTGTGCAATTGGTAACAAGTCTACCTTATGAGAAATTTTAGGCTTAAATTAGTTAATAGCATCTTTACATTAATATTTGCTCACATAAATGGAAAGACTGAAACGTTAGACAAAGTCTCCTGTGATTCCTATTACAGAGTATTTCCCCATGTGTTCTTCCTAGAAAACCTTACATACTGAAAATGTGCAAGATTGTTAACAACAGGACAAAGGAATGACTGAAGACAGGAAAAATAAAAACTGTTTGTTGGCACGTCATGACATGGGTATGAACTGTACTTACAGAATAAAATTTTTGGTGCATTTTTCTTTGTCCTCGGTTTTTATCAAAAATACTATAAATATGCATTCTTGAAGCTTAGAACATACAAGGGAAGCAGAGTTACAACGAACAGAGAAGAAGAGAACAAGGTTGACTTTAAGCACAAGATATTTTAAGCCAGGTTTTAAGAAATACTTAGCAGCATCATAAAATAAATGGCCTACAACTAAGGAGTTTGTAAAAAGCTACTCTCAAAACTCTACTGAGGTTTTTGTTTGTTTTATAAATAGCAGAGTCATATGGATAGCAGGTTGTTGAGAAAAATGCTGTAAATCTGAATAAGGATTCTTGACTGATGTGTGATCACATATGGAAAAAGTTTGGTATTTACAGGTGGATTTCAGACTTTAATATAAAACTGCATACTTATTAATACTTCAGTCTGGACATCAACTTTTAAAAAAAATTAGTGTAGAAGTATTTGACTTCTAGTTGCAGGCACTGATATTAATTAAAAAAATGAAAAGATGATCCATGGTATCAGGATTAAAAATAATCTACATTAAAAACGCCACTGAAATAAAAGTTATAAAAGTACACATACACTGGCATGCAAAACAATGTCCAGTGCAGCATTACTCTCCTGGCAGTCCACAGGGAGAAACTTGAAAAAGTTAAGTGCAGCATATACAGATGTCATAAAACAGCCTTGAAATAACATCTTGGCCTCACGATCTTTCCCACAGAGGAGGAAGACCTTTCAGTCTAGTCTTGGGAGTGAAGATTAGACAAGCCACCCATTGCAGTGCACGTGCTGCCAAAGCCACAAAGCATGGCAGACCTTTCTAAAGAAGAAAGTGGACAAAAAAAAATCACTCTGAAGCACAGACTGACTACTCTGCATCAACTTGCTTAACTAGATCAGACATTTGGCTTCAATACTTGTTGCCTAGATGCTTGTTAGAGTAAATATCAGTGAGGTCAAAATATTGCTCTTAGTTTACCATTTGGGATTTAGGACTTAGGCTGGAGATGCTGAAAATAACAGTCTTATTTACTCATAATGGTACACACATTTAATACTTGATTTAGGATACAAGTGACCTGGTGTTGCCTTACTCTATTAAGATTTTGCTCAGCTGTAATAGAAAGATTTCTCCAAGACAATTTTCTTTGGCCTCATTTTCATTCAATGTTTCCATTTTCACTGTGCACCTAATTCTTCAATCTTAACTAAAATATTCTAGTTAACTTTGTAGTGAACTTTGTAGTGACAAAATGAACTGTGGGGTTAAGTCTAGAATTCTTGTGGCTAACAAATAAATGTGCAACTTGTTTCATATGACAAAACATGAAGCATAGCATTTAAAAATTGTTCAAAGTCTTCTCTGGAGAAACAAGCTAATGTTCAAAAGGAAAACAGAGGTCTTTGAAAATAAAAAGGCATAAGGCCTTTTACAGCCTTCCAACAGCTTTAAGATTAGACAGTTTAAGTTTTCAATGCAGTAAATCCAAGACCTCTGGTACCATTTAGCTGTAGTTACTGTGACAAAATACTCGCTAACCATTTAATAGACTGAGGTTATGTTACCTAATTGCTGTGTTGATGTGTCTTGGTGGCATTTTTGTTCGTAGGTGAGTATGACTTTACAACCCAGGTAAGCATGCACCTCTATTCACACATCTTCCAGTACTTGTGACTCAAAGAACAACTGCCACAGAAACGAATTTTCTAAAGCATGTCCTTCTGTACTAGGATGTTCTCTTGCACTGATACTACCTGGTTTTCCCCCATTACTTTATCTGTTGATTCTTATGCAAGAGAAGTCTGGAAAAGGAAAAACTGTGCAGCTAAAAATACCTCAAAACCTGGCAAATCCTAGAGCTTGAGAAGATAGCAAAAGAGGACAAATGTTGTCTGAGAACACTGCCTGCAAAGTGGAAGGATAGACTTGTTTTAATCTATTCTCCTTTTCCTAACCAACTTCTCTAAGCTCAGAAATAGCCTAAGGGTTATGTTTGGACTTCCCTGAACTTGCTGGAAGACCTGGCTTTACCACTACATTAATACTTTGTCTAAAGGGACTTCCATACTAGAAGTGCAGTGTTTAAACAATCGTTGACAAGTTTATTCATATTTCAGATGGAATTCAAAGTTATTTAAACTATTTAAAGGAACTAATCCTTCAAAAATAGATTAATTTAAACCAAAACAATAAAAATCAAAATACAATCCTGAACTAATTTAGCCCAGTCAGTTCTGTGTAGGGAATGTAGGGAAAAAGCTGTGGATAGGAAAAAGAAGTTAAGCTAACAAGTCACATTACTGGCATGAGAAAGGGAGATCTGAATTGAGGAAGAAAGAAATAAATTAAGAAACATTGATTCTTTGTCAAAGGCACCTTTCCTCCTAAAATCTCTCAGAAATTAAGTAGGTAGTGGGCAAAAAGCAAGACAAAATGTTTAAGAATCCTGAATAAAAACTACTAACCTCTCAGTCACATTTTACCTGCTTTTCCATTTCTGTAAGATGCTTTTTTGCCCCCCTCCTCAGGAGCTGATATAGGTCTCCAAAAAAAAAAAATTTATTTGCCAGCTGCTGTTTTAAAGGAACTTACTAAAGGAAGCGTGCAGACACTCCTTTGAAGCTTACATGATATACACAGAAGTCAGGACTATCAGGGTTGCTATTTTACTTTAAAAGTCACTTTTGAGCCTGTAACATAGTTGTAGGAAGCACTACTCACAACTGTAGCAATATGTTCCCTCGAGTTTCACTGTCATCTCACATTTCAAAGGCATTTATTGCCATATTTTAGTTTTTAATAAGCCTCCTAGACTCATGTAAGGATTAAATGTATCCATAGAAAGACCATCTCCCACTCAGATCAGGCTGCTGACCAGAAGATCAACCATTCAGTTCTACAGAACAATGAAACAGCAATGGCCAGAAGCATTGATCTTAACATTAGCAACATCCAGGTGCCTATTTTTCACTGTGATCAGTGTGACGCCTGGAGAATTAAGACAGAGTGAGTTCTTACCAAAAGCTTTGCGAAGCTCAGCTACACACACAATCAATTACCTTTGCTGAATGCAATATTATATAACTACAATTCATTTTTACTTAGGAGCTTTCCGAACAAATACCTATGCCAACGGAAACTCTTGCTACTTAACATTACTTTGAAATCTTCTCCAGTATCCAAAGTTTATTCCTGTCCTTCAGATTGCAACAATAGGTTACATCTCCTACATAGTGAGCTTCTTTGGCCAGGTTCGCCACCAGAATGAAACTGGACTGTATTGTTTCATTTTCCTGAATAAAACATTAACATTGGATACCTAACTACAACTTAAAAGCTGGCCCTATTAATTCTGTTAGTAATGATATACCTCAAACTAAAAGAAAGTGGGTCTAGTATTGCTGGACCTGTCATATTTTGTCATTCTATTAATCTGAAAGACATTTCCTAAGAATGTTTTGAGATCTGAATCTATGAAGTTAAATATCTTTTTTTAGGCCAGTTCACACAGTTAAGCCTTTGTCCCTGTTAAGTTATGAAAAGTTGGTGTGAAAATACAAAGCTCGCAGCACCAGTAGCACTGAAATACTATACTGCAATGAAACCAGTAGAATCATGCAAGGTGTTCTCAAACATCCCAAATGCATGCAGTAGGTACTAGCTGGTGTACATAAATCTTTCCTTGTATCAGTAAATGCAATTTAACAAACTAATAACTTAAAAGGCATTCAACATAGTAAGACGTTTATCACCAGCTTAAATTCTTGATTTTCTGCATTCACTGACAGTTCATTTTCCCACATGGTAGGTTTGCTACATATTAAATATTTAGTTAAGCTTTTCCATTTATAAATGCTTATTCTATGCCAAAGCTGTACACAAATTCAAGAGAAAAAGAACAGTAACATAAAAACAGCTAGTATTAGTTAGAAAAACCCACTGACCTCTGAAGAATGTAATATTAACTTTTTAATTATGTTACTGCATATAAATTCCCATTCCTGTTTTGCAATTACACAAAACATCTGAAAAATTGTCATGCTACTTTGTTTTGCAATGGTTTTATACTTGGAATCTATCCCTTCAGTTAAGCAGAACTTTTAAAGTTAATGTTTTGCTCCTCCTTGCTATAGCTGTTTTATTTTACAGAAAATCTATTTCTGAAGCCAAGAGATGTTAGTTATTACTATATGGCCAAGGTAACACAGATTAGAGTGGCAAAAGATGATGATCTGACAGAGGAGAAATTTCAAGATTAACAGTTTAAGCAGATCTTTGCTTCCAGAAGAGTGTAAGTTCTTTAGTATAGCTAAGTACCTTTGAAGAGGCACCAAAAACAAATAGCCCTTTCAACTGAACTTTCAAAAAGAATTTAATTTTCATTTAAAAGGGATCTTGAAATTACTAGATACACATACATCCCTCTCCCACAGCCCTGTAAGATACATTCAGTAATTTAAAATAAAGTTTCCATACTTTATAACTTCATATATATTATATATTTAATATATAATATATATTTATATGTACATTACACAGATACATACACTCTCAGTCAGCAGGATTAAACTATTTGTTTTGAAATGTTTGATTGGTGTCACTAATCTACTTCTATTATTTTATTAATTCAATGGAATTTATTTATTACCTGAAAAGAAGAAATTTAAAAGATCCAAATGGAATCTGCGGATCAATATTAGCACCAATACAGATGGCAATTACTTCAAAATGACTGCAGGGACTGAAATAATATATTTTTTATAACTCTCCTCTTACTCCACAAGCATTCCTGCAAAATATTTAGGCAGCAATACCTGTCAGGTCCATACATCTACTCCTGTTAAATTTAAATTTTATACAACTTTCCTTACTGTAATATACAGTATCTCTTTTGTCCTGTTGGATTATTTCATTTTTCATGGAGAAAAGTGATTGATAGCTATCCAACAGATTTATTTTTTTTTTTAAATCCCCTATCTCCTTCTATTGTATGGCTCAGTTTCAAGATTTAATCGATAGGCAGCCACCATCACTATAACCAGTACCCTTCTAACACAGTTCAGTCACTGACTGTTGATGCTTAAAACACAAAGTTTTGAGGTTGGCTTGCTGTTTATGGAAAACAAGATACTCAGAGGTCGCATCTTTTCAGCACGCTCACCACCACCTGCCAGACAATAACATTAGTCAGTCCCAATACTACAATTCAATTAGTTACCTACCATTTGGGTAACAAAAATAGCAAGCCCAGTTGTGATTTTAAACATTATAAGAATATTCACCCTGAGAACACAGAGGAAGTGTTTAAAAAAAATTCTGATATGTTTTCTCTTCATATATAGTTTTCTTATTTTCTCTTCATCTCCTCTTGGGTACCTGGGTTTGTATCTAGTATTTGACCTCACACTTGCTTTGTCAGTTGACCTCTTCATGCCACAGTCAGGTACTGGTGATAGAAAAGCCCAAAAAGGCTTGTAGAAAAGAGGCAAGCAGCAATCCACCAGGTAAGAAAAGACAGGAGTCCCCGGAACAGGAGAGGAGTGAAAATATTCTTTAGGCTACCCAAAGCCATTGTTATTTGTACTACAGTTACTTTCATCTTTCCATCAGCAGGTGAAGACTCAGAATTAATTGAGCTGGGAAGCAGACTGTTTTCTACTGGAGTGTCAGAATTCAATTCCGGGTAGATACCCCAAGAATAATTACCTGTTGAAAAGAAATGAGTAACAGATTTTTGTACCATTAAATTCAAGTTCTGTTATTTCTATCACTCTATAGATCATCTTATATATATTTTTCACACACACGCACAAAAAAAACCCGGAAGTTTTTATAACCTAGTAAATACTAACTGTACTCATCTGCATGGCTTCCTGATCATACTAGAAAGCTATCAGAGTAGGATTCATCTTACCTTTTGACATCCAAACATCTACATGTGATACACTTGCCTCGGAACCCATCAGTGCTGGGTATGATTCATCTCACCAGGTGTAGATACCTACTTCAGAATGGGATGAATCACAGCCTAATACAGCCTATCTCTTTCCATTCACATTTTGCAAAAAGAATGCCACGGCTGCATAGCAGGATGTGAAAGACATCCCTCACAGGAAAGAAAGAAAAGGGGGGGGGGGGGGAAACCAACAGAGTGACATCAGATCTCCCAATAATGAAATGAACCACGTATCTCAATTTCTGTTCAAAAAGCCTACTTAAGATTGAAAAGCTGAAAAAACATTCCTTTAACAGATGCTTATAAGGTTAAATCAACAATGCTTTATACAACTCACCTTTAAAAAGACAAATATTTCAACAGAAGTAAACAGCTTAATTGGTTGTATTACACAATTTCTCAGAAATAAACTAATTCGCATATAATTGAAAGATGTCAAAAGCAGCAACAGAAGAGGACTGCTTAAAAGCCATACATCAGTATGTTTTAAATTGCAGGAAACTACAGTGTATTTCTGTATTGCATGTACCCGTACATTCTAATTCTCTTTAGTAAGCTGAAAATATAAAAGCCCTGTGTAGAACAGAACACATTTTTGTTGATCCAATTTTGCCTACCTAGTGTTTTCAAGAGCAGAGTTGTATGAAGGAGCATTACCAATGGTGCAACATACTGCAGTGCAATTACACAAAGATAATAGAATACCCGAGCCACCTGGGAAAACAGAAAAGAGTAATTCATGAGTTCTGGCTGATCAAAGCAAACCTTTACGAACATGTCTATGAAAAACATGCAATTTATTAAAAAAAACCCCAGTACTTATGCATTAAAGCTGTTTTAAAAGTTTTCTAGCACATCTCGGCATGTGACATATTGTCTTCAAAAGACCTAATGAAGAAATCCCTATAATGAACTCTAGTTTCAGGACATTTACAAATCTGATAGGAAGTGCTGAAAGGAAATAAATAAAAGCATCAGTTCTGTTAAAACAAACAGAATCAATTTTGCTTCTGCAAACTTCATGTCATCATTCAAAGATTCCTATTTCAATACACCAGAATGAAAGCTAAATATGTCTAATTTTTAAAGTCCCCAGTGATTTACAAACTAAATCCCATTTCAAAAATGAAGTAGTAGTCACAGTCCAAAGCCTCATAAAAAGGAAATGAAAGTTTCGTTAATATTTCAGTCCCTTTTCAAAAGCAAGACCATTTTCAGATTTCCAACTGTGAAACACCAGTATTTTAAAAACAATGACAAGATGATTTTTCATTAGTAGTTGATCAATTACAGCATTTAAATGGTCTTTATTTCAGGTATACATTATGGTTCATTGAAATCCACTCAGATTTATCCCTCCCCCTGCTCCTAATCTGTTCCATCTTTCTCAAGATTGTTATATTACATATTTTATATAAGCTATTGACCTAAAAGATTAGACCAAATAAAGAAGGAAAAAAGTAATAAAATCAATAGCAAGCAAGCAATGAAATAAAGCTAACTGGATTTTAGAAAAGAACAGACTACAGGCTGGCAAAAAAGGTGAAGGCAGACATGACATTTTTGGAAGTAACTCTAAAACCTCAAAGGGCTTAGTGATGAGCAGGCATCAAAAAACTAACATGAGAAAAAAACTAGTAAGACACTGACAGAAGAAAGACCATGCGACAAAAAATACTGTAAGATAATTGATGGAATACGATAAAAAGAACAAATTAAAAAGTAGTGATCACTGGAGGATGACAGATAGAAAAGACTTTACGGGCAGAAGTTTCAGAAGAAGATAAAGCAGACATGGCTAGTGACACAAGACAGGACTTCCTGTAGTGGCTATGGCCTTCTCAAAGAGAAGATACGGAAATATTGCATAAACAGATTTAGGAAACACCACATAGAGAAGACAGTATTGTTTTATAGATAGGATGAAAGCTCCCAGAACTAAAATTATTCATCCACAGCAATCAGCACAGTTCTGTCGTAACCACTGGCTGCTACCTGTATTTCCTAACCTTTTTTCTGAAGCAAATTGCTAGCCACTTTTTTTGTAAATAACTACTGCATAGTCCACTTACAACCTTCAGATACTCAGTGAAGCCAAGGACAAAGATTTTAAGTAATAGTGATAATCCTTAGAGAGGCATCTTATGGCATACTTCAATATTCCTCCTGCAATACACCCCAATTCAGCAGCATCATCAGGCAGCACTATCATCAACACTAGAAATGTAAGTTTATTTTGCAGGCAACACGCAACACCATTCTACAACAAGCTTACGAATTTCTACCTCCTCAGTTTGTTGATGGTATGTTTGGGGTTTTTTGTTTTTGTTTTTTTGTTGTTTGTTTGTTTGTTTTAAAGAAAGGTAATAAAAAAAAATCAAAGAAATTTTTCCTTTGCCAGAGTAACAAGACGGGCAAACGGTTTTGTAACTAGGCTAGTGCACTTGAGAGTGGTCTGACAGAATTAAATGTGTCTCATTTGATCCCAGAATATAAACGCCTTATCTTAAAATTTTGCCTCAATTTAAAAATCACAGTTGGGGTTAGGCAACAGTATTTTACCCTTTTGTCTAAATGCAACTTTTTTTTTTTCCCATGTTGTAGCTACAGACCACCACTCACCCTTTGCACTCCCCAAGATTTATTCAGGCTGAATAGAAACACATCATGTTTGTACATATTTATAAAGAACAATTCATGAAGGGATCTTCTATAACAACTTCCAAATAACTTAAGACAAGCCATCTGCATAATATGGATGATACATCTCTGCATATTTTGGTTCGCAGAATTTCTCTGTAAAGATCCTATTTTTATAGGAGATACAGTTTAGGAAGCTTCATTCGGATTTCAGCTCTGGTGCCACAGAAGACAAACTGGAAAAAAAGCATTTGTACAGACAGAGCACTCCAAACATATAACCTCAGTGCCACCATACTTACCATTTTCTGTAAGTCAACCATACTTATTCTGCCAGCTTCCTTTTTCATCTGATCCACACTTTTCTGGGCTAAATTAAGATAGGCCTGTAAATGATGGCGCATCATAGCCAACCGCAAAGCACACAACAGAATTATAATCCACAATCTCACGGTGTCAAATGTATCTTCTGACATTCTGTGGATAAAAAACGGGTAATGCTGTTTTCCAAAGGTCATCTACTGCAACAGTTATTTGTTTGTATCATCTGTAAAGAAATCTTGGAGCATATGGCAAAAATACTTAACGCACAATCTACAGTTATGAAGTTCATGTGTGAGTAATATTCACTTTTGCCCTTTGTTTTTCTCTACTGCTACTTCCTAGTAGCCCTGTTCCAGCATTAGATCCAAATTAGTATCCATTTGTCTGTAAACAAGAACAGCTCTTAAATACTTAAATTCTGAGTAATGAAAACAGGACACTAAAAAACAAGCTCACTCAGATAATTACAGGTTTTGAGATAAGCAGTTCCAGATAGCAAATGTGTGCTTCAGTTGGCTTAGATACCCCGTTATAGCACAACCCTCATTTTAAGACAAACTGAAGAACAAAATAGAAGCACAAAATATGTATATTTGCAATGTTTTAGGTAATAGTTCAGTGGTCACAGAATTACCTTAGAAGCATATTAGACCTAGAAAACAATAAAAGTGTCAGCCAATCATATCTGTTTCAAGTCTATTTGAATACTAATATTTTGAATTATCTAGACCAATAGTGACAATGACAATCACCTATGATACTTACACAATATTTATTTCAGATACCACTCTTCCTGAAAATTCTTTCCCTTTTCATGTTTTAAATATTTTAGCTATCAATTCCATATGCACTTCATCTACACATAGATCTTAAGAAAAATCACTTAGGTCAGTTCTCATGCCAATGTTATCTCAACTGTCTTCAGTGAAACCACTCCTCTCATACACCAATATGTAAGACACAAGGTTCCAGAAGGTGGCAGTGAGGTGGTATTCCAACCCTAGGAAGAACAACTCATCACTGCCAAGGAGATGCCAGAAGATGACAGCTTTTTGGGAATGACCACCTTAATGGTCAACGCGCTGCAACTAATTCTCACTCCTCTGAAATAACAGAAGCTCTTTACAGCTCAGCTGCAACTTCCACAATACCTTTGACAGCAGATTCTATTAAATTTTAAGTCTTTCACATTTCTATGACTTTCACAGAGCGCTACTTAGACTTAGGGTTTTGTTCTCAATACCCCAGAAAGAATTTTTAAAGGGAATCTTACAAAGGGACGCTCTCTTTGCCCAAAGGTGGGTTCATAATGTAGTCCTTAGTGATTGGCTTTACCCACAGTAGAACCATAAATAAAGGTGCCAAGAAGTTTATATGCAGCAATGTTCTGAAAGAAGAAAAAAAAAAGGGAGGGAAGTTATTAAATACAAACAATTACCATACCATTGAAACTGGGGGTACAGATTCAAAAGAAGAAATCCAACTTTTAAAATAGTTGGGAGAAAGGTAAATAAGAAAATTACTTCCCTATTTGATAGGTATGACTTACATTTCAACAAAACAGTAATATGACATACTGTGAAATCACATGCGTTGTGGCTTAAAAAAAGTGCTCTTAGAATACCTGAAAACTTGATTTATTCCAAACAATCCAACTAAAGGAGCTACCTGCATTATGCCACACTATAGTAAAAGACAGTTGTTGAAAATTTGCATACCATGGCATAACATCAAACTGCACTAGCTATTACAGTTTTAATCTACAGAGTCAGCATCTCAGATGGGTAATTATGGGAAATACGCTGCTACATTACCGGGTTTTTTCTTTATTAAAAATGTACTCAGATTAATTTCCATTATCTGTACAGATCAGGGGAAACAGTTCTCAGAGATCAGATTTGCCAATTTAATGAAGATTTTTACTTAGGAACCTTGACTAAATGAAACTTGGTACTTACATTCAATTAAAGATACTAACTCAAAAAAAAAAAAAAAAGCCAGTACAGCTATTCCATTTTAAAAGCATTGTAAGAAACTACACAGTTAATGTAAAAGTAGTACTCTTTTGTAATCTTTGAGTACAAAACAGCAGAATTTAAAAGGAGGAGACAAATTTCTGGAGTTTTTCCTGAAATTAATATCCTTCTTCATTTCTGAACCCCATATCCCAATAATTTTTCATTACTAAAATGAAACAAAAATAGTTGAAGACTTCAGTGCTGTAGATCTGGTGGTTTTGCTAGTGCAAACTGCATTAGCTTGTCTATACTTCCAACTCCAACCACAGTGCTTCTACATTATAGAAAAAAATAAGGTAATCAAAAGTTATTCTAAAGAACACAAGACCGTACTGATTTCAAACTATCTAGCTTCCTAAAACCATTTAAAATGTTTGCATATTTCAGAAGATGTCATCACACACACATTTAAATCATCCATTTCAGATGAAGAAATAAGCACTGCTAGTTATTCAGTGTTGCTAGGGAACATGACAGCATCAAAGTAGTCCAAAGCATTTCAGTAACTTGTGAAAGCATTTTACCTGAGCTTCTACTTATTTAAGAAATCCTACTGAGTTAATGGACTGGAACACACCAAAGGGTGGCAAGAATCCTTTTCTGTTTATTTGAGTACAGGGAGAAAGGCTGAAAGACTCTGGAAGCAAGGTCTGAAAAATGAGGGAATGTGTACAAAAACGGTACAGATTGATTAAGACAACTCCAAAATATATGCAGGGAAGGATATTACTGCTAAAGAAAAAAATCAAACCACCTATCAAAAACAAAAGGAACACCAGATTATTTTTATTCTGTTTACCCAAAAAAACCTTACTCCCTATATACATAAAAGAACCACATTAATAATTTGGAACATAGAAGTGAAGACATAGTTAATCATTAACCTTTAATTTCGCCCCCCGCCCCCCAGTGTTCCCTGTAAATTAGGTTTTCCATTCTGTAATGGAATGGGAAAGGCAGCTTCTCCCCTCCATTTTGTTTCCTCTGTGGTTTGGGTTGTTTGTTGGTTTTTTGGGGGTTTTTTTGGGGTTTTGGTTTTTTTTTTTGGTTGGTTTTTGGGGAAGCTTGGAGGTTTTTTTTGGTCAGCTTTGGGGATCTGGAGGGTTTTCTTTTAGAGTTTGTTTTGTTTTATTTTTTTCAAAAGCAGACCATGTATTTGACTGCAGAGAAAGGCATTGTTTTCCTGTACCCAAATTAGAGAGCTTTGTATCAGTGACATGTGATCCTCATTTACTACTTTCCTTTAGTCACTGGCAAACAACTGCAAACAGTCAATAATGATCTACTCATTGATAAAAAACACATCACTAAGGGCAAATACTTCTTCAGGCCAATTGGAACCTCTTCAGGCCAATTAGAACCTATCACTTGACAATGATTCTTTGTTTATAATTGCATTACCTAATTACATTGATATTTGACCAAGTTTTAATCCATTTAACATAATTTTTATATCGTTCCGGTTGAATAGTCAAAGTATTGGTAGACATTTGAAAATAATTTGCTTGGTGTTGCACAAAGTTATCTTCAACAACCAGTTCCAATATCCTCTAAACATTAAGTTAGAGAAGATTTATTTTCCATAACCCCATTCTAGTGGATATTAATTACCCTTTTAGTTCTTGATTAATGAACTTCTGTTTCAGAGATTTTATATTTCTGCCTAGGATCTCATGTCCATGGATCAAGGAAGATGTTGGAAAATTACAGGATACTTACAGAAAAGGCACAAGAAATTTTAAGATATTGAGAACCATAAAAATTAAAAACTAAGCAGTTTATTTAGCTGAAAAGAAAAGATTAGGAAGTGACTCAGTCACAGTCTACACATAGACAGAAACTTAACAGCAGATACAACAAGCCAATAGCTTGCAGCTGTACCAGGATGCATTCAACTACAACGAGTGCAAGTATAACACAGAGTACTTGGTTCTAAATTTACTAAGAGTGAATGACCAACTTTAAACACAGATTAATTTTTAAGCTCAGCATTTTGGGGGGAAAAGAAAAAAAAAATGCAGTCTGAACATAAATAATTTTTCTGTCAGAAAAACGTAATGGTTCTCTTAGTAAAGTGACCAGACTGAATGATCACAATGGCCTATGCTGCAGAATCTGTCATTAACATGTATTAAACATCAAAGGTCAAGATCTATGAAAGACATTTGGAGTTTCTGCATCAATCAGAGAACACTGAAGAGAAATAGTTAAATTGGAGAAAACATTTTACTACCAAACTCAAGGATGGCTGAAAATTAAAATACTCCTTTAAACTGGCATTAACATCTGACTCTTATTAAATATTCTGGGTCATCTTTTCTTTGTGTCTTACCCTAAATTTATTAAAGGCATGATGCCCACTTGGAGGTGGGGGTGGAAAAAAAAAAAGTCTGTGGTTGTACCTCTACTTCTTGAAAGTTATCTTAACTTCCAAAAAGATATGATAGAGGAAAGGAAGCAGTAAGCAGAAACATTCATGGTGGAGCTCTTGCAGGAGGAAAGGAAAGCTCCTTTAATTAGGACTCTAATTTCAAGGCAAAGAATGTAAGAGACTGGCAGAGCACAGGTTGAGCAGAAAGAGGCAGGTGGCGAGTCTGCTCAAGATACAAAAAGCAGGCAGCAACAGAAGTCTTAGTCACTACCTTCTTGTTGAAATAGTTTGCTTTATTTGTTTTCAGACATTAAAGATTTAAGACTGAGTAGCATATACCTATGTGCATATATTTTCTCTTACTGTGTTATTTTTTCTGTTGCTAAATTCAGAGCATCCAGATGCATTTGAGCCAGTCGCAAGCCAGGGAATGTCAAAAAAGCACCAATAAGTGAACACAGAACAGCCAGGAACAATTTGAAGGTTAGTTTAGACACAGGACCCCTAAAAGAAAAGAAAGGAAATAAGCATTTTCTTGGGGAGGAAGTTGGGGGGGTGGGGTATCAGAAACTACTTTCAACTCAACAGTATCTAACATTTAATAAAAAAAGGAAACATCATTCTATAATTTTACTCGGGAATACCAGCATTATTACAAACCAATCAGGAGTTAAAATAAAAAAAATACAAGTCACCTATTTATTTCTTAGGAAAACAGAAAATCTAAGCTACTGCCTATAAGATGTTGTTTGTTAGTGGAGAAGAACAAAAAAATTAATTTTATATTGTAATTAACAACAAATTATATAACAGAAATACCTAATAGAATGAATTTAATGATTATGTTTTTAGGAGAGGAACAGATGCATCATAAGTTTAACTGATCAAAAACAAAATGGATATTTAATTTATACTACTTATATTCTACCTTTATCCATTAAAAAGTTCTATCAAACTTATTACTGCAGCTTTTCACAGATTTATCTAAAACATATATGTGGCCAATTAATGTCTTCCAAGTGATTAATATAATTTGTTTTAATGAACTATGGAGTATATAAAAAATTTTCAGAAAAAAATATCAATATTCAGTATCAACTGAATTACGGAATTAACAAGCACTGGATTACACAAAAAAACAAGTGACATGTAACTAACACAGATTAAAGAGGAACAAAAACAAATCTAGTGATCCATGTGAGTTTCAGATTCTTTCTTAATCTACATCATATAGACTATCAAGAGACACCATCATCAACTCAACTGCTGCTGTAAACAGCCAAAGCACTGCAAAAGTTCAAAAATAAATAAACACTTAACAGGAAAATTAATACAAAAGTTAGTTAACTTGCAATAGCTTAGGAAAAGCAGAGTGAAGAAAGGCTAAGAAACACATGGGATTCAGTTAAGGGTTTCCCATGAGTTTATTCATACACTAATTCACACACTAATCTAGTTCAAGGAAACTTCTGTTCCTCAAAAATAGATTCCATAGCTTCTGCCTGATACTTGAGAACTTCCACGCAAGAAATTCAAAGTTGCACCCCCACAGTGATGACATACCCCATAAATGCATTTTAGAGCATGTGCATAAGGCAAGAATTGTAACAGAAATCCATTTTACAATATACAAAGGCTGTCTACAACAGCAATTGTATATTTATGTAACATCACAAGCTATGGCACGTTCCTCTGACAGTCTAGACAAAACTTGGATGTCCCGTAGCAAGCAGATGTTTTTGCATAATAGGAAAAGACTATAACAACCTGAAAACAGGACTGAACACCAAAAGTTATTCCTAATGCCAACTTTATCAAAAGCTCCATCTGTAGCTTTTGCACACTCATCCTCTTGCATACCACAGGAATGGCAAAAAATACCTATCACCTGTTTTAAGCAATCCTTGCAAAGCTGAAAGGAATTACTATGAAAAAAATGTTTATAGTTCTGAACTGTATTTTATGAACTACAACCAAAATGTCAGGGGACAAACCAAATTAAAAAGAGAAAACACCACTGCATCTTAAGTTACTTGTGAGTACTGATGAATTATTTTCATTAACCCACCTCTTCACATTATTATAGAGATTATATGCACGTACAAGAGCAAAATATGCAAGACAAATGCTTGCTAAGAAAATCCAAGTGGTTTAGTTATAAATGCACTCATAAAACAGACAAATGTATTTCCAGAAACTTACTGGGATTCCAAACCCTGCTTTTCAAGAAATCGCATAGCACTTTCTGAGAAATTCGAGAATCCTGCAGAGACACATATAATATATGTATTTTATTACAGTACAAATGCAGAATTCCTTTTTTGAAATAAAATGCTAGGTAACAGGTCATCTTTTAAATAAATTTGCATATGTCTAGCATAGCTCTTTCATGTGCTAATTAGTATGCCATAATGCAATAAAACCTGATTATTAACATCTCTGATATCTGTACATTTCAGGAACATGAATAAAACTAACATTATTTTTTACAAACATAAGTTGTTTGGTTTTTTTCCCCCCAGTAAAGGAGCTTCACTTTACAAATGAAAGGCAAAATGGGTTAAATGTAAAACTGGAAGGCAAATATAATTAACAAAACAAACAACCTAGGCAAAGATTACACTATTTAAAAGAAAGCAGGAAAAATATACAGGATATCCTTCAGAATGTGCATTCCAAAGCAAATTTTCTTAGACGTGTACGACATATGGAGTTCATTTTAACACAGATATTCTCAAAAACACCTAAGAGACTGGAAATAAATAAATAAATAATTTTTTCAGGTCTCTAGAGCTGTTGAAAACACTAAAGAAAGGACTTACCTGATTCGAGTCCAAACTCCAGATAGTTTTCTGTCACAATGAGAATTGCCATTGCTTTCACAAAGAAGAAAAAACCAAAGGTGACACAGACTGATCTTTCACCTCCATCCTCTACTTTGAAGTAATGAGTAGTCAACGAAAACAGTACCTTACTACACAAGAAAAAGGTCAAGGAAAATTAAGTCTGTAAAATAACTATATTTAAGAATTATAAAGCTGTATTTTGGTCAACTACACTAGGGCTGTTCTATGATGTGCAATTTTTTTAAAAAAGTAATATGTGTTCAGCCAATTTCAGGTTGAAATTACAGAATACTGTAAAGCATAACAATCACATAACGGGTAGCCAGGAATACACTACTCTGGAGCATAGTTTTGATTTAGGCTCACTCACAGTCAATTGCAGCAATATTCACTATCAACCTAGGAGAATTAAACCATAGTTTAAATGTAAAAGATTACATAATCATAAGTTACATCAAACAAAAAACAAGACTATTGTATCTTCAAGGCAAAATATCGAGTTAAATGAAAAATATTCCGTCAAACTACATAACTCAAGATTTAATACATCTTAATTTCAAAATCCAAAATATTACTTTTGAACGTAACAACTGTGATGGCAGGGAAGTGAACAAACACATTTTTAACCACAGAGGAGCTACAAGTGTTCTTCCTGGATGCACAACCCCAAGGTATACATACAAACAGCAAGAACAAGATGCTCCAACAAGCACTTCTATGAATAATGGGATAAAATTTCTCAACTATGAGAATTTCTGCTCACAGGGAGTGTAGACCTGCCTTACAAGAAACTGTGACAAATGGCATGAGATTGTTGCTTAGATTATTACGTGACTGTTTACTAAACAGAAAACATATGAAAAGATGAAACTTACATTTTTCTTTCCTAGGTAGTACTAAACATGCTGTTGTTTTACTGTCTTTGATAGCTGAGAAATCTCAAACATGTGCATGTGAAAGTAGAGAAATGTATCCCATGCTCATCTTGAAGGAAAAAAAAAAAACCACAAAAATGAACCTTAAAAAATCCTATGTAGTCTGGCATCATATATTAAGTCCTTTCATGTAACCCCAGTGCCACAAATATGAACATCTAAGACATCACCTACTCTGTTTTCAAGCTGGTTTTACAATGTGTATTGAGTATTCTCCTTTTTTAACACATTTCTAAACATAATTAGCTCCAAAGTTAAACAGTAGATTAGGATAAATTTTTCATTATATATTGTCGACTCTTATTACTATGAACTGCAGCCCATTATAATTGATATTTTTTTTCAAACGGCAGGTAATATCCAGTCTATATTTAAATAAACTACTTTGAGATCACCTCAAACATTACCTGCTTTGAAAAACCAAAGAGAAAAAGGAAAAAGAAGATTTTAAGTGTAAACAGTACCGTTTTTTCCACTATGCAATAACACATTCTTATTTGCACTTTTTTTAATACTGGAAGTATTTTAAGATGTAGATTACATGAAAACATGTTTTAGAGTATCTATTCAGTAAAACATTTGAACAGTCATCAGTTAATCTGTCAAGAAACTATATGATCATGCAATATCACACTTCATTAGGCAGCATATAGTTAACATACACATTGCTGTATTTCATGTATATGCAGAGAGGTACTCATGCACACAATAAAGTGGACTAAGCACAGCATCTAATAACTAAGTTCACAGTAATCAACTTATGCTTCCTCCATACTTCACAGAAAGAAGTGATATATCTAATGGAAGACTTAACTTCATCCTAAAAAGAGGTACATAATAGGTCATATGGACTGTGTTCTGGAAAGCTCTGTTTCTCTAGTAATGTATTCTTAAACCAAGTGCTGATCACAAGTTGAAAACACATTAATCTCAAATCTTGAAGTTATACAAAGGATTTCGTAACAGTTTGTGATCAATAGTCCTAACCTATGAACAGATTTATAACCCCATAGCTATTTCATGTTTTCAACTATGGATTGCGCCTAAAGGATGTGGAAAATGCAACTGGGAAAAAGAAAGCATACTGACAGTAAATTCCAATTATAGTGCACATTCAGAACCCAATACATCAATTGATGATTATGCAAACTATACATAACTGAAACTCTCTGTTAGCTGAATAATCACCACTGCTACCTATTTTAGGGATGGAGAAAATTGAAGCATTATGGCTTGCTTCATCACTTCCTCTCACTGCTTAACCATGTTTCAGGACCTACCGAAGAAATAACAGGGGAGTATACAGTGCTAAGTTAACAGATTCCCCACCCGCACCCCCACCCCACCTTTTATTACTTTTTTTTTTTTGCCTGTAGAATTTATGGTATACACTTTTACAAATATAATTTTATCTTTCAAATTGATGCAGTTATGGAATTTTTTAATTATGTAGTCCACTGGTATTTATGCAGGTGGTTGAAGAGAAAAAAAAAATCCATATTCTATTAAAATACACAAAACTTTAGGATTCACAATTGAAAACCAAACTCCTCTGTATTATTTCTAATTGCATGTATGTAGAAAAAAATTACAGTTTAAGGCTTATTTGATGACTGACTTTTGCTAGATCAACCTTCAGTCAAGTTAAAAGACTGCCACTTTCCTTTGCTATGCCATCGATAGGTTTTCCAGAAGTAGCCAGTGAAATTTTCTAACCTACCAATGAAGCCAGGTTATTTAAACCTTTTCAGGTAACAGACAGTTTTCCAGCTGAGAAATACCTTACTTTTGCTATACCACATTAGTTTTCCTAAATACCTTGCCTTTGCAACAGAAATGATTGTGTACAACACTGTTTAAAGGTTTATAGACAAAAAGTTAAGTAACCGGACTTACTCAGTTGTTCTCAGTGATGAATTTTAAATAGGTGTATAAGTTATTTAAATTAGGCACACACTACTATTAAGATGGATCATCTCCCAGTGTTGTCCATCTTACTCTATCCTCATGTACATTCTTCCTCCCATCAATAAAGCATTTTGTTATTTTACAAACCCAATCCTCTACAAGTAAGCTGGCTGCAACTGCTGCATTTAAAATTGTAATCAATAATTCAGTTTGCTAATTTTGAATATTTGTTCTGAAAAAAGCCACCTTTCCAAACCTCAAAATAAAAGAAATCATCAATCTGTAAATAGTTACTATCTGCAACAAACCGTAAATAAAGAATAATAAAAAAAGAAATAGTAATTCAAACATTGTGGCCTACACCATAATGAGTTTTCACAAACATTAACATTACTTCTGCAAGAAACATTGTAAAACTCATTTTTAAGTCAAAATTCACAATCAGTAGGTCATGACCAGTAATCTGTCTTAAAAAAACCTCAACATCTTTGTTTTGCAAAGATCTTTTGTTACTCCTCTTCAGGTACTGGAAACTGTTCAGGGAGTGCAGGCTATCAGCATGAAAAGTGATCAACACAGTATCATGCAGCCTTTCAAGAATATTAGACACTGAGCAGATGGTACAGCAAGGCCTTCTAAATGCTGCCTCCAAGAAACATATTTGAGTCTTCCTGAAACTATCTAGCCATTTAAAGATTTATTTTTCTGTTCTGCTAAAAATAAGAGAGTTCCCTACCCTGGAACTATTCATCCACACTACCAACTGCGAGGTTGGTATTGTTCACACTGCAGCCCAGCAGAACCACGAAGACACGCGGGCATTCCTGCCCTAGCCGTACAGTGGGTAAGCTGAGCTGCAGCTGCCACTGGGGCATCCACCCAGGCTGGCAGGGGGATCTGGCATCTTTCACCGAGGTACCTGCTAATACAGCTGCACAAACATTTCAGCACATGAAACATGTTTAAAGCTAGCTTAATTGTGCCTAGCACAACTATCCATCCACATAATGCCAACATATTCTAACACTGGAATTCAAATACTAAATCTATGTACTACTCCTTTTAGACTACATTAGTTTCTGGAATTTTTCTGAATATCCACACTATCAACATTAAAACATGCTAATAGTGGGTTACTGCACTCATTTAAAACATCCATTTCCAGAAGACGCAGCTGAAAAAAATTCCAGTCATCACTTCCAACTTCTCTAAGCTTTTTTTTGTTCATTCTGTCAGCCAAATCCTTAGTACAGCCTATCACCTCTTAACACACAGCTATGAAACAAACACCTGTCACCATAACACAAAATTGTTCTAGAATTAATTCTTGACATATCACATTGACTGCTTTCAATTGAAAATATGGAGGCAACCAAATTTTTCTAACACTTAAATTATGATGAATCATTTCTGGCCTTGACATACTGAACTAGTAAATAGCTGTGTAAGTTTTAAAGCATTCTAGTCATCCCAGAGGCCTGATGGCGCAACACATGAATGCACCAGTTTTCTTCTGAAATGTCTTTTCACCTGTCTAGGTTCCAGTGATCACAAGGATTGTTATCAATACCTCTGTATCTCACTCTTTGCACCCTGCTCCTTCACCCAAAAAGCTGTAATGCCTGGAATAAGTTATGTTAACATATTTATGGAGATGTTTAATATAAAGTTTAGACAGTGCTTCCTGGTACTGCAGCCTTCTGCATGGCCACTAACCCCTCAGACTGCTCAGGATCACACTACTCCATCCCATCAGTCCAGGAACCATACAGGTCATTAAGCAAAGCCCTATTCAATATTAGGAAGCAGTGACTTCACAAGAATTTCTACAAAATCGCCTACTCTGTGCAGAAGCCTCCAATAAAAACAAGGTCTATTTACTGCCACAGAGAAAAAAAAAGTAAATAAAAGTTGTACAAAGGGGCAGAAAACTGATTCTGACCATTTGTTTCCTTTGTATAATTAATAAAGGACTGTTCAGCTACCTAGTACTGGATAAATAATTATACAAGGTCACACTTGTATACAGGTTTCTTATTTCACAGAATTTATTTATTTCTGAAGGCTTGGTCCTACATGTCAGGCCATTCTTCTCTAAGCTTTCCCAAATTTGCATGTTTTTAGAAGTGCCACAGGAATTTTAACTTCTCTAACCTTTCTTTCACCCTAACAAACTGATAAAAGTCCTTAAGAATTTTCTCTCTAAAAATATACTGCCTATTTCAAAAACTCAAAACAATATTCGTCCCTTAGACAATACATGTGTAGGTACAAAAATGCTAAAGCATAAAATTAACTGTTCACAGCTTGTTAAATAAAATTTAGCATTTAGCACACAATCTTTTGCTTTTAACACTATTACATTTGATCCTAATTCCCTTTCAGGCATGTAGGAAGGCTAGTAAGAAAATATAGCTGATGTGCTTCTACCATGCAGGGAATACTAGATCTGTTTCAATCTCCTCCAGGTCCAAATGTGCAATTAGATCTCAAGTGCTTCAGCCAGATTAGGATAAAACTGGAAATGCTGGTTGAAGGTCAATAAATGGCGGGTGAGGGGGGGGAGACAGAGACAGAGAGCGCAGGTGAGAAAGAAACAATCAAAAAAAGACCCTAATAGCTACTTGCATGTTCACGCTACTGAGACAGAAAGCTTGCACTGTCAGGCCACTTAATCTTTTTTAATTTCTGCATTTGGTTTTGCCCTGAATTGATGACCAAATGAAAGCAGTGATAATGACTGTATTCAAATACCACTATAAGAAAGAATTAATCGCAGTGGATTTTCCTACAATATATAATTCACAACTCTGTTTCACCTAGAGCTGCAATCACTGTAGTATTTTTTAAGTTGGCTACATTCGAGATTTGAAAGATGAAGCAAATAGGGCATTGCCACCAATAAATTTAAGAGAGCATTGTAGCTTTACTATTTGAAGCTTGTTTTTCCATTAGTTCTGTTAACCTCCCCCTCTTCCTCAAAATGGGAGTCAAAAGGTGTTGGCTTTCATTTCTGATTTCTTAAGCAGTAGCTGCCTCTCTCTCCTTCCCTCTGCCAAGATTAAACTAGAACTCCTGACTTCACCCAAACAAATACAACAAAGGCTGTGCAATAACAGCTATATATTAGCTATAATACAGCTATAATATCATTATAAGGTGCACAAGAGCCAGACACCAACTTTCTGTCACTACTTAGTACACTAGAAAAACCACATTTTGGACTGTGGATCTGTCCACTGACAAGTCAAAGGAGAAATACCTGGTCTGGAAGCAAGCTACTGAGAGTCTTTGGTTTTCATAATGTGAGTCGACTCCCTCTTCTAGCAAGTTCTTACTCGCTACAAGGAAAGTTCTGGATATCATTTATACTTCAGGGTACTTAGAAAAACAATTCTTGTCCTTATCGTAAAGGCAGAACACATTTTAATAATTATCAAGTACAGACAAGCGTTAAGCATATCCAGAAGTGTTAGCCAAATATAACCAAACATTAGAGTTCAAAGGTTTTACATAACACCACCAGCTACTGCTAACACCAAAAAAACCCCCAAAACTCCCCACGACACAGTCAGAATCTCTGTTGCAGAACAGGCATTTATACAGAGGAATCAATTTTGAATATTCAAGTGCTATATCAACCCTAACTTAGCACTTTATCTAGTTGTCAGCTGTTGAAGGAGCAGAGGAGTTGCAGAAATTCATTTTCTAACTCACCTTTCCCTAACCTGCACTCTTGCAGGCCCTTATTCAATTCCACTGCTTTACCACCTATCACTTTTTTAAAAGGCAACTTTCCTCCCTAAAGCGTACATCTGAATTAGTATGCAGAAAGCAGTTAATTACCATGCAAGCATCCACATCTGATATTGCCTTCCCCAGTAAAAACAAACATAACAGCTGCTTCTTTTTTATGATTTGATATTTCCTGCTTCCTAAATACTCCGCTTTTGTTTCCCTCAGTTTCAGAGGGGAGTTCAGCTTTTCACAGAGCTTTGAAAACATACCACCTCAGCTCCTAAAACTGTCTACATTTTATTTTCTGTAAACTTCATAAGAGTGTCTTGAATGTATTTTACATTATGAATTCAAGCATGTATCTTTGCAATAAATTGTATACATATTACTGTCCTATTTTGTTCAGGAAGTATCAGATTAAACATACTGAAAACAAAAAGTATGTGGTAAATTGCACACTTCTCCAGAAGCTGCAGATAGATTTCTGTACAGAAATCTATTTCTGATGGCCAAACCGGGCAAAATGAAATTAGTTTAGAACCACTACATACTACAGAGGAGCACTAGCCATATGTTCACATACATGCATTTTTTCCATAAATGGTTTGGTATTAACGTTAACAAGCTATTGATATCAGCAGGTACAAAGAGCATGTACAGCATATACATTACTCAATAGCACTAGCTTACATGATCCTTTTTCCAAATGCTGAATATCGGTATATCCTGCCAATCAACAATAAAGAGCTTCATATGAATTACAGAATGACGTAAACTATTTGGAACAGATGGAGTGATTTAAGAAAACAGAAAAGGATACACTGCAAAAGCCAAGACAAGCAAACACCACACTACGCTGATATTCATTTCTTGTGAGGGCTTCACAATACTGTAATAGGCTTCCGTCACCACATACACAACTGTAGCCGCAACAGTGAAATCCACCAACCACTGATATTCCGGAAAATAGTGCAATGCTGAAAAATACAAGTTTGCAAATGTTAAAGGCATGATATTTTAAGGCAGCTACTGACACATATAGAATGGAGTGACAATTGAAAAATGTTTTCAATTAACTGAGGTCTAGGTAGACCCAGATCATAGAAATAAATAGCAACAACAGCAAAAAAGCCACATTTTTTCCACTCAACCACCTGAACTTCACTCTTCACTTCTGTTATTCAATACTTGATTACTACTCAAATTTATAAGGCTACAAGATTTTACTATTTTATCATCTCAGCTTTTATACATTAGCATCCTAAATTCAAAAAATGTACTTAATTTAGATCTCAACATCACAACAGAAAACGGTTCTCCAGTTGAGTCTAGCTGCAATTCCAGGCAACAGGTTCTTTGACTCTCTGTTAAAGATTAAAAGCTCATTGGCAATCAATGGGTGATTTATGAAGAAAGAGCTCCCATATGTGCTGGAACTGCAAAGAACAATTTGTGACAATAAAGTGCAGCCTGTCCCTCCCAAACACCTTCCCTACATCTACACAGTTAAAAAGTCACAAAACATTACTAAGCATTTGTCTATTGACTTCAAGCTACCTGATGTCAAACACATATGTCTGGCCAAACTCTGGCATTTCCAAGTCCTATACTTGTTTTGAAATAACTACCTGGTTAGATCCAACAAAAGTTTGTATATATAACTTTTTAATGACAGTTAAATCCTACACTGTATCAGTATCTATAAATACTCAGAGAGACAGTTAAATGCTATAATTTCAAGCAAAGAATACTAACTGAAACTTGTGAATCCTTTCTTTATTTATGTGCCAACTTCAAAAAACTCTGCATTTCTGTTAAAGGTATTTTCTACACTGTCTCCAGTAATTTAAGCTGAGAAATCTGCTGCATAGGACTATGCTTGCTTTCTTTCTATATTTATGCACAGGACACATGCATATAAAAACATAGATAGGAAGAAAGAAAACGTATCACACATATGTACATATCCATGTATAAGTTTTCTGTAACAGAATGACTGGTTATGATTAAGGAATCAAAAATTACCGTTTAAAAAACCAGCAACTTCCAAAGCACTTAATGCTTCTTATTTCTGTACCGTCACTTTTGGTTTCTATGCATTTTGCCTCAATGTTTCAGATGTGTGGTTGAAAGGTCTAGGTTTCAATGCTACGGCACATTTTCTATTTTAGATGAGCAGAAAGTATATGTTTCGACATCTGCCAATTGTCATTTTCTTGTACAGAGCTATGATCTCTATTTCAAACAGACTATGATGTGATCCTTTTGGTGTTGTCTCATATTGCTATGGATGCCTGATACAACAATAGATGTGCTTTATGCTGCATTTCACCTACTCATCCTTTTCCATAACACTGCTATTAAGATGTCACCCATGGAACAACAAAGGAGACTTAACCCTAATTCTTGCCTTCCCATTTAACTTTATTATCAGTTGTACTTCTATTCATTCATTGTCTATGAAAAAAGATACTCCAGCATTCATTGCAAATAAACACTTGATAGAAAGAATCAGGATATATTTGAAATAATATATTATCATCTACATCCACTTATTCTTACCAATAGTGTCCCTTTCAGTCACAGATTTTGTTTCCAGATGAAGATCGATGTCTTTTGGAATGGTTAGGGGTTTGTTTTCAATATGACCATTATATTTTCTGCAAAAATAAATAAATAAATAGATAATACACACATGAATATGACAAAATAAACTTTTTCAATATATAATGGCATTTCAAATTTAAGAAGAGTGCAGGCCACTTTCTTGCCACATGCAAACATTTTTATCTAGCTAGATAAGAGCATTAATTCAAGTTCAAATCTTGATAAACAACCAAGTATGTCAATGATTCCTAGCTTTACCTTGCAAGGCTCTGACATAATACTGTGGTACGGGTTTAAATGGCTTCTGCGTGCTGCATGTATTAGGGCAAGATCCAGTGGCCCGTATTTACTTCAGCCCACTGATTTTCTCTGTTCAGGGAGCTACCGGGTGTTCTAGTAAGTTCCCACGTTCTCAAAAGGTTAGTGATACAAGTACAGCTACAGAGCAGAATATATCCACCCTGCCATGCAGATACCCTGAAGAAAATCTGAACTAAACTGAGACTTTTTAATTGAGGTCTAAACCAGGATGCTGAAAAACAGGAGTGTTAAAGTCTTTGGATTGAAAGTAAGTAAAAAAGACAGACTCGGCAGTGTTAATTTATTGAACACTCACGGGAAATAACAACAAGCAGTAATCCACCTCAGAAGATAGCTGATAAGGAAAAAAACAAAAAACAAATTCCCAAAAAAAGCATTAGGCCTTTTTGTCACAACAGGGTGCTCAGCAAGTACATCAGGCAAGCTGGACTAACCTAGATCCTTGAAAGATCCATCCTACTAGCCATCAAGCAAAGACAATTTTAAGATAGTTTTCTAATCTAAAAGGGTATGTGTAGAAATACTATGGATTTGTTTCAGTTCATACCCTGTTTATGAAAAAAAGCAAAAAAAAATATTTATCGCAGTATTACTAGCAATCCTAGAGATCCAGTATATCTTGAAAAGAAATAATCCATCATGCTCTCTTTGGGGAGACAGACATCGCAATACAGCACCATCCAAAGCTGTGTTCCAGGTTTTAGCCAGTGCTGCAGAGCATGACAGTGATACACAGGGGCTCCATGAAGAGCAACAGGCAGATTCATTTGCTCCTTGCTTATACAAATGGAAGGAATAAGGCAACCAAACGTTGATCCTCATACTGCTAAACCCTTCCTGGCTTCCAGCATTAAGCAACTTGAGGACAACCTGAGCCAGGGATTGCATCTTCTGAAACCAGCATTTTTCAAAACTTACATGAATTTGCCTAATCCCTTTCTGAACCAACCTGAAATTTGTTGAGCTGCGTGGTGTCTTGTGGCACCAAGTTCCACAATGTGCGTCCCAAATTGAGAAGTCCTTAAATCTACTCTACTAATGTCATTTGGTGCCTCCTTGTATAACATAGTAGTAAGTTTACTACTCCTTAATCACCCTCTGTGCACACGGGATACGTACCTGTCACAAAACCCTCCCTCAGCCAGTTCCCAGACTAGTAAACCTTACACTTCTCCTCCTTCTGTGGAAGCCTTTCTTCCAGCCACCATCACTCCCCTTTCCCAGTTCTACTGAATCATCTTTGAAACACAGTATAAACAAAAGTATGTCTTATATGTATAATATGAAGTTAGATTATGATTTCCAAATTGTTGGTTAGAACTAACACACCTTTAAGGAATCATTTTCCACAGTAACGATACATGTAAAGATCATAAAAGATGACATGTTTAGAGTAAAAGGAGCATTTTCATCTGGAGCTCTGAAAATATACCAATATCATAATCTTCACTTTCCTGAAAATAAGCCACACTACTAGACTTTAAATTGAAGAAAACAGGATGCTCTTAAAAGAACCTGAACAAAGTCAAGTTATGCGAAATTGCGCTCAGAGATTACCATTACTAACTACAGTAAAACTTACCTTATCATTACTGGGGCGGGGGAGGGGGAATCATTAAAGCAGATCAGAAATTGTTTTGTTAGGTTAAAAAAAAAAATCACATAAAACTTAAAACTCCTAAAAGGCTAGAAGGAAACAGTAACCTCTGACAGATTTTAAAATAGCACCTCTGAAATTAGAAAAGGAGAGATGGATTTTCCACAGTTAGTGGGACATAAGCATTAAAAAGAAATTCAATCAATCGTGAACTTATTTTTAAGGAATTATGTCCTCTCAGCTAATGTGTGAGACAAGAATACAAGCAGAAAGCATTAATAAATGTTATTGTTTTCAGGTGACACTAATTCTCAGTATAATCCAAAGCATAAGAATTTTAATGGACAAACTGAAAACTGAGGATAGGAATCTAAAGCATCACTCAAAAAATTCAGGTGCTCAAGTCTAAACAAGAAGTCCCAAGCACTGCCCAGCCACTTGACTATCTGCATGCTTCAGTGTTCTTCCATTCTGCCAGTCATACTCTTGACGTTTTCCTACTGCATGCACCCAGAAGTATCATCATCTTGAGCGAGACTAGCATTTTGATAACTGAAGCTGCTTCAGCTCGAACAGAATTTGGTGTTCCTACACTTTAATTATCCCAGGGGACCCATAACCCAAGAGGCACAGTCAGAACATACCCAAGATCATTGACAGCTTTAATTCAAAGTCATTCATAGTAGCTACGGACCCTTTAATAATAAAAAATTTAAAATTTAAATTTAAAAATAATTTAATATAACACAAACGATTCTGAAACAGAAAATCTGCCTAATATTCATGTGCTATGATAACCTATAGCATAATATACTGAAGTGTAATATGCATGGAATAAAATGGACTACGAGTTCACACTACAGCTGTTTCTAAGGCTCATTTTCAAGCAAGTTCCTTGGATCTCCTTCCACCATTTCTCTTTTAATTAGTTCAAATTGGAAAAGCATTGAAGTAAGGAGCAGGTACCACATTTTGCAGGACTATGGGCTTGACAGAGCAAATTCCTTATCTTGAAAGGACACAGAGAAAATCAAATAAATACATGCATCCTTATTTCTCCTGCACCATCTGTTTCACATCTCCTTGGCTCAAAGGAGCACTGCATTGTTTTGTGCAGCCTAGAACAGTACATCAAACCAACCCAACAGTAACAACTCATACTTTAAACTACAGTTCTGCTCCAACAACAGATGTTTCTTTAGAAGACACAGAGATATACTTATGGACTAAAAAGTAAGTGTATTATTCTGTTGTTACAACAGCAAACCAAAGAAAGCATCATTTAAGCCTCCACATTACCATCGTCGATTCTTTGAAGTTTCATATCGCCCTGTGATTAACATTTACCCTAGTACAAACAACCACCTACAACTAACACATTTACATGTTAATATAGTAAGATAATTATATCAATCTTATAATAACTATATCAGACCAACAAAATTTGACTGCGCAGACATGAAAACATAGCGTCACATTCGAAACATTAAATGTACAAGTTTAGTAACTGAAAAAGGACTTAATGCATATATAGGTGACTTGTGATACAGGTTCCTACTAAATTTCACAGTAAATTTCCAAAGGTTACAAAATTTAAGCTTATATATCAGTGCACCTTAACGTGCCATGCTTCCACTCAGCTGAGAGCATGTAATTGTTCTGGTGAAAGTCAGAGCACATGTTCTGGATGGCAAAAGACTGGCAAGACTGAGGAAAGGCAATAAGAGCAATGTACAATTATTATTTCGCAATGCGATTGTGTTTTTCTGTTTAAGGCTCCTATGGGTGGACTTAAAGTTATAGTTATGCAATTAAAGTTAATTTTATAGATGAATAAATCTTACTGGACAGTTATAAATTGTAATGGTATTCACAACTATTTTGCTTCAATTTGTTACAAAAAACAGTTAGATAAAATGAGTTTCTGAATTTGAAACAATATTGCAATAAATGTAAAATTAAAGTTATTTAATATCAAAGGAAAAAATTTTTTACCCCAAAGTGTGGCAAATAAGGTTGCTAACCATGTAGCTTAAGAACTAAACAGGAAAAAAAGAAATAATCTGTTCATTGTAATATGATATGTGCAGTTTGTGGATTCTAAGAGTCCATACCGGAATAAAAGAAAAAGGACTAAAGAAAAGCTTGTATGTCACCAAAAAGAAAGCCAGAGGGGTTGGTTTGTTTGTTTTAAACATAGCCAATTCAGAAATCTTGCATCAACATAGCAGCTCCACTACCTCAAGATGTCTTGGGTCTTGCTGCAGTTGTACTTCTGAAAGGCTGTTCCAGAACTTCACGCCTGAACATCAAAAATCTGTTTCCACCTTAAGCTGACAGGCAGCTATCCCACCCCTCTCAGTCTTTTTTTTTTTTTTTTTTAGGTTAAACAAGCCAAGCTCTTTTAGTCTCCTCTTGTACGACAGACTTCTGTTTCCTGGATGATCCTAGCAGCCCTCTGTTCACCTGTTCACATACGAATTCATTTTTCTTGAACATGAGTGATCAGAACTGTACACAATAATCCAGATAAAGTTCTGCACTGGTACCTTGTCCAAGAGGATTAATATTTCCATATCTCTTCTACTACAAATACCTCACCTAATACATCCTAGGAGCACATTTACCTTTTTCACAGCTGTGTAAGAGTGGTGGCTCATAGTAATCCTATGTTGAACTAATGTACCCAAATCTTTCTTTTCTTCCTTCAAGACAAAGATCTTCAGTCCTATAGAAGATTTGCTTTCCTCAGTTTTCATCCAAATGAATACATTCACTAAAAAAACTCCTTGCCACCAAATTAGCAATTTCATAGACCAATTTTGTGGACTGGAAAACATCCAGTACTGCACAATTTGGGCATATTCAACTCTCAGTTAAACTGAAAGAACACAGTTCAGTACAGAGCTGTAACAATGAATTTAAGCAGGGCAGTCATATGCAACTAGCAGTTTTTAACTCACACAAAAACATCAGTTGGCTGGCAAACATTATATAGATGATGCTGGAAAAAAAAGGAAAGAAAAAAAAAATCTTAAAACAAGTATTTACCTATCTTTTTTGCTCTTCCCTCTTTGTTTCCCTGCAAGAATCCGTAGTTCTTCTTCAGTAGGATGCTGATACCACCGTAAACTAAAGAAAAAGAAAATCTTAAGTGAAACATTATCAGTATTAACAATTTCGTGTTTGGGTTTTTTTAAAAAACTATGTATCAACACAGATCTGTATTCATATTAAAACATTAATCATTGGCAACACCTAAGAAAAGGAATTGCTCACACTTCAGAAGAGACAGACACCCTGCAGTATGACGTGGATAGGCTGGAAGAGTGGGCTAACAAGAACCTTATGAAGTTCCACAAGGACAAGTGTAAGGACCTGGGGGTGCTGGTGGACAGGAAGCTCAATATGAGTGACCAGCGTGCTGCTGCAGCAAAGAAAGCCAACAGGATGCTGGGCTGCATCAAGGGCAACACCAACCAAGATAGAGAAGTCATTATTGCACTCTAGTCAGTACTTGTCAGGCCACACCTGGAATACTGTGTTCAGTTTTGGTCCCTGTTATGCAAAAAAGATGTGGACACAAAGATGATCAAAGGACTGGGAAGCCTGCCTTATGAGGAAAGGCTGAGAGAACTGGGTTTCTTCAGCTTTGAGAAAAGGAGGCTTAGGGGAGACTTTATCACCATGTTCCAGTGTTTAAAGGGTGGCTACAAAGAAGATGGAGACTCTCTTTTTACAAAGAGTCACAGGGAAAAGACAAGGGGTAACGGGTACAAGTTACTCCTGGGGACATTCCAACTGGACACGAGAGGAAAATTTTTCACAAGGAGAACAACCGGCCATTGGAATAATCTCCCCAGGGAGGTGGTGGATTCCCCAACTTTGGACACTTTTAAGATTCAGCTGGACCGGGTGCTGGGCCACCTTGTCTAGACCGTGCTCTTGCCTAGAAAGGCTGGACCAGATAATGCTTGAGGTCCCTTCCAACCAGGTATTCTGTGATTCTATGAAAATACCCTTGTGTGCAAGTACCAACCCTGCCTGAACTGAACAACCACAGCTAAACTTCAGTTCTCTTCAGCATATGAGATGCTTATTCATAATTAGATAGCTTTGCCACTTTTTCATTCAAGTGAAAGCCCTTCACTTCTCAAAACAACAAATTTTCAAGTTATCATCAAATACAGCAAAGGTTGCACTGATACTGGAAAAAGTTCACTAGAATAATTACACCATTAAAATTACCCATCAGAACCATATTCTAAATTATTTTATAAAGTATAATTATGCCTCTCAAAAAAACAGTACTTTTCCAAAATCCAGAATAGTTATTATCAAATAACCATCACCAGTCTTTTTTCTTAGGCAGAGCAGATCATAACATCAACATTCCTTTCCTAAACATCTCTTTAGTGATATCTTCAACTCCTACTAGAAAAAGTGTTACCAAAAAAAAAAAAAAAAAAAAAAATAATCACTAATTTACATGTAGCTGAGATGCAACTTCTTCCACTTTCACAAGTCAATGCACCATTCATTGCTCATTTATTTAAAAGGTAAGTACTAGCAAGGAAATTCTGAAGAGGAAAAACAGAGATCATTAAGTCTCTAGGATGGTACATTTTACCTTAATCTCTAAGCATGGCAAGAACATTAGTAGCTGAAACAAGGCCTTTTCCATACTCAACAAAGGAGGGCTGCTATCCATATGCAGGAAGGATGTCACTCTGATCTCCATTCTGAAATGATGAGGCAAAGGAGCCCCTGTATTAATGGGAACAGACTTGGGAAATTTATCTGTATTTATGTGGAAGTACTTTTCTGGAGTAGGAGGTCACTAACTGGTGACACAGGTTAACATACAGTAA
This sequence comes from Platalea leucorodia, assembly GCF_965183815.1. Lineage (NCBI taxonomy): Eukaryota > Metazoa > Chordata > Aves > Pelecaniformes > Threskiornithidae > Platalea > Platalea leucorodia. The sequence continues at coordinate 83,620,843 of NC_138858.1, forward strand.
TGGTTAGAGATAGTGCAGCCATCGGTACTTCTCACATTAAGAAAACCTCATCAAGTGGGACCATTCAAATCTATACTGGCAAATTAGAGATTATGTTATTAGAGATTATGTTACATCCAATTTCAAAATGATTGCAAGGCAAATTTGGAAAATAAACATCAAACCCAAATAACCTCAAGCCAATTGATAACTCTTGATTCCCAGCTCTGTTTTGGAAAGGCTTCCTGTCTTCCTGACTCATGCTAAAAGCAGAGAAAGTCCTAAATACAAGCAGCCACAAGAAGCAATATTATACATCTTCTACCTTCCTTACAATAGCATGAACACTTGGTGTGTGCACACGTGCTGCAAGAGACACTGGATAAAGACTGCAAGAAAGAATAGGTACAATTTTAATGAAATGTATGTATTACTGAGCATATGCCTGTCTGGCAGATCTTACAGGAGACACAGCCCCTCCTCCGTCCTGATACTGTCTTTGACACTACACTAAACCTGGCTGAGGACAGGAAAGTGGCAGTGAAGGAAAATGATGCTACAAAAATACAACACATTTCAGGAGGATCTCCCCGTTTCGGCAGTTTAATTGCTGGTATAATGAAGCATTAAATAGGCAGTTGCACAGAGCTCATAGACATCATCTTAAAATAATTTACAAACTGGCATGATGGATAAGTAAGAGTTCAAGCCAGCAATATTACAAAGAATACAATCTGGTTAACAGGGGGTTCCATGAGCCTGTGTCAGTAGGTACTGCTGGGCTAATCAATCAGCTGATACTGGGATTTTTTCAAGAGAAAAGAACTTCAGTACCAACCAACTATACATCACAGAAATCCAAACCATTGCACGCTGCAAATTTCCCTTGAAGGAATTCACTGCCAGTTCAAAAACTGAAAATGGCAATTACTGCAGACTTAGCATGAACAAGAAGTTTTGCGGGAGAGAAGAGCTGAATTTTTTTTGTGGGTTTTTTTTTGAGGCATCAGTGAGAGTGAAAGTTATTTCATTAATTTATTTTTATTATATGTGATCCCAGCTTAAAAATTTGCTGTTTGCAAACTTTGCTGCAAAAGAGACTTTGTTAAGACTGAGAATCACACAGGAACTAGAGCATCTACCTTTTCAACCAAGATAAACTACATTGGAGATACTAACTTTGTCCTATCTTTCACACAACCTAGAGAAAGTGGTGGAAAGCAGAGAAACAGTCTTCTGCTTTGTCATTCACCATCTCCCAGATCTGAACTTAGCATGCTGAGAGTACCACAAGTAGTTCTGCAATGATGAAAATCACTAGTGTCGGAAGCTAATTTTTCACTATCTTTCCTCCACAGACAGAAAAATAGTACCTATTACAGCAGAACAGACAAAATTCTTGTTCTGTGTAACATTCTAACACAAACCAAACACTTAAACCACAATTTGCTTTTAATTACACTATAGAATTATATTGCAAGTGATTCATAATTACAACTAATAAGATACAAGAATTTGGGGATTTTTTTTAAACCCCGCACACCTTGCATTTAAAATCTCAAACCCAAGAGATCTGAACAAACATTTTCACAAAGGTAGAGCTAAAAAAAAAAAAGTAGTTCATATCTGCTTTAGCTTATATATGTTTAAAACTGAGATCCCACAACCTATTACTTTGTAGCTCTGACATATCCAAGTTAGTCTGAATAGCAACAGCAGCACAGATATGCCCCAGTTAATTTGAATGAAGGTCATTAATGACTGCACAACAAAACACCCTTTTTCTCCGGTCTTCCTGAAGTGGCCTGAAAATAGAATGTAGCTGAGTGTCCTGGTTTCAGCTGTGATAGAGTTAATTTTCTTCTTAATAGCTGGTATAGTGCTGCGTTTTGGATTTTGTATGAGAATAACACTGATAACACACTGATGGTTTAGTTGTTGCTAAGTAGCGTTTATTCTAGTCAAGGACCTTTCAGCTTCCCCTGCTCTGCCGGGGGCACAAGAAGCTGGGAGGGGGCACAGCCAGGACAGCTGACCCAGACTGGCCAAAGGGCTATGCCATACCGTATGGCATCATGCTCAGTATATAAACTGGGGGAAGAAAAAGGAAGGGGGGCAGGGAATGTTCAACATGATGGCGTTTGTCTTCCCAAGCAACCGTTGCACATGATGGAGCCCTGCTTTCCTGGAGATGGCTGAATACCTGCCTGCCGATGAGAAGGAGTGAATGAATTCCTTGCCTTGCTTGCATGCGCCGCTTTTGCTTTCCCTATTAACCTGTCTTTATCTCAACCCATGAGTTCTCTCACTTTTACTCTTCCAATTCTCTCCCCCATCCCACCGGGGGGGGAGAGCGAGTGGCTGTGTGGTGCTTAGTTGCCCACTGGGGTTAAACCACGACACTGAACAACTTAAAAGCAACATTTTGGTAGAGCATGTTTTATTAGTTAAAAATGCAAAGGCCTATACAGATACTTAGGCTGCCAATTTATTTACTTCAATAAATATGAATGTTCAAATTCTGTTCAAGCTCTGAAAATAGCATTGATTCAAAATGTTTGTATTTCTTTATAAATTTAAGTAAACAGTTTTTCAACAGTGAATGATAACTGTTCATTCTGTAAATGAATAATTATCTTACATCTATCTATTCTAACATTCTTTTAAATTTTGAAGTGTCTCTGTTTCCTTTTAATGGACTTTGAATGTACACGTACAGGCATCTTGAAACCAACTCCCTCCCATTTGGCAAGGACTATCTGTAGACATTTCAGACAATCTTGCTTAGAAAAGTCTCCCAGCCTTTTGGAAGAAAGACACTTAAGCCAAATAACTTAAAAAACAGTTTTGGGAACCAAAGACTAGTTGAATATCAACAAAGGAAAGGAGGAGCAGGAGGTAACTCTTCCTAGGAAAGCTGGACTGATTAAGAGTATGTCCGCCTGTGCCCGCACACTTGTGTGTATATAAAACCCTCCACCACCCCACCCACACAGGTCTGTCAAAGAAAATACTGTTGGCAAAAAGACAGCAGTAAGGAAAAAGGGTTAACATAAAAGATAGTTTAGCTGACAAACTAAGAGGAGGATTGTTTTTCTTTCTGCCATTAAAATTCAGGTTCTTGTTGCAGTGAAGCTTCTGACTTGTTTTTATTTCTGGAACACAATTATTTCTGGCTCTTTACATAATTCTTGTATTCAGGAGGTTATTCACAATGACTGAAATTACAATGCACTAAAATAGTTACCAGATAAATAGAAGAACACTGAAAAGCAACAATGAGATTTTCAAGGCTACTAAAATGAAAGGCAATAATAAGACTTCCATTGACTTCAGTGGGAGCAGAATTCCATAAGCACAAGTGCAGAAATCCTGCTTTATGGATATATCAATCTGTAGGTGCGCAAAGATAAAAGGAGAAAAGGATTACGAAAAAAATTTGAACAGCAAACCTCTCCTTATCATACGCACAAGGCATGCCTTAGAACAACGATACAGAAAGTGAAAACTTCACAAGAATGAAGAACACTGGCATAATAATGAGCAATTCTTTAAAAAGAGCAATTAAATATTTAAAATTTTGAAATAAAAACTTAAATAAATCTTTTAAGTAGGACAAAAAAAGTGGAAAATGTCATTGGAATAATTGTTGATAAAAAAAACTGTGGTAGTAACACACCTTAAAAATAAATAGTATGCAATTTCATATTCATTAATGTAATACTCTTTTTAGAGCACAAAAAAGGTGATCAATACCCTGCAGGTGTGGTCAACAATGAAACTTCACACAACAATTAAGAGTATGATTGCTACTCATAATATTCACCTGACAATTACTGTTTTCCATTGTACCTAACCAGTGATGCCTAACACGCATCTAAACAACATTTACAGTAATTTTTCATCAGCAACTCTTTGGGTGATGAAATGGGGAAAATTAAAAAGAAAAAAGTTGGTAATTCTGAGACACAGATGAAAAAAGGCAATGGAAAATTATATGAGACTGGTTAAGACTCCTATGGAGCACATTATTATTCAAGGATACTCCTTCAGAAATCAGGGAGCAGAGATTTGGTATTCTCAAAATTTTAACAATTACAAAAGACAGCACACTACCTTCTAATCATACAAAGTGTTTTTTCTTCCCAAATGAAAAAACACTGTGTCTATGATTCTTTTAATATTTAAGATACTGATTTATATTCAAAACAGCTGCTGGTTTTCATTGTTATTATGGATACAGCCACACAGGGAATGCTCCCCTTGCAACTCATTATGTCTGTTTGATCTATTGTTATGAGGAAGTAGTGTATTGAAATTTATACTAATCCTGTCCTATGAAGTATTAAAAAAATAGAATTTTTAATAACTACCTAAGCACTCTTTATATGCAAGACTAATCAGCAGGTGGATTATCAAGAACACTGAGGCAGTGTAGAGAAAAAAAATCCTTCCATTCTTCAGTCTCTAATATTAAAAAGCTAAAGTGAATACAAAAGTACATAGCTTGTGCCTTTAGTAATGTAAGAGCTGGACAACAACTTTAACTTTATGACTGATACAATTAACAGCAATAAACAAGTCTGTTCTTTTACAGCAACACTGTCTTTATGCCTTGAGCTTGTAAGTCGGGTGTCACAATGCTATGGTAATAAATTGAGGAACATCAGATTAATTACTTTTCAAGAAAACAGCTTAAATTAATAAGTTTCACTGTTACTGTTCTAATGCATAATTGCATTACCACATTCACACACAGTATAGCAACTGTTTCTTATCTTACCTGCCGCTACAGAGAAGCCAACGAGCAAGAGAATAGTGAGGTATGATCTTCTGTATGACACTAGCCATTACCATGGTAACCACCAACTGTACACCTATCACACCCTGTAGAGGAATAAGATAATAACAAGTCAATATATGTTTTAGAAAAGTGCTGAAGTACCTTTAAAAAAAATTTAAAAATTAAAAACACCTTGTATGGTACGGATAACTTTTTTTTTGTTCTTTTTAAACTAGAGGGGAAAAAAAACATACCATATCAGTTTTCAAGAAAATCCCTGGAACTTGCTATAATCAGTTACATACTTCATCAAAGTATATTGCCAGGTCACAAGGCCAGCAACATATCAGACTGTAAGGCCACATGTGGACATGGTATTTCACAAGACATTATGCCTTAAAATTACATCACTGATTACAATCTTGGTTTTTGTGGTCTCTTCAGTTCTGACAGGACTTAACAGCTGACACCCCACAAACCCACTGGAATTAACAATAATTTACAGCATCCACGTCATGAAATTTCAGCTTTTGATTAGTGCAGAGCATTTGCTCCTCATCGAACTCCAGGCACAGGTGGGGAAGAGAGAGGAGGGCACACAGGAATCAGCACAGCTTCACTTTAACGTCCAACTCTTGATTTGGCACTTCAGCAAAGCCAGCAGTAATCTCACTCCCAGCCACTCAGCAAGCTTTAATTCTGACTATTGGGTTTTGTTGGGCTTTTTTTAAATAAAGCAACCGAAAGTTCTAAAGCTAAATGAGTGAAATGTTGCATTGTACTACTTTTATCCTGCACATGAGATTCTATCAACTAATACTAACATCTTGTTAAAAACCCACATGAAGCATGTATACCATATTTCCTCTATTTACATGCAATTTACAATCTATTTACACACCAAAAGCAACAGTAAAAAGAAAAAGTATCAAACACAGGTATGCAAGGGAAATGTGCAAAAACATGCATGTGAAAAGACACTAAGAATCAAGAAAGAAGCTATTTCCACTCTTCTGAACTGTTTTTCAGAATACTTTTTCATGGAAAGGAATACAGGTACTTTTTCAATCAGCACACAAAATGCCACATTTAAGTGGTGGCATATAAAAGTTCATGTTCACTTTCATTCTTAGATATCAACTTTTGGATACTGCTAGTTACTAACAATATTTTGAAGATAAAATATTACCCTCTATAGTTGTAGAAGTTGGGAATTACACTTCACTAGCTTTGCACTGATGCAATGTGCTATAGAAGGTCAGGAGGCAAAAGTATTTCTACATATGGAAGCAGTATGCAGTTAACCATTGGCAAATAAAACACAGATTAGCTCATACACTTGAGAAACATTTTCTCCAAAATTCCCCAAAGGAAGAAGTAACATTCATCCCTCAAGAACACCTCACTAGCAGCACAGCATGCAGTCCTGCCATTGTTCAAACACATCCTCTCCCCTCTAGCATACCTGCTCTCTTGGAGGAAATTTAACCACTCATTATTTTTACCAGGAGTTTCCCTCAATGTAAAGATAATCTGGGAAAGAGCAATTCTTATAGAATGGTGAAACAGCTGAGGTTGGAAGGGACCTTTGGAAATCAGCTAGTCCAACCATCCCTGCTAAGAACAGGGTCAAGTAGAGCAGGTTGCTCAGAGCCATGTGTTCAGTCAGGTTTGGAATGTCTCCAAGGACGGAGAACGGAGATTCCACACCCTCTCTGGGCAACCTGTGCCAGTGTTTGACCATCCTCTCAAATAGTTTTTTTCTTCTTTCTTATGTTTAAATGGAATATTCTGTGTTATGCTCACTGCCTCTTGTTCTCTCACTGGACACCACTGAGAAGAGTCTTCCTCCACCTTCTTTATTCCTCCCCATAAGGTATTTATACACAAGGATAAGATGCCTCCTGAACCTTGCCTAAGCTTAACAGTCCCAACTCTCTCAACCTCTCCCTGTGCTGGACAATCTCCAGTAAGCCCATGTCTCTCTTGTACTGAGGAACCCAAAACCAGATGCAGCACTCCAGTGTCTCACCAGTGCTGAGCAGAGGTGAGCACCTTTGTCAGAGTGCTGGTGATTCTCAGCATAATGCAGCCCAGGGTGCTGCTGGCCACCTTTGCCACAAGGGCTCACTGCTGGCTTATGGTCAACTTAATGATCTCCAGGACCCCCAGGTCCTTTTCTGCCAAACTGTTTTCCAGATGGACAGCCCCCAGCATGTGCTGGTGCCTGAGCTTATTTCTCCTCAGGAATATTGGCATTTCCCTTTGCTGAGCTGCATGAGAGTGCTGTTGACTCATTTCTCCAGCCCATGGAGGTCCCTCTGAATAGCAACACAACTACCTGATGCAGCAGCCACTCCAAGTTTTGTACCATCTGCAAACTTGCTGAGGGCACGCTCTCTTTCATCTTCCAGGTCATTAATGAAGATGCTAAATAACAATGACACCAGCATCAACTCCTGGGGCACATAACTAGTGACCGGTCTCCAGCTGGACTTTGTACCACTAATCCACAACAATCTGAGCTCAGCACCTCAGCCAGTTTTTAGTCCACCTCGCTGCTCACTTCATACTTCGCTCCATACTTCATCGGTTTGTCTACAAGGATGTTACCGCAGACAGTGCTGACAGCCTTACTAAAGTGAAGATAAACAATATCCACTTTCCCCCTTGTCCACCAAGCTAGTCGTCTCATTGTAGAATGCTATCAAGTTGGTCAAGCATGACTTTCCCTTCATAAATCCAAGCTGACTACTCCCAAATCCATCTTGTCTTTAATAAATTTGGATTTAGTTTCCAGGGTTATTTGTTGTATTACCTCCTCAGGGATCAAGGGGAGGCTCATCAGCCTGTAGTTCCTCTATACTCACTTCTTGAAGACAGAAGTAACACTTGACTTCTTAAGTCCTCAGCAACCACCATGACTGTCACAACCTTTCAAAAATAGAGTGAGGATGGCCAAAGAGAGGGACCTCGCAACACCACCGGCCACTCCCTCAGCACTGGCGGGTGCATCCTATCAGGAAGGACCCATGGACTTGTGTACCTACTATTTGTTTAAATGTTCCCTAACATGATAGTCTTCCATGGAGGGTAAGCCTTCACTGCTCCAGAATCTCCTATCAGTCTCAGGACCCTGGGGTTTATGAAGACAAACTTTTATCAAGGAAGACCAAGGCAAAGGCAGCATTAGTATCTTGGTCTTTCCCATGTCCTTTGCCATCAAGTCTCCTGCCCCAGTCAGCAGCAGGCCCATGTTCTCCATCGTAATACATTTGCTGTTGGTATACTTGTAGAAGGCCATCTTGTTCCCATTCATGTTCCGCATCAAACTCAACTCCAGGTGGGCTTTGGCTCTCCTAACCCTGCTCTGTGTTCACCCACGTACATCAGGATTGTTCTTGAGCTTGGAGGAGGTGATCCTTGAAAGTCAACCAGCTTTCCCAGACCCCTCTTCTCTCCAAGACCATATCGCATGGGATTCTTCCAAGCTGAGGCCTGATCAGGCCAAAGTCTGCTCTCCTGAAGTTTAGGATTGTGAACCTGCTACCTGCCTTGTTTCCTTCTCTCAGGATCCTGAACTCTACCATCCAACAGTCACTGCAGCTGCACAACCTTCACATTACTGATGAGTTCTTCCTTGTTTGCAAGTCCGAGGTCCAGCAGAGTACCTCTCCTCATCAGCTACTCAATCACCTGTGTTAGGAAACTGCCATCAAAGCACACAAAAAAATCTGCTGGATTGCTTGTGCCCTGCTGTGTTGTCTCTGTAGAAGATACTAGGGTAGCTGAAGTATCCTATAGGACCAGCACCTGGAAACCTGCGGATTCCTCCCATTGTCTGAAAAAGGCCTTATCTTCTACTTCTTCATGATTAAGGCTATCTACAGCAGACACCTACAACACCACCACCCACGTTGCTCTGTCCTCTAGTCCTTACCCATAAGCTCTCAGATGGTGTATTATTCATTTCATGGCAGACCTTCATGCATCCCTGCTGCTCTTTCACTTAAGAGCAAGTCCCCCTCCTCGCTATCCCAGCCAGTCCTTCTAAAGGGCCTGCGTCCTTGGGCAGCACTCCAATTGTATGAGCTATCCCATCACATCTTTGCTATCCTAATGAAACTGTAGCTCTGCAACTTCATACAGCCCCCTGTTTTCCCATTTTCTCCCCATTCTGCATGCATTAGTGTACAGGCAGGTCAGAGATGCACCCAAGTGTGCCAGTTTCCCAGAAGAGGTATAAAAGCTTCTCCCCCATAATGCTGGCCTCATTATCTGTGTACAAGTATTTCCTTGTTTGTGTTTATACACTTGTGGGGGGCCCCTTCTGCCCTGTTTAGTTGTTTTCAAGGACTCCTTTCCACATCACCCTGCATCCTTTGCTTTAGCAACCCAGTCCACCACTTTTTCCTCTTGATTTGAGTTATCACCTCCTTCCTCTCTCAGTCCTAGTCTAAAGCTCTCCATACAAGTTTGGCTACCCTGTTGGCAAAGGTGCCTTTGCCCCACTTGGTCAGGTGAATCCCATCCTTTCCCAGCAGTCCTCGAACCTCAGAGAGCGTCTCATGGTCATACAGGCCAAGTCCCTGCTGTCAAAACCTGCTATGCAACCAGTTGTTAACCTACAGGATCCACCATTCATCAGCCTTCCGCCTCCTCCCCAGCAATCCCTTCTTTTGTCTTAAATATTGTACTAAGCAAAGTTCTTCGCTTTTCTCCCTTCAATGCCTTTTTTTAAAAAAAATCAGAAATTGTGTCAATACTGCTTTTATGAAAAATTATAGGCAGGTGAAATGTTACAGGTGATGTCCAGTATCCTCCTTAATAAAACATGATTGAGGGAGATTAAGATAGCATAAATTACCTTTCAGCATTTGTAAACACTTTCAGAATGTTACCACACATCTCATAACAAAATGTCAAGTATCATTTAGAAGCACTTGTTACTTCTTTATAACTTGAAATAACACCACTGGTTTTTTTTCTTTCTAGATATCATTAAGTCTCTTCAATATTCAAGCCTCTCTTTGCTAACCCCTCCTCCCTCCTTTAAATTTCTACTGCTCCTTTACGTTGGTGCCATCAACTCTTTGAGGTACCTCAAAAAGTAAGACCTCACTCTTGCTTATGCTCCGTGTCACCAAGACCAGGGATCGAGATCAGGATTGAAAGCTGTATGATGTATTATTTTAAACACTCTACCTTTATTAGGGATTGTTTGCATCTTGGAGTCCCATGCGTAAGATTACTCAAACTAATTCCCTACCTAAGGGAAAGTGTACTTAAAATGAAAGGAAGTGTTATTAAAACAAGCTGCCTGCTTAATATATTTAAGTTACTAAATTGCTCAGAAAGTATATACTCTTTAATTTGTTTACAAAACAAACCATACATTTTAAAATCAAATGTTTATGCTGACCACCTCATGATAAGCCTAATCACTTCCCCACAATGTGAGAGAGAAAACATTGTCCCTCCATCTAGCCTGCCTACTAAGCCATGATCCTCAGAGTTCACTATCCCAGCATCAAGCTGCATTAATATTTCTCTAGAATAAAGTTTTTATCAGAAGGACTGCCTAATGAGGTGCAATGTGTCTCTTTAATTACTCCTAGGGCTTCCTATTTGTAAGGGAAAGAAAACGACTTTTTAACTCAAGATAACAGGAGATAACAATAAGGCAGTTATTTTTTATACAGGGTAGGAGGTCTACTAGCTGAGCTAAAATACTTACAATTCAACAGAATATTTAGAAGTGCACCTACAGAAACTCATTTCCTTACTCAAGTGAAGGCTGCAAGTTGTAACTGAACCCATTAGGATCATTTCATCTTAAGCCACTGAATGTCTCTCTGCATCCTCCCCACCCCTTTTCAGCAGAAATTCATGGTCCTCACTCCCATAAAGGTTACTGCTGTATTTCTTAAAAAGAGAAATACCTACAAAAATATTTCAGCTTACAACTGAAAATAACCTAGCACATTTTAAGCCATTAAAAAAAAAATTAAAAAAAAAAACCCACCATGGTATCCCTAATATTAATTTTAAATCTTTGTGGTGGAAATATTCTTCTGGTATTTTTCTACAAGCAATTAAAAAAATGGATATACCTACTCCCCTGATCAGGGCATTTTTCTCTTGATTCCTGAAGGTTAGTAATCAACCATGAGCAATATGTTAACAGAGTAAAGCTGTCACATGACATTAAAAAAATTCCACTGCATTAATCTTCTTGCAATCAGCCAAGAACACATGGCAGAAGAATACAGTAAGTGATACAACCACTCAAAATAACATGCTACGAGTAAAGCACAACATTTTGCCAACTCTACTCTTTTTGCCTGTACATGGTTATACACTACTTATATGTTTATCAATACACTCTGGAAAAATCTACAACATCCCAAACTATCTCATATTACAACACTAAAACATATTTTTGTTTTTCCCCCTACACAAAACCAGAAAATACAGGGTTCATTCCAATTCAGGCTCTGTCTAGATCAAGTCTCCCACACACTTTTAAGTCTTCCCATTACAATTAGTATCAGTTTAAATTCAAAACCACTCATTTCAGGAACATGAATGAAGATTAGGTGTTGGTTGCCACGAATATCTTACATCCTCTACTTGCCATACTCTAAATTAGAGGACACAGTGTTTAGAATTTAGCCAGGAATCCACAACTTCAACAAAAAAAATCTAGCCCTGCTTAATAGAGTATGATACATGTTTGAGGGAGAAGATGCTCAAGGGCAAAGTCCACAATCACATGTGGGCTGTAAGGGTGTCTGGTGAACAAATCCTGGAACCCATCAACTCATGTGATCTGTGATAGAGTAATTGAGCACACAGTCATTGACAGGCTTGACTCAAAAGTAATAGAAGCATTATTCACCTCTTAGAGATGAGGAACTGCTGCACAGATTAAATAAAGTGTCTGCAGTTACAGTTTGTGGACAATGACATTATTTGAATCCATTTCATAAGACCTTCGGCATCCTCTGATTCCACATGCATCCATGTCCCTGTCACGCTTCAGCTTCGAAGCTTGGAATTTGAAATCCCAATTAAAGACACTGGAGAGAGAAGTCAGTATCTCGCTGGTCAGAGACATTTCTGTTAATCTGTATAATGCCAAGAAGCACTCGGCCCAAAGGAAAGATGACTACATAAGACAGTTAAGTCAGTTTCTCTGCAAAACAGAGGCTGGCAAGCAACCTTGTGGCCAAAGATGAGACTGAAATAGTAGAGACAGGTAGGGACTACACTGTCTAATAAACTGCAGTCTGGCTGCATTTCTGTGACAGAGAAAGGTCTTTGGTTAGAGGTGTCTGAAAAATCTTGAGCACTGTGCTCAGTTCCAGGACCCTCAGTAAGTACCGCATGCTTACTTTGGCTTGTGCAACACAGCATATGTTTTAGAAGAAAGCTTTTAATAAAACATAGCAGAGAATGCATAAGTGGTCTACAAGAGAAGTGTTAGCAGCTACATTAAAGGGAAGATTGCCAGGTTTCTTAAAATCATGAAGAAAAGAGGACAGGTCCAAAAGGCAACAGTATAAGGTTGAATGAACTGTAACCTAGACTTTGGTTTTCACAGTCTCTACCTTTTATCCTACACACCTGGAGACCCAGTTGCTGATAATTAGGAGAACAAAAAGTAAGACTAAGCAATTAAGATAAAGTTACAATATTCTTATCTACAAGTTAAGTGCACCTACAACACACCAATGGCTATCTCAGAATAGTAACCAAAACAAACAAATTTTTAAAAGTACTTCTGCCTAAGGGACATTTTTCCTTTCATTGTGAATTGATTTACAGAACATGCAGAACAAAGATAGACAAAGTTAATAGTTTTATGCCAAGACACTGCTCCAGCCTCCACATTTTGACCCTGCCCAAGGTTATTCTCCCACACCTGTAGTAACAGGTCAGGTTTTTCCCTCTTTTTTTTCCCCTTACCACATACCTAAATATTACAAATAATTCAAACACCTAGTTTTACATGGGACTTTGAAACTACTTGTTCTCTAACAATAACCATCTCTTCCATTGCAAGACAAGGGCCTTGAGCTGAAGCCAACTGCTGTATGCACCAGGACTGCAGCAGCAATACAACTGCAGGCCTGAAAAAACAGCTAGTAGGATCCTGTTTACAAATTCACCTTCAGAAATGCAATGCCAGATACTTACTTACTGAAGTGGCAAGTCTTGTAAAAATAAGATTTTTACACAAGTGCACTGGAGTATTTTATAGGTGTTAATTCAAGGCACATCAATCTCTTTCAATGGTAGCACACAAACATACTAACAAGGTTGAAAATTTTCAAACAAGAAATGGAAAAGCTTTTGTATTAGTAGCGACCAGCAAGATCTCTCAGAGAATATAACAAATGCTCTTATCTTCTGCAATTCCAAAAGTGCAATGGTATTTGTTTAGCTTCTAGGCTTCATCGATACAACCTATCTGAAATGCCATTTAATAGATGACACGTTATTGCTCGTAATTAGATGAGACTTTTCCATATGCAAAATTTTCTCCATATGTATACGTCCATGCCTAAACTGCAGCTTGCAAAAGCAAGACAGTGCTCTCCTGAAATATAAATGCAATTAAAAATTGTTTGCTAAACAGTATAAAACATTGTACTGGATGGCCAAAAGTGAGCTCACCATACTACAAAGTCTTAAAATGAATGCTTCCTGTGAAAAAGACTACTTTCACAAAATGCCTATATTCAGAATGGTATCTTGTATAGTTGGCAATCTGAGGCAGTTCAGATCTTATGATTTGTAAAAATGAGACATTCATAAGCTAGTTCTGGGAAAGAAATCTATGCCAAGAGACCTCTTCAAGTTTGGATTTTTATTTTTTTCTTTTGTCACCACCAAGTTTTCCCTGAATTTGTATCTTCCTACACCCATCACTGTTTACAACACAGCAGAGATGAACAAAAAGATGCACAAAGTGGCATGAAGAACATACAAGGAATTCAGGACTACCACCAAACTGCTCAGCTTCGCAGGTCTTCCCCACCCAAAGGTCACTTCCCTCTTGAGCAGTGCCTTTCCACATATTCAAAGAAAAGCCATAAACTGCTAGATGGAAGCAGCCACCAGCAGCATGACTCCCTTTGAAATAAGGTGTTTTGCTTAAAACCAAAACTACATTCCAGTCAGTCAACTGTATCTTACCTGACAGTCTTGCTTCTTTTTCCCCTGAGGCTCTCTAAGCACAAAGATTACAGTACTAGTGATCATTAGGCAAATCAAGTTATTGCTATAGAAATCTCATGACCAGAACAAAGGCATTTATAAAATCGCAGACTTATCATTATTACTGAAGAAGCCAATACAGAATGTCTGTTGTGCAGAACACCAATACGTATCCAACGTATTATTAAATTACAAGTAAAACCAGTTCAGAGAACTGATCTACTACAAAGGAAAAAAGGTTATATTCTATTAGTACTATTCAAGAATTTTAAAAAAACAGTTTACCCATACTTCCCCAATTAACACAAGTAGGAACTACGGAAGCTCTCACTCTCCAGAACATTTGCTTTTTTAAATAGCAGGCCTTGCCATTACAGGAATCATTCCAAGTATAAAAAGTGAAAAGTCTTTAATGCTTCTGCTGAACAGTCTAAAACACCATGGCCTTACATAGTATTAAGATACTTGTGCAGAACTTAAAGTTGTGAGCATAACTGGCATTGCAACTACATAGATGAGTCCTGGCGGTCACAACTTGGCAGAGCACTGCCAGTAAATTGTTTTGATGACTTGATTTATAAGCCTCTTGATGCAAAAGAAACTGATGAACATTTCACTCTCCTGTTGCTTTGGAACTGGAGAATACGGCTTTCAAACAGCATAAAAGTAGACTATCATCTTTTTACTTTGCTTACGTCATGGAATCACACACAAAGATAATTTGTCCATAGTGCCAGCAACTCGCAAAGAAAATTGGACCTGATTTTTCAACCCCATCAGGCAACAGAAACAAGCACTCAGTTTATTTAAATAAGGACCTACGCTGAGAGAAAAAGCTGTACGTGCAACTTTCCAAAAGTAGCTTCAAATACAGAGCTAGACAACAGCACCCATGCACTCCTACAAATGACGGGAGTTTCTCAAGACCTTTTGATTAAATATTGTAACCGCTACAGAAAAAAAAAAAAAAAATTGGAGGAAAAGACATAATGAGAAAAAACCCTGAACAGTTCCTTTCAGATTTCAAAACACACACTATTGAAAAATACCATAGTAAAATCAGGTGATTACATCTTTAAATATTAGAATAGTTAAAAGTCAGATTTTACTCAAAGCATAACTCTAAAGTGTATTGCCTAAGCAAGACTTCCATCATTTGAACAAACACCATGTCACCATAGTTAAAATGACACATTGACATTTATATCCATATGGAGGAGAAATATATGTATTAATGGCACATGCAAAATATGTTTTTGTACCTGCACTCACGTATCCCTATGGTGGTCCATATATCTCATAACTGTAAAATAAGTATGTTAAAAGCAGAACCAATCAACTCCAGTGTTCTAAATGTTAACTAAGACCTAAATACAAAATTTAGCTTAATGAAGAGGTCCGTTTATTAAATACACAGCCTCCATTATTTAAGCTACAGATATCCAACAAGCTTATGTCGTTAGCAGCAATTACACCAGTCAAAGTTTGCTCTTCCGTTACTGTCTATATTTTGAGAAGTTAATTTACTACGCATTTTGCCAAGTGCAATAAGTTGTGTCTGCGCTAAAACATCTGTCGAGAAAAACACTGTGAGGCAGGGTTTTTCATAAACCCAACATATTCACGTGCTGCCACAGCATACACTACAGCTGTGATGTAACCCAGAGCACTGAAAATGAACTGGTAGTAACGAAAACCAAAGTGTTTGGCAAAGTTTTCTGGATACATTCAAGACCACAGGTAATTAAATTATCTATTTACAGGCGGCCTACGGCAGACGCGAACAGATAGCTCCATATACTTATAAAAGCACACCTTAAACCTGATACAGACCATAAAGCGTAGCGGCTCACTCTACTGCGCAGTGGAAAAGCAGTGAAGAAGGAAATAACCACTGGGAAGTGGGTGTAAGGTCGCAGTGAGGAAGCAAACGGCAGCCTATTTCCTTAATGACTGCTAATAACTAATACTAATAAATGAGACCAACCGCCTCCTCCCCGCCCCAGCCGCCTCCAAACCTGTTCCCGCAGCCGAGGCGGCCAGCGCCGGGGCGGAAGGCCCTCAGCCCCGAGCCGCAGGACACCCGCGGAGCGCGGCGGGCCCTCGGGCTCAGCCCGGCCGGCCTCGTCCCACGGCGTCCCGCCGCCCGACACCCTCCCCCCTCCCCGCGCTGCCCCGCTCACCATGGTGCTCCAGCCGGTCCCTCCTGCCGCCGCCGCCGCCGCCGCTCCAGCCGCCCGGCCCGGCCCCGCTCCCAGCACATAAATCCGCCGCCGCTCCCGCCGCCCCGCCGGCTCCCGCCCGGCGCACGCCTCGCCGCGGAGGTCAAGCCAGGACCCCGCCAGCCCGAGGCCCCCCACCCTGAGCTGTCCAACCAACTGCTTGTACGGAACGAGCAGCGGCGCGCCGAGATCGTGCCCCGGCCGTCACCCCCGCGCTTGCCGTTCCGCCATCGCGGGCGGAGAGGAAGGCGGAGGGGGGAGGCGCCCGCCGGAGCGCACCGGCCGCCGGTCTCTTTGCGTGAGCCCCGTCAGGCACTGCGTGGGCAGCCGGAGGAGGGCAAGGCACCGGCGCGACCCGGGCCACGTGACACGGGAGGTCGCCCCCAGAGCGCTGACTTCCCTACTCGGCCCGGCCGCGGGGAGCCCCGCGAACCGGCGGCGGAGTCGGCGTCCACCGGGAGAGAAACGGGGACGTGGCGGGGGGTGATGACACAGGTTCAGCAGCTGGGCGAAGGGAGGGAGCACGGCGGGGCATCCGCGCATGCGCCCTGGTCTCCCCCTCCCGCGCTGGCGGCGCGGGGGCGCATGCGCAGAGGTGGAGGATGAGGCCGGAAGCGCTGGCGAGGGCGGCGGGGAGGTGGGGGTTCTCTCAGCCGAAACGGCGCCACGGCTTTCCTGTAAACGCGGCCGCTTTAGGCGTAACGCCGCGCTCCGTCATGCGTGAACTGGAAGCTGAAGCGCAAGCATTCCGCTTGAACGGATAAATAGTCTTTTTATAGAAAATATTTATCAACATCTGTTGGTATTTTGACAAGCTTTACCTGCCTTTCCCAAGAGGGGGATTCACAATGAGTATAGATCCTGCTCCAAGCAGAAATACCTAGGAAAAGACAATCTAGTGACATCTTAACAACTGTCATGGAGACTTACAAACGCTGACATTTTGACATTTTTAATTGTTCCTTTGAAATATGTGGCGGCTAAAAGAAAAACGCAACAAAACCCACTGAACATCACAATACTAAGCAAACAGATTTCAAAGGAAATCCTCTCAGATACGAGAGATTATAGTACCAAGGACAAAGACAAGACAGTTTTGACCTATTCGAACCATTTCATTTTAGTCAATGAGTCTTGGGCTTCCCAGTTTATTGATGCTAATTTGGTGACATTTATGGCAAATGCAGCATGGTAGAAAAGAGCGTTGTCAAGTTAAGAAAATAACAAACTGTAAAGGCGTTCTGTTTGCACCATTACTCATGTTCCTGGCATACAGAGAATACTAAAGAAAATTACTAAGTCCTTAAAAAAGCAAACTTAACGACTGAAAAGCGTTAATCTTGTTAGTGTAGGAAGAGTAAGATATCAGGTGCTTTTGGATAGCAACCGATTTGAGACACATTTAACACTTCTGAATGTAGAAGTCTCAAAAGTGTGTGTCTTAAAGGACATTCATAACTTGCTTGTGGAACTTTGGCAGGAGATTTCGTGGCTGATAAGAATTTGGTGGCATTTTATGAAAAATAAGCAATCTAAATTGATAACAAGCGGAGCTGTTTCACTAACTGAAACAAGAATTACCTATTGGTTGGCTTGAACTCTTTAACAAGCATGAGTTTAGAGCCCTAGTGTTTTAATTCTAGTATTGTTTAAAGGGTATTTAACAAAAACAATCAGTATTCACACAAAAATGAGGCCAAAGCTGTTGTAATCGCTATGCAACAATGGATTTTTTGAAAGGATCTATATGGGCTGAGTAGGACCTTTGCAGCGAGCAAGCTAAAAAAGATTGTCCCATGCATTATTAAGTGCCACTGATACAAACACGGTCTCACCTGTGCTGCTGCTCTCCTCGACCCTCTCGTCTCACACGGCGTGCAAGTTTTAAGAAACCCATTAGAGCAGACACAGCCTTGCTGCCCGTGGATACAAGGCTGGGTTAGGCGGGACATGTATACCTCATTCTTCAGGAAACAGGCAAGGTTCCCCAAAAATACCTAGCCATTTCTAGACTTTCAACTCTGGTCTCAGCAGCCTCTCTGTTCTCTATATCCCACATCGCTAAACTCTCTTCCTCCAGGTTACTGTTTCCTCCCCCACACCAAGTATTCTTTAACCTCCACAGGAAAAAATCAAATTTTTGTGTAACATGCAATATGTGATATGGCAACTATCACGGCTTAAACTCTCCTTCAGGTCTAAGCAGATGTAAGCTTTCCAGTTTTGCCGAATATATGCTGAGATAACATCATTAGGGGTTCAGAAAAATTTTCCGTGTGTAAGAAGGACCAGGACTCACAACGCTAACAAGCTCTGAGAACGTTTTCATGACAATCTCGATGGGCTCCTTCCTTAAGCTTGGTATTAGAGCTGATCACTGTCCTGCCTTCTTTACAAAGAGCATTTCCACTGCTGTGATTCAAGACGAGCTGTTTCATCAGCAGTTTAAGTGCATGTGACCGTTGTGAGGCTGTGCCACAGGTCTTATTCTGCTGCCGTGGCCACGCGGGTAATGACTTTGAGAAAAGAGAGTGAGGGAGACAACATCATCTTGATCAGATTTAGTGAGAAAATATCTAAACAGGGTCCTTCGGCCTTTGAAAGTTCCTCGTGTTGTCACAGTTAATGTGTTGTCAAGGATCATCCTCACTTTTGTATCCAGCAGACCCTTACATCATTGGGGCTATAGAGGAAGCTTAACAGGGCTGTGGCACGTTTGTTTCTAATCACAACTACGTTATGAAATAACTTTGCCCTCTCTGATATGGCAGCAGTCTTGCTGAGTCTCAAGGAAATGGAGAGGAGGAAAACTTCTAGCAAGGAGATTCCCCTTTTTCAAGTCAAGTGCAAAGGAGATCTAATCTCATGGTTATCTGTGGGACAGCACTTTGCTGTCAGGAGTTGGGGGGCTTCAGTGACTTCCATCTGATCCTCATCATCTGAAAGTGATAAAATGTTATAAACGTTTTTGAAGATGCATTTTATCTCACAGCTTCCCACACAGCAAAAAGCCCAAGGAATCTTCCTCTGGAAAATGAGCCTGCAAGGAGCTGAAACACTTACAGACACTTGAGAAGTCTGTAATGTAATGCTAAAGCAAAGCAACCGAGCTGCTGAAAGAAAATTTAAAAGAATTTTTATTATAATACCATCTACAGTTCCTAGATGACAGGATGGTAAGCAGAAGGTAAGTTTAGATCAACAAAGGCCAAGTAACCTAATAAAAAAAAAAACAAAAACAGGATGCAGTTACTTAGCAACATTTTAGAGCAAGGTGCAGGAAAAAATAAGAGCTTCATTTCCTGTGATATACTGGGATTTGAGTTATCTAGCATAAGCCAAAACATAAAACATACTAGAAATTTCCTGTGTTCTTCTGAATCAAGCACAGAGACATATTTAAGGAATCTCTTCTTCCAGCTGCGCAACTGTTATTCCACAAAGGATGAACAAGAGCTGCTTGAAGAAATGAATATTCCTGTCTGTTTTCCTAGGTTTGTGGAAGTCGTGCCTCTCATTAGATCTATGAGAAAAATTAAAGAACATCTTTGCTTGCTCTGAAGAATTTGTTCCACAGAGTGAAGCAGAGCCAGCTGTAAGACTTCTAAAAGTTGTTATGAAATATAACACCAGGTTTATCACTTACAGTATATCTGTAAGGCTTATGGTTCACATTTGGATGGCCTGAATACCTCCTGAGTCTCTCTGGCTAATTATTGAAGAGGTTTAACTGCCTCTGACAGTCATTCAGAGATCTGAATCAGATACTGAACAGTCTGCCCCCTGCTCACCCACTGAAACTTGGGTGCAATTTTGGCCACCTGAAAATTTTCCTTTATTTTCCCTGGTTCTGTCAAGGCCCTGAATGCACCAATAGGCGCTACTCTTCCTTACCAGTACCATAGCTTGGCGGTCTCTCATGTATTTGGCATTAAAGTTTACCCACCAGATAAGGGAAGTTGCTATGATTTTGTCAACAGCATTCTAAGATAAAGCCGGGGCTGATGTTTATGTTAAATGCTTTTAAAATCGCTGGGATTCTCCATAGGTGAATAGATACCTGTAGATATGTGAAAATTTACAGTTCTATATCAGTACAAAGTTATTTATGAAGGGAACAATGAGAACACATGTCATTGCAATGTGTTCTGTTTATTCTTAACTTTCCTTTTTTTTTTTGATACTTTCCATTTTTGTAAGGAGAAGACTATTAAGAGACTCACTTAAAGCCTAATTCGACACAGGAGAGGATATTGAAGAAAAATGGTGCCAAAACCGTCAAAATCTGTTCCAGAGAGGTCTCATTAGTTTCCTTTTTGGAAGACAGCATGTCAGACTGTAAAGTTTCCATTTAGATGAATAATTCTGAATCTTCTGAGTAAAACCAAAATATTTCCCAGCATTTTAAAATAAAAACATAGGCATTTAGCATACAAAATGGGAGGGGACTTACCTGGTGGTTCTTTTGACTTAGGTGGGTGGCTGCTCAGCTTATTTAAACTAGTTCTGTGAATAGTGGGGCTAATGAAGCTTGGTTTCCTGTGGATTTCTATCATCTCATGATTGATAGATTAGAAATGCAAGTTTTTGTTTTAAGAGTGTGTCTGTGTGGGGCATTTGCACTGTCTCTGGCCTACAGTCAGGCAGTGTAATTATAATTGAGAATTTTACTTTACAAATGTGTTTGATACAGGCCAGTGGGTTCCAAACCGAATGAAAAATCACTTAGCAGCGTACAAGCAGACAGATTCACACATCCATATGAATTTACATATGGCCACACTGCAGGACCATAGATGCCTTATTCGTATAGGAAATCAGATGGGAGAGAAAACACTTGTATTTGTGCCAGCGGTGTGTTCATGTCACCTGTTTTACTGTGCCATGAGACAGAAACTTATGACCTCAAAGGCTGTGGGTTCATTTTTGTGTGTGCGTGTGTGTGTATGCAGCAAGTTGCCTCACAGGACCTTGGTCTGGGCTGAGTTTTCTGGCTATTAATCCCTACCTCCGACCTCTCTATCCTATTTTGAAATTATGACATCATATTTTAATGATGTATGAAAGTACATCTTTTTATATATTGGTTCCCACAGCTATGCCATGCACACACACATTCACACACATATATGTATTTATATGTATAGAAAACTTCTGTTACCTAAAACACATGCTCTTCCAAATGGGAACACAACAGACAACAGGCTAATCAAACTGTAGGCTCCAAACTTGCCACTTAAAACACTTGCTCCTCTTTTTACCTACTGTGTATCACTTCTAAAGTCATTACTGTTCTGTTCAATTAAGCTAACTTGAAATGTACTTTCTGATAGTGAGCACACATTTCCTTTTTTTCCTAAAAAATCAACTTACTGAGCTGCAAGTACCTTCTTGCTGAGCAGTGCAGTAGAGCTAGAAAGGCCTGTGGTGTGTTATGACTTCACTTAACCACTACATGTTAAAAGAATTTAAATGACTCTGACAGTAGTATTTCCTTTTAAAAAGCACTGAGTGGTTTTGATGTTTTCTTCTTTGTACTGTACCTTAAGATTTCTTCCACATTGTTTTAATATGCACTAAAGTGTTTGAAAAATGGAGTCATAACAGCAGCAATCAGAACATAAATATATCAGCTGTGGGCCAGTACGTGCTACAGTTTCCCAGAGTAGCATTCATGTGTGAAAAATCTTACCATGAGTGAGCAGACTACAAATTGGCAAAATGTTCCAGATGTGTAATGCAAAAAAAGGTGAAGTTCTTTGGCATTTTGGTATTAGAGCTACCAGCAGATGATGAGCAGCACACTCAAATCTCCAGTGCAAGTGGGGAAAAGAGCTTGTGCCGGTTTGCAGGAACTGGACCACTGAAGGTCTTACAGGTCAGAAAGAGAATTTTAAAATCAATTCTCTGCTTCACAGGGAAGCAGTGTAATGAACAAAGTAACTCCGGTGTGTTTGGAAGCTTGGGAGCAAGTTAACAGCCCAGCAGGAGCATTCTTCAAACGCTCGGCAAAAGTGCCATAGGCCTCTGCTCAGTGTCTCAGTTCCTTGGGCATCTAGAAATGTATTCCAAGCTCTTGCAAGTATTATTATGAGCCTTCAGCTGATTCTGTTTTTAAAATAAAAGAAAAAAGTAAACAAAAACTGGACACTCCAAGAATATTCTTCTCCTTTACTTCTATGAATCCAATTAAATAAGCAGTGTTTGCAAGGCTCAGGACTAGGAGTCCTCCACCCCCTATTGATATCCCAAGCACATGCCTCTGCATTCCTCACAAGAGTGATGATTTGTAGAGCTCTAAACCATGAAAGGGGCCCCAGGATGAATGGCCGTGAGCGGGTGGGGATCAGGCAATGACACGTTCTTGTTCTAGTCCCATGCTGTCACAGGGGAGACAAGGGTCAGGAGACAAGTTTCCCCCCGTCCCAGTCCCTGTGCTAGAAGAGGAGATCAAGGTCAGCGATGAATTTTCTACTTCCCTGCGCTGTCTGGGAAGGAGACAGGGCTGGCTCAGTCAGCTGTGTACGAAGCAGCAAGGGCTCCATGCGTGGAAAACCAAGGCTGCTGCCTTTTGTTTTTATTTGTCAGCTCTGGCTACCTTTCCAACAACACCCAAGCAAATCATGTGTGCGATCCACTCTTCAGAAAAATCCCCAAAAGGCAAGTGTTGGGAAACCCGTTCCTGAAGAAGTTAGCTGTCGACATAGCTGAAAGCACTGCTGCTGTCTAATGAGTGAGAGTTAATAAAATGGAGTGGTAAACCAACATGTGAGTTATGAAGATCTTCCCTCACTAATGGGAGTTATCCAGTGTCCCATAGATGCTCATTATGTGTTGTTTATACCCAATAGTAAAGTCTTGCATTGCTGCAGTAGCATTAGCTGGAAGTGATGCTCTGTGATCACAGAATAAAAGCTATCGAGGTGTTTTGTTGCCTGTACTTATCTATCTCTGTATTTTTTTTCTCTCTTTCCTCTCTCTCTCCCTAAGTCTATCAGGGTGTTATTTATAGGAGCGATTCTTCACTTGATTTAAAGGAAACCTTGAAAACATCTCGATATAGGCTGGTTACAAAAAAAATAGGGATGTTAGCATAATGGGCCAAATTAATCCCCAATGTAAATCCATTTATTTCAGCACAGATACACTAAGGATGAATCTGGGTCAAAAATGTCTAAAATAAATGTAGTCGAGATGTAAGGCTCAAATTAAAAAGTGGAACAGAACAGCACATCTGTTGAGTGCTTTCAACTGTGCCCTCCTGTGCCTTATTGTGATTCCAACGTTGCCCTGAGGTAAAAATGTGAAGAACTCTGCCATCGTTCTGTAATGTGAAGTGTCACAGAGGCAGAGTTAGCATTAGTTCTCTGGTATGCAAAGGAGACATCAATGAGTTTTATCAACTGGCTTCGGGTAAATGATGCTGAAACAGTCAGTGTTTCAGTGTTAACCAGGAGTACACAGCTCTGAATGCCGAGACCCTTGAGTTTTGGGACATGTTTGAAAAAGCTGAATGTGTTCAATCGTGCCCTTTTAGTTCTCTGAGATTAAAAGGGAATAATAAGATAAAAATTGAAAAAGATTTACATAAAATAAAAATAGTTCTGCTGGCAAACTCTCTGCTATAGTTGTACCTCCTCTAAAATGATTCTCTAACAGCCTGCAATACTACGGAGCACAGGAAAACTCAAACATACTGGAAGTAAGCATGGTTTTCCTTCTTAAACATTTCAGCCTGTTTCCTAAGGAATTTAACTGTAATCGGTCTGTGTTTGTGTGTGAGTGTGTACATGGTAGTTTCATCATCACTTCACCTTGATACTTGAGAGCTGCTTGTCCAATTCCTACCAAACCTGCCCGAAAGATACGAAGTTCTTACAAGCCTGATGAAAACGTGAAGCCAGCATCAAGAGGAGACCCTCATTATTGCTGCCAGCAAGGGTAGCTCTGCAATGTGAACTCACCCCTTATTAAAATCTACATGGAAGAGCATGCTAAATGCAGGCAAAGCATCAGCTGGCCTTCATATCTTATTCAGACATTAGCAAATCCAAGCACAAGACACAAATACAAAGGAGAGCAGGCTTCATTAGCTCCGCTGCTAATGTGATATTTGTACTTAGACAAATTTGAGTCAGTTGTTTAATAGCACCCTGGAAAAGAAAGTTGGCTGTTTTAAAGTCTTCTTTAGAATTTATGCACTCTCTTTTATGCAATAATCCATCAAGCGTTCTTCACAAATCTTAAAGGCATGTCTGCACCTGGCCTTGCAGATACTCAGAAGTACAGAGAGAGAGAGAGAGAAAGAAATACTATATATGTGTGTGTGTGTATATATGTATGTATGAAGAGCTCTGATACATATCTATGTGTGTGTTCATGTACACATACGTGTGTGTCTGTATACTATGTATGTTTATATTTACAGAAAACTAGACAAACTGCAGTTGCCACCTTCTTAGTTAAAATTTTGAGAATAGGTGTCTCAATTTAGGACTTTGCACTTAGACTCCAGTGAATACTGCTGAGTTGAATCTTTGAAAAGTAAGCCACTTACGTGACCAAAAAACGGATTTATCAAAATGAGTTTGTGTACCTCTTGTGCAAATATTGGTCTTCAGGCAGAAAGACTGCATCAGGCAAGTTCTTCCCTTCCCTCCCCTTCCCTTCCACATCCTCTATTCCAGGTAAGTAGAGGAGTGGACCTTTACGTACGTTGGGCGAGATGAGTCCAGCATGCCTCTGGCATGAGACCACTTGCAAAAGAAAGTGTGTTTTCTCAGTTACAGCCTAAAGACTATGGCCATCTATGTGAAATGAGAAATAAGTTAAATCTGAGACTTCAAAATCATGAAACTGCTGGTGGCAAAATCCTCCCAAGAACAATTTTTGCTTCATGTGTGTCAATTTCCTGGCACTTGGATGCATCTGCATCCTCTGTTGGTGTAAGACTGTTGGAAAACAATAGGTTAATAGCAATTCTGTAATGAAAACTACACACGGCAGCTTAACAGGGAAGGATTCTGATAGGTTTTTTCTGCAGAAAGACTTTGCTGACTATGAGGGGAAAAAGAAGAGCTAAGACAATGCTTAAATAGCCCCTTGGCTTTCAAAATGCTTCTCTATTCACTGCAACCATTTGAGGCTTTTTTCCCCCTTTGTGAGTGTTTTATAAATATTTCAAAGCATTTTGGTTTGGTTGTCTATGGAGGAAGAAAAAAGAAAAAAAACCACAAAAACTAAGTTCGCTACAAAAATGTTTGAACTCAGCCTGGCTGCTGAACAAGAAAGCATTCATAATGGAATATTAGTTCAGAAGTGCTTTGTAAATAGTAATATCAGTTATACACAAGTGGGAACATGTCCAAAAGACAAAAAGTATTTTAGTCATAAAAGTAAACAAACGTAATTGTGAATACATTTGCATTTACACATGCTTAATACAATCTACCCATATAAATTCTGAAGGATTGTAGAGGACAAGAGGAATGTGAACTCCATCCCCAGTAACCCACAAGTAGCAGACAGAATTATGTCAATATTAAATTAGGAGGAAATTAGATCGCACTCTCTCTTCCCTCTTCAAATCTCTGTTCACATCTCACAAGCAGCATTTTGAATCCAGTAGACGCATCCTCCATTTCAGACTCCTGTACATAGCATCTTTAGAAGCATAAGTGTTGCAGAGACATTTACGCTAAGGTCTTTTGGGTGTGAGAGAATTTTTTTAGTTTAAGAGGATGTAAACAGTATCGCTCTCTCGGTAAGTAATGCTATATTTAAAAACCACACTGTAAAAGACAGGAGGAAATCAGAGCATTTTGCCTTTAGACACGATGGGGAACATGTAGCCGAGGCATTCTCTCACACCACTTTTAGTCCTATTTTCTTCTTTCTGTCCCTGTCTTCGGGAGTGGTTTTGATCTTTGCCATGTCTGCGTGAATGCTTATGAAACACTTATTTGTCATGTGTCACTTAGAAAAAACTGATGGAAGTTCTTTTTAGTAATAGCACTTTCCTGGTGCTTCCCTTGTGCTGAAAAACTACAATAGCTTTAGACCTCGCTTGTCCATGTGTCTTTCATTCTAATGTCCTGAAAAAGAGACCTAATAACTAAGTACTAATTATTGATACAAATCAAACAGTAGTCCTGGGAATTTGGTCATAATCTCTTGTGGGCAGCATGATCTTTAAACTCCCTCCTTCTTTATTCTTCGGTCATACTCAATCATCGTTTTGGTATAATTTTTTAAAATTAGTTTTCTGTAAGAAAATGGATACAAACAGAGCAAACAGCTGCCTGAATGTGAGACAACATAGGAGAAGTGAAGATGACATGCTGCCCTTTTGATATGTCTATTCAATATTTACTGTCAACTTCAACTAACATTTATATAATATGAATATTTTAAAACAAACTCATTACTACACCCAAGTACTTAGTTAAGTAAATACATTAGAACCAGCTCCACCCTCCCGTGTTCCTTTAAATACTAGCTAGTTGTCTGGGCAATGAAAGAGCAGAAAATCAGGAACTAATGGAAAATGAAATTGATTTGATAGCTCTGATTTGGCACATTGCTCCTTCATAGCAAGAATTGTTCCTCTTTGTTTACCAGCATATCATGGTTTTTGCCTTAATGGTCAGAGCTAGCATTTTAAAAATTATATGATCATTTTCCAGTTTTTATATGAACTTTTGCTAAGGTGTTTTGGTGTACAAATAGGAAAAATTCAAGACACCAGAGAACCTGTCCTGGAACAGCATGATAGTTGCGTGAATGTGTAAGGGTCATGGCTATGCTTTCAAACTAGGGTTGGTACCCAGAATAAAGATGGAATTATAAATGCTGAAGATTACGGCAGGTACCTAAAACGACCTTATGTTCTGGCATCTCTTTTTTTCCCCTCTTGTCTTTTGCAGGGCTGACTTTTTTGTGACTAGCTGAGAGATGGTGTGGTGTACATGGGCTCTTAGGCAGTCATTTGCACCAAGCTTTACATCCCCTCCTATCCCCACGAGCTCTTGCAGGAGGTTCCTCACCTGTTTGCTAGCCTGGGACATTCTGTCTTTTCCCTGCTGTCTTGCAACCTGTGTCTAGCTGAGCTTTTCTTGTGTGTACCCTGGTATATATCCCTCTCTGCACTTGACCCCAAGGAAAACTGAGTTTGGTACAATTTCTGTATGTGGCGGCTGACTTCTTAGATTTACCTTTAGGACTAATGTTTCACTCCAGGCACTATCAGTTCAATAGCCTATGTTGACCAAAACTGTGACTCTCACCATGGAATATGCTATTGTTATCTAGAAAGTGTGTGTTTAGTGTGTATGACTGAGCCATTTCAACATCACATCATCTTCATATATTCATTATTAGCTTTTCTTGAGCTGCATTGCTTTTTTTATTCGCCTGCCTAGTTTGTTTGTTCAGCCTGTGCTGAATGGGCATCCCAACTCATAAAATGTAATGGCTGTGATAACTCATGGAGTATAAGAACACAGTGATATGTAGTGAGCTTTTGCTACAAAATCACCTACACAGGGCGGCTCTAAGGAGTGTGAGCAAAGTCTGAGGCATATTAAAATAGGTTGGTTAACAGCAGGTACTTAAATAACCTTTTCAAGGACACTCACTGATCAGGAGCAGGCTCTTGAAGTATTTTTGTGTGTTTATAATGGGCATGAACCTTGGTCACAATTTTTCCCTCAGTGAAGAAGAATTATAAGGCCCTTACCATGGGACAAGTCAAAAATCCTTAGCTGGTATTATAAAAAAAGCAGGGAGAGTTTAATATCACTATTTCTGCTCTGGTCAGGAAGAAGGCAGGAGGCTAGCTCAAACTGCAACAAGTTTGTCAAGCCCACCAAGAGGCTTGTAGAAATGAGTGTAAGGTAGCTTTTACTCTTTCTAAGAGGGGAGGAATTTATCTAATTTGCAATCTGTTGACAAGTCCTGGAAAGCTGCTAGGCAAACAACTCTCAGGTTATGTTGGGAAGACTCGCCTGTATATCTGGTAAAATGGATTTAGGAGGTTGCTGCTGGCTGGGGACTCCCTTTCTGCATATGCATATGCATTATGCAGATTATTTGCATATGCAGTGTTGTTTTCTCTTTTTCGATGCAGTTAGAGCCTTTGTGCCCTGTTCTTCATGACTGCCAACTGTGGAGCTACTGCTCCATCAGCTCACTCTGAATTACTCAGGATATGTGGCTCACTCTTATTTTTTTAAGTTTCACAAGTATCATTTGGGTAATGTGTACTCCCCCGCAAGTCTCCAAAGATTATCAGTTGCGAATAAAGGAAATGCTTTTAAAAGCAGGAGAGAGAATGACATTAGAATAGAATATGACTGGTGGAAAATGTAAAGTAATTATCTTTTAAAATAATTTTTACTGTTATTTTTACCAAGTTCTAATTAGTTTATAAGAAGGTTACTGAAAAGTCGAGTAACCTTTTATTCAGATCTGATACCCTCACCTGTGAGGAACAGAGAAAACAGCACAAAATCTAGAGATACAAATGTATAGTTATTGGAAGTTAAATAATTGAAGACTTCTCATTCTGTCCTCACAATGTGTAGCAAAATCAGAGCTCAGATCAACTTAAGAAACTTGATGTGTAATGTTAACTGCCGTAAGAGACTTTGTATGGCCTTCTGTGGAAGAGAGACATCTTTGGGGGTTCTCTGCTGCCCAACTACAAAAAGAGAGCCAGAAATCTTTCTACTCGGGAGGAAAAAAAAACACCAAACAAAAACAACTAAACAAAAAAAACCCGAAACCCCTAAGGTAAAGGGAATTTCTAAGTGGAACAGGTTTTTTCTTTTTAAGACCCCTGCAAGAGGACGGAGCTGCAGCACCTGGAGGAAACAGAGCATCTCCCCTGAGCCCACCGGGGTCCGGCAGCACCTGTGGCGAGCCCAGCAGCCCTGCCACTAGCCCAGGGCAGGGGGCCGGGGGGCCGGGTCGGGCAGCTGCCTCGTCCCGTTTTGAGCGGGCACGACCCGAAAGCCGGGCTCCAGGTGTATTAATTTGCAGATTCGGTCCTGTTCTGGAGGGGCAGAGCTTGCTTTCCTCTTGCAGCCTGTGCGAGTCGCAACGCTGTTTGAAGACTGGTGCAACTGGGAACGGTCGGGGGGTCTCGGGGAGGGGATGGGCAGGGGTCTGCCCAAGGACCCCTTCTTTCCCGCCGACACGGCTCGGAGAGCCCAAAAGAGATTATTGAACCTGCGACAGAGCAGAAAGTAGAGTACAAAAAACATTAGGGATGCTTTCACGGCAATAATCCTGTGCAGGGATTGCACCATCAGGATGCAGGGGTCCCCGAGGATGCTCGAAGGAGATGTGGGGAATTCAGGAGGGTGTAGGTGCTTCGCCAAGGCAAACGTTTGCCCGAAAAGATGCCCCGTGGCAGCCAGGATTAAACTGAGGATGGTGCTGTCTCCGTAGCGGAAGAAAGTGGATATTGTGAGCAAATCGACTGTCACAGGCGATTTGACAAATTCTGATTTGCTTTTAGGAAAAAGTCTGTTAATCCTATTAGGGGAAGGGAGGGGGGGAGGCGCGAGTGGGCGCGGACGGGGTGTGCGGCTGCAGCCGCTGTGAAAATCCGGGATTTTGGGGTCGGGGTTACTTGTCGCATCTTTTGGCGCGGACCGCCCCCCCCCTCCCCCGCCTGACCTTGTGAACGGGGGCGGAGGGAAGGGGGAAGGGAAATTTGGTGTTTTCTTCCGCAAACTTTCCAGGGAACATTTGGTTTCCCCCCGTTCCCGGGTCGGCTCCGGGCCGGGCTGCGGGTTCCTGCATCCCTGCATCCGCATCCCCGCATCCCCGCCTCATGCCAGTCTGCGGGCAGGAGGGAGGGATGCGGCGCGGCTCCCTGACTTTCCAGCACCAAATACTGCCTGCCCCGGATTTTCAGCCCCTGGGCGGTGCTGCTGGGGCTGCAGGTCGCCGCTTTCCCATGTCCGTACGGGTTTGTAACCTCCTGCTGCGAAAACTAATTTCTCCCTTTTTTGTATTTATACTATTATATGTATTGTATTTATAGTATATGCACGTATTATACACGTTTATTCGGATGCACTGGAGTGTCCTTTGGGTTTTCACAGCTCTATCACGCCCTTAATCGTTTTCAAGCAACGTTTTGCTCACGTTTGGAGGCTTCCTGGAAAAACACCCGAAGTTTGGGGGAAGGCGGAGGGAACTTTTCAGCGTGGGGGGTGTCTCCTTAGGGTTTTCCCGAGAGCCGGGAGGAAGGGCTGAGTGGCTGGGTGAGGGAAACCCCAAACCTGTCTCCCCTCCGGGATTTTACCCTGCGCCCCTGAAGAGGACGGAGGCTTTGGAGGAGTCCTGGGGAAACGTCCTTGAGAAAAGAGGCGGCCCGCCCTTTACATATAATCACTGGCTGCCCGTCTTCCTCATAAGTATTCAAATATTACGTTAATTATCGCCACTGCAGACTTTTATTCAAGTTCAGAGGCTATATGTATATATTTTTTATTTCACCCACCTACCACGGAGGACCTGACTACATTTTGTACACCCCCAAACAGATCCATGTCCCTGTATTATTTTTTTGTTTTGCTCTTGGTTTGTTTTGTTTGGCAAAAGGCTGGTTTTGAACCAGAGGGACATTACAGTTGTCTTGTCAGTTAGTGTGATTTGAAAGTGAGCCTGTGCAGCGCTTTAGCCTGCCCTCAGCAATCAGGCTTTAGACTCACGAGGCTTTGATTGTAGGAGTTGCCTTATTTGCATTGATGAGGATGAACCAGCTGCTGGAGCATACAGAACTGCACCTGACACAATCACCGAGTTCAGGATTAGCACAGGGAATCAGGAATCCACTGCGCTATATGGCAATCTCAGCCCTACATTAGAGTCACTCATGCAAAATGACCCAAATTTGCAATGAGCACAATTAGCAATCCAAAGATGCATGTTAATTTTAGGGGCTGACATTTTCTTGCGTTTTACTTATTAAATATAACGATTATGTGCAGCTTAGTATGCAAGGCTGAGGAAGATGAGCTTTCTACTCCCCCCCTGAGCCCCCCAAAGCATCCTAACTACAGTCCCTGATATTTAGGACAGGCAAGAAGTTTTGTACTCCATCACCCAAAGGGTGAGGTTTTTTTCCTTTGTTCATTGTTTACACGAATAAAATAGCAGGGGCTTGGGTTTTTTACGGTTTTTATTTCTTTCCTTTTTCGTTAAGCAATCGCTTCCAACTTCTAGGACAAAATGTGGCCGTGTTATATCCCCCAGCCTCCCCCGCAGTTATTCAAAGCACACCCACACCTAAATCACCCACCATTCCTCTCCGTGGAAGAGGGGTGTTTCACCAAAGTTAAACTGCTAGAGTGAGAATCTAGCAAAGTAGTTTCCCTCCGCACCCCACCCTCGACACCCAGGAATCTTGAATTTCCAACAGAAACCAAAATCTGAGATCTGTTTTCCCATGGCTTTCGTGTATCTAGCTATTGAAACCCTCAACCTACGCTTTGGGAAAAAAAAGAAATGAAAAAAAAAAAAAATGAAAAAAAAAAAAAATTGAATAAGTGATAATTCGGAGCAAAAGCATGCAGTTCTAAAGCTAAAGCTCCCATTGGAGAACAGAAAATTTAATGAGCTTTTAATGGAATGCAATGCTCAGAGTAGTAAATTATTTGTTAGTTGACGATGCAATCAGCATGCTGATTAAGGTTGCTTGGTTTTTTACTAAACATTAACTGAATGAAAACGGTTAGTCCTTCTTGTTCTGCTTGGGGGGCTTTCGTGAAGCAAATGGACTTTCAGAACAGAGATTGTCAATAAAGGTGAGTGCACTCCAGGTGTCATTTGAATATGGTGATAAAATACTTCTGATAAATATTTAAAAGCGTTTTAAATCCACAGTGTTCGCCTAGTGTATTGTGAACTCTGTTTAAAGAAACAGTGGGCCTAGAAAGGCCTTTCGTCAATCCCTGTTTCTCTCTAGGACGGCGGATACTATATTTTATTCGGTAGTTTTTTAGTATTACCTTCAAAATGCAGGTTTGGACATAAATGTAGGCAAGTTGCAGACTTGGGAGATTCAATCTGCAAGAGGAAATAAAAACTACTTAAAGGAGAAATTACTGTTCCCTGGCTAGGTTAGAAGTGTAATTAAAGCTCTTCTAAATCCACTCGCAATATTTATGCACTTAAAATTAGGTATTTTTTTAATATCCGATGCTGTTTTTTTTTTTTTAAGGGAAATCCCTTCGTTTTTACTGTGGAACGAGATTTCTCTTTATTTTAGTGGACTCAAAGAAAAGCAACAAAACAAAACTCCAGTGGCATTAACACCACAATAGGGAGGGTGGTTATTGTTCTTTTATGTATGTTGACTGTAAATATTTAGCCTATTGAATCCTCAGACAAGCCTTGGATTGCACAGATCAATCCACGTATTGACTGAGTATGCGCTTGTTTTAAGGCAATGTTTATCATTTTGGTCGCCTTGGTCTTACAGATTTACGAGAGACAGAAAGGCGAATTTAAAAAAAAAATAATAATGAAGAATTATAGGCTACAGGCTTTGCATTTTATGTTAACGACGGCAAAGTTCCTCTTCTATAAATGCCAATTAGTTAAATCATCGCGTTATTCACTCACAATGATCAGATACCTTTAAAATCCGATAAATAACTATGTATGTGTTTTAACTATTCCTGTTTATGACCCAAGAGGTTAAAAGCCTTTCACTGGCATTTGACTTCTGACCTCATATAAATGTTATCTTATCAGTTCCTGCTTGTTAACTTGTATTGAGTGCTTGTCCCTGATGGCTTTTAGATAAAGGGGTTTTTATTATATTTCCTATTGAAACTGAACCATTTGCTTTGTTCTTCGTCTGTAGTCTCAGCCCACATAGTAACCTTGTAACCTAACAATTTTTGCTGAATAGACTAAAATCCAAACTATTTACAGTTTATACGAAGGCTTATTTTTGCCTAAACCGGTTGGATTGAATCTAATGTTTTATAATATAGTTTGGTCTTTTTTATCAAGTTTTTGATCCAATGTTGAACGTTATCTTTTACTTCATTGCCATAATTTTTAACAATTTTAGATTTCGGCCAAGAGAAGAGGTGTTAATACGATCATGCAAAGACATATTTTTTGCCCGAATTTGAGAAACCTCCCTAAAGAAAGCCTAAAGATGTTTTAAATATTCAGACGTATTTTCCGCATTGTATTTTCTCATTTGCTAAAACGACATAGTTGTTGCATACATCTACTCTAATTCCGCCTTTGATATTGAAGCGGTCTCTTCTATCTTACACATTCGCCTGCACCTTACTGTCTTTCTCACGCACCCAAACTTGTCGATATTCGTATGATGACTAACATGTGCAGTAGGCGTTGCTCCAGACAAACGTATAATGTTTCGCTGTATTTATATAAGCTTAACTGTGTTTAACACGTTTTATTACTGCTTGCATATGCGTTAGGAGAACGTAACAGTAGTTCCTGTGGCTGATTTGCTAAAGAACATTTTCCATTAATTTTCCTGTGGAAATTGGACTATAATCATAGAGAAAGAATGAAAAGGCAGCCATCTTGTGGGTGTCATATTGCACTTTTTCTCCTTGGTTCTTTTCTACTCAGCCTTTCTTTTTTGCTGTCTTATTGCCTTTCGCCCTAATTAGCCTCGAAGATAGTACTTGATGTGCAAAAAGATATTTTCGTCTTTCGATACACTGTACAAAAGTTGCGTTCCCCTTTGGCACTTCAGGCAATCGCTGTCTAGTAGTTACGAGGAAACTACATCTGCCTTTATATTTACTCATACATATGAATGAAACATAATTTTTGCATCCTGTGGCTCTTTGTGGAAATGTATTTACAAAAAGCAAATATGTAAGCAAAACATTATTCTTGCAAACGAGATTAATTTGTCTGCAAACTAATGGGCAAGTATACCATTCAGGAATGATAAAATAGAAAATCTCCTGGATGGTCCCTCTCCAAATTAACTTCGTTCTGGCTAATATTGCCGATATTTATTGAGAGACCTATTTACTGTTTTAATCGTTCACATTATCTCTGTGGAAAGCTTAACAGCTTTGGTTTCTGTTAACGTTGATTCTATTTCAATATGCCGATCGTATTTCAAGAAAAGAAATATTTAGTGCAATTCTTAACTTTGTACTTAAAGTATTGTATAGTTTAAAGATACCGGCTGAAAAATAAAATGTCCCTAAAAAAGAATCTGCTTACTGTAACTTGATAATTGCACCAACGAGCATTATACACTTCCTACCTTGTTATAGCTTTTTTAAAGAAGGAAACTCTACCACCAAATACGTGAGAATAAGGGTGTAAGCTATTTGTCAATGAAATTAATGCCGTCAGCAACACAGTCATTAACATGCAGACTGTTCGGTTCTGGATTAGCTATTACAGACTTTATTGATTATGCCACTATTGGCAATCTACTAACAAACTTTCAGTAGTAGCTTAAACGTAACAGGTTTTAATTTGTTGGAAAACTTGTCGGAAAAATGGAAAAGTTTTCCCCCTTAAAAAAAAAAAAAAGCTTCGAAATGGAAAATAAAATAGCAACATTAGTTAGCATGTGTTTCGTCAGCTCGTTGTAAATGCAAAGCGCGTTGGAAGTGATAAGTGTTATTAATAACTCTGAGGACACGGATAATTCGTGACTCCGGTGTTTCAGAGTAATAACCCCCATACATGCATCCGCGCATACACCAAAAGGAAAAGAAAAAAAAAAAAAAAAGAAAAAAATAATGCCCTCTTTCTGCTCTTATGAACAGCATAAACCAAACTTTTTTTTCTCCTGTTTTCGTAGAATTTTTCTAAAAGCTTTATAGACAACAGTTGACGAGGTCCATTTCCAAAAGGGAAAATAAATGCTGATTAGGAGGAAAACAATGATCACCTCTCCCTCCCCGCGCCTCCCGCCCCCGAAATAAAGCACCCTCCGGTCTGTATCGGGACAGGAATGGGCAGAAGGCATCGTTCTCCTGCGCTACGTTTATCAGAGGAGCCTGAGCCTGCCCGTGCCACGCGCACCCCCTCCTTTAACCAAACTTAACCCCGAAAAAACTCGCGTGTGTGTCTGCCTGGGCTGGGGGAGTGGGTGCCTGGGCGGGGCGGGGCAGTATTTTTGTTCCCAGTGCAAGCAAACTAAATACGTGTCACTTTTATTATAATTATCATCAGTATTCTCACGATGAGGAGAAGTTTCCCCTCGCCCCGGCAGCGTGGGGCTGCGCTCCCACGGCCGCGGGGTCTCCGCGCACCTTGCGCGCCCGCCTCGCCCCCCCGGGGGCTGGCAGGGGAGGCTTTCTTCTCCTCCCCGGCTAAGAGCATATCCCGTCCTCTAACAGATTGATTTCCTTGTGTGTACAGATAATTAACTCATTCTTCTCCTCTTAATGGCATTAGCGCCGATGTCCTGCAGCAGGGTATGAATATTTCTCTTTGTGCCCAGACCTCAGACCCACCCCCACCCCCCCCAGACCTCGCCGGCCGCCTGGGCGCAGCCCCCTCCCCGCCTTGCCCTGGGCGAAGGAGGCCACCAGGTAACTCGCCCCCTTTGCCTCGGCGTGCTCTAAATCACACCTAAAGGGAGTGGTGGGGTGGGCAGGTAGATTTGGAGTCGTACATTTTGCCCTGGGCTTTGTTCAGAGCAAGGGAGGGGGGGCTGAGTTTTGGCTCTCGGTAGCTCCCAGGCTGTCGCCCCTCGATGATGTATCCCCTCCCGCGCCCGGTGCTGGGTTGGTGTATTTGGGAGCATCTCTCCCAAACACCTCCAGCACGGGGAAAGTCAAGTTCGGAGAAATCCCGATTTTCATTTCATAGCCAAACAACAAGACGCATTTCAGCTATTTCGGCAGGGCAGCTTCCCTAAAAAGATTACTTGAACTACAAAGGCATTCATTTAGGGCTGGCGATGCTGCAAGAAAAGGGCCCTGCTAGAAATTAGCAGCCTGTCCTGGTATTTGGGGAACAAGAGTGACAACTTATTGGAAGTTCTCAAGGAATCATTTATATTTCACACTCCAGCAGGCAGCTGATTTGAGATTGTCTGTTAGCATAACAAAGGCTCTGAGCCTGTGAACTTCAGAAACCTTTCGACCTCGTAGCTGCTGGCATGAATAGCCCCCAGCCCTGTCTATAGAGATCTCCCAAAGCTCCCCTGTTCGTGGCTAAATTGTTAATCAGGGTAATTTAATATAGTTTTCAATATGCCCCATCTCTTATTGGGTAAGGTATTCACGGATCTCACCCCCTCCCGAAAAAAAGTTCTCCTTTATTTAAGTGTGAGAGGGGCAGCTGCAGAGTCCCAGAGACACACCCCCCAAACCCTCGGAGGGTGCGGGGTGACCCAGGCGATGCACACACACACCCAGAACCCCCAAACCCAGCAGTGTCCCCCCACAGCACCTCGTTATTGTGCTCCCTCCTCCAGCGGGGCCGGTGACCCCAACATTAAACCTACACTGGATTTATTTAATGTTTTTGTCATCTTATTTATATATTTTCTCCCAGTCCTCGTGTTTCTCAGCGGGCAGCACCTGGGTTTTTCTCCCCTCAGTGTGAGCTGCTGCTCAGCTGTCTCCTTCAAGGCATTTCTGGCCCTTTATTTTATTTATCCTCTGGGGATTTATTTCCCCTCTTGCTACCTGGGGTTTCCTCTCTCTCCTTTCCATCACTCATCCTGCAAAAACTTGCAGGGACAAAAGTTTCTACAGAGAAAACTTGAGGAATGAGAGGCACTGTTTGGGGGAAAGATATTTTTTTGTTTGTATGCAACATAACCTGGTATTTGGGTTATTGGCATACTTCAGAATTCTGGCTACAGTTTGTCAGAATTGGTAAATGATGGGGAAGAAGTCCACGTTATCTGTTTACAATGTAAGCAATGTGGGCATGCAAGGATATGGTCCAGGCGCCGCCCAGCGTGAGACAGCATGGCTTTTTCCATGGACTTGGACAGTGTGTGTGGACTTTCAGTATGCCATGTAAATAGCTATTGATGCATGTTGAGAGCCACGCTCTCTAAAATAAAATTAGTCAGGGTAATATTCCTTTAAAATGTCTAAAACCGTGCTCGAGTCCTATTTATATCTAAAGGTCTTGGAATAATTTGCTCTTGAAACAAAAGGACAAAACAGCATGACAGACAACACATAACTGTGAAGACAGACAAATCAGAAACACGTTTTCTGTACTTTACTTACCTAAAGCAGGGATTTTATGTCTTTGCATTTTATTTGCATGTTTTGACTTCTACCATTGTGTCTGTGGACATCAGTGACACAGCCAATGTTCTTAATTCCTTTTTTTTTTTCCTTTTTGAAGCTCCATATTTGTGCTTGATTTCCTTGATAAAATTCACATGGATTTCAGATTTTTCACGAGTTTTTTTAAAATATGTAAAAAAAGTCTTAATTAAGATAAGTTTGTGCTTCTAATATTTGTCAAATGTCTTTTGAACACTCAGTAATTCCAAATAAATAAGGTAGTCACTTCACAGAAATTCAAGAACTAACTGCTTTTTTCTTTTAATTGTGAGAAGGTGAAATGACAGAATTTTTTCCTTACTTTTTGCTCACTAATGCTTTTTTTTATTTTTTCATTAGACTTTTCCTTCATTACAATCTACGATCCGTAGCTATCATTTCACTTTCACATCTCTGAATTTCTGTTAAATTTTCCTTGAGAGATTAATAAACCTACAGAAGATGCCTTTGCTTTGCGCCCATATAAAAGTATATTTTCACATTTTTCCCTCCAAAATATTTTTAGATTCTTAATTAAAATAATTATATTTTGACTAAAAGTCAAATTAATTCTATTCTGATTTAAAATTGTGTGGGTTTTGTTTTTGTTTTGTTTTGTTTTTCTGCCAGCAATTAAAGAACACGTTTTCTGCATATTAGGAGATATTTGCTTAGGTGGTTGTTTCAAAGCTGCTTCCATCTAATGGTACAGTTTGGGCCTATTGTATTGAAAAAAGGATGTATATTTGGGATGGTGTTTGACAGGGGGAATGAACGCAGACACCAGAACAATTATATTACAATCCCATTGGGAATGCCAGCACCAAATTTAGCCAGACTGATGGGGCACTGTCTAGACGGTCCCTTTTGTGTATCAGCTGTTTATTCGCTGCTTTATTGTCCAGCTTGAATATATGGCTGGAACCTGCATATGGAGCCCAAACATAACCATTCCTGCAGCCATACTTTGCTGTAAAAAACAAACAACCCCACCCCCACAAACCGAATACATCCTGCAATCATGTCCATGTCAGAATAGTTATAAAACAGAAAAGCAAACAAACTCTGCTTTTGCATCAAATATGTAACTGTGTGCCCATATAGGCACACATATGCTTGCAGATAACTATTCTGTGATTAAAAATGCAATTCAGTAGAATTATCACTTGAGATCACAGGTGGATGCATAGGAAATCCTGGCTGGGGCTCTGCAGCTTTCTGTGGGGAGGGAGCTGGGGGTGCTTTTGGGGGGAGTGTTGTTTTACAGAAGACATGTAGAGGGGGGTAGAAACGTTGCTCTCTTTTAATGTACTCCCATCTCCTCCCAAAAGAAGATAGAAAATAAATAAAACAAGCAGGTATTGTGAAGAGGCAATTAGGAGCCACTGTACATGTAAATTACAACCTTTCATTTTTGAAAAGGGCAAAGGATAAAAAGAAGGAATATTTATTAAATGTTTACACTGTAATTAGTAGCGTAGACTGCTTGGCTTTTCACTTACTGAAGCTGATACTGGAGCTGCAATTAGGCTTGTGCTAAAGACTTGTAGGATGATTTCATTTTTTTTAAAGGAGGAAGCATCAGAAACCTATGAGAAAGAAATTGCTAGAGAACTTGGCTTTGTCAATTAATATGCATGTTGCCACTATGTCATAAGGGGTTTTTTTGCCACTAATACCTAAAAGTCATCTTAGCCAGAAACAGCCACTGATAACTAAAAAAAAAAAAAATAAAAAAAGACCTTGTCAAGATACTATGCTGAAGAAGTTTTAGGAACTGCACCACACAGAGACTGGGAAAAATCTGTGGACTTTCTATGCCTGCATCTCTATTATCTGAAAATGGCGCTCTATGGGTAGATACTCCCTGAGATGATTTTGTCTGGCCTTGGCAAGATGCCTGCTACCTGTCACGCTGAGCAATAATGGCTCATTTTTCACCCATCTTGCCTGTCTGTGGCCATTGTTTTTTCTTTTTTTTTTTAAATTGAAATCATTAGGAAATCTTTGGGCTATTTTTTATATTTTTTTAAATTCTAATTGGGGTTAGACCAAGGCATTGATAATAATGGACTTCTTGATAACATGCTTAATTGCAAACTTCACTTGCTTCCTACCAAGGATAGCTTTGCCATGGTCCTTCTGCACTGGTTTAGACCACCTGCTTTTGGAGTGTACCCATCCCTTGCAAATTTGCTACGTGGAAACACTCTGTACTTAAATTGATAGTGCTACTTCTAAAGCATCCCGGGAAGTCAGGTGTGATGGTTTTACAATCAGGTATCATGTGCTCTTCTGATCTACTGTGTGGAAAGCCTGATAATCAGTAATGCATGCAGTCGGGTCACACTGTGAAATTGCTTCTGTCCTTTCTTGGCCTGGCATGAAGAGGAGGAAAGGGGCAGAACTCTTCATGACAGCATCTTTGTCCCTGGAGTGAAGGGCATTTGCCATGCGGTGTTTCTCACTCCGTGTGTCTGCAGATGTCCCTTCATACAGCAGTTTTGACAGGGTCTTGCAGGGCTTAGGAGCTGCGTCAGATGGCTTGGAAGCAGGCATATAGAAAGGCTGACTTCTCACCAAATATATGTCTGTGGATGGAAGCAGAGGGCTGATAAGGCCTGATAGAAATATACAGCTATGAGTTGACTTTTGCAAATGGAGCACCACCAGATTAAAATAGTCATGTTAATTGAAATTAACCTATGAGACTTTGGTTAGAGCCTAATAACCACCAATCTGTGATCTTCTCTTACCATCACTGTGACTCTGAGAGCAGTTACGCTGTTCCTATAAAACACATAAAATCATTTCTCTGCTTGCTTTCTCTTTTTCTCTCCTTCTTCTCTTTCCACTCCCCCTGCGTAACTGTAAAGATGATGTCTCTGAGGTTGAAAATAAAAGTATAAGAAAGCACCTACCTCTTAGCTGTGTGCACTGTTCTTGACCTGTGGATAAACATCCACTTCCCTGGTTTTCCAAGCCACGATGCCCCAGCTCTCCCCTCTCCCTCAGGGTCTGTCACAAAGTCTCCTGCTGTGGGCAAATTAGGTTCTGATATAAAAAAAAAATAGTTTGTTTCCAGGTTTTGGTGAACGCAGAAGGCTGCACAAACCTGCAGAGTGATTTACTGCTTATTCTTGGCGTGTCAGGCAAGTTAAACAATTGCGGAATTGTGATTGCAATTACTGGACTTGGTGGCTGGAAGAAAAAAATGCCAGTTCAGGGTGACAGATAGCTATCACTGCGGGTGCCAGGATGGGTACCACTGTGTATGCTACCAGTGCAGAGCCAGACCCATCCAGCTAAAGGGTTCACGAAGGAAAAGCCACTTTGGGGCAGAGCAAAGCAGCTGCTGGTGATGGGGAGGACATCAGGAGCCTGGATGGTTGGCACATGTAGTTAGCGATCAGCTTTGTCTAGGTACAGGGTAATTTCAGCTGACTCACGAGCACAAAATATTTGTGGCTTGATACCACTGCCCCAGTCACGGCCTGAGGTGCAGTTTAGCTGTTTAGGGCTGTAATATGAGGAAAAGTGGGAAAACTCATGTGCGGTATTGCCCTGTGAGTTGCACATCTTTTATATGAGAATGCCAACTGGGAGTGTTACACACACAGGATTCCTGTTAAATTCGTTCACTGAATCATACGCTGTTTTACACCAAGAGGCACCTCTGGAGGCCACGTCGTCCAGCTCTGCTCTCAGAGTGGTCCAGGTGGGTCAGGCTGTGTGGGACAACATCCCGCTGAGTTCAGAATAGCTCCAAGGATGGAGAGGCTGCAGCCAACTGGGGAACCTGCTACCATCATGGTAATAAATAAATAAACAAATAAAAATAAAGGTCCCTTTCCCAATGTGGTGGCTTGCTGCCCCATACATCCTAGCATGTCTGCTGCAAGCATCACAGCTGTTTGCAAGTAAGGGTTCCCATCACTGTACAATCCAGTGTCCAAATGAGACTGTAATTAAGAAACTATAACGCAGACTCCAAGTGCTCAGATATCATAGCAGTGAGCGTAATATAAATGCCCAGAAAACCTATGCTAGCAAGCATTGTTGTAATAAAAAGCTCAGAAGCCTTCCCAAGCATTAATCTGCGTTGAGGAGTTTGAGTATAATGTGCCCCTTTCCATATGGCAATGCTTTAATGTGACAAGGCTGAAGCTATGAGAGTAGGCATGATGATGCACAGCCATCCTCTCCACCTTTGCTTCCCCATTACCTGGCAGCAGTTGTCTATCCTGTCTTCCTCTCTTCCTTTCCTCTTTCTCATTCCTAAAATAATCCCTTCACATCAGCACAGCTAATAGAGTTTTTATCAAGCCAGACCCCTAGTCTGTTGTAATTCTGTTTTTCCAATCACCCGGTTTGTTCAAGTTAGAATAAAACTATTTAAATCAGTTTCTTGTAATCTTCAGTTATTTATAGATAAAATGATTTACATGTTTGTGAGCTATCTGCTGTGGGCACAGTATTACTGAAGGTTTTTCTTTGGGGATTACACCACCATTTAAGTTTATTTTCTTGTTTTCCATATCATGTTTTGATCTCCTAAAGGAAATAACTTATTCTCTCTATCTCTTTCCCTCTCCTTAAGATAAAATATCTACTTTTGGCTACATTTATTTAAGAGAGTAATATAGTTTATCAATTTGCTTGTTTGGAACCAGAATTGAATTTGTGTTTGGAGACCATATGGCAAAATCGTACCTTTTTTTTCCTCTGTGGTAAAAGAAATTCAGGAGATTTTTATCTATAAATCCTACATCTCACACTGATTATTTGGTCTAGAGTCTGATCCTTATTGCGCTAACATAAAGTTGGCTTATTTTT
The DNA here is from genome assembly GCF_965183815.1 of Platalea leucorodia. Lineage (NCBI taxonomy): Eukaryota > Metazoa > Chordata > Aves > Pelecaniformes > Threskiornithidae > Platalea > Platalea leucorodia. The sequence continues at coordinate 83,663,169 of NC_138858.1, forward strand.
ATTAAAGCTGATAAAATTACGTAATGGTAAAGATGGTGATAGTAAATTAAAATTAGCTGTGTACATGTACAGCAGAGTGAAAGGGTTGCAATCCAAAATAACTGCACTTGGTAAGTCAGATTTGAATTTGGCCCACTGTGTTTACTCCCTGTGCTGAGTTGAACTCAGTTGTTTCTTTTATGTGAATAGTTGGCATATCTGATATAGCGGAGGACTATGAATAAATATCATGTCATTTGACATGGGTTACAAGTGACTTGACCATCATTCCCCAATCATTACCAATGATTACCAATCATTTTCCACAACAAGGAAAATAAATGCTTTTTTTGTTTGGTTGGTTTAGACCTCATCTGAAGAATCTTTAATGTATGTATGATGGTAACTTCTCCAGCCTAGAAACCAAGGACCATTCTGGTTTAGGTGGATGTTAAAGATTTCGTTAGGCTTTTCTTATTTAAAAAAACGTTGGTCACTGTACCAACTATGGAGTGGTTGCTTGTAGACTTTCAGCTGTGCAAAGAGATATTTCCCTTTTGTACCTGTGATTGTGTTTAATTGTGGTTAATTTTGTATATAAAATTAATATATTAATATATTAATATATCAATATAAATTAATATTAATAATGGATATTTACACATGCATGCATCTAAAATAACAAAGAAAATTCAATGACAATTAATTTGTCATGAAGAATTTAAATTTTCAATTTCCTAGTTATGATGAATGCAAATGACAGTACCATTCTAACTTTATAGGAACCAAAAATGTATTTTACACTCAAAAAATTAAAAAAGTGGTTTAGCCCATTTTTCTTTTTTTTTTGTGAATATTTTTTGCAGTTATCTTGTAAACCATTGAAAAAAAATTCTCAGTTATGCATTCTGCACTGTAAAATTTACACCACTTTAAAAGGAGGATACAAAAGCCCAATTTCTTATGCCCCTTTAAAAAGCAACTAACCAGGAGGGGAGAAAAATAGGCCACCAGAAAGTAGACAATAATCCTGAATTAGCAGAGAGATGAACATGTTATTTAAGTCCTTCCTACAGCTCACTGATTTTTCTGCGTATGACAGCAACTGTGGGAGCCTACGTGGGACTCTGAAGGAGGAATGTGGGTGGAAAGGAGCTGAGACTGATTCACTTCTTGAGCCTGGTTGGTACCTTCAGGCAAAACATCTTCGACTCCTTATGAGAAGAAGATTTTACTTTTTTTTTTTTTTTAGAAAATTTGCCTTCTCATTTTATTATACCCACCCTGCAGTACAAGGAACATATAGATCCTCAGATTTGGATTTTTTTGCTTGAATAAGAAATACTCAATCAATATTTAAACAATTGAGTTATTAATCCATTAGACCGCAGTTTGGCGTGCCTTCTTCAGATAAGCAGAGAAAAAGAAGTGACCAATGAATATGTTAAGCCTGGGGAAGCAGAAGCTAATTTAAAATACCTAATGCACATTCTCCCATAAACATTTTTACAATGGTGTCAAGGTCTGCTTGAAATAGGTGAAGACTCCCAACTCAGGAAAGCATTCCTGTTTCAGAAAGGGTACTTGAGGACTTGCTTAACTTTAAGAAAGTGCTAAAGCGCCTGGAGAGTCAGTGGGGCTAAGCAGATGCCTCAGATAAAGCCTGTTGGCACAACATTTATGTCCTGGCTCTATACTGCTTGGCCATTGCTGTGATGAGATTTGCCATTCCTGACCCCAAAACAGTTGGCCGAACTGTGCTGATTTTGGGGGATGGTGTGGGGTATTTCAGAACTGGATTCACAGCAGCCAGCACATATTGTGATGGTCTGTGTTTAACTGCCAGTTAAAAATAGTTCTTATTGAGGGGGATGTCCCTTTCTTGCAACCGTCACAGTTTAATATGAGATACAGGAGATAACAGATAAACAGGGAAAATAAGTTAAAAAAAAAAACCAAAAAAAACAAAACAAAAACTTTAACATGTCCCTGTGATCATCTAACCTTCCTGCTAACTAAATTCAAAATTCCACCACTTTAAAATGAGAAAATTCCCTCTTTCCTCAAGGTGTGAGTGATGTCCAGGTATTCCAACTGCAAATGCCCAAAAAACAAAGAAGGAATTTCTTCTGTGGCTTGTAAATTTTCCATGTATCCAAAGATATAAAGATTTTATTGTCTGCCACCTTAACTGAGGATGAAAGTAGGAGTTTTATGTCTGTATAAATGGGATTTTCCTAAAGGGATTCATCATGTGCTTCTAGCCCTAAAAAAGCCCATGGTAAGACTCTCCAGGCAGCATGTATTTGTATCCAGAAAAGTTATGTTTGGCACTTTTTGAGGGTTTCACTGCTCTTTCTAAGCCTGCTGTATTTTGACTGATAATTATTTAGGGAACTCAGCTCTACAGGCAGAGGCAAACAAAAAACAGTATCTATGAAATATTTTAACACTGTCTTAAACATTACTAAAATAGGTTTTTTTGTAAGTGCATATTGCCCATGCAGAATGCAGGATGCGGAAGTACGGTGTAAACATTTTACTGATGCTCATCTGCAGGGAACTGCCGTGTAACATGACCAGCCAATTTTACATGGATAAAATCTGTATCTGAGGCTGCATTGTATATCCTGTGTATTTCACAAAATATCTGGGGTCCTTCTGTCACTTATTTTATCCAATGTTTTCTGCTAGTAAATACTAAAGAGAAGGAGAAGAGATATTCCTTCCTGTCTTCTGGCTTTCTTCAGCCAGTTTTCACTTTGCCTCTTGTGAGACCCTCTCAGTTTCTCCTTTCAGATCTGTTTGCCTTCTTGCACCAAGTTTCTTTCATTTCTTTTTCCTTCCCCTTCAGACCAGAGGTGGTTAAAGGCTGAGATCACAGCCCCCTGCATGCGACCACCAGGTCCAGCCTCAAGGGCAATGGGGCTCTGGCGACTCACAGCTCCGTGTGGCTTTCCAAAGCCATCAAATCACATCTTAAAAAAATTTTCAGTTCAGAGCCTTTGATAAAGCATAAATTAAAAATTCAAGTCTCTGCAAGAACAGCAAAATTATGTGAGAGCAAATACTTGTATAAAAGACCTCATACCTATATTGAGGTTGACTGCAAAAAACCATGCATGAAATTTGATGCACAAGCAGAGCTGACTGAGGTGAGAGTAAACTTCACCTACTTTTCTGTTTGGAGGAGTGTTTCTCTTTTGTGAGGAAATACAATCCCCTGTCTTTTCTTACATGAGCCTCAGAATTTAGGTGTTCATATAGACACTGAAATACTTTGTTCAGGAAATTACTGTTTGAGCTCAACAGACGTTGAGACCATGAGAAACCACCATGATTTTCCAGCCTTGCTGGGTTATATTGCATACATTAAACCAGAGATGTTGTTACCCCAATTTGGGGAGTGGAAGACGTTCTTCCATTCAGAGAATGACCACTCTGAAGTTCAATAATGTGCACCCAACTGGAGTGTTTTCCCAGGGAGCTATATCACAGCCAAACCTTTCTCATTAGTTTAATTTTTAGGTTTATCTGTGTACTTAGACAAGCTGTAATTTCAAGTGTATGATTATATGGATCCTGCACACTGTAATCCACCTTTTCCCAAAAACATGTGATTTGCTTACCAACAAACAGTCCATTCCACCAGTGTCATAATTCAGCAACTATTCAAGCAGATGGCTGGTTGGAACTGGACTTGACTGTAAGGGAGAGAAAATATGCTGAGAAAATATGCTGAAAAAATATGCTTCATGTCTGGCACTGCCAGCTACTATTCTTCCTCTCTTTTTGCAATCCAGTTGATGGTTCAGTAGAAAAGTCAGTGTGCAATGTCTTCCCCCAGTGTCCTCTTCCCTCCACTTGCTGTTGCACAGTCCTAGACATCAGTTCAGCCCTCACTCCTGCTCCATCATCTCCTCTCTGACAGCCAAGCCATCTCACAAAGTTTCATCTTGCAGCTCACCATCCTCTTCATTGCCCTGATACAGTTGTTCACAGGGTTGTACTGGGCACCGGGTCAGTGAAATTACCCAAATAAAAATACGCATAAACAAACCCTTCATTTTTTAAAGTTATTTTATAATGGATTGTTTGAGTCAAAATCTGCTAAAATACAAAGAAAATCCCCCAAATGATATTTTTTTTATCCCCAAGCTATTCTTCCTTGCTCAGTCCCTCCTCTCCCAACCTCCAGTGGGACCAGAAGGTGAAGGGGGGATTTGTAGCTGAAAAGCAGCTTCATTTACTTACCCATCCTAATTTTCCTTGTTGTGTTTCTTCACTACATTAACAAATGGGAGAATTTAAAAAAAAAAAAGAAAAAAAAAAAAAGTTTGTGCATGAGGTACAAAACATCAACCATGTTAGTTCCGGTTTCTTTTTTTCGCTGGGAGGGCTGTTGCCAAAGGTGCTTTCTCTAGGCACATGCATGCTGGTACCAATGTGCTGGGCATCAGGCCAGATGTGGACCTGACCCCTGTGACCAGGACACCTCCCACAGCAGCCCCCCATGCTTCAAAAAGCCATGCCTGTGGGCTGCTCTCCCCGATTGACCAGAAATGCACTGTGCTCTCCGGGAGGGATTTTCATTGGATGGAAAAGTGAGGATGACAGTCCCTGCAGGTACTGCAGTTCCTATAAATGAAAATTAGTATACTAAGTTTTGTGTGACGCTGTGGGTAGATGTGTGTTTCCTATTGTGAATAAGTGTGTTTCTGTATAGACATGTAATGGATGTCTAGCTGTCTATAACTCTGTCTACGTGTCTCTCGATTTCTCTCTTTCTCTGCTGGAGTGTAATTTCACCTCCCTATTTATACTATTACAGTCTCAATTTTATGTCTGTTTTCTAAAAGCATTTGAATTAGGCTATTTGACATTTCCTTGTGCTAACCTGCTCTCATCCAGAAAGAATCTTGTTTTGGAGGGAATATTAATGTTTCTATGAAGTAGGAGAACAGCACAGGATTGACAGGCAAATACAGTGCATAGCAAGCAGCTTTCTGCAGGGGAAGCTTTAATCTGGCAATGATACTAGTCATCCCTGATGTCTGACTAACATCAGGCAGGGTTATCATGATTAATGGTAATTAATTGTAGTGTTGTTATTGCTTATTTTTTATGTTGCTGTAGGCTCCGTGGAAGATGCCACATAAAGATGTTGCACCCATGCAAGGTTCCTGGGGGGCCCCCCCTACAGTGGGCTTGCTTGGGATTTACAGCATTGGGCCCAATGCAGATACATCCAGGAAAACCAATTTCAGCCATCTTTTCTTAAAAATAAAATAAGACCTTTGAGATAACTCCAGAGTTGTCCTGAAGGGAGATGCTCTGCGGTAGCACTATATGCATGACAGGAAAAAAAGGATGGTGTGCAATTGGCAAATGATGCTGCAGGACTTTGTGTGTGTTACCTGTGCTCCTTCCTCCCCCTTCTGTGGGTGATATCACATCCTGTGGCATGTACTGCTTTAAATTAGGTTGTAAAGCCTGTAGAGGCAGGGAACCCCCTACCTTTGTGTAGGTGCCATAGGTGCCACCAGGAAGTCCCCCTCCTTCCAACATCCCCCAAGCACGAAATGTGCCTGATACAGCAAGACCTTCCTGCATGCAGGATTGTGTCCAACTGCGCAGGTTTTTTTTTATTCACAAATTTAGAATTCCCAGACAGGGGATTTTACTGGTTTAAAAAGTTTAATTCTGCGGATGGATCACAATTAGGGGATGCATAGTATGTGCAGAAGTCAGAGCTGTTATCATATAGTAAACAGGGATGGTATGTTCTCGTACAATTTTAATTGATGACAGAGTTATTTTGGAAATATTTATAGTTGGGCTAATTTCTTTCGAGCTCTTTCTCACGTTCCTGGAGCGTGATAGAAAGCTGACTGGATGAAACCTTTGAGCAGTGTTTTACCATGTGAGATCTAGGTTAAGTTAAAAAAAAATGGAAACAAGTTGACTTATAGTAGTTTCGATTTATTTTATAGCTGGTCTGGAATTAGTTTGAACTTGTTGTTGCTTTGGCAGGGAAAATAAACATTAAATAGAAGCAAAGTCTATCACATGTCAACATTTGCATTTTTACCATTGAGTGTGTTTACCTGAATTATCATCTTGTAGCAGACATCTCTTCTTTGCTTTGATCTTGCACTACCAAAGGTATTTTACAAGAAGCAGTCATTAAAAAAACCCCACACAATTATGACAATTTCTGTAAAGCTCATCAAGTAATATAAGGTGCAGAGCTTTTCATTTTAATTTTAATGTGCTGTACTGTAGAATTAAAAAATAATGAAGTGTTTTACAGATTCCTTAGATTTTACTTCTCCCACAGTACAGCAGCAGGAGATGTGTGCTTAATGTGAAGGATGATGGCAAAATGGACTAGATTTCCTATTTAGCAGAAAGATTTATCGGTTGGGTAAGATACCAAGTGACAAACCAATTGTGCAATTGAGCTAATAGGAATAAAACATTCTGTGAAGTTTGTGAGCTATTATTACAAATGCTTCTGTAAATATGGTTTAGTTCATCATTACCTCTTCAAATTCTGTTTATGTACAGCTCCAAAGTACAGCCACTGCCTTCTTGAGTGAAATGCCATTGACTGAACCAGTTTTTTTCATTTATATAAATACATTTCTTGTATTGTCAGAGAACAGAGGAAAATAAGTCTCTTGTATGAAACACAAATGGGCCAGAGAAAGGAGTCCCACGAGCAAAACAAAAGTTTGCAAACATCAACAAAACAAAGTTTGCAGTTAGTTAATTAATTAATTAATTATTTGGCTAGTTTTGAATACTTAGCTGTTTTTTAAGGGTTATTGTAGCACTGATGGGCAGTGTATGAATACTTGAGAATTAACAGGTAATCCCCACACTTCTTCCTCTCCTGTTATGAAATATTATAGTTTTGCATAAAAGCAAAATAGATAGATGAAATTGTCCATCATGTACTCATAGAAACAAGTACATATATAATTTTTAATGTACATTAGTAACAAAGGTAGTCCCGTTCTCCATAATAAATGCCATGACAGCATTTGCCTGATGCTATTGTGGAAGTTGCTATCTCCAGCCCGTTTAAAGGCATTCAAGCATTGGGTTACTTTGGGGAAGGAGAGCTGGGGTTTTGATGCAACAGCTCCACTGGAATCTGCAGCTAAATTACCAAGGTCAGAGCTTGAACCAAAACTGGTGTGTGACTCAAAATCCTTAAAGTATAAAACATTTAATCCTATTGGAAAATGCGGGACTTCATAGATGGCTTTTAAATTTGCAACTCATCAGATGTCACTTTGGCCAAAGGGAAACCAGGGGTGGGGATCATTTGGCCAAGCATAGTAATTCTCAGTAGTAATTCTTCTCATGCAAAGGTAGGCATCTAAAATAGGCCATATGAATCATGCTCTGAAAGTGCCTGTTAATGACGAGGGCAGCCTGAGGTGACTGGCTCCTCCCTCGCTGCAGATGTCTGGCTCTGCTGAGGAGCCTGTCTTCAGTGACTGACCATACCTGGCTCTCTAGCATGGCTGCAAATGGGTCCAAAGTGGGATTCATCTCCCTGATGTCCAGCAGGAGAAAACAAGGATCTCCAGACTGCAATTTGCCATCTCCAAAATTAAGTGTCTCTCCTGCCACTGTACCTGAGCAAGTCACCCTGGAAAGGCATCCCTCCCTCAAATGCTTCCTTAGATCCACATAAAAACATTTTTATTATATTAGGGAAGTGGATTTTGCTAGTCTACTCCAATTAAAAAGATGAACTTTCTGGTTTTGTTTTGCCCTTTTTTTTTTTTTTTTTTGAATGGCTGCATTGTGTGTGATTACAATAACACATCTGCTCATAAAATGGGCATGCAAGACTCTGCTGTGAAGAATTGAGGGTGTGGGCATTTGTTCAAAGCGACTGGTAATATATTGCTTGGAACCATCTGACAGATTGCTAATAGGGCACAGCTGTTTTATGTGTTCATGATTCCTTCGGCCACTCTCCACAATGGAGTGGGAGATCCAGCATGTACAGCTAAAACGTTTCCCATTTGTTTGTTTCCAGCAGCAGAAAAAAAAAAAGCCTCAAACGATGCTTTTCATGATAAACCTTATGAATATTCTCATAAAGACTGAACATAGTTATATACATAGCTCCATGTGAAATGAGCATTTTTATTTCCTACTGTCCTTTATGTTATATTTTTGCAAAGGCCATGGAATATGTCTCAGTTATATGGACATATGCAGCATCACTCAGGCAATAATTTCCAAAGATGAACAAAGCTGTAATTCTGCTGTTTTGCACAAATCAGATTTGCTCATTGTTTCGCTCCTTAACTTTCAGAAATGACTGTGAACAAACGAGACAAAATTCCATTCTTCCCTCCTATTTGAGCTAACCGTCCTGAAGTCATTAAGGGTAATCCCAGGCTGATGAGCACAGCCTAAATACCTCAATAAAGAAGAAATCTTTTGTTAATTTCTATGTAGCAGTATAAATGAATGTAAATACAGAATTCTCTTCCATGGGTGAGATACTTTAAATAATCTCTGTTAAAAAATCATTGATGATTGAGGTAATGGCCTAGCTAGGTATTTGGAGTGTTTATAAAAAGACCTGGATCAACAGCTTTGGAATTGAAGCTTTCTTGATGAATGTAACCAAGAGTCTTGTTGTTGATGTGCAGGACTAGTTTTTCTCACAGCAGGTTAACATTTGCTTTCCCACCGTTTGGAAAGGAAGACTTGAGATGTTCTCTTGATTCAATCATCTGAAGGAGTGTCAGAACATCCAATGAAAGATTGTATATTTTTGGACATCATTAAAATTGAATTAACAGAGCCTTGAGAGGGGTGTTTATTTCTTTGAGTTGCACGTTTTCATTATTTCTTCATCTAATGTGTGTTCTTAATATATTGAGGAGTATTAGCAATACCATTTGCTTAAAATAAGAATATTCAAATATTTTGTTAATAAAGTAGTTCTTGGCGGAGGAAAATATTCTACAAGATCTTAATAGCTCCACACTTTTCCTAGTTCTCCCATAAACACTGACAGTCCAAAGATGCCAAACAGCAATGGGTACATTTTAACAATTCTGGTCATTTGTGCTGGTTAGTGTTTTGGTGTTTACGCCCATTAAAACCAACATTTTTAAATTAAAACCAGCACTTTTACTTGCAAACATCTTTGCTCTTGCCTGAATATGGGCATGGCAATAGATGCATATAAAGGCAAGCTGGTATTGCACACAGGTTTTGAAAAGATGTATTGTGTGCAACTTTGCAGCACATGCATGTCTGGAAATCCAGCTCTGCCTGGATTCTTCAGTTCTCTAATATGTTTTTTTTGCCAGAGCACAAGTGATATTATCCTGCTTTCTCTTTTTTTTCCATCCAGTTATTTGCATACTCAGATGATCTTCCTGAGCTGTCTAACAGCAATCAAGTAGCTGGCAAACAGATTTGTTTCCTCTAACTTTAACTGTCTTGAAGTGAGACATCCAATTTAAGCAAGCTGTTAAGGTGCTTGTGTAGCACCCAAATGATAAACGATCCCACCTCTTTGGACTCTCATTTCTGGAGGTGCCTCTCTATAACTGAGAGTGCCTAACTCTTAGGCAACCCAAATTAGTAGAGATTAATCCTAGCATAAAGGTCTAGACTCCATCAAATATGTCTGCAAAACTGCATGTATAAACAAGGAGACATTGCATTGACTCTGAGATTAAAAAAAGCTGCATAGCTTCTTTATTTCCAGTTCTGAAAAACTGAGTTTATATAACATAAGCACATATGTAAATATACATGCATGCAATTGCTGGCATGTGTGCATTTGCATATAAACTTACCATTTATTAATACATATGTGTGCACACACAGAGAGATGTCTGGGGACATAGTGTGAAACTAAGTAGGTAACTATCCTCCCTAAAATGGTAACTGTAGGAGCACTACCTCTGCCTGTAAACCATTTCTGGAATTTCCTTCATTTTCCCTTCCAAAGTATGTGGTATGTGGCTAAGTGGCTTTTATCCATTTGAATACACTTATGTGGCCAGGTAAGCAGTCCACTCAGCTGGAATGAATAATAAAAAGGAAACACTTATTTATGTGGAGAATACACGATTAAGATCAATGAAGAAAAGACATGCTGTTTGGGGATTTGCTTACTTATTTCTGGTGAGGATAAAAAATCAGTTACAGGACAATACTGACACTTTTTTTTTTTTCTTACTGGTTGTTCAAGGAAATCCTGGGACTGGAAAATGTCTGTGTCCATCTATAAACATCCCCTATGAAAGTCCTGTGCTCAGGCTGACAGCTACAGCTGGGTCTGATTCCCCAAACATGCCTTCAGTTCAGCCCCTGCTTAGCGAGCTGGTGTTACACTACTGGCTTGCTGCTCATAGATGTCTTCTTGTGGCATCATGGAGAGAAATATGGAATAATTTCCTCCTTTGTTGGGTAAATTAATCTATGTTGAGCTGGCATCCTTAAGTTTATTCAAGGTATCTCTGTTCTCAACCTGCTGCCAACACTTGCGTGAGGTATTGTTCTCTTTTCTTGTGGCTTCAGCAGTGATTTACAAAATACAAGTTGACTGCAAAAACCTCTCATTCTGATTGCACGCAGGTGGCAGCTACTCTACATGGAGTTAACTGTCAAAGGGAAATTAAGGTTATTGTTTCAGTGCTGAATTACAATTATAAATGCTGTTGATTTTCCCAACTTTCCTTTTTCACTCAGGATTTTGGGAGAAGAGGAAGCAGATTTGGAAGATGCTGCCTCATCAAACCCAGACCTTTTCACAAGAGAGCACATGAAGTCCAATGGTGTCAACATCCCAAAGGGAGCTTCAGTTGGGTTAACTCCACTACACAGAAGCATAGAGAAGGCATAAGAGCTGGCACATCCCAAAGAAGTGCAAATTGACAAAACATGGGATAATCAAGGACCAGAAAGAGAACACTGATAAATTAGTAAGACTACATTGGATAGGTTCATGGGTGGTAGGTTCAGCACAGACTGGTGGAGGTTATTTCTGACAGTGTGCTGTTTTGCTATGGAACTTCATACTGAGGAGTGTTGTGTATGGTAAAAATGTCTTTAAATTATGGGGGGAAAATGCCCTTAAATTCATTGGGTGAAAAAAAAAAAAAATCCACCCAGGGCTATTATATGCAAGGATGCAGCCTCTTGGTCAAGATGTTCTTCAACCACAGGATGCTGATAAAAAATTAATACACACTTGCCCAGTTTTTATGCTATTTCCTAAATACCTGCTGTTGACCTTGTTTGGAGACAGGATAAAAGGCCAGACAGATCTTGGATATGACTTGCTAGAAGCTGTTGTCCTGTCCTTAAGACACAAAGGGAGTTCAGGTGTCACCAGGGACATAAAAGGTAGCTGGAAAGTGTTCTGTAAATACAGTAGTAGTGAGGCAGAAAACAAAGGGAAGGGTTGATTCACTGCTCAGGGCAAAGAAAAATATACTAATGACACTCCAGCAAAAGAGTTTCCTTTTTTTGTTCTTGCTTTTCAGTCATTACTTGGCTGAAATCAGTTGGCATGGCCAGCAGTCATGGTGAAAGGGCAAAATTCCAGCTACTGTAGGAAAAGAGCAGGTTAGGGAGGATTTAGATTAAGTTACTTGGTTTCAGGTCACCAAGGTTGATGAAATACACCTTGAGGTACTAGACAGCTGGCTGAAACTATTTATCTGTGATCTTGGAGGAGTCAAGGAGAATAGGGGTTGGTGACTCCTATCCAGTTCAAATACCTACATTCACCATTTCTCTAGCAAAGCCTTCAAAGTACCACAGATGCTGTGGTCTCACTGCAGGATCAAGCAGGAGACAAAACTGAGTTGCACAGAGACCTCTTAAGCTTTCAAAACCAGAACCTAACCAAGAGAAACGCAGAGGGGGGGAAATCACATAAGCTACTTTTTTAATAGTCCTTTTAAAATAATAATAGTCCTTTTTAAAGGACTTTAATAGTCCTTTTCAAAGTTTGTTCATCCAGCTTTTTTCTTCCCTTTAATGAATTTGCCTCCCTCCGTTACTCATCCTGCAGAATTTTTCTGTTGAGTTCAAGGTACAGCATCCATGCAGCACCATGAGTGGTTTAGGAAAAACAGAGCTTATAATTTATTTTTTTATTAGTGTGGTGGGAAATGAAGAAGAATGCCAAGAAATAATTAAAGAATTGTATTAATTGGAGATATTCCATAAAAAAAAGAAAAGAACTAGCATCTACTTTTTATTTTTTCTGCTGCTATTTAAGTTATCTGATTTGATTGCTAACCTTTGATGGCAACAAGATTGACACAAAACCACACTACTTCCAGCAGCACAGTCAATTCCAATGCAGTTAGATATCTACGATTTCTTGCTCTTCCAAGAATAATCAGGCCAAAGACTGAATTCCATACATTGCATGCTGAGATTTAGAAGCTGAGATGAACATTGTCCTTGAGTGGTAGGCACTGGAGTCCACATATTGACATGCAAAGGCAGTTACACCAGCCTTCTGCTTTTAAATAAAATCAATACATGTAATATTGATAGTTTCTAAGTATACTCTTCCACAATTGCTGCGAGAAGACAAAAATGTAAAGGTCTAACTGGTGTGAGATGTGGTTAAATTGCAGTTCTGTACTGTTTAAACACAACTTGTTGACCAGTCTTAAGACTGGTGAAGCCTGCAATTGTTTTAATATGAATAAGCAGATTCAATTCTTACCTTCTTAATGTTTAAGCTGAAGGAAGTGCCATTTTTCTGAGCATTTTGCTATGCAAAATGTGCCAGAACATTTCCAAGATATTAGGTAATTCATTATCAGATTTATTTGTAATTCCAAGTGAAATGGCGACATTTGAGCTGAATGCAACTGTGAGAGTCAACACTAGTGCTGTGTTGGGTCTATTTTTCCTGCATGCTCTAAAGCAATCAAACAATTCTGCAAATGTTCTTCAAAGAGTACACCCAGAACACCACCTCATTAAACATCTCCTTGGTGTTCATTCCATTTGCCACTTTGAATTGCTGTGTTTAATTGCAAAATGACCTCTTGCAGCAGTGAAATTTTATTAACTCTTCAATCCACTGACACAGAGATGAAAATTACAGTGAAAAGGGAAATACAAAAACCAAGTGGTTTTGGGCTGACTCATGTGGCAGAGTGGCATGAAATGGAAGTAAGTTCTACAGCTAAATGATTGCACATTGCTTGATATTGCTGGTATTGCCTTCATCCTCCTAGTAGGCTGATGATTGGTGTTGTAGATCCATACACGTTTATCTTCTGGCTTTCCGTTAAATAAAGCGGGACTAATTTTGCCCTCAAATACTCTTACTGTATGCATACACTTAAGGTCCAAATTTTGTGCTCTTTGCCCTTTTGCTTTCTGTTGCACAATCTCCACTACAAATCTGGAGTCAGATTCACTTATCCCATTAATTATTCCTAAGCAAGCAGGGTTAAATGAGCTCCCATGAAAGATGCTCTGAGGAGCCAGTATGTATTAGAGTCACAGTTTGGTCCTTGCTTTTCTCTCTTCTAAAGCGGAAGCAAGACTCAGCAGCCCTTTAGCCAGCATGGTTTTTTCCTTGCTCAGCACTGTGTTGGCATTAGCTTGAGCGTTTATAGGTCAGGGAAAAGACTCGAAGTTAATGGGGAGTAAGATGGTTGTCCATAGGCAGATTTTCCTCTTTTCCTGAGTGTGACCTGCAGTTTGTCTGATATTGTTGACAGTCCCTTGCATGGAAATGTAGCTGGACCTGCAGCTAAATGCACCTTGCTCAGTGCACCAACTGTTAATTCCACTCATTAATTTAAGGGTAAGAAAGCAAGGCTGTCAGGACTGATAGCCACTGAAAGTCTATGCTGCTTCACTTTTCTCTGAAATGAGCACTGAGCAGAGTTTAGCTCTGCCCTGGAAGTGAAGAAATGATGCCAAAGGCACCTCATATTGCACCATTTCCACCACGCAGGTTTGAACACTCTTTCCAAAGCAGTTGTGTTACACAGAAATAAATTCACAGCTCTCAAAGCCATTTATACTACAAACAGTGATGAATAGGTTGTGGTCATATATTGTGTGGTCCCAAATGTTCAAAAAAACTTTATTTAAAATTAAGTAGTGCTGTGCTATTTTTAATTTTTCTATCACTACAGGATGGTGCTGCACAGAACCTTCGACTTCACCCATCGCCATAATACCCAGATTAAAAAAGATCAAGATCAAAAAGAGGAGCCTTTTCATCAGTGCAATCCCTGAAAGGCCTAGAAATGGGAATTTAAAAGAATTTAAAGATTTTAATTAGGAGTCCAACCAAAGAGATGTATTTATTTTATTAGAAAATTGCGAAAGACATATACATTAATTACACCAAAAGTTAAGCTGTATTGGTGGAAAAAGTGTTCTGAATAGCCAACAGGACATGGCATAAAAAATGATCAGGGGCTGTATTACACACACACACACAGAGCTAATCTCACAGCTCAGTTTTATAATCTTTGTTTCATGCAATTTCAACAAAGAATTTGTCTGCAAAGGATCTACAGGATTTCTAAAAAGCTAAACTCTATACTTATAAAATTAATGTAAAACAGCAATAAAAATACAAGTGAATTGAAACTGGTTTAAGGTTTTTTTCATTTAATTTTACCTTTTTTAATATAAAGCTGTAATGTTATTACTGAGCATAAGAAACACAAGGATAAAGCAAGAAGTTTTGAAAAAACAGTAATTTCATAGAGAAGACAGATAGTTCTCTAAGAAACCTTTAAAGAATGAAATATACATAACCACATTTCATAGAAACAAACTGGGTTTTAATCTTAAGATATAACTTATAAATATTATAAAATAGGAACATAATGCTTTAGGTACTGATCGTAGGTTTTCCCTGTTAATTTCCATTTCAAAATTATGACTGGGTGTAAATCAGCCTGTTTCTGAAGTTCATATATGTTTAGAATGAAACAATGCAATGAACTTATTTGTCCATTAGGGCCCATGGTCCTGAAAGCAAGCAAGCAAGAAAGTAAGCAAATAGGAATTTAATAGAAGAGCTGCATTTCCCACACACAGTGCAATAGCTAAGTAATGAAAGGGCCCAAGCAAAAGTTCCTGTTAAATTCCCCCTTAAATAAATAAATAAATAAATAAGTCAGTAAGCAAGCAAATAAAGAAATATTTTGGTGCAGTGGTTGTGTATGCATCTCGAGGGTATTTTGAACCTTCTTCATCTTCCATTTCATTTAACTCTATCAACTCAGTAGACTTGCTCCTACTTGAAGAACCCAGTCAAGTACTCAGACCTGCATGGGTTAATGCATGGGTTAATGCATATCCCTGAAGATGCACTTAAATTAGCAGTCTCTGAGCGCTCTCCAGGTTCACCCTGCACGGCTCTGACTTCAGGACTCAAGAACTGTACTCCAACATCAATAAACACACACCCTGCAAGTTTGCATGCACTAGCAACAGTGCATGTGCTAACATGCCTTATTGGATTTGCTCAAAAGCTGGGGATGATTGATGAATCCTTGAAGAAAAATTAGAAATAAACTGAGAATCAGATTTTTACTTATTTTGCATTCTGGTCGTGCCTCCTCTCAAGGATTTTTTTTTTATACCATGTGCTGTCCAAAAGCAGAACTGTCCCTGCCCCCAAAGCAGTGCAAACTGCACATCTCACTCTACAGTTTATCTATAATTACTGCCTTCAGAATACTCCGTGATGCAGATAAAGACCAAGTTTTCTTTTTGTTGCCAACATATTTTGTTTCCAAAACATTCAGAACTGTAGATGTATTTCCCAGTATTCAGTAATCCCTCTTAAGTGCTTTTATGGAATGAAGTTGAGATACCACATCTGCAAAACCAAACCAAACCAAACCAAACCAAACCAAACCAAAACAAAACAAAACAAAACAAAACAAAACAAAACAAAACAAAACGAAGTTAGCATTAACTCTTTATTACAAGATAAATACCATAAAGTAAACTGCTTCTCTCCACAGAAGTCAAACAAAATGATCCATGACTAAGGTGTCATCTTTCTGCACTCACTTTCCACTTCAGATATTAAGAGAAACAAAGGAAAAATAGTTGGTTTAAGATGTGGAAAACATTTTCTGATGGTGGTGATGATCACATTAACATTTTCATAGGTAGACATTTATATAGATACTTAACAAAAAGATACACAAAAAAGGGTGGAAGTGAACTACATTTTCATTAACGTTTTTTTTTAAAAAAGCAAAAAGAAGAGAATTCAGAATGCCAAACTTTGACCCTGGTGCCATCCATTAAATTCTCCACTTATTTTTTTATTCAGAAATTAATTTAATTCAAATGTATTTCAGCAATGGGAAATGTGTTCGTGAAATGATGTAGTAGCTTTTGCAGAACTAATAGCCTCTTTCACAGCAATGGCGGAACATCATGCAATTTTCAGCACAGATCAAGTACATCAATTTGAGTTTTCTTAACACCTCTTTAGCAGGAGGTAGCCAGTGGCCAGGAGTGCAGTCAGCACACCTCGTAGCCTTAAGGGGATGTTTTTCTCTGGAGGCTGCTCCATGGAGCAGGGATACCTCAGTGGAATCTTCTTAATGACATATCTGGTACTGCCCAATGAAGGTTCAAGGGGATAACTGCGGTTCCCTTCAAGTCCAATTAAAATTGCGTTCTTCTGGGAACTGCACTGAGACTATTCTGACTTCCTAAGACACTGCTGGTCTTTCCTGGATGCCCAACATTGTACATCACACCCATCAATCCCACAGGAAAAGGAGGCAAGAAAAACATTCCTCTAATCCAGATAGTGAAAGTCAAATCAGGACTTGTTCTCTCTTGATCTTCCACCATTTCACACCATGTTGATAGTCCCATAATTTACTTTTTCTAGCTTCCCATTAAGATCTGGAAGCAAAGAGCTCCACTTCTCTACTAGCAGGATTTTAATGGAAAATGTTCTTCCTTCCCAGCTTACACAGCTGTGATACAGGTTTAACCCATCCTAAGCATCTGGTGCTCTTTTGCTTTAGCAGGGAAAGAAAATTAAATGCATGGCCCCAAAACTGGATTACTTTTTCAGTAGCTTTACATAGCTCCAGTGAAGAGCAGACAACAGGTAGACGGTGCAGGATTTGTCTTGATATTGGCCAGTCCATCTCAGTTAGATGGCAGTATGTATTTCTTCTTTATAGACTGTCCAGCTGCAAAACATGTTGTCCCTGGTTCCCCATAGCACAACAGTATGGAAGGCTGCACTGCTGCAAACAGTGTGAGGTACCTGCAACCTACAAGTAACAGCATTGTTTTACACGTTGTGGTTCTTTTTTAAAAAGAAAGCCTCTGAATAGCGGGAGGTCATGGTTAAACATGTTACAGAGATCAATCTTTTACTTGTCATGTTAAAACTGGTGGTCAGTTTTATTAAATTGTGACTAGAAACATCTGCCTTTTGAAGCTCCAATTAAAAGGCTTCTCTTATTTTATACACTGCATTGCTCCAGATACTCATCAGCCCCATTTGCAGCAGACCTGATTTTTGGAAGGACTACTGGTCTGCATAACTGTTGTTGATTTATTCAGGTTTCTGACACATGGTTTACCATTTTTAAACTTTTACACTTTCAGTGAAAAGGGTTGAAAACAAAATTGAGCCAAAACTTTTAAGTTTATCTTGATGCCAGGAATCACAAGCTTTGTGTGATTTTCACCTGAAACAAGAAATCAATGGAGTTGAGTATCTGCAAATGTCAGTGAGTCCAGCCTAACCTTGCTTATTACAGAACATAAAACCAGCTAAGGCCTGATTCGTTTTGAGTTTAATTCTGTGTGAAACTAACAACAATATTCTTTTGTTTTTCACTTTCTAACACCTGCCTCCTGTAAAATAACAGTTCCCATCCTTACACAGTGTATACTTAGTTGCTAACATCATTTAAACCAGGCTATGGAAAGTAAGCATTTATTTCCCAGCAGTTGCTAAAGTGACATTACAGATTGTATTTAAATTTATACATTGCATAAAGACTAATTATGTTCATGTGAGATGATGGTGGTGGTGCTAAGATCAAGCAGCAGATGTGTGAACATAAATGCCTGCCACCTTATTTTAAACATTAGATGAGCTAAATGGAAGCTTAAGTATCTTTTTGGGATCATTTTGTTAACTCAATACAAATAATTCTTTAAATTTTATTCTCCATTTGAAGATATGGTAACTTATAGTTGAATGTTCTTCACAGTGTTCATACTATAGCAGCACTGACATCATTACTTCAGAGTCAACGAATTGAGAAATGCATTAGGTAAGACGTCTTTTAAAATGCATAAGCAGGAGAAAAGTTTAAAATTTGGTGCCTCTCATCAAACCCTGTCGGTGCTGACCATGCCTGTTCTCAACAGAGTCTACTTCAGCACAGCCAAAGGTCTCCTTCACATCTTTTAATACTTAAAGGAGGCATATAAGAAAGATGTGGACACACTTTTTAGTAGGGCCTGTAGCGATAGGACAAGGCGTAATGGTTTTAAACTGAAAGAGGGTAGATTTAGACTAGACATAAGGAAGACATTTTTTACAATGAGGGTGGTGAAACACTGGAACAGGTTGCCCAGAGAGGTGGTAGATGCCCCATCCCTGGAAACATTCAAGGTCAGGTGGGATGGGGCTCAGAGCAATCTGATCTAGTTGAAGCTGTCCCTGCTTATTGCAGGGGGGTTGGACTAGATGACCTTTAAAGGTCCCTTCCAAACTATTCTATGATCTGCAGCCTCTTGGGCTTTCTCATCTTTGCCCGTCTCATGACATCTTCAAGAAAACATCTGCTGGACTGGACATTACAAAAACCAGTGGTGGAGTCAGAGGTACCTCCCACCTGTTCTTTGCGATGTTTTCTTTGGAAACTCAGTGGGAGTATAGGGAACACACGCTTAATGTCGCACCTTCACCTCACTGAGCTTCATCCCTTCCTGAAGCCTCTCAGGACGTGGCTTAACCACTTGATGCCCAAGGATGGGAGACCCCTTCAGTCCACAGTGTCTGTATTCTGCATAAAATAGTTCAGATTTGCTGTGCCAGGAAGGGAGCGGCCATGGGTCGGCCAGTGGATGAGAAAGAGGGAAGGGCTCAGGCAATGAAGTATATATCAGATGTGAGGTCAAACCTCAGCTGCTGTGACTCCTTAATATGAAACACCCAAACGTGATGAGAGGAGAGGGGGGAAGAGGTAGGGTACCACAGGGATCTCTCCATATGTGGTGTAGGAAGACAATTTGCTTTGCTTGGCACTGCTGGTTCTGCTAGGCACAGCTGAAGGTCAAGCGTTGCATCCCAGGACCCAAAACCACTTTGGAGGTGTGGATTGATAGGACGGCTGCATCACAGTGCATGTTAGAGCAAGAGGAGCTAGTACCTCTTTCTTCAATAAAAGAACACAAAGGAAATTGTAGAAGATGGCAGGAAAAGGCTCTTGAACAGAGAGTGTAGATCTTCATTACCTTCTGTCCTCTGCCATGAGCCTTCTGCAACACTTTGGCTGCCATGATATGGAGAAAAAGCAGTGTTTCCACCCAGGCTGTGATGGATAGCCCTAGTTGGAAAGAGCTACACCGGCTATAATGTATTATAAAATCATTTTTAATTTATTAGAAGAAAAGATCAAGGATTGTTTCCACTAACCTTAACCACTTTATTGATATTAAATCATATTAAGTTGCTGTTATTTTCTTGTATTTGGCATTTTCTTCTGGATGTTTATTCTGATTCGCCTTGGCCTCCTGCCAAATGTGCATCAAGTGCCGAGAGTCAGTTCTAAACTCCATTTCCCCTATAAAAAATGAAGAGAGATAATTGTATTTAAGAGCACTGTATAGAAAAAGAGTAGCTGTAATTTACTTCTATGGGCAGGTACAGAGAAAAACAATAGCTTTAAATAGACATATCATGTAAGCTGCTTGAATAGACCATGTGTACATACTGCTTTCATACAGCTTGAAAAAACAGCCAGCAAGTGTGCAGATTACTGAAGCATGCAGTGTCCTACAGTGAAGCATTCTGATTGCAGAAGACAACGTGCCAAATGGGGGACGTGAAGACAGTCCAGGGAGCTCAGTACCCTGCAAGGTGTGAGTCTGAGAGACAAATTTTTATAAATTTGCTTAGCCTAATATTTATTTTCAGCCTAATGCAAATAACATCTTCATGTCACATAACTATGAAGCCTCATGTCAGAGGGAGGTAAATCACGAAAAACTCCACTGAACTTAGACCAAGTCACAGCTGTAAGAACAGAAGAGTGCGTGCATGTTTATCTATACCAATATCATTAATTACTTGACTAAACAACTTCTAGAGGCGATGCTGGGTCTTGCAGTCCCCAGGTGATATATTGACTCTTTAGAAGTTAATCAGTGAGTTGAATATATTCTGCAAGCTTTGTAATTCACCGTATTTTTGAGTTACTATTATAAAATAGTACGACTTGGGCTAATATTCAGAATACATTCAGAAAACATGCAGATAAAGCACTTAGCCACTTTAAAGTTGGCTTATTGGTGACAGTGTCCATACTAATTCAACTGATTAAGAACACATGCAGTCTTATAAGAGGGCCAGGTCAGGACTAAGTTTTTCTTATGAGTGTACAGTAAATAGGTCACACAGTTAAACAACATCAATACTAATTGATTAATATCAAATCCAATGGAAATGAGAGGAATTTGCTGATTTTAAAATTAGACTGGTTATAAATGAACTGAGATGGTTTTAGCTGCCTAGTTTTAGGCAACTAAATTAAAACACTTCGTCCTATCACTTTTAAGTAATACAATTAATATGTGCAAATTAACTAAAATTTCCTACATCCTAATTGGCTGAGTCACATCCTTATCCTTTGCAATGAATTCTTCTTCAGCCAAATTAAAAATATAACAAAGCACCTAGAAATTTTTCCTATAACCGTCCCTACAAAATATAACTTTAGTATAATAAAACTCGCTGTTGAAAAAAGAAAAAAAACTGCTTATGAATTTCAAAATTGCCTTTCTTGCTGAAATTCTGTGTATTTCGTGATCAAAAAGAGAACATGAACACAGCAGGAAGTTTGGAAAAAATTTGTAAGAAAAAAGTTTCGATGTAAAATAAAGTTGCACATAGCTTACATTTAAGCATTCAAAAAAGGAAAAATTGCATTTTACCAGCAGAACTCTGAACTTAAATACACATACATTGAGTCCTTATGAAATTTCTTGAAAGACTGAAAACTGGCTTTTAGGCTTTTTTTTATGTGAAAGTTACTTGGATATCCTGTTTTATCAAATTTTTTAGGGTTTTATTTGCATTTTGCAGTGAAACTGAGTTTGACTATTCATATTTTGGGTTTCTAAGACCATTACAAGACATTTAAAA